>NC_066319.1:11713592-12376092 GCF_022539315.1 Serinus canaria | reverse complement strand
TTCCTTTTCTATTCTTAGCTTAGCCTTGTAGTGAAATCCTTTCCTCTATTCTTTTAGTATAGTTTTAATATATTATCTATCATATAATAATAAATCAAGCCTTCTGATACATGGAGTCAACTTTCTCGTCTCTTCCCTCATCCTGGGACCCATGTGAACAAGACCACACAAAACCAAAGAAGGAATTGAGGCAGATAAAGAAAGAGGCAATGTAATGAAAAGAACCAAGAAAGGATTGGCTGTATCAAAACAGACACAGTGCTGAAATCTTTTGGCTTTTACACAGACATGACAGAGAAATTCCTCACCTGATCCCGGGAATATGGAGTATCCACTATGCCTTTGTCTGAGCACGCTGCCAGGAGGATCTTTGTTGCATTTAACTGGAGCAATATTTCACAAGCCATGGTGTCAAAGAAAGTGATATTGGCAAGAGCTGCTGAAGCCAGCAGGAAAACTTCACCTGATGAGGCTTCTTGGCACAGTTCTAGGAGTGCAGAAAATAAGCTGAATTAAAGTCATTCCTTCAATGCAGCATTTAAAGGCAATATTTAGGCATCTGCTGCTTGCAATAGTGATCTTATTAGCCAATATCAAGTTCATAAACATGGACATAAGAAAAGGAAAAAATATAAACTTAATTTTGTCAGTTATGTAACATCATATAGGGGTTTAGGGTGGAAAAGACTTCTAAGATCATCAGCTCCAACCAAACCCATCTCTGCCAAGTCCAACACTAAACCATGGACCAAGTGCCACATCCACACAGCTTTTAAATACCTCCAGGGATGGTAACTCAACCACTTCCCTGGGCAGAGTTTTCCAGCATTTAACAACTCTCTCCATGAAGTAATATTTTCCTAATACCCAATCTAAAACTCCCCTGGCACAACTTGAGGCCATTTACTATCACCTGTTACTTGGAGGAGACCAACTCCCACCTCACTAGAGCCCCTGATGAACAATATGCTCTACCTGGTATACTGTTCTCCTGGGAATATTTCACTGCATGTTGTTCAAAATAAAGCTGGATATAACTAAATAAAATTAAATACAGGAGGCAGAAAGCTAAAAGTAAATGATCCATATGAGAATAATTCCATCCTCTTCTTTAGAATAAGGCACATGTTGCTTATCTCTAAATCTAATTCACTGTAGTCAAAAATCATCCTGCATATTTTTCAACTTCAACAAGAAGTGCTGAAGAGACAGCTACCTTTTAATCCCTTGTACATATGTACTTTAACTAAGATGTGAATTACCTGGTAATGGGATTTCTGCATGGTTTAAAAATTAAACATATTACAGTAATTCAATTACTGAGTTATAAATATTCCAAGGAAAGTGGTGTGTGATTACTGAAATGGCTCTTGCAAAGTTATACATGTTCTATTTTTAACACTTACATTTCTTGGGCAGAATAGGTACAGCTAAAATTCCTGTGGAACTTAAAGAGCAACAACTGAGGAATAATCCACCAGCTAATCCATTCTGGATAAACTGTTCAGATTGACTGCAGTTCACTAAAGTAACCCAGAAAATCATCTGAAACAAACCAGGTCAGATACTGCTAGCTACAACAGAACCAAGCTCAGCACAGGGTAATTCCACCCACTGGATTATGGGCAGTACTGGGGCACAAGCTTCTTCATTTGTTGCTGGACATCAGGAATAAATCATTCCCTTGATTTCTGCATCATTAGTTCTGTTTGGACCTATTGAAGAATGCCTAAATACAGCTCAGATAATTCCCAGCCACAGCAGAATCCTCAAGCACACAAACTACTCTTTTCTCCTTCTTTAAGAGGCAAACAAACAAAACAACAACAACAACAAAAAAACTGTATTCAAACTGAAGTTCTGCAGTTTAACTATAACCACTGGGTCCACTAGAAAAAATTCTAAGTGTACTGACCTATTATACATGAGAGATCAAACCAGAAAACCCAAAGAGTACATTCTGACTTGGAGATCTTGGAAGCTGAATTTCTAGACTAGAGAGAAGAGAATGTTTGAATGAAAGCTTCTGGTATTTGAGAGGGAGGGAGAGCACTGCCAGAAATAAGGTATTCCTCTCTTCAGAAAGCAGTGAGAAATTCTAAAGCACCCTCACTGACCAGGTTAAGGAAAGTTTTGCTGCTACCTTTGTCTCACTTTACCATGGATCAGGGGCCTAGACAAAGAAGACAGAGCTTTCATTTTCTTGTAACAATACCCATAGATTATAGGACACTCTCCTTTTCCTCTGAATTATCATACAAATGCAGCTGTAGTGGTGAGCTTGAGTCCATGCAGGTTTGGAAAATACAACAGGCAGAAAGGTTATCAGGTCTCAATATTCCTCTTTCACAGACAAACACCAGACAAAAGGATGCTTTGCTGAGTCCTCCTTGGGGGCTCTTAGGATAGACTTTCACACAGATACTATTTTTACAAATATGCATAAATTCTATTCACATGAGGCTTGGAGTAAAAAAAATATTATGTAATTGCAGAATTCTCTGGTTCAGAATTTAAAATTTTTATTTTCTCTGTTAAGGGAAGGTAATGTTTACCATTATTTAGGGAATATTTCTAATGAAAGACTCATACCCTAACCTGTTATTTTAACTGGACTCAGAAGTCCTGTAGAGAACTTACTGACAAGTGCTGTCACGATTTCTTCCATATTTTCCAGGAAGCTGCTGAGATGCTGAGTGAATGTGAGGTGTGGAGATGTGATCTGGGCAATCACTGCTGCTGCTTCTGCATGGGTGGCTTCAGAATGGCTGGTATCAGTGAGGATGTCAGCCAGGCACAGGATCCCATCCACCTATGGAGAAACAATAGGTAGAAGTTAGAAATACTCTAGGAAGCACTTTTGCAACCAAAGATGGTTTTCTATTTGTCTCTTCTTGGCAGTGACTAAGCTACCCAATTTATTTTCAAAAGTAACTTAAACTTGGTGGCCTTTGTGTCACAGGAAGTTTCAGATCAGCAACTACAAATGAGTTCAGCATATGAGTTTGTTGTCCTGCCAAAAGTCTTGCAGTTCCTTCTCCCCTAACATTTCTGTGAAATCAATTTTGGTCCAACAAAGTCTTCTCTGCCAGACATCTAAAGTTAAATATAAATCCAAAAAAAAAAGCTCTGATAAGCAAATGTTAATTGTTATTGTGCCTCATTTGAGCTCTACTACAAGACTCAAACCTCAATGTGCACTAAGGTCTAAACAGACAAATTATTTTTGCCACTTTTCCCTGAAATTGTCACAAAGCTAACACAGGATCAGAAAGAATACCATTAAGATGACCCAAGCTGCTCCTGATGAGCTTGCACAGTACTTATATTAAAGCCAGGTCCATGCATCCCTTGCATTCTTCAAAGGGAAACAGAAAAATAAGAACTGACTTAAGTTTATGCTTTTAGAGTGTTTGAAGTGCTCTTACACAGTTCAGGCAGACAGATCACACACACAAATATTGGTTTAAATTATAGGAGACCCACTGGCACAACAAAAGACAGCAACAGGGCACATCCATTGGGGTCATTGTGAGCAACAAAACACAGCAAGGGAGAGTTCTCTGGGCACAGGGGCATAGTCTGGGAACTTTCACATTAACAGCAAGGTGTTTCTCCTCATTAACATAGCCCTGAATAACTTATTACATTGACAAGCAAGCAGTTAGACCATGGGATCATTTAGGATGTGAAAGAACCCCAAGATCCCTGAGTGCAGCCTATGACTGACCACCCTGCCAAGCAGACACATCACTCAGTGCTGTTCAGTCATGGTGGCTGCACCACCTCCCTTGGGCAGTACATTCCAAAGCCTGACAACCCTTTTCCTCTAGGAATTCTCCTGATGCCCATCCTGAACCTTCCCTGGTGCAGCTTGAGGCCATTTCCCCTTGTCCTGTCTGGGAGAAGGGCTGAGTCCCACCTTGCTCCACCCTCCTTCCACTGAGTTGTAGAGTGATAAAGTCTCTCCCCTGAGCCTCCTTTTCTCCAGGCTAAACACCCCCAGCCCTGGACACTTCAGAGATACAAGGAGGAGTCAGGAAGGCTTAGTACAGAAATATGCTTCAACACTCAAACAAAAAGCAATCTCACATGTGTGCTGCACACCCACTCGTGGCTCTGTTGCTCTGACTGCATTCTCTGTCAACTCAAAGCTTCCTCACAACATCCATGTCAAGTCCTACCCATTATCTTCAAAATCTCTTATTCTCATTTTTATTATTTATTAATACAGAATGTTGAGTTATCTTAATTACTTATCCTGCAATGGCCATGAATTAAATTATTTGATAAGTACTGGCAGTTACCGTATTTTATGAGAAAAGCTCTCAGATAGATAGGAGTAAAAATTACCCTCTGTAAGATTATTCACTGGGATGGAGTTTTGAATAAGAAATAAACTATATCATTGAAACTCTAATAACACAGATAAATAGAAAAAAATTATATCTCTATTTTTCCCAGGATCACGAATGGTGTTTATTGTAGAAGCTCTAGCATTGGCAAAAAGAGAAAGAATAAATTTTCAATGTTGAACTTTGACTTGACAAGCTTTCAACATTAATCTACCTACAGCAAAATATTTCCTCCTAGTTATGGCAGAATTCTGCAGCTTGAAACAGCAGAGCACATAATTCACTGGGCTTCAAGGTATATTAATAGCTCTCAGTGTCAAGAATTAATATATGTCCTCAGAAGATGATTTAGTACCCAAAGTGTGCTAGACAATATCGTATGCAAAACCCCACCATTTTGTCACCTTGAAATCTCCCCAGATCACACCTTGTCGGGGGTCCTAGGATGTTAATAACAACAGGCAGTATAAAAAGTTAAACATATTCCAAGACATTAAAAAAATACTTCAGAAGAAAGTTCTTCTAAGATCCACTTCACTCTTCAGCTCTAAATTTACTGGTTAAAATTTACTTGGCCTACTTATATTCAATGCCCTTGACAAATGACTTAAGAGTACTTTTATGCTGTTTGAGAAGAGGTAATGGCTTATGAAAGACAGGTACAAGTACATGGTTAGATTTTTCTATCACCAGTAATTGTGTAAATCTACATTAATGATACAAGCTTCTACTGCTGTACTCAAATTTTAAACCACTTATTTGATTTCATTATTTGCTAAGTGATAGGTTTTGGAAATTGGGAGTTGCTGAATTGTGAATAAAAAAAAAGCAGATATTATTTTATTCAACACAGAGATAAATTACATCTTTTGGGTCTATGAAAGCCAGCACTAGTTATTCGCCTTCCTTTTCAGAAACACATAAAATACCAACAAATTCAGCCTAAAATTTTCTCCATACACTTTTTCCTCCCATCTTAAATATAGAAAATAAAATAATTCTACTTTAGCAGGCAACCCCATTTATAAGTGTCTAGCAATAAATTTTAAAATGACAGGGGAACAATCTAATAAAAGCACTTTAACATCCAAAAAGAAATTGCTGCTCAAAGCATTTTTATAATTAGGTTTCACACTGAAAGGAACTTTGGATGGCTGCCCTGTTTTCTGTTTAATTTTGGTGAAGTAATCAGCTAAATGTCAAATCTGTTCATCACCTTGGCAATACAAAAGAACCAGTCAGCCAGATAATGCAAACAAATGAATTCCATGAATGCAACAAGATGCTGTGAAGCCCCTGCATTTGAGGAATGGTGTTCAGTAAATGCTTGATCACTAATATTTCATTATTGATAACTGGAAACATGCCAGGAACTTACATCCTTATGAACATAGCCCTGTTGTAGAAACTTAATCCAAGTGACAAAATAAATGTGTGACCATGTTACTGCATAGATCAAGTCTTCTGAAAGGAAACAATTTCTTTTTCTCTACAACAGGAATGAATGAGTTCTGGGGCAACACTCTTGTTTCTTCAGTATACCTGTCCTTCCTCCTGAAAATGTTAAATAAAACTAGGCATCTGTTAAACATACCAATAGAGAATTTGGGATTAATTGCATTAATGACTTCATGATTTGAAATATTACACACAACAGCAATCTTAACTCTCTGCTTCCCACAAGGGGGTTCAAGGCAGTTTTTCCATGCCACTCTGGGAGCCAAGACCCACTGCCTTCCTTTTAGTAATGTCTGTGTTCATTTGTATAAAATGCTTCTGAAGGCCTTTTCTCATACTTTCCCTACCATTCCTGTTTGCTCACTTCACATTCAGATGATCACTACATATTAGTAAAACTTTGGTCAAAACATTTTTTTTCTTCTCCAAATTGATCTCCGGAGTCATTGAGTGAGACTGGAAAGTCTTTCAGGCTCCTATCAGCTGATTTCCCACTGTGACATCCATGGATAACACCATCAGCCTAAGTCTGGGTGCTTCTGATAAGAACAACCATCAGATTTCAAAGCAGTTTTACAGAAGAATAAAATGGAGATTTTGAGATCCAGAGGTAGGGCAGCAAATCTGGAAACAATATCACAAAGCTGAGATTATTTAATATCCCCTTAAATAATCTCAGCTTTCCCAGAAGATAATTTCAGAAGCAGAGGCTAAAGCCAACAGCCAAGGACTGATAGATCAGAGCTGTGTCTTCTCTCCTTTCACCCATGCTGTGTAATAACACCTCCTTCCTGAAGCTAGGACAGGTTTACTGTGGAGATGAAGACATGAACATTAGCAGGGCAAACCAAATATATAAATAAAAACACAAACACATCAAAATGTATAGGATGAGGAAGAGGGTAACTGAGAAAGAAGGCAGGGAGGGAGGATTACCACATTCATCCAGCAAAACCCATGTATGGTTGTTTTGATGACTTGTTACTGAGTAATGGAATTTCATGAGATGATACAGTAACAAAGTGATGCCATTAAAACATCCCCAAATATAATCCTTAATAATCCAAACTACTGCAACAATTCCATGGCAGCAGCAGTGACCAGTGAACAAAACTGCAATGATTTTTATAACTAACGCTGTACAACAGTGGCAGTGGCAACTTATTTAAAAGCCCTGTTGTGTACACCATGGAATAGTGTGGGGCTGAATAGAGGTTGACCAGTTCCCAACTCAGTAGCTTTGAAATTTCTGTCAATAACTTTAGCTTTGCATCTAAACTAGCACTGAGTTGTGCTTTGGCTTGCACAACTTCCCTTTAAAAGTCCCTTCCTTCAGATGGGGGTCAAGCTGATGAAGAGGTATTTGTTCTTTCTGATGTTTATCCACCAAGGAGAAGTGTAAATTTGATCTAGGAATATTTTTACGTGCATAAAAGACATTTGGCTGTATCACATTGAGGGATGCATTAAATGTGGCAATGCCTGAGTAGCAACCTTACATCAATGCTGCAGGGAGAAACAAAGTGCAGAGCAAGATCAAACAAGAAGATCCTTACTCTGGACTGTCCAGGAGTCAAAAGATAAATCCTGTGCAAACTCTTTCTCCCTATGAAAGCAAGAGGAAGCAGCCCTGCACCCCAAATTTCATGTTCCTCAGCACTCAGAGATGCTCTAAGTTTGTTGCAGATAGGAAGTACAAATGGCTGTCAAAGAGATAATAGAGAATAAGTCATTTTACAGGAAGGATGGACAAAATCAGAAAGGTCAATATCCAAGACTCTCTCTTGTCTTTGCTTCAAGGATAAGATAATAACTGGCTTTGAACTCCCTCAATATTGAGAGCTGATATGAAGGGTAAAACAGTCTTTTAAAGCATTTTTGTGATTGATAAAGAAACCAGGCACTGCACTGCTATTAGCCTAGCAACATTCACATATTCCCACTCCCATAAATCACAGCTTACCTTGCTTCAAACTGCCCTCCACAAATGTAAGTGAAATACCCAAGAATAAACTCAGCTTTCCTGATCTGCTCCTCCAAAGTGATATCCCTCCATTTCTACAGGATAAACCCTGAGTGGCTACAAGGGGCAGGAGAAGAGGCTGCAAAGGAATTCACTTGCAGCTAGGCAGAAGTCACTGTAGTGCAGGAAGGTGTTCACAAAATTGGGTTACATTGATAAAAGCACTGGGGAAACCCCAGGGAAAACCACTGGTCACCAATGAGCACGGGGGGGAAAGAAAAGACATTTGTAATTAGCATTGTACTCAACATTTGTTACATTTTCTTTCTCATACTCTGCCAATCAATCCCAATAATGACTATGTTACCTGTAGAGTCAGAATCCTTTCAGAATAAGAAGACAATTTATGATCCATATTATGATGCATATTTAAGGAAGAACTCATTATGATACGTATGATAAAGATTACATATTATAAAGATTGAATTCTTGAAGTTCTGTGACACACAAAACCAAATGTTTTTCAGATTCTTGTGCCCTATATTTTTGAGGGCTGGATACACCAGCTTGTTTTTAAGCTGCAAGAAACTATTCCTATTTGTAGGGTTTTCTTGGTATTGGCATCTGCATTACAAATTCCAGAAAGTACATGCTTGTTTCTTCTAAATAATGGATAAGACTTTCTACATTATATTTTGGGGTCTGAAATCCATTAAAATGAAGCCAAAAAAGGACTTGTCAACAAGATGAGAGGAACTGTCAAGTGGTGTACAAGAATGCTGAACAAGGTACTGGGACCTGAAGTCTGAATTAAGGAAAGACCATACATTAGTCATTTTCACATAGCCCTCATTTTTATTTACCCTGGGGGGGTCATAGTCTGAGAAAAGGAAAAACACCCACCTCAACTACTCCTATAAACAAACAGGGGCTCTGGGTTATGTGTAGTAGGGCACTCCAGAAAATGAGATGTGCTCTCTGAAAAAAATATGCTCCAGTCATCTACTTTTAAATAAATAATGTCACAGACACTTCATGGTGTGAGGGTAAATTCTCCAGCACCTGGTGCCTGGCATTTAAAAACAAGAACACTCTTTCAACATGTTTGATTACTTTGGGTAATCATTTAGGTTTTGGTGTGACATCATAGTTTTTATTTTCTATTGTCTCTTAGTGTAGCTCTTCATGACAGAAAAAACAAAAAACTTCACACACACTGCATTTTTGGAGGACCCTCATTTTATTTCGATAATGAGAAAGGGTCTCTATCCAAAAAGAGCAGCATGGAGGTCACAGCCACTCATTATCAACTAATCTAACCCTTCATAGTTCTTTCCTCTCTCAGGAAAAGTATCTGATAATCTTCCAGCTAGAATTCTTGATTTGTTCAAGTCAAAAATTTGAAATTACGCTGCAGATTTGATTAATAACTTTAATATACCCTGTGGCTATTATTAGTGTAATTCCACATACAATTTCTCTCATTGAATTAAAATTCTTGACCAGGTGTATAGCATGGTTGAGACCATGACTTTCACACAAATACAACCCTACTCTAGTCTCAAATTACAACAGTGGAAACACCACAGTAGAAAGAAGAGTTACATTAGAGAGGTAGAGAAAGTGAGCAATGGACATGCATAGGCTTTTGTGCTTTTTCTTAACTCTTATTTTAAATATGACATTTTTGCAAACTCTTTTAAGAAAAAGATTCTTCTGCACACAATTTTCCTGCGTTTCTCATTTCAATGGTGTCAGTCAATTTAGCCCAAAAATATCCACTCTCTAAAATGCAAGGCTTCTGCAGTATTTCAGTCATATGCACACTAATCAAAGGCACTAAAATAGCAGAATATTTGTATAAGGTAATGTATTAAATATTCACAGTAACTGTCTCAGAAAAATGGTTTTATGTCTAAATTCTCATAGTTACCAAAACTGACTCAGTGCTTTACTCATAGCTCTCCTCCCAAAATTTCTGTTGCTGTTAAGAAAGTGCTATGAGGCACCAGGCATTAATAGAATTGTTTTCTACATTCATTACTTCACAATGGCTGTTCAATTATTTTAATAAATTATTTTAAATAAATTAGCTCCAGAACCGATCTTGGATGTGCCAGATTTTAATTGGCAGAGACTTTTTACAAGCAAGTTATAGAGTTTTATGATACCCATTTATAATGAAAACACTCCCAGTACTTTTGCTATAAAACTTTTAGTGAGCAACTCAATAAGAGTTCATTTGTGTTGTAATAACAACAGAGGAAATTGCTACCCTTATTTAAATAAAAAATTCACAAAAAGTGAAAAAGGGGCAGTTTTCATCTGGTGAGAAATGATAGAACTTTATTGGCTACAGCAGACCCAAGTTATTTGGTCCTAAGATCTCTCTCCTGACAGTTTGGTAAATCTCCTTGGTTCTCCTACGTTGATTTATGTCTATGACTGCAGTGGCAATAAAATAATTTCAGAATTGCTTTAAGCCTAAGAAATTCAAGTTTAAGATCAGCTGTTCACATACAGTCTTTATGAGAAGTCAGAGGTCTACTAGGAGTCATCAGGTAAAGTGATCTCAGATGTTTTTCTCTCCATTAGCACCTTTCAGTGCTGCTCTTTGGTCAAATACAGTTGCCACATTTATTCTATATTAGAAGAAATAAGAAAAATCCTAAGATGCTGAGAAAATAGAATATTTTTACAAGCTGAATTTTGATTTTTCTTCTACTCAATATTCTTTGCTGCCTTAACAGGTCTCAACATAAAGAACCCCTCTTAGGAAGAATTATAAACACATATATTTAAAGTTAAGCTAGTGTTTGAACTAGGAGGAAGAAAAAAACCACAAATTTTGTTCCACTTTCAGTAGAGATTGTTCTTCCAACATATGAAAATGCAAGGATAAGTACCATACAGCACTTTGATACAGGGGCAGTTACAATCTGCATTCAAAAGCAAACTTCCAAGTTAGCCTTTTTTCATAAGCTGATCTCACACCAGAAAAACGGGTCAGAACTGGCTGAAATTTAATTTCCCTAGTGAGCAGATTCCAGCTTCAATAGCCCAGGATCTTCTCAGGGTACTTTGGATAGATAAATGTGGAAGTGTTATGTTATGGCAAAGATAAAACTCCAATTTGCCTTATTTTAGCTGCTTATTTTAGATCTGGGAAAACAAAAATGTTGTTTAGGAAAATCCCAAATACTGTTCTGATTCTGTCATGCAGTCACTGACTGTTTTTCTGATATTGTCCCTAATCCATAAACAAATTTTCTCATTCTTGGAAAAATGCAAGGGATGTTATGGCAGGAGCAATGTAACAGCTCCAAAATATTAGTGTTCCCCAATAAGGCTCACTCCTCATAAGCAGTAAAAACTCTCCTTCCATAGTCCAAACCAACTGAATCCCCCAGATCTGGAAAGCACAAGTCTGGGCTAGAAATTTCACAGGACCAAGCTGCATTCTGCCATCTGCCAGTCCATAAAGAACACAAGAGCCACTGCAGGTCTCCACAGAATGGGGAAAATATTGGCTTTCTCTTGGATCCAGGAGAGCTCCCAGGATGAGGGTCTGTTCTGGTGCACAAGGAATCAAAGCTAATGTAACTGGACATCCTGAAGTGCTACTAGAAAAGGGTGACAGCTAGGATTGTGAGGTATATGCACATCACCCTGAAACCAGAGCTCCTGAATCCTTTAGGCCAAAGAATGTAACTTCAAATCAAAACCTACCAGACTTTTAGAAAGAACTCAAATTCCAGGCATCCAAAAGAAGGAAAATGCTGTTCTGAAGGACAGTGCTTTGCCAGGAATGAAACTGGGTTTTACTGGATTTTCTCCTGAAACTTGCCTGCTGTGCACTCCCCATTCCCAAAAGCATTGACAAACAAAATCTATATAATGTTCTAGGCAATCTAATCTAGAATAATTCAGACTGTAAATAAAATATTTCAATGGAAATATTTTTCCAATATTTCATCTCTACAGCTAACAAAGAACCAAAGGAAGAAAGAGCAGTGGACATTCTATTTATATTGGCATCACATCTTAGAGAACAAATAGGTCCAACTTCACTGGGCAGCAGGCAGAGTCCTGATCACATCCTACTCGTCCTTGGGAAAGTGTAACAAGCCAGAACTGCCACTGGAAGAAATGACAGTAACTGCTATTTTTTACCAAAGATGAATTTAGCATATGAATTTAATTTTTTTTTAAATTTACTTTGACTGATGTCTGATGAGGAAAGTAAACCATATAAAACTAGATTCAACGTAAACAAATTATACCAAATTCAAAACCAACAAGGATCCTGGAGGGGAAAAAAAAGAATTATCAGTGCAAATGACTTTTAAAAATATCCCCCATCTTGCTTATAATAGGATTAGTAGCCTCCAAACAAAGAACTCAGGACAGTCTCTCTCATGTTTTCTTTTCCTCTCTACATTAGAGGAAGAGGTGTTCTAGTAAAGATCATCCAAAACTGTCTTGAAGTGAGTCAAATGCTGAGACCTGCCAGCTCTGTCACATTCCACAGATAAAGAGCATGCCTCAGGCTTTGTTTCACCCAAAAAGTGCCTTGAAATTGAGGCATATTAATGACAGGACAAACTGAAGGTTTAAAATTCTTTAGTGAAATTAGGAGCCATCAATAAAAGTCCTTGCACCTAGACCTAGCTAAGCTAAGAACTGTTCCACATCCCATGTTGTCCCACAAGGAACTCTAGGTCTTTACAGGCATGGATGCTCTCAGACTGCCTGGGCACTTGGGTGTTCTGTTCACAACATCTGCTCCAAAGTGCTGTATAAAAACCTAAAAAGCAGTTGTTGCTATTTAGATTTTTATTTTGTGGGCTTTTGTTTTCAAAATATTTATAGAATTGCCAGTTTTTGAAGCAACTCTATGTGTGTACATACAACAGTTAAGACACATACAAGGGAATACAAGGGGGAGGGCTTGCATAGTTTTTTGGTTTGTTTTTTTTTTTAATCTTAATTTGCCTAATCTGAATTGCTTGGTAGCCAAATTTGGGTTTTTTAAAATGAGGTTTCTGTCATTAAAAACCCAGTACAAATTGCACTGATATTTTAATGCACTAGGTGGCATACTGTTATCCATATTAGAGAAATTGAATGATTCACCAGCACCCAGATACTTTGTTGGATAAAATCAGCCTCTCTTTCTGCCACATAAGGAGTGGCCACCCTTCACTGGGTTTTTTTCTGTGACTATGATTTTTACTAATACCCATATCAAATTCCAATAACATTTATTTCCACATTGATTCCCAATGAAATAACTTCCATATTGCCAACAGCAAAGATTCACCACGAACTCTGGAGATTCATTAGTCCCACCACTGAGCAAAGACATTTCTAAAGCAAAGTAGATCCAAACCACCTTCTCCATGATCCCTGCCATGACAGAAAGTTAATGTTTCCCTCTCCTAATGCACAAAACCTGCAGGATTACTCTGTCTTCTCCATTGCCAACCACCATGGACAGGCTGCCCAGCAGCAACAGAGATGCTGGCTGGGTTTTTACTGCCATCCATGGCTTAGATCCTTAGTTGTTTTAGGGAAGAGCAACTTTAACCAGAAGTAAAATACAGGAGTCACTACAAAGTTGAATGGCCAAAATAAATGGAAGTACTTATTCCAAAACCTTATAGATTTTTAAGGAAAGTGCAAATGTTTTTGTTCAAAATAACTGGCCACAAACCATTCTTCTTAAAGGAAAAAAAGAAACACACCAACAGTCTAATCAGCTGGCTTTTAATGAGTTTTAACTGATCTCTCTTCATTCAGTTGTAAATCTTAGAACCTCTGCTACTGAAAAGGTCTTTGATTGTTACATCCTTGCCTATCTCTCTCTCTCTCTGTTATTTCCTCTTTAAATTAAAAAATACTAATTATTGGTATAGGCTTACTCTTCTTTTAGGACTGGAAGGATCAGAAACCAGCACTCATAGCTTCTTTAAAAAACAAGAGAGAAAAAGAAGGGAAAAAAAGCCAGTGTCATCTCAACTTAAAATCACTTCCTTGCCATTACCACTTTCAAAAATTGTCATTCTTTGTCTTTTGGGGTTTTTTTTCTGTAAGAAAAATCAATTGTAATTACATGAGTATGTCTCAATTACCTGTCCTCTTTTTTTGAGCTGGATGTCCTGATCTGATTAATTGGAGTTCTCTGTCCTAATGTCTTCTCCAATGCCCCAGGTCCTAAGTGCCTTACCTTCTTCATACATTTTGTGGCAAGTGCTTCATTTTTACTGGTTAATACAAGACATAAATTCTTCTAGCAGAGAAACGTGCCAAAAATTAGATGCAAGTGTGTTATTTCATGTTTGAAGGAGCTTGAAGGGAAGATGAACCAAAGGAGAGCAGCAAGCACAGAATTTTTACTCAGAGTAACATCAATATCATTAATACACTGGCAAAGCTGGTAAAATAAAGGTGCAGGGTGTGTTTCTCAGCCTCATCTGATATAGTCACACAGAAATCCATGGGCTGGAAAATTCAAACACCACCAGTTCCCTGGGGCACAAACCATCAGAAATCCTTTTCTGAGTGAGGAGAAAAGCAATTTGTCATGGCCTTTAAATACATACATAAATTTAGCTAACTGGAGCAGGAAGTCAGCCACGTGTCTTCATCCATTAATATTTCCTAGGTGAGATCTTGTGACTTGTAACCCAGTTCTTCTTCCAGGATAGAGGGTGAGACAGGAGCAATCTTTAGTAACTAAAAGGTGACTTATGCCTTCTAACTACTTTTCTCAGAACAAATCAGGTATCTTGCTCAAAAATAAATTGCAAACCTATTCTAACAGCTCTTTTGCCTTCCCTTTTGTTATAATTGCTTCCTCAGCCTAGACTGCAGTAAAACATCATGTTTGGATCAGCCATGAGGTTCACATTACACATCTGGGGGAGATTCTTACTCCTGAGTGACTTCATTTCCCTTCCATACCCTGAGCTATGATAAAAAAATGAAGATAAAAACTTACTTACCTACAGCCACATGGTATGTGGATATAGGCCATTGCAATAATGCTATTTATTATCCTTCAAATGATCTTTCATTTCTCCAGAAATTGAGTGTTTCTCAGACTGAATAATACCCAGACCAACAGAAAGTCCTGGGAGGTGATTTCCTGCATCCAGCCACTCTCTGCAGATCTAGAATAATTCCAGCATGGACAAAATGCCAAAGCCCACGGTGCTTATAATGAAATGCTAAAGTAAATGCAGAGGGCAGAGAGTGTTAAAGCAGTTAAGGATGGACACTTTCTAGGAACTCAGATCATCATTCTAATTCATCACATTTTTGTGATCTTATGAGCAAGGCCTACACAACAGGAACTGAAATCTGAGCTCAACAACACCCTGTGTGCAGGAGCATTATTCTAATTCACTCCATTCTCCTTAGCACTACACATCAGTTATTCCCAAATCCCTGCTCATCAGAGCTACTTGCACTGCATGATCCCTGAGAAAGCAATAACCTGAAGATGACAAGTGCAGATAGCCTCATTCCCCATGGAGCAGCATGTTGACCACCCCATAGGAAATAACAGACTCTTTACAGAAATCTGATAGACAATTATTTTTTAGAATAGATTTCCTTTTTGAGGTTGTTCTGCTTACAGCTGCTATTAGTGCCCATTTATTTCAGTGCTGCTGCTGTTAGCATTACCTGAATTTAAAGCTTGAAGACATTTTCCCTAAATAATTCCTTCCCTGCCTGACACTCCTGGCAATACTCCTGTTCTCAACTCCTCTCTCATGCATCTTACAGCCTTTTCAGACTGAAACTGAGCAAAGAACCATCCTTTCCTTCTGATTCCCCTTTCCCCTGTGCTCTCATCCTGCTCCTCACATTCTCCCCAAGTTTTTCAGGCTGACAGTCTCAATATCCAGGCAGTACTCTCAGGACAGTAGGAATAGAAGACATTTTTCCCCACTCCCCCAAGGATGCTCTTGCATCAGATGTTGCTTAAAGTTTTTTGGGTTTTGTTTTTAATTAATGCAGTTAAGGCAGAGGGTCTATCCTGTAGGAAAACAGACCATCCAGGTGGTTGTGAACAGATAAGAGAACCTAAAATTTTCAGATTAAAAGCCTGTTTGCCTTGGCTTACCTTGATTTAGGAGGATACTTCAGTAGTGCCTAGCTTTGATCCCCATAAACCTGTCTTCCCAAACCCTCTGCTGCCTTCCTAAAGGATAGGTCTGGGCAGACCATAGCCAGGAGCAACCCAAACTTTGCTGTAATTCTTTCTCCACCGGGTGTCACTATTGCATAGTGTAAGGTGCATTTACTGCGGGGAGTCTACAGCCTGGCAAAACTGACTTTTAACTCGGGCTCCCCTGTCGAGAAGTTTCCAGACCATATGTGGAGAATTATCACTTGTTTTTTATGACCCTAAAACACCGAGTGATAATCATTTCAGCACAGACATACGAGGATGATTTAATTCTTCCTAGATAACTACAGCTGAAAAGCTCTAATGAGAAAGTGCTCAGATTCTTTCCTGATTTTGTGCTGGAATAAGCCTTTCTGCCCCATGTGTGGATCTCTTCCTCCATGCTGAGTGATAATCAATTTAACCCTGTTTTGCCCTATCTTTTTTAATCTCACTGCAGAGGGTCTGGATCAGATGACCTTTAAAAGTCCCTTCCAGCCCAAATTATGCTATTGCTCTCTGTCTCCTGCTAAAGGGGCTTTGATCACAGCTTGACCAGCACAAGGGTAAAATCCTACCACAGACACCTTAAAAACACTCACTTGGTGCTCTTACACTGTGTGCACATCCCAAGGATGGCAATAACACTGAAAAAACACTATCAGCCAACTTTTAAATTAATAGCAATTAAGGATTAGTTTTATGGAGTGGATTTAATTCCCATTTGATGGTGCAGGGATACCCACAACTTGATAGATACCATTCTGGTGATTCAAGCTGTAATCTAAAAAAGACTGAAACTTAATCTTATTGATCACTTTTTTAAATCATGGCCAGACAATTCAATCACCTTTGATCTATTTCACATTATCCCTGCTCATGTATTTTGCTTTATTTCCTTTTCCCAGGCCTCAAATCAGTACCTAACTAAATAACCAAGTAATATGAACTAATATTGTATTAATAAATAAAAAGATAAAAATTATATTATTATATTCTATAGTCTATGTAATTAAATAAATAAATATTACCTAATGGATACTTCGAGAGTTTACAGAAAACATTCAAAATTCTTCCAGGCAAAACACTGCTACAAGGAGATTTTCATGCCAGCCTCCCATCCTGGAATGATTTGTTATCCTACTCATTTGGCAGAGCTGACATAACCACAGTTGTTTCAAGTTGCTGAAGATAAGGGAAGCTGTGTCTCAGTGTTTATGAAGTCTACTTTTGTAACTTGGTCTTTCACCCCTCTCAATACTGAGAGACAGTGATACTGAGAAGTACAGAAATGTCTACAGTCACTGGCCTTTGAAAGGATCTCAGCCTTTTCAGCAGAGATGCAAAATACTCCTTGAAAATCTGCTACATTCTGACACAGCCTTTATTGCAAACAGAAGCTTGAGCAACTCTGCCCAGTACTGGTTATATTAAAAGAGAGATGGGCAAAAAAAGAGCATGTAAGCATTCCTCTGGCAGCCTGGACTTTTCTAAGACCAGAAGATACAGCAGCAAGAGAGAACGAGGCTATCCAATAAAGCAGGGAAATCAACACAAAAACAAACAGCAAGTAGACTGAATCTTAACCTGACCCACAGCTGTTCAAAGCCAGCTGAATCATTGGCACCAGCAGCTACACAGATCTGTGGTGCAGGCCTGGAGGCAGCAGGTAAGACCTGTGCCCTGCAGCCTGGACATCCCTGCATTGCTGGAGACTCAGAAGTGGCTGTTTGTGGCTAAGGAGAAACATTCATATGGCAAGGCAAACTAATAAGGTCAAGAAATTTACCCAGGGCAGGAAATAGAAACACCTGCAAAACGAGGTTGAGACAGAGGCAGAATTTCACTGTATCAGAGCAGCTCTGCTCTGCTCTCTCAGCCTTCCAGCTGCTGTTCATCAGCCATGGCAAACTCTGCAGGAGTGATCCTCACCCATGGGGTTGCCTCCATTATGCCTCCATCCTAAATCATGTCAGAAACAGACAAAAACAGGACAAAAGAACTATCTGCCCTTTAATGAAGAAAAGAAAAAGAAAAGAAAAAGAAAAGAAAAAGAACCTGCCTTTTAAATGGATCTGTGTCTATCAGGCATACCCATGAGGATGTGAAGAAAAGGTCACAGATGGAAAGGAGTTCAGGTTTATAAACCAATTTGTGCTACCAAAACCTGGGAAATTACTGTCTTTCTATGAACAGCTGAACTAAAACTTTCTGGGTGGGGGAGCCCAATCCCACTTCCAGCAATTCAGGACACTTTCAGGAATCCAGGATGTGTATGGTGTTTCCTACCTCACCAACAGCTCAGGAAAGTATTCCTGTGCACAACCAACAGGAATGCTTTCCCAAGGGAACTTGTGCTGCCTTCAGAATTCTTCTGGGCAATTGTCAAGGTATCAGAAGACTTTAAACTCAGGATACCTTTCCAAATTTATTTATTTTTTTAGGGTTTGATATGTTTCCTTGGTTTAGGTTTTGTTTCTTTCCCTTATTTTATAAACCATAGTTAATAAGGGATTCTGGCCAGTAAAGCTGAGGATTAATAGACAATAGGGTGACCAGGAAATTATGTCACCACAGGCTGGCCTTCATGGCTCTTGCTGTACATCTTTATGTGACACAGTACATCTTTCTGTGGCATTGGGCTCAGCTTCATGAGCACCCAGCTCTGCACTACCTTCAGTCAGACTGAGGCTGTCACAAACTCTTCTTAGAAGGGGCTTCCTTGAAGATTCAAGATATACCTAGAAGATGCTTGTCTCCTTGCAAGATATAGCTGTACATATAGGTGAGAGGAAAGGATATGAAGTCCTGAGGGACAGAGGGAGCACCTTTAGCTGGTATATTGACCTCTCTGTTGTAACCAAGAAGAGCAGGCTAGAGACAAGTAAAACTAATCAGAGAGTTTCTGCTCTACTGTCAGATACCACTGTAGTAATGACATCACAGAATTTCATGGCACACTGAATAGAAAAAAAAATCAACTTCTTCAGTGACAGATGTTATAGGTCCCCTGTTGAGTGTCAGCAAGTCTTCATGGGATGTATGTAAGAGAAAATTTGGCCTCCCTTCAAAATCCAATTTTCTGAAGTGTTTCTGCCAGAAATGCCCATTTTTAGCAACCCAGCTAAGCCCATTTTTAAACAAAGACTGACAAAAAAGACATTTGGACTCTGGCAGAGACACACAAGTGTGTCATTATGGAGGCACAACAGAAGCTAGGAATAAACACTGGTTACACCATTTGGCTTGGGACCAGACTTGGGCTGTTTGTTGGATGATGCACTGGCTGGATTGTCACAACCAGAAAGTAGCAGTCAACTCCTTGGTGCCCAGATGGAGAGCAGGGATGAGTGGGGTCCCTCAGGAACCCATATTTGGACCAGTACTGTTTGATACCTTCCTTCAATATTATTTTCTGGAGCTTGAAACTAACAGATAGTTTCAAATAAAAAGTGGTGACAGCAAAATAATGCCATCTGTCAGGTATATAAGAAGTATAGAGGAAGTGCACACACGGCCAGTGTGACAGGATTCTCAGCAGAAGGACATTGTGTCAAAAGCCTTACAGAAGTCCAGATAAATGGTATCAGTGGATCTTGTCCATGGGTGCAGTCACTCCATCACAGAAGCCATTCAGCTGGTCAGGCAGGACTGGTCCTTGGCTGATTTAAGTCACTTTGAAAACTTTCCCACACCTTCTTTGTGAGAACAAAGTGACAAAGATGAGCTCCTATGATTCCACTTGCTGGTCCCATGAGGATTCCCTCTTCATCTCAGATGAAGATCCTTGTCAGACAAGTATATAAGTATGCCCTGATCCATACAAAACTTCCTGATCCATTCCCAGGGACTGCAAAGGAACAAACTGAAAGCCCTCATGAAGGAACAGCTCGAGACAGGACTGCAAGGGAAGGAACAGTCAGTGAAAGAGCCACTGTCTGGGAGCTTAATGATAGGCAAGAGAAGAAGGGCACAGGTCAGGTAAATATACAAGCAATGCTGTTAGATGTTTAGCTAACAGCATTATTAGCTTTACCAGAAGAGGTTGTTTTTCCAACAGCTCTTTAAGTGTTTTCAAAGCTGCTTTATGAAACATGAAAGTTTCAGTGTAAATCAGGCAGTGTGCCAGACCTAAGTGGTTTCCTGCAAACAAGCCTAAGCAAAAAAACCCAGTGACACACAAACACATCTCTACATCATCTGCCATTAATTATTGTTTACCCTTCCCTTATTTTAAGAAACTCATGGAGACTCCTATATATCACGAGCTTCAGGTAAGTCACATGGTAGCTCTGAGCTCATTACAAGGCTGGAGTAAGACAAATCTCACACAATTAACTTCCTTTGGGTTGTTAGGAGCACATGCAAGACCTTTCACCTGAGTAATGCCACCCCTGACTTCAAATGTACATCACAAGGAAAGGATACCAGGTTTCATCTAATTAGCCAGCTGGATTACACTGGGTTTGATTTCCTCTGTTTCTTTTTTACACCTGCCTCTGGGAAACAGTCAGCTCCACCAAGGGCTAGGTTTTGGCCCATGTAGGAGAGTCAGAATGTTACCACCAGGAAAATCCTGAGTTTTTAGTTTTTGTAATGCTGTTTGAGGGGTAAAGTTCAACTGCTAAGCACTCATTTAAACCAAGCAAGCCTGCTGGTAGAATGTTTCATAGCAGACAGGGCTAGAACTGGCCAAAGTGGGTGTAGTAAAAGTTTCCTGCATGTATTTTTTCCTTGTTTTTTGCAGTGATAGGTACTGAAGACATGGAAGGAGAAAAGAGAGTTTTACCAAATATTTTCACTGTAGTTTTGGTAAACATTGTGTGAAACCAAACAAAAACCACAAGCAACTGTATAAAATTAAAATTTGCAAAATACAAACTTGTGGGTTTCCCTCTCAATAACAACATCCAGATTTTTTGCATTTTGGGAGCCCTTCTTGGACCTGATTTGCAAAGGTTCCCCAGTATCTGCAGCTAGCAAAGATTCCCAGCTTATAGCTGAACTGAGTTGTGTCACAGCAGGACTCTTGGAGCCTCCCTAAGTGTGAGCTCTGGGAAGTGCTGTGATGCAAGGGCTTGTCAGCACCATGTGCAGCTGGAGGAATGGCAGCAGCACTCATGGGAGCACAAGAATGGCAGAAGTGGTTTGGGAAAGGAGCCAAGTTGTAAGCTGAACAGAAGCTGAGGTTTATGTGTTTTGCTAGTTTGAGCTACTACCAAAAAGCAAGCACAAGGAAGTGGTCAAGATGAGAAGCTGATTCAGAATATGGATGCTCTTGTGATGAAAACCAGTTTTCTGTAGTGCTCCCACATCCTGTAACCCCAATGTGTGACCAGTACCTGTTTCCACACCAAGTAAGCCAGTGACTTTGTCTGGCAGCCTCCATCACGTTACCCTCATGTTTGACTGAGATCAGCTCATTTATGAATGTACAGAGCTATTTGTTTCCTACTGGAATGATCTAAAGAAAATAAATATAAATCACATGGAACCAGGAGAATAAAATCCCTATTTTTTGAGAGTTTTGGTCATGCAGTACTCCTGTAAGTATAGTTTTATATTAGTAAGGAATCCCATAGCTGCAGTTAGATGAATGAATAAAGGATTTTCTCCTTTTACTTTTTGGTATTGTGCATCTGAGAATTCAGTCCTTCAAAATTAAATGTGTGTTAACATTTTTGAAAATCGCTGCCATGCAAGCAGGAATAGATACACAAGAAACTATACAGAGCACTAGAAAACTCCCAGAGTGAGTTAATAAAGGTGGGCAAATAAACATGAGAGAAGGATTAGAAGGAAAAATAATGCTGGGAGTGAACCCTCAGGCTCCAGAGGCATTTAAATCCCTGATGTGTTACCAGATCTCTGCAGGAAGGTACCTGCTCTCCTTCCTTCAGAGGTCTCAGAAACCTGTGAGGTTTTAGGTAAGCTCAAGGATCAGCCAAACAAGAAAGGGAAGCTCTGAGCAGTAAACTTTTTGGACTTTTCTATGATCCAGAAAATTCATCCACAATACTGAGTCATAAAATCTACAGCAGGATGGATTGGTTAGATCAGCACAACTTATTATTACTAGCAGAGATTTTATAGAGGGGAACTCGTGTTCCTTTTACAAGCATTTTCACTCCTATCTCTCCTTTATCACGGATACAGCTAAGCTACTCAGAAAGTGCAACCTAAACACTCTCAGTACATGTGTTTACACCTGGCTACAGATATGAGATGCAACAGTTTCCTGGTGAGTGAGCAGGAAAGGTTTATCCAAGTTACTCATCTGTGAGGTCCTTCTGTAAAGCCATCTCTTTCCAGATCTCTGCCTCTGTCAGGGACAAGGGGAATATTTGAGGTCCAAAATAGCTCTCTGCTTGCACTCTTTTTAAATGCTTCAATTGATTGTCATTAATCTCTGCCTTCAGTTTAGGAGCTGAGTAAGCTGTTTCTTTCATCTTAAAATTAAATTTTCTTGATAGATGATGATGATGATGATTATTAGGTAGGGAAAACCCACCTGTTATTTGATGTGCTGGCTTCTGTTCCTTCGGACATCATTCGCTGCCCTGATCACTGTCATCATTTTAGGGAACACTTTAAATTGTTACAGAAAAATCATCATCTGGTGATTTCCAAATTATTTTTCATTTATAAAATTCTCTTAACATCCTGACTTTGGAAACATAAATCTAGAGCTATTTGGAGTGCTTGAAATAAAATCCTTAGCGAAATATAAAATCGATAGATAGCATAAAATACTAACAGAACTGACTGCAAAAACCATGTGTAAATTATATGGGAGCCAAACAAGTGCAGAGCAGTAACCTGGCACCAGTCCAAAGTTTCAAAATGAAGTTGGAGGGAATGGCTACCCACAGGCACTGCTCCAAGTTGATCTTGCTCTTTGAAGTGCACACCTCAGTAACCTGGCATAGCCCGGGGTCTTTCCTTTTCAGCTTTTAAAATCTATTTCAATGAAATTTATCTTTTTGAAACAAGAAGAAAAAAGAGGTCTGTAGAGTCCCTCCTGTATCTCAATTAATATAATTGAGGTGTATAAAAAGGCAGAGCTGAGGGATAGATTAGAAGAGTGGTTGCTCCTCCTTCAGTAACTGCATCCTGTATGGAAACCAAATGCCCAAGTGCACCTCATTCTATCAGCTCTCACTTGCTGATGGGAGCTCTCACTGCTCTGGAGCCATGAAAGTATAACAGTGGCAAGATTTACTCCCAGAACAGCAGTGATGATACCTGAATGCTGCTGCAATGCCTTCTTCTCATCAGGTCTTGCTGAAACATGGAAAAAACCCAATAAAACAGAGTTGCTTTAACAGCTGTGAAATTTTTGCATGTGGACACATTATCACAGATCCATGCTTAAGCAATATACCTCTTTAAGTACAGGACAAACTTCACAAAGCCTAAATCTGTGGGTGATGTGGAAAGTCTCATACTACAGGGAATGGACTTCAAGTATTCATTGCTGGTTAGAAGACAGCTCACTTTAAATTGACATACAAATCTATTCATAAATTGTTAACAATAAACAATTTACAGATAGATTTTTATGTCAACTCATAGATTGCCTGTTGCACTTCATTGAAAAGGCAAAGTTTATCAAAAAGATCTTTTACCTTTTTAACTCTAAAAGTTTTCCTTTGTGCCACAGCATTGTGTTCAGTAGTCAAAAAATTAATATTTACATAATGAAATTTATTGCCATCAGAAATCTCAGTCATGAACAGACCAGCAGATGTGCATGTCTGCTGACATTTTTAGCAGGTAGTGGCTCTCTTGTTTTTTCAATTTATTTACTCAGATGTTTAAGGCTGAGTGAACATTTATATGTTTGCAAAATCTGGGCAAGGCCAGATATCTAAATGAGGATCTGCTAATAAACAATTGGATCTGTGTCCTCCAAAGCCCAAGGAGGTATTCACCAGCTCCTCAGCCACGTCTCACATTGTCCTCCTTCACCAGAATTATCAAAATGCTTATCTTTAGTGCTACTGCCTCCTTTCTTCCTCTTTTAGAATCTATAACATGATTTAAGTGAAGCAAGGTTTGTAAGGAGAGATAGTATCTTTTATCAGAGCAACAGATACATATCTCTTTAAAGCATCAGGACTGCAACAACACAAGCACCATAATTTCATTAGTCATTTTAACAGAATTGAAATCATGTCCATGACCTCAGCCAAAGCAGTTTGTGTAGACTTTTTTTCCTATGGAGATCTGGCAACTTGCACCAAGTTGTCTGTCTTTATTCAGTTCTATGTCTCTTAAATGAGGCATAAAAAAACCTCCTTGCTTTCCTTTTTGCATGATGAAATGGGCACTACCATAAAGTGAACAAATTTTAATCTGCTGTGTAACTATCAGAAGGTTTTCAACATATCAAATACTACTTCGGAGATTAGCTCCAGTTGGTTTGGTTTTTTTTTTTTTCTTTTGATGCTGTTGTGAGGATTTTGGGGGGGAAGATGGGGATTTTTTAAACCTCTTTTCACACTGTTTTTCAGTATTGACAAATATCACTTCCATGATTTCCTTATTTCACCTTGGAACTGCAGCCTGTTGCACCAAAGATGGTCAGATTCTGCAGAGACCTAAGAAGTCTTGCTGCTCTTGCCTGGGAAGGTGCTGAAAGAGGCTACACTTCCTAATTTCATGTACAGAGCTGTGTAAGTCAGAGATCAAACCTGAAGCACCTAAGACACACAAAGCCAGCACTTGAGGGAGAGCAGCTCCTGCACTCTCAGTTATGATTTAGTGAATCTTGCAGGGGCTTTGACAGAAATGTAATTTGCCAAACACTGCACATTTTTCACTGCCAATTAATTAAACAGCCTTACTCAGAAGAAGTGTCCAGTAAATTAAAGAGCTGCAAGCGTAGAACTTTGCATTATCTAATTGTACCACAAACTCAGCTACTGAAACAGATATGCCTGGTTATCTAAAAATGTGAAATGATTATCTATGTCAAAAGCAGCTTCAATATGTTGTCTCTCCTGCTATTCCTTAAGTTTGACTTATATTTCTTTCTCTGCTCTTCATTCTCATGTGGCTTTCACAATTACCCACTGAGAGCAGTGAGACAGGTGCCAGGTCCAGCCATCAAAGCCATCAACTTTCAGTGTGCTGTGCTCTGTCAAAAGTTGCCAGAATTGGTCTTTAAAACGTTATCCTTCTCTCTCAAAATTCAGAAACCTCTTCATCCATTCCCTGCTTACTGTTTGTAACTTCACAAGCATGGTTTCCAAGCCTGGCTACAAACAGCCATGGAAGATGAGCCAAAAGAGTGTTCCAGGTTGAAAAGAAGTGAATTATGCAGGCCAGAAGAGTTGATTCACCAGCCAAAGGGCTGTAAAAGCAATGCATCACTTGAACCCCATTCACCTAAATCATTTCACATGTTTTCAGCACACAAGACAGTGCTCTGTGGTTTTGAGCATGCAGAAAGTAAGTTTCCAGCTCTTCCCAGCCAGGAAGCTTCACAAGTTCCTCCTGTGAACAAACACTGCTTTAGGAAACATAAAAGAAAGGTATTCCTCTTTATAAAGCAGCATTAAGAATGTGTTTGCCAACATGAGCTGTGAAAAATTCAAAAAAGGGTTCTAAGACTGCATGTTACCTGTTTTTGTGGGAAAGAGACAGAGAAGGGCTCCTTGACAACTTGACACCTCTTCCAATGGCTTCTAAAAATCCTGTATTTTGTTGTTATTACCCAGTTTTATCCTGTCTTCCTCAGGAAACAGAATAATATGAAATTTGACTCTCCATGTATTAAAACTAAACTTTGAAAACTATGGCCATTTGAAATTATTTTTTTTAATCTTAATCATTTGAGTTATTGAACTCCACTAATTCTAGAATAAAATAACCATGCAATTTTTATCATCTTTGAGACCATCAAATCCTTGTCCTTAAATGACTAAAATAGGCCATGAAAATTTTTTGTTTAAGAAACAAAGAAACACTAAGACAAAGCTCTTCTCTGAGTAGTAAGAAGGGCTAACAGGCTGAGGCAGAGATATGCACTTTTTGAAACTTTCTCATTGTTGGAAGTCCTGTAAATAAGCCACCATTTGCCACAATAAAATTAGCATGTCCCTGTTTCTCAGAAAGCTTGCACTTCTTAAAAGAAGAAAACTGTAGCAGCCTAAGGGTTTCTCCTACCTAAACTGGCAATATCACATATGTTTTCTATAAGAGAAATAATATCTCTCTTAATTATAAATTAATATTAATATTAAAACATTAATAATATCCCTTGTCATTCTGCAGTTGGAATAATGAAATATGAAGGCTGCTAAATAGTTCATTCAGATCAGGAAAATTTTCCATCCCTTGCACTGTACAAAGTTTCTTCCACTGTACAGCAGGTACTATGAAAATTAAACATTCACAGCTGTGGAGCATTGCCATGCTGTGACAATGGAACCCAGGGGCCACCAGCTGACTTTTACATTCAGCCTTTGAATTAATGACTTCACCTTCACACCAGCCAAGCTCTCATAATCAAAACCCTCTCCATAATTCACAGAACAGTTTGGGTTGGAAGGGATCTTCAAGATCATCAGCTTCCAACCCTCCTGCCATAGGAAGGGACATCTTCCATTAGACCAGGCTGCTCAAAGCCTCATCCAATCTGGCCTTGAACACTTCCAGGGATGGGACATCCACAGCTTCTCTGGGAAACCTCTTCTGCTGCTCCACCACTCTCACAGTGAGGAATTTCTTCCTAACACAGAGTTCTCATTTCTGTCTCACCCCACTTCACCTGAGACAAAGTTACTCCATGGTTTGAACTGAGGTTAGTGTCTGAAGCTGAAAGTCCCAAGTGGTTAGAGCTGAATTAAGCAATCAATACACATGTACCCAAAAACTATGAATAAGTTGTAGTAGGAGGTTCTGTAATTAACATTTTACTTCATTCCCCAGAAAAATTTTTTTCTCAGCAGTATCATGGACAGACTGCATTACCATCATGCAGAAATTATTACTGTGTAGAAGAATATGGTTATTCTGAGGCTCAGACTGGGTTCACAGTGACAAAATAGATTTTTAGGTCACTCATGTTTTAGAAGTCTTCATGAAATTCATATCTTTTCCCAGCCCCAAATAATGTACACTTCATACTTTCTTTACCCTTCCTTCTCCTGGAGGCAATTTGATTCAGTGTGCTGGGAATGAAGGATTCAAAGTAATTTGTAATCTATTCCAAGGAAATATTGGTTTAAGCACAGTGATAAAAGCTGTATCATTTGTTAAAAAGGTTTTACTAATGAAAGTCACAGCTGTTGTCACCAGTGTCCCTGGATTATCTCCTCTTAATAAGCTGATTCCAGGTGTCTTCCTTTCTGGAATAGTTTAAATAACGTAAGTAACCATACTCAGCACACTGTTAAAATTTAGGCAGCTGGCTGTTTGTAAAATCATCCTGGTTTTCTGGCAGTTAACCCTTGATCCAGATCCCAGCTTAGCTGCATTTTTTTAATGTGATAACATTTCACATGCACAGTAAAAAGATGCAATACACTGCACTGTTTGCTATTTATTTCTGATCCAGCTCTGCAGTTCTTTTATTGCAGCAGGAAGTTTATTGCCACAGAAGCCTCAGTGGAAAACCACTCAGCTGGGCTTCAGGGGGGCAAAAATTGGAAGGCTGTGCCTTTTAGTACCACCACCACCAACTTTAGTGCAGACAGCCCTGAAGCAGAGAAACTGCCTCAGTTTTTAGACCTTAATGAGGCTACAAGTCACCAAATGTGTGGGAGAGCCTGTGCTCAGACAGCTCTGCAAAGCAAGGACCTAATGTATGCTCACAGGGGTAAGGCCTGAAGAATTGCTTTAGAAATAAAAGATCTATTTAAAAACAAATCCCATTTCCAGGCAGGGTTGCTCCATGTTGAAAACCAGATCTGTTGGATTTTGTGTGTGTCTTCAGAAGGAAAGTATTACTTGAAGTACAGTTACTGCTGATGCAATTTGCAGGATAAATGTCACCAAGATCACAGTTTTTACTTTTTCTCAACCTTAAGTGTCACTAAATACACACAATAATCCATCCCAACTCTGTGCCTCCAACTCTCCTTGCTACATTGAGGTGAATTAAGTTTGCAAAACACATCCATGAAGGTTCAGATATTCTTCTCTCCAGAACCCTCAACAAATCTAGAGAACCAATCTCCTGCTACATCACTGTGTTTCTGTCCTAAACCTCAGAGCAGGACACACACCAGGCCTGTCTGCATCTGCAGCACTAAGATTGTTCTTCACTTTCAGTCATGCTCAGCTCTCACAAGCTCCTTTCAGTTCAGGTTAAGGGATTTTCTCTATTTTCTCTGTTCCAAACTACCTGTATTACTTTTGTGTCTTTATAAACCCTGGAATGCCCAGATTAAGAAAAATCAACTTTTCTGGTGCAGTGATCCTTCCCCTAAAAATGCTTGAGTGCCGCAAGACACAGATGACAAAGTCCTCTTGGGTACAGGGACAAATAGCCATAGGAATAATTTGTTCTGGCTGCTTTTCCAGGGTCTCTCCACTCCAATCTAAAGCAGGACTGGTCAGGAAGCTCTGACCAAATAATGATCTCAATCCTGCTGGTGTCACACTGGATTACAAAATTAAAGTGTATCAAACAACCAGACACCCACAAGCAGGTTGAAGCACCTTGAAGCACAAAAATTACCACTTGTTGAGCACAGCTTACAGGGAACCTTTATTTATGCAGTCCTCAGGCACACAATGAGACTATTTTTTCACCATTTTTCTACTTTAATTGCCTAATTTGTCACTCCAGAGTTCCTGGAGCTCTGCACTTCAATGTACAGCAAAGAGTACTAGTATAGTATCAAAATTCAGTAAAGTACTTGCAAATTAAATAATTGCTCCAAAATCTTATTTTAACCAAGTGATTTTACATCACTGTACACAGACCCAACTAGATGGACCTAAAAGAGGAAAAGCTGATCATTGCAACAACTGCCTTATCACTGCAATTATAGCAAAGATCAGCTTGTTTATCAAGCTGATAAAAAAGGTGGTAATGGCTTTTTCCAGTGTGATATCTTTGTAGATGTTTCACTGGGAAGAATAAGAATGGGTTTTTTAAAAAATTGAAAGAAATTTTTTTTTATTAAAATAGGCAATTTTCTGCATCTTTAGAAATGAGCACTGACTTGAAAAGATCAAAGAGCATTGGATAAATAATATTCCTGATGTCTTTAGTAATTAGGCACTGCAATTACTGCAGAAAGTGTCCCACCCCCTTTTAGTTCACCTCTCAGATAAGTGTTTCATGAGAAATTATAGCACTTGTTGCTTTCTTTCAAATGGTCTTTTAAGCACTGCAATGGCTGTGCAATCTAATTTAAGAAATACAGAGGGGAAGGCTTGCATGGGGGATTTTTGTTTTTTGTTTTTAAATCTTGATTTGTCTAATCGAAATATCTCTGTAGCCAAGTTTGGGGGTTTTTTAAGTGAAGTTTCTGTCATTAAAAACCCAGTTCAAATTGCACTGATATTTTAATGCACTAGGTGGCATAATGATATTCATACTAGAGAAATGAAATGGTTCACCAGCACCCAGATACTTTGTTGGATAAAAGAAGCCACCCTTTCTGCCACATAAGAAGTCCTGTGATAACTTCTGTAATTATAGGATTGCTAATACTTTTAACTCTCTTTTGTCTTCTTCTGAAGAGTACTTCAAATTTTAGAAGAAAAAAAACTATCCACATTTAAAGATGACAATTTAAGAATTGAAAGCCCTTGAAGGGGGAGATTTCAGTTAAAAATCCTTTAAACCCTGCTCCAATCCTGATTTTGATCAAGTTTACCATGAACAATTTTACCTGTGGCCAACTTTAAAGCAGATCCAAGAAACATGAGCTTGAGAGTGTTCCATTTTTCTGGGCCTCCAGAAAACTGTTCCAACAGTTTTGATATGAGCCACGTTAAACACATATTGATGCTGCCAGGAATTGGACCTGGTGACTTGAATCAATCTTTTTCATTTCTACCTCTATTAACTCCACCATTATGATGGACATAATGAAAGACACTTTTAGACTGATTCTGGTGTTAGTCTGAACCAGCATGATGTCAAAAAAAAATTTAAGTCATCTTCATTTACTGTAAACTCAGAGACTTGCTTTTTGCTGCAGGTGCTCTGTCACGGTTTACTTGAATTCAGGAAGTAAATTACAAGATATGTCAGTGAAAAGGGGCAGTGAAATCATTTATCATTAACTTCAAGAGGCCATTATTCAGCTGAGGAAGATGACTCTTTTATGAAATACAAAGGATGAGATCATGATTTAGTGACCAGAAGTGTTCATTTTCCAAAACACAGCAGTACATAGTGAATGTGAGAAAGGAAAGGAACCTAAGAAGTTGATATAATTTTCTCTGGACAATGTTTTGCTGTTGGCTATTGCAGTTAAAAGTGGCTTTTATGAAAGCTGCTGCTGATTAGCAGACGCATTTTTTTTTTGATTGACTAATGACTGTATGTGTCCCACCTCTTTCTGTGCAACTACAACTCTCACAAGCTGCAGCACTGCCACAAGCAGGAGCCCTGTCAGACCATCAGGAAAGTATTTAAAGAGGTATAAGGATGTCTTCTAAGGATGATTTGAAACAGTGGAATTTCTAAACACTTCAGAAAGTCCAGAAAACATAATTTCTCTAGTCTTTGTTCTCCTTTTTTGATGTAGTTGCTAACATGTTAACCTGTTGTACAAAATTATCTTATAAAGCTAATTTGTGCAAAGATTATGGAATAATGCTTAACTTTTTGAAGACTGAAAATGTGCTCAGCACAGAAAAGATGAGCATAGTATGGAACACAGTATCCATACTTCTTTATTTTATGACACAGTCAGCTCCTACCTTTTCCAGCTGGTGCATCCCTTCCTCTACACAGCAAATTGATGCCAGTGTTCTCAGGGTCTGGGGATAAAGGCACCTGAAGCAATCCTGGCGACAGATCTTAAAGAGAGCAACGACACCTCCTTCCTGCAGGGGAAAAACAGCCATCAGGACAGCAGGACTGGGGGTTTCCCCAGTGCTTCATCAAGATTGGGATGGGGAGCAGATTCCTTCAGCAGTTTATACAAAACAGCTATCATAAAAACACCAACAAAGAGGGTGTTGAGCTCACACAGAGAACTCAAGTGGATTAATGCTTGCACACTAAGTGATGAAAAAGTACTGCAGCCTCAGTAGGAGGTGTGCTTAAGTGATTGACTCCTACCAGTTACAAGCTCCATTTGAATTAAACCTGCCATTCCTGGAAAAATTGCAAGGAACCATCAATAGGTGGCAATTAAAGTAACATTTCACTGACCCTTCAGCCATATTATTAGTGTAAAACAGCTTGTTGTTACCATATATTTCCCATTTCTCTACATTTCTGAGCTCCACACAAAATTTACTTTATGCTAAAATTACGAGCTGGAAAGTCCCATGTCTGAAGAGGTACTGAAAAGCAGGTGGGAAATAGGTGTCAAATTCTAAACAGATACAATCCAAATCTTCATACTCTAACAAATAAAACCTGCATTCCTAAATGTTTTTCTTTAAATACTATAGTGTCAAAGATTTGAGTACATATTGGAGTAGTTATCCTTAATTAATTTCCAACCCAGCTCGTAAATAAAAGTTTTAGCAAATTTCATGTAACAAATGTAAATATATAAATAAAGGCAAACAATGTTGCACTTCGTGTGGTGGGGTTTTTTAAATTATTTTTCATTTCCAAAGGTTGTGCTATCAGGTAGACTACATATGTCTTTTATGATGTAGGATCAGACCTATATGATGAAAATTATTGATGACAGATGAAAGAGCTCAGCTTAAAGTGTTCAGATTACAGCAGTAAATTAAAAATAGTCAAAATCATGGACCAAGTGAAAAGTACACCCTTTTTTAAAGCCTGTTTCATTAGATTCTGTTTAAAAATATTTTTAGATTCACAGAAATCATCTATTTTTTCCTCAGCCATTTTTCCTCAACCATTATTTGAAAGCTCAACAGGTTATTCTGACTTAAAACCCTGGGCTACAATTCAGCCTTTATTCATGTTCAGAATTCTGTATTTTTGTACTAGTTTTGCTTGAATACAGTAGAGAATAATAGAGGAAGCAAAGCCCTCTGTTCAGTTAAAAAAAATATATACCAAGTCATACAGAATTAAACAAAATTAACTCTTCAACATATTTTCCAGATAGAAGTTTTTGATCACATCCTTGCAGAAATTCCAGTAGATGGAATTTCTGTGACATCAGTGAAAACAATAGCTCACTGAAGCTTTTTAGGAGTAAAACTTATTTCTGGAATTGTAAGAAACATTCATGTGTGTGTTATTTTATATCTAGTACTGCTATATAAAGTCTAATACAGAAAGATATTTCTGAGCCTTTAAATTAAAAAAGAGGCAGTACACTAGCAAAAAAGTTTCAGTCATATTTTTCCTTCCATGAAAGGATACTGATATTTCACCCAAGCAGTAATTAAACACGGTAATCAGTAATTATCTATCAAAAATATAGGGGAAAAGCTGTTGCACTGTCATTCCTAAGCCAAAGGGAATAGTTATGTTGGGTTTTTTTTTGCTTAAATTTCATTATCTGTTTGAATTTTCCCACAGTTCAATTGAATCAGGGATGATCTGATCCTCTGCTCTGGCCATAATAAGCAGAAATTTGTGGATAAATCTAGTAATGATCAAGTGATGTTGGCACATTGCTTGAAGCCTTTTCTAAGCCAAATGGGTGCCCTGATTTTGCCTTTGATGGACAGGAAGGGATTTATCACTGCATTTGTCAGGAGGAGATCTGTACTCTTTATTTTGTGCCTCGTGTGCCACCACTAAGCTGTAAAATATTGACCATGAGTAATGAACCAAGAGATGTGTGAGTGAAATATTGGATGGGTGGCCAATTCCCAGCCTGATTCCATGGCTTGTCAAAACCATCCCCTCACTGGGATCAGAGCATTTCTCAGAATTTATTCACCTTTTTCAAGATTCATTCCCTGTATCTTTTGCCAAACCATTCCATTTGACAGGGACATAGATAAATTTGTCAAGTGGGTAAACACTCAGAGGAAGAGAGGGACACTTGCTCTACTACATGATGAACTATTTCTCTCCTGTATTGGATTAACAGGGATTCAGTTTTGGGGGATGCTGTTCAGAAGGGCTGGTTTGGGGTAATGAAATCACCTGAAATACACTCACCAAAACTATGTGGATTGAGTGAATAAAGAGGGGAAGCAAAAAGGCAGCTAATTCTAAGTGGAATATTTCGTGGTTTCAGCCTGAAATAACAAGTGCAGTAAATACTCATCAAGGCTTTGACAACATTTATAATTATCTTGACAGATGATCTCCAAAGAGACCTTCATAATAAATAGTTGCTAGAAAAGGAACTAGTATATAAAGAAGGTAAGGCAAAATGTTTTAGAATCTTCTCAGAGCAAATGATCTGCTGTACAGCCATAAGGAATTCCAATAGTCAAGTATTCTCCAGGGGGGCTGTTATGAGATGTTATGAGTATCTTAATTTTTGTTCCTTTCTCTTTTACAAGCCTATTATCACAGCACTCTGTTCAGTACAGTTGGAATTGGACTCTATCATCAGTAAAATGATTTTTTTTTTTTAATTATCTTCTTTATCACTCTATGACCTATTTATTGTAACTTGTAAACAGATTTTTTACCAACTCTTCTGGTTGTCACAAATCTGAACCTATTTATAACTCATTTCCTCTAAGTAATGCTAATTTTCTTCTCTGGTCCATGCTGCTACTCATTTTTGTTAGAGACCTTAGGTTGGATGTCTCTGACAGCTAGTGAGAGCTACTACTGGCTGCCAGGGTGAGTCAGCAACATGATTTTTTCACAGCAGATTACAAAGTTACATGCTGAAAAAGAAAGTGTCAAAGAATGCCTGTAGGTGGAATAAAATTATGGGTGATGCTTCATCACAGAGCATTTTCTTTTTTTAATTACTGTAAATTATTAGCAGGGGATGGGGGAGAAGGAGAGAGATGACTGAAACCCTTACCAAACTGTAAAATGAGAGACCAGCTCCTGTAATATTGTAGCTTAACAACACTGTCTTGGTTCTTTTTTTTGCACCTCCAAGGCTGGTGTGCTTTAGAATTGTACCTTACAGCTTGGGATAGGAAAAAAAACTAAGAGCAGCATTCCACAAGATCACACTTTGTCATGGAGAATAAGACTTCAAGGTTACATGGACAAATTTTGTGAATTTCACTTTCACAGTAAACAAATAATCAATCTCTCTGGCTAGTTTTTATCAAGGATACTGGGACAGCTCTTGAGGGAACTATGGATTCTATAAAAGAGTTTTAATCTTTGCATGACTTCAATCCTTCTTCACCCTCATAATGACTGAGAACAATTTCAGATTTTGTTGTTGTTGTGTATTTTTTGTTTGGAAATCACCCTGAATTTTTACTGTCATAACTAACCATTCATGTCATAGCTTACTTGAGCCAGTGCCCCTCTCTTCCTTTCTGCTTCAGAGGTTGTGAAAGCTGTCACAAATGAAACCTGAATAACAGCACAAGCAACATTTATGTGTTATTTGGTCAAAAAACTGGAAACTCCAAAAATTCTGCACACATAAATAAAAGCATATTTTAATATGCTTTTAATAAATAAAAGCATATTTTTTATTTTATTTATAAAATAAATAATTTATTTATTTTTAATAAATAAAAGCATATTTTATTCACATTGGGAGCTTTTGGAAAGGTGCAAGTTAACCTCCAAAGCAAGCAAAGCTCAGTGCTGTGAAGTTTCTTTCAACTTTACCCATTTGAAATTGTGGTCTGTTACAGTTCCTCTGCCCCCTGGGTCACTGATGCAGTGCAGAGGGGGAAGGACAATGGCCAGCCTGGACAAATGCATTTTCCAGTGCCCAGGGCACAGCACAGGTGATGCAATCACTGCTGTAACTTGGCAGCCAAACTCACCTAGGTTTCTTTGCATAAGGGGATTCATTTCCCCAGCTGTACACCTGTGACACACCCAGGTTTTAGCAATACATTAACTGAGTGATTCATGAAAGGTCAGACTTCATTTCTGCTATGTTAAACTCTTATGGAAGCCATAAAATTACAAACAGCCCAAGACCAATTTTCTTTACTTTGGTAATTCTGCACTACCTCAATACTCAGCATTTTAACATTGGTTTTGGGTACCACTGAGTGGAGCTCAAATACCAATTAAGAAAAAACTAAACCTCTCAGGCTGTTGACAGAATCCACTACAGGTTTCTGAGTCTAACTTGTTCTCAGCCTTCAGAACAGAGGAGTACCTTTTATGGTGTAAATATCCATCTAAGGGTACATCAGAAGTAATTAAATGCTGCTGTCTAACCCTGCCTCTGAGTGGGACAAGGAACTGGCACAGCAGTAGCTGGGGGAGGGGGTTTTTCCTCTTTCAGCATGCCCTGTGGTTGTGACTACCCTATCCTCAACAAGACACCATGTCCACCATTCTCACTTCTTCAAGATCCAAGTGTCCTCAAAGGTACAAACTCTGCAGGGATTTCCAGTATCATGAATCTTGACAGAATGACTCATTTATACCAAAAGTTAGTACCAACTACTCAGTAAATGAGAACACTCACTGACAGAAGAAACTGCAGAGATGGGTCTTTTGTAAAAGTATAATAATGAATGCAAAGCATTTCTAACTTTGCATCTTTAGTAATATCTCTAATCCCCCAGCTACACCTGAGAGGTCTTGCTGTTTCTCTGCACAATCTGCCACAGTCCGTTGTAAAGCTTCTCTCCATTTCCATGGCTGGTATTTAAAAAGTACTTCAGGAGAGACACTACAAAAGTTCCCAGAATTATGGAGTGATAATACCTCAGATGGCACAAAGACACCTGCAACTGAAGCAATGCTGAGAAGCCTGTTGGAGCTGACCATCCTACTGAAGCTGCTTGCACAGGTATTGGGCATTATTAAGTTAAAAATTGGGGGGATGTGGCCCTCTTAAGAAAAAAACCCTCTAATGTAACAGTTGTGTTGGTAAACTCTGTAGATTACAACCTGCAAAAGCACCACAAGAAGAGAAAAAAGTGGTTCCTCTGAGTGAATTTTGCTTCTCTTTCGTGAGCTGAGTTTCTTGCATGGCCAGTTTGCCTTGGTGACTCGGTGCATCCCTTACCCTGGCTATGATGCGGCAGAGGTGAGCGCCTTCCTGGGCCAGGCTGAACAAACTGCTGACGGCCGACTCCGTGCTGGACAGGCTGCCCGAGAGCTCTATCTGCCTCAGCAGGCTCTGGGGGACACAGGACACAAAAGGGGGGCAGTCACACTGACAGCACACACTGATCATTGCATTTGAGTAGATGGAACCAAGGGCAGGGGTATTTAAAAATAAATATTAACAGAGCGAGGCAATGGGTACGTGCAGAAGAACAAGAGGTATGGAAGGCTCCAGCTACTTAGTACATATTAATAATATTTAGTTATTGTGTTTGGTTGTGGGTTTGAACCAGAATTTTCAGAGGGCCACCAATTTAGTCAGTGTAGAAGCTGAATCACAGGGTGATACCAGATTTCCACCTTATTCATAAGCAATATTGCTACACCCTGTCTTACACTACCTTCTAAGGGTCTGCTTTCATCACTACTCTCAGTCAAAACATCCCTGACAAATAGACATTCTTATAAAGAAATATAGTTTATTTCTCCAATGTAGGAAATAGATTAAATATTTTTTAATCTTTGTAAAAAATTGTCTTGCTTCTGCAGTTGTGTCAATGCAGCTTTAGAGAAGCACAGCTGTGAAAAGAACACGAAGTCTATTTCATTTTATGTTTCTGAAAAAAGACATAGAATCACTAGAGCAATTAATTCTATTTTCTAGGAGGAGGAAGGAAATTAAATACATTTTTGTATTTAATCCAACTTTGAAAGAAATGCAAGGAAGTATCCCATGTTTTACAGTGTTATTTATACAAAATTCAATTACCTTGCCTTTAAGAGGCTCTGTTCTTCCACCTTTAGCATTAGAAAAATGTTCCATAATAATGCATTAGAAAAATGCTCCATAAAAACATAGCTTAAGAGTTCACAATTTGATATGAACCTATCCTGAATTAAATCCTGATACACTGATTAGAAAAAAGGCTCTTTACACAATGTAAACTGAAATCTCTCATGCAGACACTTAGTCTGCTTCAGAACAGCAAACTATCCCCAGACATTGTGCTTTTATGGCCAGAAGTGGGCACACAGCCTGACTGAATGGCTCAGAAAACTGTTCATAAAATAATTTTTCTTAATGAGTTCTACATCCTTCAGTCACACAAACACACACAAGGTGATGTGGCATCAGTTATTCCACTCCCTTAAAAGAAGGGAGTAGGATTTCAGGTGTGTCAGTAGGTGCCAAGATGCCCAAAGGCAGAAATATCAGCAGTGAAGAACAGCTCTTCAGACTGAAAAGAATAAACATCTTAACAGTGGTAACCTCCTCACTGAGTTTGAAATATGCAAAGTTATTTACACACTTCAACTCCTACATTTCATGGAGTTCTCATCAATCCCAACCAAAGAGCATTAGGAGGCAGCTGGTTAGTTTGACTGTAATTCTGCAAATATATTTGGGATATTCTCACCTCCTAGTAATAACCCTTTAAAACTAGAAGGGATTTTTCTATGTTTCTGAAACCACCACGACTTTTTTTTTGCCATCTTAACACATCAGGGTATGCTAGAGTTAAACTAATAGCATTCATTAATTTTGTTTTGTCACTGTAATAAATACTTTTTTAACTATTTGTGTTCACTAAGCTTCTCCTTCCCTCTTTTTCTGCTGCAACAACACAAAATTTCAGCATAAAATCACCTCTAAGACATGGACAAGTTATTCGAGTAGAATTACATTTGAGGTTTTCATATGTGAGAAGGACTGGGGTAGAGAAGGGGAAGGGTCAAGATAGGTTAGCTAGACTTGCAAATTGCAATTATTTCAATAATGATCTAATGGAAAAAAATTAATGCATTTGCAGCCTCAGAGTAATTACTCAGTGTATTTCACAGATTCAGAATCACAGAATGGGTAAGGCTGGAAGGGACAATCAGAAGTCATCATTTAGATGCCTTGCAAGAAAGAGACATCAGGAAAAAAAATGAGTAACAAGTTGAGCCAAAAGATCGTTTTGTTTGGGATTAGAGGTTATTGGAGAATTTGAGAATGCAAACACTTAAATCTCATTGCAACATATTTGAGTTCTTGATCAAAATTCTGTTGGAAATTGAGATTTCTAATTCTAATCCTCCTCTTAAAACCAGATTTATAGAATGGCTTGGGTTGGAAGGGGCTCCTAAAATAATTTACTTGCTGTCTCCCTGCTATAAGCAGGGACACCTTCCACTAGATCAGGTTTCTCAGAAGCCCCATCCAACCTGGCCTTGGATCCTTAATGGATTGTTGCCCTCAAGATCCAACTATTTTGGAAGAGCTTTTTGGTTTGGAGCTTTTTTAATACAAACTAACCTGTGCCTCTTGTGTTAAAACCAGCTCTATCAACTGGCCAAAATATTGAGCCACGGTCGTGAGAGTTTCATTAACACAAGATTTCATGGACTTCAGTATCTCTTCATCCTCAGTCTGTAAGCACCTGAAAAGAAGGAGATGGGAAAGAGATGAAGGAAAAAGGGATGCAAAAGACCTGATTGTCAGAAATGAGCCCTGTGTTAATCACAGGATATAACTGCAATTCAGCTGCTCACAAGGACTTTGTGTCATTAGCATCATTCCAGACTTTAAGCAAAGCTTTGTCTACACAGAGTAAATAAATGAAAGGATAGACACTACTGAATAATTTTGAGATCCCAATTTACCTCACAGACTGCAGGCCTAATCTTGCTGCAGATGCTGTGTGTTTATACAGTGCAGCAATTCTCTTTTCCTCTTATGCTGATAGTTTCACTCTTGGATGCCTGCATTTCAACTGCAGCTGTGCATACCCACCCATCTTTCAAAATCAATATTTCAGTACTTTTCATTTCTTTACCTTCTTTGTCATAGTTTAACAACAGCAGGATAAGGATGAAGCAAGAAATGTGCGCCCAGATGAGTTAAACAGCATAATCAATAAATAAACTTGGCCCTCTCTGTGGAAAGATACATAAAGCACCTTTACAGAGTTAGTACAGTTATCCTGTAACCAGTGATGCTTGGCTGTAGAAGAATTGAAGAAATGAGAGAAAGATGGAAAACTTTGTACAATTCAAATGAAATAACAAATATTTCCTCACAAAAACACATTCATTTGTGTTGTCAAAACATCTTCCACTCAGACAGGCCACTGGAATGGAAGATACCGTGTGGTGATCAGTCTCTACCTCACACAGGTTACCTTTTCAGCTTTACCTGCCTGTCAGACACCTATATCATTTTTTTGTCAAAAAAAGACAAGAAGGGAGAGCGTTGATTTAGGGCAGACACTTTGAGATTGGAGCCCATTATCAAATCTGTTAGTCTTATAGCAAAATATAAAACACAAATGTGAGCTCTGTGGGTTTGGCACAAAGCAATAGTGCTCCAAAAAATGTTATTTCCTGATAATTAGATGGTGCTTTTTTCCCTGATGCTATCCCCTAAACAGAATGACTTGAACAATGTTTAAAGTAAACCAAAAAAGAGGGATTGAACTGTGCTGGAGGGAATGGGTAATTTATGTTAGAAAGCGGAAACAGCATGAGAAGAATTACAGAGATTTTTATCTTCCAGTCTCACCATTCCAGAGTGCAGGGAGATGAGTAAGCCTACAATTACAATTTAAAGGAATGTCTGTGTATGTACTTTGGTTTGATTCAAAATAAGTGGATATGTTCATACAGGAACACGTGGTACAAGTCTCAAAATCCAAGTTTTCACCCCAGCTGAAATCCTGACTCCACAGAACTAGGAGGGAACTTTGTCACCAATACCTGTCACAGCCAGACTTTCTCCTGTGGTGTCTAAAAGTCCTGAAAAATCCACTTGTGTGTAACTTTGTGTCTATATCAGACTCTTTGTGCAACAGCAGATCCCATCTTTCATTGGGATGCAGTTTGGGTAAGAGCAACTCCCTTCATCCACCAGAGATTAACACTTGGAAAGCCTTGCAGAGTTACAGCAGCCAAGTTCAAACCATTGAGGAGGTACCTATGGATTTGTGCTTCTCATTAGAAGTTCTACAACATAATAAAACAGCAAAATTAATATTTCAACAACAAAATTTAAGTTACCTTTCTGTGAATGCTGTAAATTCTGAACACTTGTCTATTAAAAGCTTTTCAAGCTGCAGAGAGAACAAGAGAAAGTGGTTTTAAAGTTATATTCATACACACAATTGCTTTACAAAAATAAATAATCCTTGTTTGTTAATTGAAAACCCTCTCAAACATAATATTTCATATGAACACACTTCATCTACTTTTCTGGTAGAGATAAAACTGAGGTTTACAAAAAAAGTAGCATTTTCGAGATTTTAAATGCAAAGGAACTCACAGATGGGGTATCAAAATGCTGTAGTTCTGTAGTCCTCAAAAGCAAAACATTTTTTCCATGCAATTTGTCAACATTATTAAAATTCAGAATAGCCTATGATAAAATAAGATCCAAAGTCAAGATTTCCACTGCTGAAAAAGGATTAGAAAGTCTTAAACAAGGGACCAGTATCAGTATGTAAGAATTTCTTACAGCCTATTTAAAGCAAGTTTTAATCATTATAATGGAATAAAAAATTTTTAAAAAGTGAAACACATCAGGCAAGCCATCCTCTCACCTGCTGCATTTCCTCTGAAGAGCTCCTGGAGAAGGTGTTGTACTCGTTTATCATGGAGTGCACGTGGCAGTTGACCCTCACTGTCATGCTGTGGACCCTCTGCCACCTGTTCTTCTCCAGCTTCTGAGCAATCCTGGTCAGCTCAGTGCTGATGATCCAAGCTCTCTTCAGCAGGAGCTGCAAGTTATCACAAGTGCTGTACTGGGAGGAGAGGATGAGCTCATTTTGTTCATCCTTCTCCAGGCTGATGGGCTTGGACTGGAGAATGCACATACATTCACAGTCTGTCATCAGCTTCAGGTCTTCCATCCAGCGCTGAACAGAGTCCACCTGGATTAGGTGCATGCTGGAAGGCAGAGAAAGAGAGGCAAGAATGAGGTAAAGCAAAACAGCCTTACAGTAACCACCAGCTGCACCAACTCCTAGGTGGCAATGGATTGACCAAAGGCAAATTATTGAACAAACAATTTGCTTGTGGTACAAACACAGTGACACATTTAGCTCTTTATTCCAAAAGCAAGTTCTGGATTTCTAATCACTTTTATGCCACACACCCCGCTATAAAATTATGTCTGAAAAAACAGTGGATATTAGAGATAAGTAAAAAGAGGGTTTGATTATGATTTTTGGGGAAAATGTTTCTTGTAAGTTCAGAGTTTTGTATGGGAGAAGGAGCAAAGTTCTGGGTGTGTTTGCTTTGTCTAGGTTTTCCTAGACACTTGGCCTATCAAGTGCTTAAAATTTTACCTTGCAGCATCTCTCCAAAGGCCTTCCAAACTTATGCAGTCAAACCAACAGAGGGAACAATACTGCAATATCTGTTCCATGTAACAATCCCTGAAACTAGAGCTGGATTCTACTTCCTGACCAGACCTTTACCTACCCCCTTATTTCTCATTGTACATTTTGCACACTGACTTCCAAGGCACATTTTTACATAACAAACATGATGTGAACCAGCAAGGCTGAAAAGCTCCTTGACAAGTGTACCCTGACACAAGGGCAGTGAGCCTGCATTTTGTGCCCTTGCACCCTCCAGCCAGTAAAATGGGGGACCTGAGGCAGAAGTTGCACTGATTCAGAGCTCATTTTTTGTGGTATTACAAATTTCATCGTCTCAAGATGAAGATACCTAATCTTTTTTCTTATAAGGCACTGAAATCCTAATAAAAATGTCGTAATCCTCACCCCGTCCATACTAAAATTTTCCAAATAATTGAAAATAAAAGGTAAAAAAGAGATTAAATAAAAGTAAAAGAACATGGATTTAACTATTTTTTCAAACTTCAATTGGTATCCTACAGTTAATATGACAAATTAGTCATAGTAGATTGTTGTCTACCTTCTGAATACATGTGCAGATTTTATGATACTCTACCAGAAAGGACAAAAAAGAAAGTCCCTATTCTTTTAATTCAGGTACGGATTTATTGCAACTCAGCAGAAACATTCTGTGCTGTTATATAAAGCCTTACTGCTAGAATAAAATCTGCAATCACATTAGCTAAGCTAAGGAGGACCAGGTGGAAGCCTTTTTCAATCTTGTGCTTCCATTTATACTGTGAGCACCAGCTGAACTCCAGAAATCTCCTGCCAGACTACTCCAGTAATATTCTATAAATAAACAAAATGTATTTACATATACAGGAAAAGGAAGCTCACCTCAAGTACCATTTCATGTAAATTGACAGCAAACAAGATACAAGAGATCAGTTTCATTGATTCAATCTACCTTTTGACAATATATGATGAAGCTACTTTTAATTTTGAACTTCACAGGCTACTGCTATTTAAGGTCTTTATTTCACTCAGCTCTGAATATTGTGTAATTGCATTTCATGATCGATTGAGGCCCACTTTCTCTTTGCTATGTGTAGTCTCCTTATTGCCTTTTTGGATCTGAAGCAAGGTTTCCTAATAAACAAAAACAACAACTTCAGAAGTTTGAGACCATGATTTATACCAATGTGCATAGTTTGCATGCAGAACAGGATAAACTCATTTGACACAGAATAATGTATCTTTCATTTCCAAAGTGCACTGGGATGATTAATTAAATTTCTGTTTAGTAAGTAGAAATAAACTTCTACATTAGAAATTCACACAGACAAAAATCTAGAATAGAAAGTTAGTAAGGAAAAAAAAAAAAAACCAAGAAAAAAAATAATTCATATTTCCTTTAGTCCCAAACAGCCAAAAGAAATTCTTTACTCTAAGGAGGAAAAAATGAGGTAATAAGAATAGTACAAGGAGAAGAAAAAAAACCCAAAAACCATAAATTAAAGAAACTCTCCTTGTTTGCTTCCGTTTCTACTAATTGCCAGAAGTACAGTTGTAGAATGTAGGATATTTTTTCACTGAAACTTAATATAACTTAACTGACAAGAGAAACATTTATACCATTCATTTCCTTCTAGAGGACCACAGAAAATTCCCCCTGCTTACTCTGTTAGCTTTTCTGACACATTGTCCTTTAAATTAGGTGCCCATCATTATCACTCAAATGAAATACATAAATTATTCACCTTCATCCAAATCTCACTGTATGTAGAGAAAATCATTTTAAGCACTCTGCAGATGAATTTGTAGACTCATTTTTTACATATTAAAATGAGGAAAGCAAAAAAGTGTGATCATCCCTAATTAGCTATTAGGAATCATATTCCAGATGGCATTTACAGAGCTCAAAAAACAAGTTGGAAATTTCCATTTTGTCTCCCCATTACTGAAAAAAAACCCCTTACGCCTACAAAATAAAAACAACCATAATGGTTCAGACAAAAAAACAAAAACCAAACTCTGTTTAGCCCATTATCCTGGTCCCAACATGCCCATTAGGAGATGCATAAGGAAAGATTATAAGAAGTGTGGCAAGAGCTGAGCAACCCCTCCTTCCCATCTTCTGGCAATTAGTGGTTTAGGAACTTCCTCAGCCAGAAGTTGTGTCCGAGTAGGATGTTTTTACAATTCATGAAACAAAAGTAGCCATTAATCCCTTTTTGAACTCAGTTAAACTTTTGGCCTTTGCAACACCTAGTGGCAGTGTCTCACATAGGTGGCAGTGTCTCACATAGTTTTTTGTTGGTTTTTTTTCGTTTGTTTGGTTGGTTTTTTTTGTCTGAAAAAGTGTTTCTTATTGTTTATTTTAAACTTGCTGCCAGGAGATATGAACGCAAACACTTTAGTTGCTATATTCTAAGAGAAAGTGTAAATGAAATGATGGCTCTGTATTCGCCCTCTTCATGCAATTCATTATTTTGTTTGCTCTACTCCATCTTCCCTGGTTATTTTATTTCCATGGTATAGAAACTCAGTCTATCTAGTCTGTCCCCCTACAGACAGTATTCCAAGCCTCTGATCATTCCTTACTCTTCCCACCTTTTCCCAGTTTCCCTATGTCCTAAGATGTAATGGAGAAAACAGGACACAATATACAAGATTCACATAAATGTATGCATTTGAAACACATTTTTTTTTACAGTCCCTATTTTCCAACAATTCTTAGAATAATTTTTTTTTTACTAAACTGTCTTCCAGAGATTTGTTTCATCTTTACCTTTCTGAAAATAAACTTACTTTGATTTCAGAATCTTTTCCATGAGTGATAATAAATAATGTATTCACTATACACATGAAGAAAGAAATTGTGATTTAGCTCCCTTTACCTCCTCACATGTACTACTTTAAGTTCATTAACAGATTTCTTCTAGTGTTTCACAATTTCATATTATCCTGCTTTTATAACTATTTTTTCAGGTATTAAATGTATAAGAGACCTTACTTGTGTGATTTTTCCACAGTTCTCTCTAATTTAGCAAAAGTATCTGCTTGACTGGCTAAGACCCTGATATTTATAGAATCATAGAATCATTTAGGTTGGAAAAGACTTCTAACACCATCAGGCCCAACCATTAACCCAGTACTGCCAGGTCCATCACTTAATCCTGTCTTTAAGTACCACTTCTGCACAGCTTTTAAACACCTCCAGGGATGGTTTTTCAAGCACTTCCGTGGGGAGTCCATTCCAGTGCTTGACAACACTTCCAGTGAAGAAATTTTCCCTAATTTTCCATCTAAACCTCCTCTGGGTTATTCTGGGGGCATTTCTTCTTGTCCTATCACTGGTTATTTGGGAGAAGAGATCAGCCCCCACCTTGCTCCTTCTTTCATGCAATAATAAAAAGAGATCTGTTCCTCCTCAGCTTCCTTCTCTCCAGGCTGAACACCCTTCAGATGCTCCTCACAGGACTTGTGCTCCAGACCCTTCCCCAGCTCTGTTGCCCTTCTCTGGGCTCTCTCCAGCCCCTCAATGTCTTCCTTACAGTGAGGGGCCCAGAATGGGACACAGCACTTGAGATGTGGCCTCACCAGTGCCCAGCACAGGGGACAATCCCTGCCCTGGTCTGCCCACACGCTATTCATCCAAGCCATGAATGGCCAGTTTCTCCAGCAGGATGCTGTGGGAAACAGCCTCAAGGTCTTTCCTGCAGTCCAGGCAGACAGACAGCAGCTACAGCCTCGTCCACTACGTGGGTCACCTTGTCAGAGGAGGTCAGGTGGTCCAGCAGGACTTGTTTTTCTGAAGCCTTGTCTGATCCCTTGGTTTTCCAGATGTGCTGCACAATGGCACCCAGGATGACCTGCTCTGTGACCTTCCCTGGATCTGAGGTGAGGCTGACAGGTCTGTAGCTCCCTGGATGCACCTTGTGGCTCTGCTGGAAGACAGGTGTCACATTGGCTAAAAAGCAGCCACCTGGGATCTCTTTATCCAGGGAGGTGTGCTGGTAAATGATGGAAAGTGGCCCATGAGCACTTTACCAGGACCCTCGGTATCCTTTAGTAGATCCCACCAATGCTGTAGACTTTTGTCCTTATTTCCTTGGAAATATGGGGGCTTTATTCTGTTCCCTGCCTATTTTCCATCTCAGGGGGCTGAGAAGCTGCAGAACAGCTGGTCTTACTATGAAAGACTGAAGCAAGAAGGCATTGGATGCCCCTGAGCCTTTTCTCATTCTCTGTCACCATGTTTTCCCCCCACATCTGATAAAGAAGGAGGTCCCCCTTAGCCTCCCTTTTGCTGCCAATGTATTTATAGAACCATTTTTTATTGTTTCTTATGGCAGTAGCCAGATTTATTCTGGTTGGGCTTTAGCCCTTCTAATTTTCTTCCTGCCTAACCCCATGGAATCCTTGCAGCTCACACAAGTGGCTCTCCCTTTCTTCCAAAGGTGATAAAATTGCCTTCTTTTTTCCTGAATTCCAGCCAAGGGTCTGTTCAGCCAGGCCAGACTTCTCCCCCACTGGCTCATCTTTTAGCAGCACATGGGCACAGCCTGCTCCTGTGCCTCTAGGATTTCCTTCTTGAAAGGGAGATGTACAGATAGATAGATGGATAGTAGTTACCCACTAGTTAAAATTACTGAATTTAGTATGCTGTGGCATATTGAAAAAAAGGAATTTATCTAGACTCTACATTATAAAGGCAGCATATAATGTAAAAACAGTTGTAAAAATAATTCAATGCAAAAAGAAAATTCAAGAGAAAGTCTCCAACATTCCTTAAAAGTCATTCTGTTTTAATTGAGGTTGTAAAGTATTTGACACAGTTTTCAAGAGCACTCAACTGAACTTGACTAAGAAGCAATTTGAATACTCTGAATTCTAGTGTGCTTTCCAAAAAACATAGTCTTTAAAAAATTGTCATTTGGAAAAAATCCTCTGGTGTCTCTGGCTGAGGCCAACTTACAGAAACAACCCATTAGAAGTGTGTTACTCCAAAAGATGTTTGGACCTTGTTTAAAATACACATTTCTGCATGGCATAACACATTGCAGGTAAATTTCTTCCTGGGTAAAGACATTAAAAAAAATACTATTTTAAAAATCTAAGAAGAGACCTATGATATTCAAAGTTCTCTTGCCAGCATTTCTCTTTCCCCCCCCCCGCCTTTTTTTTTTTTTTTTTGCTATTTTCTAGCATCTCTTAAGTAGTTTGTTTACTAACAAATCAAGATTTTCAGGATAGACAACATGGATTGATATCAAAATGATTGATCTCTCTCATGTTGGTGTTGCATGAACCCAAAGGTCAGGAGTTAATGAATCGATCATTTGTTTAAAATTTCCATCTTGAAGCTCTTTACCACCGTTTTACTGGCAGCACACACACTTCTGTTTTAAATTGCAAATGTTATCATGAAAAAGAGTTATACCTCCAATTTAGCACTGAGTTTCACTAAGTGCAAAAGTTTCATGGTTTATAACATTGTGTGGAAGTCGGAGCTGATCAATTCATGTGAATAATTCCAGTGGTCATATTTATAAAGTGTAAAGACTTCTGCTCAGTCAAATTATGTTTCCAAGGCTTCTTAGCCTTTTTATCCATTTTCACCTAATATGACAGATTTATTACCAGTCCTAATGATAGCATTTAGTGCTGCTTCCAGATAAGCCTATGGTGAAAGTCAATGCCAAATCTTAAAACTGTGTGCAAATTTATTATTCTAATTAGTGGTAGGTAATTAATTGGCAACAAACAACTTATTGAATGAATTTCACCCCCTCTTTGAACATAAATAACCTCTAATTTTTTCCTAATTCATCTTTTCAGAATTATTCATGGGTATGCAATATAGCCAGGGCCAATTTCCACATCAATACAATGGCCAGCAGAACTCAACTCTCAGTGCAAGGAGAGAGTGAAAAGCCATAGAGACAGTGCTCATTTTTCTTCAACTGCTTTGCATGATATTAATCACATACAAGAGCCCTGCAGGTGCACAATATTGTATTTGCACTGATTTGGGCAAAATTTGGGAGAGCTAACTGGAGAAATACCTTAAAACACACAGAGTAGCTTTAAGTAGATAAGAATCAAATTCCTGTTTTTTAAGTGAGTGCACTTACTGTGTAGATCATTTCTAAGGTAATAGAGTCCTACAAATATTTAGGTTTTGTACTCAATGCAGCAAGATAAAAGTAGAGCCGGATGGTTGGCAGGATATCCTTTTATTCCCCTCAATTTTACCTACTTCTTTTCCAATGGAACACTAGCAATCCAACTTCACTGTGACAAAAGGTGCCTTTAGTATGAATTATTTAAACATTTAGAACACATGGGTAAAAGCTAGTTTTTAGGTTTTAAAAAAGGTAACAGGCTATATTGAAAGGGTTGTTTTAATCAGCCCCAATGATTACTCAAAATTGTTACAGTTACCAAAATCTGTCAACTTCTCCAAATTCCGTAATGAATAATGCAAAATTACTCAAAGATCACCATTGTAGAAAAGTCTATAAAGAAAGTAAAAACACAGTAATCACTTGTAATATATAAAGGTGTGATGCGTGAACTTACAGTTGTTCCATCAAGCCTCTTTAAAAGGCCATATAAATAATTTAGTGTTAAATGCTGCAGCAGTGTTCTCCTCAGATCTTTACATTTTTCTGAGAAATCCTCACTGTAAGTTGTCCCTCTCTAAAGATGTCTGGAAATATTACAGCAGTCCAGAATTTCTGGCACACTGCAGAACTTAAGGAAGTCACTGTAAAATCACAGACTAACTAAGCTTGCTGATTAGTTTATGGAAAGTCTAGAACAAACTTATCATGCAGTAATTTTCTGTACATGGGAATAGCTTAAATAGGTCCAGTCCTATCCAGCCTCCATCAGCTGAAGGGATACTAAGGCAATGTTCAAACTGCTTTTGAGGAGATTTCTTCCTGCCTGGCACATTAAATTGCTAAAACAGTAGTTATTTTGACAAACACACACAAGCCACTGAGCTCACAGAATTTAAAGACTATGGTAAAATAATATAATTTCCTGAGAGAAAGGAGGAAAATGCAAAAAAACCCCACTATCAGCAAGTTAATGACATTATAAGACTATTAACTGAAGAAAGAACATGCTAATATTGACACAATGTTTACCAACCCAAATATGTCTGCTGAATTTTTATTTATGTAGTATAATTAATTCATACTGACAATGACTATTATTGTATGTGCAGTGTTGTTATAAGATAGCAAACCAAGAAAAGTTTTCAAAACCACTAAGGTTTTGGACCCTGTGATATTGGCATATTCAGATTTAACAAACTGTTATGGACTCAAATCAGACTTAATGAGCTTTGATCCAACTTAAGGACTCCACCAGACCTAGAAACAGGCAATTTTAGCCAATCTAAAATTTGGACATGAGGGATGGGTCAAAAAATAATCTGCTGATGATATTGGTTTGAAGGATATTGGTTTGTGAAGGATATTGGTTCGTTCAGCACGTTCCCTGATGATTTGTAACAAACTGCTCTCCAGTGCACAGACAAAAGTAGCACTGAAGATGAAGGATTCCATGACTCAATCTCTTTGCAAATGACAGGCTGGGTCTTGCAAAAAAAGCATAACAATTATAGTTTTCCTGAGAGATGAGACAGCAGAGCTGAGTGAGCTTAGCTTTGTGCACAGTGGCAGAATCCGTGACTTTTGACTTCGTTTAGCCCAAAGTAAGAGGAATGTGCCTCATGGAACATTGCATGACAAATCTCAGAACTTCCTTGCAGATTCACCCAGGAGTTTAAAATCTAACACAGTGACTGAAGCATGTTGATCATCCTGAAGGGATGTTGCCATCAGCACACGTTTAAACTGCAGATTCCTGAGCAGACACACAGGTCTCACTGCCATAATTATCAGGGCACGTTTCCTGTGTTGGGAAGGAGAAAAGTGAACAAGGCCAGCAACAGGAGAGAATGTGCTCAAGAGAGCTCACCCTGGCTCACTGCTTCCCAATGCCCAGGCTACACTTGGAGTTGAAGGGGACAATATTCCTCATGGCCTTACAAGAATATGCTGCAAGAGAGAGACACCTGGCAGGGAGGGAGAACTAGAAATGAAAGGGAAAAGGAGAAAAACAACACTGGACATAATTTGGGGCCACAGGCAGTGGAAGTGCTCAGACACAATCACAAGCAATGACTAATTTGGAGACTGACATGAGTCCATGAAAATAGCACTAGTGCCTCATTGAACATTGTTTTTTCTTTCCTCCAAATCTGCCTTAATTTCTAGTTTAATAACAAACACTATAGCTCTCTGTGCCTTATTCAAAGGAGTTATGACATGCATTATGAGCAGCAGCATTAGCCTTTCACCTTCTACTATTTACTCATTTAAGGTCCTAACCCTTCTGATTAAGTAAAGCCTGGATTACTTAATGAAGGGTGCAACAAGCATTTTACAGGGAGCGGTGAGATCAGTATCACTCAGGAGACTAGAGAAATTTGGAGACCCTTGTTCACATCTATTACACAGCAGCTCCAGCTAAAACTGTCAAAAAACAAAAAAATGATGAGAAAAAGGACAGCCTGATGTTAGCTTTTCTAAGATTCCCATCAGAATATTAACCCTTCAACAGGCAAATTTAAAAGATTAAAAGCAGCAACACAGTGTCACAAATACTGGAATGAGAAGGCAAAAATACTTTAGGTGGTCTTATTCAAATAAGAAAGCAGTTTCCAATCAAACAAATTCAATATTTGTACAGAGGTTTATGTTTCTGTAAAAGTCAGAAGATGGAAAAGGAAATCTATGCCATCAAACCTACACATCTGACACTAGAAGCAACCAGATCAGATGGCTTGTTCATAAATGGCTTAAAAATCACTCTAAAAATAATTTAGAGGGCTCAAATATGTTCTATTAAATGGCTATTCCAGAATCACAGTGGAAGTTTGGTTGGAAGTTTCTTATTTTTAATCTGAATTTCTTAAAAGCCAGTTCATTCCCATTTGGTTTCATCTTTTCTTTTAAACAAGATTTTATCTTTGAATGCATTTCTAGAAAGCCAACACATGTTCCCAGCTTCCAATTTGCAAGACTTGACAAGCAAAATTCTTCAGATTCCTTTTATGAAACTATGTCATTTCCAGACCCCTGCTTTGAACAGATTTACATTCCTGTTAAATTAATTTTTTACTGAAAGACTTGATATCATGCTTGATAGAAAACAAAGTCTAACACCAATTTTGGGTGATATTAGAACAAACTTATCTCCGCCAGAAATCTCATTTTACAGAGCCTAGGACTGAGCTTCCTGCTTTCATCACCACATCTTCCTGGCAAAGGCAGCCACAGTCATCTCAATCAGCCAGCATACATAGGTCCTCCTCCTTTTTTTCCCCATGTAACAAACTACAGGTTGTTGCAGACTTTCGTGTCCCCAGTCCCCAAATACAAACCATGGAATTTCAATTACTGTCCCTTTTTCTTCAATGCTTCAAGTTGTGTACTTTCAAAAGTACCCTTTATCAGCAGCCCTTTGTCTAATCACTAGTTTTGTGTATTTAATGGTAAATACCACATATAGAATCACTGAACTTCCTTTGTTCAGAGGGAAGGGGATAAATAATTTTGTTTGCCCTAGAGAATATGATAGATTATTCATTATTATGCATCTTTGGCAGGTTCATGTATTGGCATCTCATCTCCTGTTTTATTCCAAACCTTTAACTACTCTTTAGTAGAAGGTCTTCATTTTACTTTCCAATGAAATCTTATTTCACCCTCTCTCACTTCTTAGACACAAACATTTTATGTTGCTATTTTACACTTGGAGTCACTACTAATTTTTTTAGTAAGTTCAGCAGCTTACATAGAGTAATTTTCCTGCCTTTTGTATATTGTGTTTTGCTTCCATCTCAGATGCATGTCCTTCTCTTCCCATTCACACTGCAGAGTCAAAACTAGCTGGTTAGTGTTCCTGGATGCCTTCATATTCCTTTGTGCAGGTGTTGAACCTAGGAAAGCCAGGCCTACTGAAGGTTTAAATGCAAACAAAGCAGGTTCAATATTTACAACCAACAGGGAAAGCCAAGCTCACACTGTATCTCCATTTCAAGCCCCCTCTTGAAGCAGCAAAGACTCAGGCTATACTATCACTTTTTTCATCATGCTTTGCCCATGATGGCACTGCACTTTATCACAAAACATTTGAGGCAAAAAAGTTTTCACAATATAGTCCAGTATTTTTCAACTGAAAATGGGAATTCTGAGCTACCTTCCTACAAAGCATGTTTCTGTGGAACAGATAATCATGGATACCTGAGGATTGTAACATAAGCAGTAAATGTGAACAACCAACTTAAAACTGAGAAATGTAGTTCCAACACTCCTTAAAACTGAAATTAAATTCCTCCTCTGTGGACTTTGGATGAGGCTTGGGTGTGTAGCACTCATTATTCTTTTGACAATGCTTACAGTAAATTCCCCAAGGACAAAGAATTTTAAGAACATAATCCCACATTGGAATTGACAAGAGACTAGCAACTGGCTGAAAATGAAATTAATGGAGAATGCTCTCAAGAACCTGACAGCTTAGCATCATCTCAGAGGAGGTGGTGGAGTCACCATCCCTGGATGTGTTTAAAAAAAGCCTGGATGTGGCACTTGGTGGCACATTTAGTTGAGGTGTTGGGGCATAGGTTGGACTCGATGATCTTTAAGGTCTCCAACCTAGTCATTCTGGGAATTCTGTGAAAGTAAAAAAAAAAAAAAAATCAGCCCCAGAATCTGTGGCTCCCTAGAATTCCAGTATTGAGCATCTCTAGGATTCCATGGCCCTGGAACCCAGCTGCCCAGGAGTGTCTCCCAGGCAACGAGAGCAGGGTGGTGTCAGAGGGAGGTGCAGCAGCGCACTGCACCCACTGCGCAGAGATCCCGCTGGAAGTGAGCTCCCGCCAGACCCGCAGGTCAGCCAGGGTCCTGCCAACATCTCCAGGCCTTCAGTAACACAGGGAGAGCCTGGCAAACTCTCTTTGGAGATTTTAAACTCGTGAACAAGTGACAGTGTGTGAGTTCTGGCAGCAGCTCCTTCACCTTCATCATTCCTTGCCTCCCAGTGGAAGGCCCTGCTGTATCCAGCCTGTCCTGAGCCCCCTGGCAGAGCAGCTGGGGAATGTCCCCCTCACCACCAGCTTGTTGGGCCCCTCTTCTCCTCCTCCTCCTGCTTGGCAGACTCGGTTTCCCCTTTCATTTCAAAATTCTGGACGTTTCTCTCCCCAGACGTGGCCGTTTCTGTTTGGCCTCCCTGTGTGCCACACTTCCCTCAGCTTCCCCCTCATCCCGTGCTGCTGGAGCCTCTTAGGGCAGCTGGGCTTGGAACTTGCAGCAACAGGCCCACACTGAGGAGCTCCTCTGGCCTGCAGCTTTGTTCAGGGTTAGAAAGGACGTGAAAGCTTTTATTCCAGTGTGAAGCTTCTTTTTCTTCTGGAGAATCTGAATCTTGGCTCATTCCACCTTTCTTTCTCTTCCAAGGAAGGATCTGCCATGGCAATCTTCTGGGCCCTCCTTTTGCTGATGGCAGCTGTTGACATCAACCAGCTGCTCTTCTCTGAAGGGAAGGGAACTGTTGGTGAGAAGGAAAGGAGGGAAGAAATCCTTCAGAAGCTGAAGGAGCAGCAGGAGACCCTTCATCTGCTGCACTCACACTTGAAGAAGGAAATTTCAAACCTGGAAGGCGGCGAGGGGGCTGGGACAAAACCTGCACTGCCACTGCAGACAAGGATCCAGCAGAGCATATGCAAAGTGCTTTTCTTGGCTGCCATCATGCTGTTCAAGCTCTGGGCATAGCATTTGCAGGGGGTCACTTGTCAGCACAGTGGAGAAGGAGAGACTGACACATTCCTGGGGAAAGCCTGGAAAGGAGTGGCTTTGCCTAACCACACTCTTTGTGCTGACTGGGGGAATTCACATCCACGTGGACAGAACTGAAGCCAATCTTTGTTTTGTTACAAGGAGACTGGTTCCATTACCTTCGAAAATACTTCAGTCCACTAATGTCTAGCTTTAATGTATTAAGAATTTCCTCTTTTTTGTATCAATTGTTATAAATCCTAGGATTCCATTAATGAAATAAAACAGATTAAATCAAAGGAACAAATTTTTCAGAATTGTTTGCTTGCAACCAAACAACTTCATTTCGTCTTTTGACTCTGACATTTTCCTTGCACTGTGCATTACTGCTACAGGCCAAACCAAACAGCACAGACATAGAGACCATATTTGCAAAACAAAACTATGGATGTGCAACACAACTTTACTATGCTAAGTGGATGGGAAATTAGAGGAAGATGGTTCAGAAAGAGGCTATAGATATTTTGACTGGAAAGCAGGAAAAAGGAGTTTAGCACTATTTCCTCCAGCAGTAATGCAGACAGTTGTTTGTTTAGAAGGAAGTCTTCTACTGGCATCCAATGCTGGTAAGAAAGATAAGAGTAAATAATAAAAAAGCTTACTTATGTTTAAAGCTGATGACTTAAACAATGATAACAAACCGAACATTAAATTTCAAAACTATACAGTTTAAGGAAGGAATTGTAGGAAATACTTTCTTCACTGGTATCAACAGATTTTCCTATCCTTTGCAGTTAAGAAAGGATTTCACTCCTTGAAGGTATTAATGGACATTTGAATGCATAGTGAATTGCTCTGATCTTCCAGGGTTTGGAGGGTACACTGTGGGATGCAAGGAAACACTGCCCAGGCATGGTGTAGATTGCACATCTGCTTAAACAAAAGATGTTTAATAGGATTATTTCCAACTTTGAGTTCTTTCCATTCCATATGCAAGGCTCTTGACAGAATTCACTGTTCCAGAACAAATCCCATCATTGTACCAAGATGGCCAGAATGATGCCAGAGCCACCAGCCAGCAGACAGAGGCACACAGGCAAATCCCTTGTTTCCATGGGTCTGGACTGACCACACGGGCTCAAGTAGCAGAATATGCCCTTCTTAACATTTTCTGAGTAACTCTTGCCTAAGGTTGTAAGCTTTGTGCTTAATTTCGTATCAGAAAGAGAAATGCAATATTTTTCTATTTTTGCCCCAGTTATCTATACAGACTCGACAGAAGGCTGTACACAGCCAAACTTTTATTTGCTGAATTTCCTGAAACTTGTGTGGCTTTCCAGGCACAATAATGTTATGCACAGCAAAAGACCAATCAAGTGGATGCATTCAAGCAGAAATTTCAAAAGCTGAGCTCCACTCTTTGCTTTCCTGCTAATATTCTGAGAAGTTTTATTACCTCCTGCCATCCTCCTCTCCTGCTAAACTCTCTTCTCTGCTTAGCCTAAGTGACACTTCCTTGGTTTTGCACAAGAGCACTGCACACAATGCTCTCATCTTGATTGGAATTTCCAGATCCAACACAATAGTGGAGAAAGGCAAAAAACTAAAATTTTTCCAAGCAATGCTGAGAAGAGTTCTGATGGCCAAATAGGTAAGGCAAAAAAGGAAATGAATAGTTATTTTTTTATTACTGTACAGTTGCTTTTGAATGATGGACAACAGCTGAAGTGTGAAGAATGCCTGAACTAGAACACTCTCATTAAAATATAAAATCCAAAGCAATTGGATTCTAAGACCTGAAATAGACAAGAGTTCAGGAGGGTCCTTCACAAGACTGAATGAGGTGAAGAAACAAACACAGCCTGGTTTCCTGGCAAAAGCAAAGATGAGTGAGCTCAGAATCCCACGGACTGCTCTTTCCAATAATTCATTAGTGAGGACTTTTCACCTCCCTGCTCTTCACAGCCACTCAGACTATCAGGTGTGAAAGAGGAGCAAGGGAGGAAGCAAACCTGGCTGACATTGTCCAGGTGTCAATCTCCACCTTCACAAGGGAGCAAGTGAAAAGAACTACAAACCCCCGAGGATAGAACTGAGTGACTTTTAGACAGATCCAGAGAATATTACAAATGATGACAAAGGAAAAGATAGAGTAAGGATTCCTTCTTTTTCCCCCCTTCTTAATGAGTAGAATGAAACAGAATATCTATTTATTCCTCTTCTTTTAGCAAGAGCAGGGTTTGGATGGCTGTCAGTGAATTTCTGGCACAAATGAGCTAACTAACCATGACTCACAAGGGCAGCAAGGCTCCACATTCTGCAGTGCATTAAAAACAGAACAATGATGTTTTCCCAAAAAAAAAAAATAAATAAAGCACATCATTCTGGTATCATTCCACAAAAATAAGCCAATTATCCCTCCTTAATTATTTATTCAGCAATAATAAATGCCCAGTGGCCACCAAAGAACCTGGAAGACAGCTAACAGAGCACAGAAGTGTAGTGAACACCATTGTTTTGCAATAATACATCCCAGGTTCAATGAATTGGCCTCTGGCACCAAATATGAATAAATGGATGTTTTATGGGAGTACAGTCTTTTGCATTAAAAAGACAATTAAAGGATGAGTGGAACTAGGTTTTTGTCCTCTTATGGTCCCTTATGGCACCTCACAGCACATCAAGCAAATCAGATTCGAAAATATATCAGAAATGGAAGCAAGGAAATATTGCATCATATTAAGTCTGTTATTGTCACCAGCTTTAGCTAAAGGAATTCATTTCATACAAATTACTGTGAGATAACAGAATTTCTTCACAAATGCAAAATACATGTGTAAAACACAAAATAAAGTTATTCACTGAATATTCTCTTTCCCTTTTACAGCCTGTATTATGAGATGAAGGTCTTCATGGGAAAGAAAAAGTTCTGTGTTTGTCTGATTAAAAATCCTTTTCTGCTGCCATCATGTAAACAGAAAATTAGATAACTGACTTCACTGTGTAGGGAAGCAAATAAAGTAGACCCAGTTTTTTATGTGATTTCTATGTCCTACTGTTATCCAGAGTACAAGGATAAATCAATTTAGTTTTATTAAAGGCTTTTCATCACTTCATAAAATTTTCAAAGCACCTGCTCAACAGCTTTTCAAGCTTCAATTCTCAAGCAAGATGTACTTTCCTGTAGCTGCCATTAATACAAAAAATTCAGGCAGTGCTAACTCAGCACACTGTTTGCAAGCAAAAAGGTGTGTAATTCTGATTCCACTATTCACCTGACACCTGTTCCTGGAAGGACTAAAACAATGCCCTGAAAGCAAAATACTAGATTTAAAACATCTTACAGGCTTTGGGCCATCTCTAACTTGCGGGAAAATGTACTTTCCCTCTCTAACGTCCTTCTCCCCCAAAATTTTTATTTCACTAAATTCATTCCTAGACTGAACATTATCCACCTAAAAAAGCAGCTGAACCTTCCCCCTGAATTCAGAAGACAAGAAATTAATAATTGGAACAAACACACTCTGCAAAGGCACTGATAGGTACCTCTGTTCCTCAAAACAAACAATGTCTCTGATTTCCTGCCTCTCACTACTGTTGTGTGCTGAAGGCAAAGACCACCCATTTCCAGTGGAGAGCAGAAAATACCAATGAACTTAATTTAAGGCTGATCAAAAAGCATGCATTGGGAGATATAAAGAAAGCATGAGCAAAACAAGGGCAGTTCAGCACAATTTCACACTTTAAAGTTACATTGAATTCTCTATGTAGGCTGCAGGGCTGGAGGGGAATCAGTGCTACATGCTGCAAACCTACTTCAACTGGATCTGTAAAAACATCATTAAATAACTTCTGCCTGTGTTTTGTCAGATGTGTCCTGACAACCAAAGTTGTGTGCTTATGTTTTTTTCCCTTCCCACCTTTTTTCACACCACTGCAACCCCACAGACATCTGACCTGAACTTGGAAGTTTTGAGGGCTTGAGATATTCCAGACTGCACTACCCAGGTCAAAGTCTCACAGTGAGGTTTTGAAGAGCAATACTGATAAAAGTCTCATTGGTTCCATGAGACTGGAAAGGGATGAGAACATCTTCTTCCTCTACTCATGAAATATTATCTTGGTATTGCAGCACCCTTGATCTATTAAATATATGGTTGGATTTTGCACCAAGCTATTGAAACTAGATTTTCCTGCACTTCACAGCTGCCTGGAATGATAGCTGGGGACAGCAGGAGTGAAACCATGACAGGGCACATGCAAATGAAGCCATTATGTTATTTGTGTCCTTACACACTTAGTTGAAATCAAATGTCATGATACTTCACAGAAAAAAGTAACTACCAGATGCATGAGACTACAAATCACGTACCAAAATGCTTTTTAATACATCAGATCTATAAGTGGCTGGCTGTTTTCTGAGCAATTTTATTCCTTCACTCTTTCCCTATCCCATTATCCCTGTTTGTTTGGTTTTTTAAAAACCAGATCAGTTTTTATTTATCAGACTTAATTTGCAATTAAGGGAGCACATATATATGCATACATGTATACCTGTGGGTTAATACCTGTCCATATATCTCCTCATTCAAATCATTAAGTTGTGGCTTTGACATATTTTAACTTCATATTTCATTTGCTAGATATTTGCTGTTCCAACATTTGTCTCATGCAATTCAGCTGGAACAATTTGCCTATCAATACACATATTCATATTTATCCAGGAAAATATTAGGGCATTTCTAATGAGCTTGTACTCAACTTTGAGGGATATTCTTGCAGATGGAAGCTCTCAGCAGAAGATCTTCCTTTGCTGGTTTCAAATTATTAAGTAGAACAAGTAAGAAACATCTTTATGCAGATTTACTTATACAGAAATACATTTACAATCACAACTTCTCAGTCAACTGTATTCAGAATGCCATTTAATAAGTTCTGCAGCTTCAGCACTGGCAAAAACAAATGCAATACCTTGATAACCAATATGAGAAACCTTAATTCCCTTTTACTTAATTTGCAGACCTAAGCTGTTGAGAAAATCTCCTTGCACAGGCATACAAAATTCATTCAATTTTCTGACTTTGTATTTCCTGAAAACTAAAGAGTTTCCCCAAAGGCAAGCTCTAGGTCATGCTGAATAATCTGTGTCACTCTACCATTGGTCAGGATATTTTCTCATTTTTTTGCATGTGGGTCAGTGAACCCCTTGGTCACCCCTTGGACAGGTGTCTAACAGCGACAGCATTTTGAAATTTCAGCCTACAAAAAACCAGAGAGAAAAGCTTGGAGAACAGTGTTAAGGCAAATACCAGCAGCATTTTGCTTCCTATTAGCAAAAAGTTTTACTATTTCTGACATAAAAGAATGCCTTTAAATCCTAATATATCTTCTCTTATACAACTGTAGTAAATAAGCCCATCTGCACCACATTTATCTGATTGGAGTAGAAAACTCTGTCCTAATGAGCTGCAGGGATGTACACAGAGCTGTTAATGGGCTGTTTGCACCACTGATGCTCTTTGACATACAAAACTGAACTCACTTCTAGCTGTAGATTACTTAAGGACCTAAATTGAGAAGTAGCACTGTTTTACTCTGGGGGCAAGAGTGATTGGAGGCTCTTTATGGGTTCAAATAAAACAAAGGTTAATATACCTGCAGGAAGCAGGTACAGTTCCTGTATCACATTTGTGAAATATTCTGCACGTTCCATCATACCCATTTCCTCTTTCCTGATTCATTTAATGCTGAGGTGATCATATTTGCCAAAGGCATTTCTTCAGAGTAGGAAACAGGTAGAGGCATGTGAAAAGTGCAAAAGGTGGCTTTGCCTGGCCTTCTTGTTTCACAGCAGCACCGGTGTGCAAGCAGACATTGAGGGGGATCCAAATGAAAAGCTGAAGAGGGGGCAAAAAAGTGATGCAACACTCAAAGCTGTGTGACCTAATTGTGGACTTCCAATACCTAAATGGAACCCACAAAAAAGATGGAGAGAGATTATTTACAAGAGCATGACAAGATGAGGGGAATGGCTTCTGACTGGTAGTTCCAGATCAGATATTAGGAAAAAACAGTTCTTTACTGTGAGGGTGGAGAGGTACTGGCACAGGTTGCCCAAAGGAGCTCTGGATGCCCCATTCCTGGAAATGTTCAAAGCCAGGCTGGATGGAGCTTTGAGCAACCTGGGATAGTGGAACACATTTCTGTTCAGGGGGATTGGAACTAGATCATCTTTAAGGTCCCTTCCAATTCAAGCCATGCTGTGACTCCAACAAGGGCACAACCTCCCCCCATAGCTTTGGTTTGCTTTGCAACCTGTCTTTGTAAGCAATTCTAATAAAATCTGATCAAGTGTCATTGTCAAAAGGATGGTGCACACAAAGGGGAAAGAGCTGTAATGCTAAAACAGCTCATGAGACACACTGGGGAGAGAAGGAAGGTTATATGTAAAAAATAAGTTACACTCCTCAAAGATGGATCATTGGACAAATGTCAACAAAAGACAGAGGTAAACAGAACACAGAGAAAGGCCATAAGTTTCTGAAATGTATGGAGCCCATTTTACTCCTTCCAAGTGGTTTTAGGCTCCTTTCTGGAAACACAAAACCCTGCACAGGTTTGCTAGAAGGCTGAAATCAAATTTTCTGTGTTTTTGCACTATAACCAGTATATTAATGTATGTCATATGCATCCCTATTCTGTGTCAAATTAAAAGGATAGACAAATGCTGACCTAAATTTTCACTGAAAGAACATCAGAACTGTCCAAAAACCTTCCCTGTTTCTTCCACAAACACATACATACACACACTGAAATTTAATTGGTGAGCAAAGAGCAGTATCTCTTTTTAGATGCTGGAAAATCCATCAAGATTGTTGTGGAATCTGTTGAGTTATTTAAAAATTATATCAAGCTGTTAACTTAGGTAATAAAAAATCTTCAACTTAAGCATTGGCTGAGCACCTTGAATTTGCAGCAAGGACAACTGCAGTAGAACAATGGTGGGACCAATGTGCACTTTAAAACACCTCCTCTTTCACAGCAGGGCAGCTGTGCAGCAGTTCAGTCAGTTGAACTCTTTGCACATTTTATCAAGGAAAAAAAAAATGCAAAGTTACTGAGATCAACCTCTCATCCAGCAGTTATACAGAGAACACCCAGTACAATTCCAGCCCTTTGGAGCAGGACAAAATATCTTTTTTTCCCCTGGCAGTAGCAGCTGATTGCTTTCCAGGTTGCTCCTGACACTTTAGCCAAGAGCAATAGGGGGTTAGACTAAGCCAGGGGTGCTCCCATCTAAAGGCTTCCTGAGTCACTCTCGACATAAACACAGCCCTCACAACCCCACATCAGGACTGTGCCACAGGAAGACAGGCTTGAGAAAAGTTTGTTTGCTTCTAAATGAGATGGAAAAAAATTAGCTTTGTTCCTGAGCCACTACTGAGAGAAGTTTCTGTCAAAACAACATAAAAATTGAATTCTGCAGATATATGGCTGTTCTATAATTCTCCCTCCTGGCTTCCCACCGGGTGCACTGGACTCTAAGTGTTAAACAACAGTAGCTGTAAAGGATTGTTATTTGAAATCTGGAAGCCTGAGGACCTCAGTGATAGTCTCAAGATTGAGAAACCAACTCAAACACCTTTGAATAAAGGACTCTTCACTGCTGCAGACTAGACACTTGTAATATTCAGAAGGCCACTTCCTTTAAGCCTCAAAGACAGGCCAGCATAGCAGATTTCATGCTTGAAATATTAACTTAAAATACTAAAGTGAATTTGTTTTAAAACTTGGAATTTAAACTTTAAAAGTTTCAAAAATAAAGTAAAAAGTGTCATTTTGCATCAATGGCAAAAAGCACAGGAATCTCTGGCCCAGAATTCAAGACAGCCTGCAAACAAATGAAGGCTCCCTTACTCTGCCATCCTGGCAAGCAAGGTTAACAACCTGAATACACATCATTAGCAGATTTCATGGCTTTCCAATTAGAGTATTTGCCTGCCCTTTGCTTTCATCCCTTCCCACCACCACACTTATCCCAGAGTTAACTTGTGTAACACATAATACATCAAACTGCTGATTTCTGCACAGCTGATACTGAGCAAGATATTTTTCGCTCTGTAGCACTTCCCAAAAGTTTGCTTTCACCTATCGTGTCATCCATTGAACAGCCTCAGTTACTTAGATACCATTGCCTAGTTCTTCCTTTTTCCTTCAATAATTTGCTCAGCTTTTCCCTGGTTTGCTCTTGTTTAATCTTTATCCTGACATCAGTGCTGCTGACATTTTAGATATTGAAAAAATATTTCCATAACCTTAGCTGAGGAGAATATTATATTCTTGATGTAGATGTTTTCTATACTTCCAGATTGGACCAAATATTTTCTATAGTTCCTGGACGAAATTCAACAATAAAGTATCAGCAATTAGCAAAATGCAAAATTTAAATACTTGAAGCATAGTTTACATGTGCAGGATAGTTAAAAGTTGTTTCTTTAGAAACAAGTAAAATATTACATATAGTCCTTTATGTATATTGCCCTAAATAAATAAAAATGCATGTTTATGTGTGTGTATATATATATTCACTTCACCACATTCTCTGAAATACTGTGAGAAGCAAAACAAAACAACTGGAATTGTTAACAGTCGCATTTCAGCTTAATATTAAATTCCTGTTTGCACTCCAAATCCCTCAGGGTTAACATGAGCTCATAAACCCAACCACTAACAGACACCAGCCAATTTAATGAGACCAGAAATGGGGTCACACCAACCAGCACATTCTTAAGATCATTATATTATTTGTCAAAAAGGAAAAGAACAAAGAAAAATATTTACCAAAGTTGAAACATTGTCCTTATAGCTTTTTTAAATTTGCTCTTTGCAGGCTACTGAACAACTGATTACAAGATCCTCCCAACCATCCCCAGGCAACAGTGAACCTGATTAAGACAGACCAGGCAATTAAATAAGGAAGAAATTCCCAGGACACATGAACTGAAGAGAAATATATTGTATTTAAAACAGTAGTACTATTCATATTTTTCCTAAATAGCTGAAAGCACAAGTCATAGTTAAACCATTGAAATATCTTTAATGAAGGAATTAATTTTTTAAAAATTAATTGTGGAAAAACACCTCAGAAATACCAAGGTACAGGTACTTATTCATCAGTCTCTGTTATGGCCATGGTTGCGAAGAGAGTTTAAAGAACTCACCACGGTGAGAACGATGAGAAAATGTAACATATGGAAGGGACAAGCTGGGTTTTGGGAACAGAAACATATCCTTTGCATTTACAGGGAGCAGTTTCTAGGTAGTATTCAACATTTCCCACCTGCCACAGTTCAGGAGGATGCTGTACCCACAGCAGGCAGAGCAAGGCACACAAGCTCATAACATGGTGCTGTGTAAGAACCACTGAAATATATGGAGATAGGCTAGTGAGGACTTCCTTGGTGTTTCCCCAGCTGAGGTGGAACACAAAGACAAGGGAAGGTAAAGTGGTTTGCCTGAGGCAATAAGATTATTCAGCATTACAACCAGGAGAGAATCAGGAGCAATGACATCTAGTGCTAAATCCAAGTTTCTGCAAACCTCACTGCACTTTTGAAGACACACACAGCACCATCTTTTCTCAGAATAAGTCAACAACTAATTCAGTGAACCTGAGTCCTTGAGCTTTAAGATCCCTCCATTAGTCTGATGGTTGTTTTCAAGTTTTCATAAAGAGTTGTATTTCTGTTAAGGAGAACAACTTGGCTTTTTCCCCTGTCTCAGGACAGTAAAGGGGAAGGTCACTAGAATGCTTCAAAGCAGCTTGAATGTTGTACAGGAAATATGTATTGGCTATACTAAGCAAAAAGACAGGATTTCATCCCTTATTTCCTTCCAGGGCTAACTAGAATGATTCCAGCTACATTACCAATGTGATAATAACAGCAATATGGCATAACTGCTAAAAGCAGAGAAAAATATGGAACTGTTGGTTCCATGGCATGCCATTTGATTTCAGCATAGTCTACCTATTATGATGATAATTTACACTTTTTAACTCCCTTAGCATTAACAATTTTCTCTTTTAGTTCACAGGTAGTGTCCTATATGCTTCCCTTTAAAAAAAAAAAATACAAACTACACAATTTTTCCCAATATTATTCCAGCTAGAATAGTAAATTCAGATTACCAGATACATATATATTTGCACAGAAAGCCTCTCAGTAAAACAAGTAACTAATAATTTCATATTGTAAAAGGAAAAGCAAAGACACAGACTTTGCTATAATTTGCAAAGTTCACAAAGACTTGGAAGGCAAAGTCAAAGATTAGACACTGCAGGCTCTGTGGGTTTTTTTTGTAAAATGCACTGTTTACAGATAATACTACTTAACTCTGCCACCCTGAAGACTCAAACTTGCAAGTTCTTCCCTGCATGACCAAATTCTCAGAGCAGGACAGGACCAGACCACCGTGGTAACTTGAGATGGTTTTTTTTTGCTAGGAGAGGCTCCTTTTTCATGTCCTTTCCCCACAGCAAATACACCGGGTTCAGAAAATGTACAATTCAGAAAATTTGATATTCAGGATTATTTAACAACAGGAAGCTCACAAAGACAATGCAGAAGTCAAGACTGTGGTTTCTTTTACATCATAATATTTCATGGCTGAAATATTATGATGTAAAAGCATAAAATTACTGCATAGCATCTCAACCAAAAGAGGGATTATAGTAGGGTTTTAGGAGGCTTTTTCCAAAGGATGTATGGCAAATAAGCAAGATACCCTATGTACTTCAATTACCATTGCACCAAAATGAAACAGATTCAGGTTTTGACCTTTGCCCCCCCCCCCCTTTTTTTTTCCTCTTTTCTTTTTTTTTTTTTTTGAGAGGGAGAGAGAATTTATGGGATACCATCCGTGAAATTAAAAGGAATACTGTTAAAGCTAAATGAAATATAAAGTATAAACCATTATCATAACAGAAAATGGCAAAATAAAATTCTGAGTAAAAGTACTAACATGACAGCATGAATACAATTACTTTACAATTTTAAAAATTCCATGAGATTCTCATAGTACATTTAAAATATCCTAAACTTCTAAGAATCCCTCTACCTGGTTAGAAGGCTACATAAAGCAGGAAAGTATCAAATTGCAATAAAAATATTTGGTAGACTAAAGGAAATCAAGGCATTTGTCTCAATGCATCATTCACATTTTTAGATTAACACACCAGAAAAAAGGCTCCCATGTTCAAGGTAAAGGCTTTAATTTAACACAGAAATAACCAGCAAGTCTGTCTTCTGAAAACAGAGAACTCCAACAGGAGTGGTGGCAGATGTTTAACCTGCTCAGCATCTGTTCTGAAATGTGCTACAGAAAAATTAACTGTGATAAAAATTACAATTCATGCAAACAAAGACCACAAACAACATTTGAATTGTCTGAAAATTTTTGTTTCACTGGCATCAGTGAAAGCAGAGAAACACAAACCATGGAGCCAAAGCCATGAACCAATGGCTAGAGGAGCAAGATCAAGATAAAGGGTGTAAAGTTGACAGGATCACTAACTTGCTGTCGCAATAAAAACTTCATGCAACACTTGTGAAGATGCAATCAGAACCTATCAGCCATGCCTGGCAGATAAGGTATCCTGACATTCAGGCACAGCTCTGTCACTGTGATTTCCAAGACATTAATTTGAGGGTTCATTAAAATTAATTTCTGAAAAGGACACCACAGCCTAAACACAAGATATTCACTGTGCAGACAACAACTGCTTTGTCTCCAAGATGCAAAAAGAGAAGAGCCTCCTCAATAAAACCCCATATTTCAAAAATATGCATTCTCAAAATAATAGGCAGAGTTTCTTCCATAATAAGGGCTACCCCAGCAATACCTTGTGCTCGTGTGCCACAAACTGTGAAATGTTACTGACCCTTATGAGGGATTCAGAATAAAATCTTAATTGTCATTAAGGATGAAAGATGGTCCTCGATCTTTTAAAAGTATTTCCCAACTTACAGCAAGCCACAAATATGAAATATCAAGTTAATGAAGGAAAGGTCTAGTGAGGCCACTCAGATTGCTTAAATTCATCAATTTTTTCACATTTTAAAGTCACCATAACTTGACAATTATTATAGTGGACAAACTCAAATCTCTTTCAGGTTAAAAGCCAAAATTTTCTTGTGACTTCTACAGTTAAACATACAATATTTTACAGCATAGCTCTGGGAAGTAATATAACATATTTCTACAGAACATTACATGGCTAAATATAAAGATGTAATGATAAAACTATCGGAAGGAAAAGGTTGGGAAATATCTGGGATTCTGGCAGACTTACAGACCCCAAAAATGCCCAAAGTACAAGAGAAATGCAATTATTTTTGCTGCTTGCTAGCTAAACTGCTGACCTACATTTTAACATCCTGAATAGAGGAACAGAGATATTTTACCCATGGATTCAAAGGAAAAGAAAAAATCTGTCGAGTTCATATTCCTCATGAATGCCTCCAAATGATGGCAAATCAATAGTTGCTGCTTTACTAACATCACCCTTTGGACTTAGTCAGCTAGCATGCCTGAAAATCCTTCCCAGAAGAACCATACAGATTCACAAATCTGTTTTACAACCACCATCAAAACTCCATGCAAACAACTCAGCTTTCTGTTTGGTTACAGGTACAATATAAATCACTAAAGTAAAAAATACCTCATAGGAAGGTGAACTCTATTTCTGAAGCTATAAAATTATTTGCTGAATTCTTGTAGGGTAAACTGGGTGAAAGGAAAGGAATACAAGGTCATTAAATGAGGTATCATTAGTGCCTTGAGCTATGCAATAACTGATTTTATTTCTTGTCACTAGAAGGTAATTTTATTGCATTATTGGCAAAGCACCCTCCTTTCTTCTGTCATAATCTTTTCCTACAGCCTGTTGCAAAAGGAAGTATTTCAAAACACATTTTCAATTCCCCAGGGAGCATTCAATTCTCAAATGGTTTTTAAAAACTCAAAGCAGCTATTCCTAGAGCCAAGTAAGAACACTGAACTTGCAACTCTGAAAATTTTCTGCTCTAGCTCTTCTATTACAAATAACTTGGGTTTTTTTCTTCTGGAGTTCCTTCCAGTCTTTATCTGACAACTTTCAAGGAGCCACAACAAGAAAGGTTCCTGATGGAATGCAAATAAAACTGATCATAGGGAATGTAGGATTCTAATTAACAGGGCAAGACCTATGCACAGCAAGTAGCATGTACAGTACAAAAAGCAGAAATATGAAAGTTGTTTTCTGCTTTTCATGGAGTTCTTGTTAGACAGGAAGTTCAGTTTGCAGACACAGGTGGGAAAAGGCAGAAATACAGAACAAACCCTTAGTTAGCAGCAGCAAACACTGTAGGAAACTGAAATTGAAGGAATTCAGCACTTACAGAAGATGTCCCTGATCAAACAAAGCAATTAAAGCACTTTTACTTAAACATGATTTCATGTTTAATTATAACTGGAGCACAGTCTTAGAACTGAAGACTAAAACAAGTGCTATTTAAAAAAAAAAAAAGCCAGGAAAATCTTGTGAGAACAAGAAATCAGATGGGACTACAAATTACAGGAGCCACGCAGAATGGAAATAGAAAGGTAAAAAGAACTGAGGTGGTTTAAAGAAAAAATAGACCAGAATGAGAAAAAAGATAACAACCTTTATTTGTGTTTATTCACAGAATTCACATCCCTATAAATCTTTCACTTGGGGATTCATATCTAAGAAAATAGGATGATAGTGAAATAGCAAAAATTTCAATGAGTTGCTGTGCACCCAAACAACTCACTGCCCAGAATTCAGGGCGGTCAAAACCTACAGATTCCAACCTACAGAATACAAGGGGCAAGACACCACTGGCAAGCTCAAGGAAAAAAAAAACAGATGTTATTTTAGTCAGAATTCACTTTCTATGACAGGGTAACAAAACGTCACTACCTTTAATTCAGAGCACTAAATCATATATTGAGACATTTTAGACACTCTGCAGAGAGACACCAGTGGTTGGATCCATTCTTTTCCTAAAAACCCCTTAAGAACAAAATATTAAACACATTGAAGGGTTCTGCACATGTCTTACCCCTCAAAATATCTTTCTGCTGTATAGAGACCAGAAACTCTAAAAGTAGAAGCAAAATGACAAAATGTGATGTGAATGATCCCTGAAATTATTCAGCTCCTGATCAGGTAGAAATCCTCTTACTTTATAAAGGGGGTTTTTTTTCCACCCTTTTTTTTTTTTAACACTATTCACTTCTGGGACTGTAGACCCACCTGGTTTTCATCTCATATGTCCATATGTTCCATAAAGGTCTACAAATTTGTCATCCTGATTAGGCAGAGAAACAAGCAGAATCAATGCAGTTCCTGCAGTATAAAATCCTGAACTTTTCTTGCTTCTGTTTCAAGTCACAGCTTTCAACAAACATTATCTAAACACCAATTAATACCAAATACAGACAATTATTTTTAGGTTTCTCCATCATTTCAAGTAGTACTTCTTTCCCCACTGGGCAAGCAGCAATGTACTCATAAGAGTTGTGGGGAAAAAAAAGAAGCATTGTGCCCACCCAGACCTTCATGGATGCTCCTGAAGTTCTGGAAGTAGCCTTAGTTTGCTACCTGAAAACCAGCAAGCTGTTTTAATCAATTGATGGAATCATGGAATGGTTTGGGTTGGAAGGGTCTTAAAAGATGATCTGGTTCCATCCCACCAGCCATGGGCAGGGACACCTTCCACCAAAACAGGTTGCTCAAAGGCCCATCCCACTTCTTTTGATGCAGCCAAGACACAACTGGTTTTATAGGCTGCTAGAGCATGCTTCTGGCTCAGGATTAGGTTTTTCTTCAGTTTGTTTTGTTAATTTTATTTTGGTTTTACTTTGTTGCTGTTTTGGGATTGGGAGGTTTTTATGGGGAAAGGGGAAGTTGGTGATGACAATTGTGGCTGGCTTTTTTAACCTACTTTTGATAAAAGATGATCATTTATTCTTTTTTTACAAATTCTAATTATAGTGTTTTTCCAGTTGCAGCCCTGAACACATAATCCCAGAAAACAGCACCTTATTTCACTTTTGGTGGTGAGTACCCTCTGTTTAGTTGAATGACTTCAGATCCAGCACTCTCTAATGTTTAGTTTACCATACAATATGTAAAGTATAAAAAAGCCTCATGTCTACAATGAAAAAGAGCCTGTGTAAACTACAATTTAAACTCACAGAAAACAGGCAGGGTAATGAACTTTCATTACACAGGATGAAAAGCAGGAGCATAAGTGAAAGGTAGGTTTTATTCTACATGGAAAAGCCAATGTTAAAGCTCATTTTCTCTTATAAGGAGAAGAATATCTTATAATTATATCTTGTAAAGATAAGGAATGGGTACAGACATTTTGCCAGAGCTACACTAAAAACAACTATTTCAGAATGAGGTTATGTTCATCTCTAAGGAATACACACACACTTCACATGCTATAGTGAGCTGGCCCTCACTGATGAAAACAGATAACTTTTATGGTCCTGTAAGGTGCTTTACATGAGAATACAGCTTTTGGAGAGTAAGCAAATTACTCCTTTATAAAAGTGATCTATTTCCAATTGTTTTCTCCCCTAAGAGACAAAATCATAACTTAAGTTCCTAACTCACTGAAATAGAAAAAAAAGCTTTCTGTAACAATAATGTGTTTTTCCTTGGGGTACTGCATAGCTTTAATTACTGCATCCGTGGCAGGCTGGATGTCAATTAGAGACAGAGCTCTGACAGTGTGTTAGAAAACCATTAACACCATGACTCAGTACTCTAAAGACTCCAGCACAAGTTGTGATTTCCCATCAAATCTAAGGAAAGTGTGTAAACAACAATTCATGAAACAGAGACTTGGTTTAAGGCCCCAGCTTTAAATTCCTTATACAGCCCAAATAACTGTTGACTCCAGTGACCACTGTGGAAACATTTGGAATTTGTTTGCATATTTATGGTACACTTTTCCTATGGAGGAAATATTCTTGCTGAAGGACCTGCCTGGTTTTATTTATGAAAGATTATGACCTCAACACGAAGCAAGGCATAGTTGTGGTTCTACACAGGATTTACCTCAGTTGGATTTGAGCTGCCTTTCTCCTGTGACAAGACCCAAGAAGTTAATTCAAGCCCCTCTCAAAAGAGTAAGAATATGAACTGGGATCCTGAGACAGTCATAAACCCTAGCCTTGGATACAGGAATAATAAAGAATATTTTAATCTTGTTATTTTGAAAATTCCCTTAACCCTTTCAAATGCCCTATAGGAGCCATATCACTCCTTTCTCTAACCCAGAGAAATTACTTAATCTCAAAAAAAAAAACCAAAACATTTCTTTGGAAAAGCTATTATGTTGGGTGGGGTTTTTTTGTTTTTTTTTAACAATTAAAAAGAGCATTTTGTACAGTTCCTGAACTTTATCTAGTCCTTTCTGCTAAATTCTTAGCATAAAAGCACCTTCTCTTATTTTCAATTCCAACCTTCTCTGAGCCTTCACTTTTTTTACTACTGACAGCTTCAGTCTGCCCAATCCTTACAGGGACTTTATCTGAAATAACCCTAATCTGTAGGAGAAAAAAAAAGGATTATTTCTCAAAATAAAAACAAGCAAAAATTAAATAGGAGCTTTATATTTTATTGTGGGTGAGGGGGAATACTTATTTATTTATTTTTAAATTTCTCTATAGAGAATTGCCCTGCTGAGTCCAGCCCTTTGTCAAAACATAACACTTGCTATGTGGGACTTTCCCAAACCCCTTCTTGTGCTAAGATACAGTTCAGAGTTCTTGTAGGGTGGTTGTGTTCACATAACATGACAGAGCTTTGCTTCTCTCAGCACTGCACACCTGACTCACAGGCATTTGCCTTTTCTAGAAGTCCCCACCCTACAAAATTCAGTGCTTTTCAGTGCTGTTGCTGCCTTTAAAGTGCATTTTTCCTATTCCACATTTCCAGCTGCTGGCATAGGGAGACTCTAGCTAATTTCCCCATTTATGTATTATAAACAAATCTTGGCACCATCAGCCTGAATCAGCCTTTGGCTACCCCCAGGACCTGTTCCCTTGGCTTTGTTTGCAGCTAGTTTTCTACAACTGTAAGCCTAACTACCCCATTGTTCTTGGCATACCTCTACACAGTGCTTCTTACAGAAGAGAAAATGTTTAGATGTGTTACAGTGAGTAACACACCTGAGTTTAATGGCAATATCAAACTATCTGCTGGAAAACTGAGGTAAGGAAAGGGAGAGAAACATCAAACTACCCATGAAGAAAAACATTGTATTTTGAGATAGTTTGCCAATTGCAATTTTAAGTTAATTACAATTAAAGATTGAAGTCTGACCTGAAGAAAGAAGATTACAGAAAAGACTGAAACTTTTTATTTCTGATTTTACTCCTGAGTTCAGACCTCACCCTCTTTCCTTCCCTAAAATAAAACAGAACAAACCCTGTTGTGACACATAATGACTGTAGGTTGTTGTTTTTTTCTTTCCTTTCATGGAACCTCTATTAGGCTAGAAGGAAAACTACACTCCACAGACACAGCTACTAGATGGCAACCAAAAGACAGATTTTTAAAAATCTGTTGGTCAGCAGAGTCACCAATGTCTCTACTCCCAACAGGGTACCACAGACATTATAGCACAATTTTCATGTCTTGACCCTACCTACAGCAGAACAAAGTCAAGCATGCTAAACAAATCCATATTTATTGCTTTGAGCAGTCTTCACAGAGTGCAGAGGGACCCAGGCATTTCCATGATGACTAAGAAGCAGTGCAGTAAGTACAGCCACATTGCTACTGCAAACATGGTCACCCCTTTAAAATGATAAATGCAGAAACACTGCCATGATTTATAACACTCCAGGTATACAAATTTCCAAATTCCTCAAGAAATACATCTCTAACTTCCACATGCCTTCTACAAATTCCATAGGAATACTACCTGGGTTTAAAAACGAGCCTTTAAGTATCTTCAGAGGCTCAAAGGAAAGGGCAGCTGCTGCCTCAGAATCATTTAATCACTCAAATGTGGATGATGGAGTGCAGCACTTACCGCTGAACTGGGAAGGAAAGGGAATCTAAGTGGTCCTCTCCCTTAAAAGCCATATTTATCCTGTTCCTTTCTGCACTTCTCCATAGGCTGGTATCTAGAAAGAAAACAGTCATTTAGTAAACCCAGGGAAACTCAGACACCTCCAGCCCAGGATGGCATGGCATTTTCCTGCTCTCCTGTGGAGAGTGCTCATTAAAACAAATAAAAAGTCTCCTTTTCCACAACTCCAGCAGTTAACTGAGGCCATTAGGAACATTTCACAGCATAAACAATGTAGGGTTTGCATAGTCCTGAAGATCCTGGAATGCTGCACAGGCCAGGGCCATCTGGGTTAAACATTTCTGAGTTAGTATTAAGGTGTTATTTAGCCTCATTTATTTTATATTAACTGGAATGCTAGAGAAAATCTAATGAGTATTATAGTAATTCTTCATGCTATTGTGAGAAAGATTGCAAGTGAGGCCCCTTCCAGCCCTAATTATTCTGCAATATGATTTCAGGATTGTTAAGTACTACATTTACAGAAAGGTCCTTGATGGCTAAGTTACTGAAGCATCTGACCCTTCCATGTCAGACAATTTCATCGTTTATACATTTTAAATGCTGCACACATCTTTCTCCTCCATGATTTCCCTTCATACCTAGTGACCAAGAGATGGATTCAAGCTTTATTGCACTAGAAAAAAAAGAAGAAAGGAGAAGGATTCCTTATTTTTACAAAAGGAAGAGTTCTTCCTCTTTCCCCTTTTCCTTTAAGTAGCCTCTCTTACATTAGAGCATTACCTACTGTAAGTCAAAGCATATTCACAGCAAAAAATCACAGAGGATTTATTCTACAAAAAAAAAGGTGAGGTCATTTTCATTCACACACATGGCTAAAAGAAAACTAAGGAAAAATATTTGAAGGAAAAGACTAATCCATGACTCAGGAAGAAGGAGAAGGAAATGGATTCATTAGGACAAGGAGACAGGAACAGTGGGAAAATTATGCTTTCTTAGATGTGAAAAAAAAACCCACCAAAACCTGGGATCAAGGGATGTCACTTCTAGAGAAAATACTTTATACAGGAAATTACTGTTGTTGGTGTCACCAGCAGAGGCAGAGTGGTTTTGATGTAGCTGCTTGTGAAATTCTGCTTTTTGGTTATTGGCTGCATTGTGCAAGCTGAGTCAGCCAGCATTCAAGATATTTGCCACCCCAAATTGCTCTTAATTGACACAGAGAGGCCCTCACTCCCTTTCCTAGCAAACTGATCTCATTACTAATGCATGGCCTTGTTTTTTCCCCCAGGATCTCACAAACACATCCTGAGCACATAAATGTATTACAACCAAGAGTGGACATGCTCTGTCCACTCCTAGCACCAGATTGCTCTGGTGATGGTGTCATCCTGTGTTCCTCCCTATCCCCAAAGTTTTCCTGGAAATAAACTTTATTTAATCCTTCTTTAGATGTATATATGAAGAAAATTGAAACACGGGAGAAGAATCTATTAGAAAAACTGAAACCAACACCAAACAAACCCCACATTAAAAATAGTTTAATTGGTTTAAAGAGATTGCAGATATTTCATAGGTTTTGACTGGAGGTTCATATGCCCAAGTATGAAAATATTAGTATGTATTCTTCTGCTCCTGTGACACACTAAGATTTGAAAAACAAGCTTATTTTGGGGGGTGGGAGGAGGGGGAATTTAAAGCATTTGGTGTATGACATACAGACTTGATTAATGAATTGAATAAATGAGGTATCTTCATTTCCAGTAGTATAATATTTCCCCCTTTTTAAAGGAATTTAAGATTAGCAAACAATTGTACAATCACATTTTCTGGAAACAGCCAAATATCACAACAATCACTGTCTTCATTTGGAGGAGATATCCTTAAAGCTGAACACATCCACATAAAACCTTAATCTCCAAAATGAATTTCCCCCCTAAATCTTGTCATTTAAAGGACAAAAAAGTCCAATATTTTAGCCTGCAGAATTACAGATTTAATGGACACTAAGCAACTGTTTCTGCTCAGCATTAGACCTGGATTTACCTTCTCATGCTACCAGCACTAAATCAAGTCTAAAGCTTCAGCTTCCTCTGGCAAGCTACATCTACTTCACCATTAACTCAGCCTACTACCAATTTCTACACATACAAATCAAAGCACCTGCTTGTACTCCATTACTTGTGATCAGTGACATAATATACACAGACATAAATTAGATTATTGCATGTCCTTGTTCCCCATAAATTAGAAACCTGACAAAAATACAAGTTTTTATATGCTGCCTTCCCACAAAGCACACTTTTATATTATGTCTGAGAGCCTTTAAAGACATTATCAACTCCTACTTAGAGGTTACTTATGCCCCAGGAACAATAACAAAATGCCACAACAGTATCTTAACCAAACTGGCTGGATGGAGACTTAGATTAGATATTAGCTCAAATCTTTTATCCCAAATTAATGCTGGCAAAATGAGGAAATGCTCTGCCCTGGAACTTTGCCAAGGGATCCACTGTACCCCCAGGATCACAAGAGAGATTAGAACACCAATGATTTGTGGTACTGGCTTCTGGTCCTGCTTGGAATGCCTCCTCCACCTGCTGGGCAATTACAGATGGCAGATGTTGTTCAGATTCCAGTGCTCTCATTCCTCTTTACTAGGAAGTACAGTTATTTTGGTCTTACCTGGAAAGACTAGGAGAGAGCTGAGTCCTTCAATTGAGTTGATTCTGCTTTTTATTTGATCCACAACACAGTGATGAGCTTTAGTCAGCACTCCCAAAAGCAAAGTCCTCTACTCTAGCTGACTATGGAGATGTTACACATGCACTCACCTTTATTAAGTATATAACAGATAACACCATTAGACTTCTGTAGGAGAGTCTAGTATTTTTTTTCCACTGAAAATACTTATTTTCATGACTAATGATTTTAGACCCATAGCTTGTCAGAGTTGCTGCCCAGGTAAATTTGTACAAAAAAAAACCAAACCAAAAAACCCATTGCTTGTAGTTTGCAATATTGGTCATTTTGGTGGAAGCCTGAATGACACACTGAAATAATAAAATTGCATCCTTGGACTATTATGAAGCTTTTTATTTAACACCTGCATAGGGCTTTACATCTGCACACAGCCCTGTATCACAGTGTAAATGCTGACTTACAATTTGACTCCTCTGGTAGGTAGCAGTGCATGTGGAATTACGTGCATTCAAGGCAGCAGGCTCTGTGTCCTGCATTTTCCTCTTTGTGATTCCAACACTGAATTAGGTTTTGAGATGTTATTTCCTCCAGGAATAGATGCAGATAGGCAGAGCACAAGCCACATTTCAATCCCATCCAATACAGCCAGCCAAAAGCTTTTTTCAGGAGTTCAGAAGAGAATAAAACATCACAACTGAAAGAGCATGAAAGCATTGCTCTCAGAAATCAAAGTGTCTTGTCTGACCATGACCTTCATGGCCAAAATTCCCAAAACCACAAAAGCAGGAAGAGGGATCTTGCTCACAGACAGGCACCAGGCCTTGCCAACAACTGACAGAGAGCTAAAAACATCTTTAAAAACTGTCAAAAAGCCTACCTGAAAAACAGAGGAGGAGAAGTCTCATCCCAGCTTAGACCAGGCTTGGCAGCAGAGGGTAAACCTGTGCAGCACCTCATCAGCAGAGTGGTGCAGCCAGCAGCTGTTATCCCACTGCTCCAGGACAAACCCCTCCTGCCCTACAACAACTCCCTGCTGGGAGCCTCCTGTTGCTCCAGCCTGTTTAGCAATGGAGAGCAGCTTCTACAGAGCCACAGTGCTTTTTAGCACCCTGCAAAACATGTTATTTCTGCTAGGAAAACAAATTGCAGCTCGTAGAATCTCCCAGTTTAAATTTCTTCTCCATCATTCAACGTGTTAGCTTATATTTAACAAACTAGATATTAGCAGGGGTTAGCATAAGGATTCTTTTAGGGACAACATCCATGCCCAAAAGTATCATGGTAACAGCATGTTTTTCAGGTGAACTCAGTGTGGCTCATATTCTTCCTCTACTGATGGCCCCAAAGTTCTCAATCACAAAATGATGTCCTTAGTAATTAAGCCCTGAAACTTCAGACAATTAAATTCACATTTTGGAGCTCATTCATGTCACACATGTTCACCCTTGTGAAGGCTCAAATCAAAAGGCAAATCTGTGAACTTTACCACGTGCTTTTTAACCCCTAACATCATAATTTCAACACTAAAAATATCTTAAAACAAGGTCAATCAAGAGCATAATTTCTCTTTCAGAAAGAGACAGAACTCCACACATCTAACCTTTGACTATTAATAATCATCTGAATTAGAAGAGCATGTTACCTATAAGCAATATGGTTAACCTGAGAATAAGAAGTTATTAGCTAAAAGTCATTTCAGACCAGATATCCCTTGATTAATATGAACGGTTCCTGTCTGTACTAAAGTACAATCTCTTTTCTGCCAAACAGTGCTTGCCCTTGTTTTACAATTCTGGGAGTCTGGGAATCATTAGTTATTATTCTCCTATACACAGAATAACTGTTAATGGAAAGCCACAAATCAAATTAAGAGCAAAATTCTGACAGCATTTATGTGAGAGGTCAGAAAGTAAATACATACATTCTGTCCTTCAGCAACACATCCAGCCCATCAGAAGTTTTTCCACACTAACCATTTAAGGACTCAAGATCCTGTGTCATTCTGCATTATAGGAGGCTTACGTGGGCATGAATTAATTGCAATTGTAAGAGCCAACTCAAAATTAAGCTGGGTGTCACAAATCTAAGGAACCATAAAAGCAGGAGCAAAAATAATGAAGAGCCCTTCCAGTGGTGCATTGAAATGGGCTGTATTAGCATGGGATCACATACACAGATCTATGGACCAGAGTCCTTGAATGCAAAACTAAAACTAGGAGGGAGAGGTGGGAAAAGGCACTACCTATGGCATTCATTCAAGGCAGTGCCTCTTGCAGAACCAACAATCAGAGAGGAAACTCTGCTGAAAGTTTATGCCTTGCACATCAAGCACAATCCGAAGTAAAAATTCATTTTCAGTCACAGAGGGGTTTTATTTTTACGGCGTATTTCTTCCCCTCTTTTCTCTCTGCTTTCTGCAGAGAAATGAGTCTCTGTGTTTGAAAATATTCCTTCTAATATATCATAAAACAGTTTGTTTTGGAAGGGACCTTAAAGATCATCTAGTTCCAACCCCTCCCTGGGATTCAGTAGGGTTACCTTCCACTAGATCAGGTTGCTCACCACCTTATCCAACCTGTCCTTGATTATATACACACACACACAAAAAAAAATAGCCATCTGTTTATTTGAATATTTTCTTAATACTTCACTTATATTTTCATATTTTTAAAAATATGTCTTATTTTATTATATATTCACTATAAATTCCTATTACATTAAATGTTTTTGAAGTATAAATTATAATATTTATGGAGGTTTGGAGTGTGTGTGTATATATACACATGCATCTGATGTAGTTATTCATGCAAACTCAAGTTTGTGCTATTTTTTCTTCTGGGTACTTCCCATTTTAGTCTTGTTTTACACACCTATACCTTGGAAATATTCAGGGGGATGGAGAGGGAGAAACAAATAAAAATCTGCCTCGGTCAAATAGGCCATCCTGAAAGCTACAGACAAGGAATATTATTGTGTAGATCTTTGAGGGTGGAAGAAAAAAATCTGAAGCCAGTACCATTTCTCTGCATACAGAGGAATTCCTTAATTCACTTCCTGGTTTGTGGTTTGTTTTTTTTTTTTAAAAAAACTCCTTGAACATTAAAAAAAAATCGTTTATGATCTCCACAAGGCAAAATCCTGCTTTGAAAGCAAGATGTATGGGACTGCTCCTTCCATTTCTTTATTTTAGATAGTGGTTCATATTTATTTAGATAGTAGAACATATTTATCCAGGTAATTCAGCTTTCTCCAAGATTAAAACTGGAGGAGATCAATCATCACATGTACCACAGTAAGTTCTTTTGCCAAGGCATGAATTGTCGCACAATGCATCTTTAACAAATTTTCCCATTCAAATACAAAATATCTAGAAAAATGTAGCTTCCATCTTCATTGATTACATTATTTAAAAAAGTATTATTTTAAATTTAAATTTTAAATTCAAATTTAAAATTCAAAATTAAAATATTTAAAATAAGGAGATAAAGAAGGGCATAACAGATTTGATGACTTCACCCACTCCCCCCTCAAAATTATTTTAGGCAACAGGCCACTGGAACAGTGGCATCTTTTGGGCTTTTTTAAAGTCTCTAAATTCTCCCCTTCTGCAAGGGGCACACCAATTTCTATAGCTGGCAGTATTACAGGAACAAACTTATTAGTGGTCAAATTTCTAGCAATTAGCATTTTAGAGGCAGTTTCACTGGAAAATAATTTACTTTTGAGGTTCAGGAACCAAATAAGAAGTGTCAGGTTGGGGCACTCCAGAGCAATATTTTACCTTTTATGCGGTGCAGAATAGTCACAGTATAAAAACATTTCTTGGTTCTCAGAGCAGAGTGATGCAAGTAATGTAATTCTGGGGGGTCCAAGAGACCAGGCTGCTCAGAGCCCCATCCAGCCCAGCCTTGAACACTTCCAGGGATGAGCTATCCACAACTACTCTGGGCAAGATCTCCCAGTGCCTCACCAACTTCACAGTAAAGAATTTTATCCCAGTGTCTAATCTAAACTTGCTCTCAGTTTAGAGCCAACATCCCTTCTCCTGGTACTATGTGCTTTTATGGAAAGTCCCTTTCCAGCTCTTTTTTAGCCCCCCTTCCAGTACTGAAAGGCTGCTCTAAGGTCTCCCCAGAGCTTTCTCTCCTCCAAGCTGAAGAATCCCAATTCTCTCAGCCTCTCCTAACAGGAGAAGTTTTCCATTCCTGTGACAGACTTTGTGGTCCTCCTCTGGATTCACCCCAGCAGGTCTGTATCCTTCCTGTGCTGGGGACCCCAGAGTGGTATTAGAGGTCAGAGGTTTGTGCTGACAATAAATGACCTCGAGTGAAATTGCCCTGCTTGGGTCTCATTTACCCCTGACACCATAGCCAGGATTTAATCTGCTCCCCATGTAGAGGGATCAGATTTAAAAGGGCTGTTCTTTCAATCAGCCACCGTGCAGGGCACAAGGGAAAATGGGAGATTTTTGCACCTTAGAGTGTACAAATGCAGAAGTGTAGAAGAAATGCCTACAGAACATCAGAGCTTTCTGTTATTAGAAAACGTGACTCGCCCAAGTGTAATGAAATTGGAGCTAAGATTCATTGTTTCCCCTAAAGACATGCAAAAAATCCAAAAGGACCTTAACATGAAAGGAAATAAAAAAAGCTCCTTTCCCTATTGAGGCATAAAATAAAGACAGAATAATTGACTAACCCAAAGTTAAAAATAATGCAAGGAAAAATTGAAACAAAATATTCCAGAGTTTAATACTGTAAACAAGCAGATAGAGAAGATAACACTGTTTAACCACTTCAAAGGAAAGGAATAGAGACCTACACAAATAACTCCCTGCAAGGAAACATGACAATATTTGCACATCCCTGTGTACAAACCATTACCTATAATGAAAGGATTTCATCTTAATAGCCATCCCTGTTAGTCAGACAGGAAGTCTAAAAGACATCTTTATTTACATTGATATTCATCAAAAAGAAAAACAAATCTGACATTTTAACAGAGAGCAAAACATATTATTAATTCAGGTCATAGTCAAGGCTATATTGGACTAGCATCACAAGACATTGCAGGGTAAACACTGGTCATATTCTCACACTATTTGCCAGTGGTGATTAAGTTTATCATTTTATAGAGTTAATATCAAATTGCTCTTTTGTGGTCACAACTCTAAAAACCTTAAGACCAGCTTTAGACCAGTGCAGATAACACAATCACAGAAGGCCAAGAGCAGCTAATTTTTAGATAATTGTGTGTTTATCTCTAAACACACAGTCTTTAAATCACATCTCTATTTGAATTACTAATAAGCTTCCTACTTTCAATCAAATTCAGCATAATTTTTTCACCTTTCTACAGCATATTGGGGAAATGAAAAACAAGGACATCAGAGAATACAGAAAAGTTAAAAGGGAAGTAGCTAAGAGAAATCAAAGTTTTTGCCTGCTACTGTGGTAACTCAACAGAATGCAAGAGCAGGAGATCCAACTGGGCAACAAGCACACGAGACAAACCAATACACCAAAGAAAACCCAATACACACGTGGTTGAGCCACATATTTTCAAGGATCCCAGCTCTCTTCATGCTCATTGCAGGTTCTACTTTCAAGTCTACTTTTGCTAGATAGACACAGCAAATCCAGTAGAAAAACTTCCTGAAAGCTGAAATAAAAGTCAGAGTATGTTGTGAAATTACCTATACACTAAAAAACAAGAACATGGAGCCTACAGCAAAATTTGAGCATAGTTTCTATTTCTTGCTTCTTTCATTTAATTTACTCCAATTAGCACTTCCAGCCATCCTGTCAGCAAACCATGCTACCTAGGCATTATAATTCTTCATAAAGAAGAAGTCATAAAGCAGCAGCAAGCTTTTTCTGTTTGTAAGGAGAAAATACTTCATTTATAATTTTGAACCGCTGCCAAAGAGGATCCAATCATCAGATATTTTCTTCTTCCTCTGTCCTTCACACAGAAAAAAAAGTGGAGGAGCCAAAAAGCCATAACAATATCAAAGAGAGGGAATCCTCAGCAGGGCTAGAGGCAAAACTGCTCTGCAGGATTGTTCTCATATCTGGTGTCTCAGGGGTGGGTGTAATGTGAGCAGAGCACATCCAGAAAGTCCAAGCAAACCCAAAGGCTCAGAGGGACTTTCCAGCCTGCTCACATTACTTTTGCACCAGGGATCAAGTTGGGTGTGGGAGAAAAATTGCAAATCCTGCTCAAGCCAGTGAGCTGCACTCAGCCTGTGTGCCCCAAGTTCTCCTGAGCCTCGGGCTGCTGAGCTCTGGGAGGCCAAGCAAAAAAGTCCAGGTGGTATTCCCTGATGGAATGGCAGGTTTTGTGAGGATCATGGGATATTCTGGGTTGGAAGGGAGCCCAAGATTATCAAAGTCCAACTTTTGGATTGCCGCAGGACAATCCCCAAGTGTCACACCACGTGCTAAGAGCATTTTCCCAATTTTTCATGAACACTGGAAGGTTTGGTTCTGCAAACACTTCCCTGGGGAGCCTGTTCAGTGCCCAAACACCCTCTGGTGAAGAACCTTTTCCTGATATCCAACCTGAACCTCCCCTGACAACTTCAGGCCATTCCCTCAGGTCATGTCAGAGGTCCCCAGAGAGATCAGTGCCTGCCCCTCCTCTTCCCTTCCCTAGACTATAATGGGGTTGCTAACTAAATGTAGACTATGATGAGTTGGAAGGATCATCAAGTCCAACTTTTGGCCCTGCACAGAACAGTTTTCTTTGGAGCTTTTTGACTCTGGGTTTCGTTGTTGACATTGTTGCTGGTTTTGTTTTTTTAATCTTTCCCTCCTTCCCAATTCACAGGCTGAAGTCTTACTGTGGAAGAGCCAGGGAGGAGACCACAGGCAAAATAAAAACAAGAAGTATAAGGAGAGGAGTACTGTTCATTAGGAAGTAAAGTTTGGATGTTGATGAGTGCGTGAACAACCATGCCATGCCTGAAAACATTGTAGCTCAGTAGGAAGCTGTGCAGTTTTAATTAAAAAGTGACTATATGTCACAGTACTTTTAATCAGTAAACCCCCAAATTTGGCAGGTATAAAAGTCACAGCCTGCATCTTCTTTTGTACTGGTAACTCCCAGATAGGCAGCAAATTACCCAAGTCCAACAACTTCACATCTATCAGCTGATGTTCAGTAACCCATTATGCAAGGATCTGGCACACAAGTTCTGAGTACACAATGAATCGCTATACAGTCTGTTCCAGGATGGCTGCATTGTTTGTTCTCATGATTTTCTAAAAATGGATATTGAAAGAAAAGAAAAATAATTTTTTAAACTGTACAAATCTCCTTGCAGAACAGGCCGAGTGTTTTGATAAATATTTCCCATTATTATCCTGAGGTCGTAACAATTTGTGATGGCACAAGGAGAGACACATACCAGAATTAGTAGGAAGGAAAAGTCCCAGAGCCAATTTTGCTATTAGCAGCCAAATTCAATGAATTTGTAATCATTAGGTTTAGGAGTGCTCAGATTCCAGACTTTATTCTTCCTCCCCACAGGAAAATATAACAGTGACTATAGGGGGTTTTATCCATTGAGCTTTGCAGTTATTTATGACTATGCCACAGAACTTTGTTTCCCTGCAAGTCAGAGGCACATTAGACTCACATTTGGCAACTCACTCATTCCCAATACAGGTCTCTGCTCTATTAACCCTCCAGACACATGAGGCTGGTAAGAACAAAGAAGTGTAAAAGTTCTCCATGAACTCCCATTTCCAGAAATTGGCATTGATTGTTTCAGTTGCAAATGCACCAAAACTTAGAAGTCACACTGCTGATCTACTGCCCAGAAAATTTCAGTCTTCTGACCTGTTTCTTTCTGTTGCTGTCTGTGATAAGTGGGCAGTGGATCAGCCCATCTCCCATTTGCAAGAGCAGCTAAGAGAACTCAAAATCCCTCCAGAGAGCTCATTTCACTATTAAACCACCAGCACTTTTCCATAGATAGTTCCATGATCAAGAGTTTCCTTTGTCTCCATTTTGCATTATCAGCCTCAGAAAACTCTGCCAATCTTCAAACCCATCATCTCCAATATTTCTGGTGCAACCTAAGGCATTAATTGGCCTCAGCAAGAAAACAGACCAAACCCCTCAGGGTGACAGAGAGTACATTCCACCTGCAACTGTGGCTTTCATCATTTTCAGAGTGCCTAAGTTGCTATCAACAATCCAGTTTTTACATCAGCTGCATCCAAGGTACTGCTTGTGCCAATTACACTATTTACCAGTAAATATCTGAGGGTCAGGCATGTCAAATATCTTGCTAGGTATTGCCAGTGCCTACCCACTGATGTGCCAGTGCCTGGGCATCCCACAGGAAGGATCTGCCATCTGAGCAGTCAGGCACAGTCTGCCCCAAGGGCAGGAGAGGATGCACACAAGTTTTTCTTTATTCCCATTATCTGGACAAGACACAGAGCAGAGGTTTCAGGGAAATAGCCCGTGACCTCTCTCAGTCAGTGCCCAGGTGAAAGAACAGGATCCTGAAGCCACACATCATCTGCACTCATTGCCATGAGTTGAATGTCATGTAGGCAATTTGAAGCTCATGTGCATGGCCCAGCTTTCCCAGCTTGTGTCAGTACAGACCTCAGTGAGAAAACTGCCCCCAAAAGCACAACCAGCACTTGCACAGCTGACCCAACACCTGAAATATCTTCATTTATTTAAAGACAGAGTGCTGTGACCAGCAACATGTACATGCAAGGGAAAAAGTGACATCCCTGAATTGTAGGAAAAAAATTTAAATTACTGCAGTGGCAAATGTAAATCAGTTCTGAGACCCAGCCACCTAATTGTCCATTAAGATATCAAAAAACAGATTCTTCTTTTAATTTAATAGTCTTCTAAAAGAGAACCCAAGAAAATGTTAGGCATTACTCATGGTAGAACTACAGGACAGAGCTTTCGACTCATGACTCATCCAATAAAAGGGAAAGCAGTTCATAAGCAAATTCTGAAAAGTTTCAAAGCACAAGATGAATTTACCTTTTAAAAAGAAGCATTTCAGTAAGATGGGGTGGAAAAAGAAATCACTTACAGGAAACATAGGGCAGTGGTTACATCCAGGGAATGAAAATACAGAAATCATCCTGCTTTACACAACAAGGTGCATCACCATCCTCTCACAGCTATGCAGAAACTTACTCAGCCTCTCTCCATATTCTGATAATGAAGTGATAATGGTCCAAATTCCTCTACTCTCTTTAGTGCAATGACAGATTATGCCTGCAAAGGTGGGGGCTGGGGGCGCCTTTTTACAGCCCTTGAACCTCAACTTGATTCTAAAGCATCGGCTCAAATCTAATTCCAGGAACCGAAGACCTCATACATGGGAGTGAAATGCGTAAGGCACAAAAATAGATTTTAGTAAAAATGGGAAATGGTTGGATCCTGACAGAAGGTGACTCAGAGGGGAATCCAATAGGAAGCAAACATGGAAAAATAAGTCAGGAAGTTTAACATTTTAGAGCCCCTAAAAAATTAGAAGAATAAAACTGCAAAGTCAGAACTCAGCCGGGCAATGCTCTTCTTGTAGCACGTGTGCCACTTGCTCCCTCCAAGTCACTGTGGCCCAGAACCTGGCATCCCACAGCCACAGAACCATTGAGGTTGAAGAGACTCAGCTTCAAAAGGGAAATTCTTATGGATAATACAGAATACCAAAGTTAAAATTATTTATAATAATTTTTAAGTTAATTTTTGCACCTCAAGAAAATTGCTGCTTGCATTACATCCTCCTCTGAGGATGCCCTTGAAAGTTTGGCTTCTGGTGTAACTTTTGAAGACCAGCATTTTCCAGGATAAGAGAAAACTGAATGGAAGAACTAGATGGGGTCAGGAGAAGTCAATGAGAGGAAAAAAATGCATTAAAGTTCCCAACAGCCCTGCCACTGACTTCAGTGGTGAAAGAAGCCAAAAACTTGTACATTTAGGAGTTAAAGATTGACTGGGACCTTTCTAAAATTACATATACAAAACACCAGCTTCTGCAAATAATTATCAGGTCATATACCCATAAAAGTCAAGAAAATATATTTTATTACCTGCTCATCTTACTTATTCACAGAGCAGAGCCAATATTAGTCAGCACAAGTAGCTGCTTGCGAGCAGGAAGGCTTCAATCATTAAGGAAGGGATGTAATTAAAAGGAGGGAAATCCAAAACACAGTTATACCCACCAATCACATCATCTAATTTGTACTATTTTATTCATCAAAAATAAAGCTTTGAAACAAAGATGCCATATTTTATGCAAGTTCTTGATTATCTTTTCTTCTGAGGGAGCATGTAATTTACAAGAAAGAGGACTTAAAGCTCTAAGTGCCTCTGACTTAATTCAGCATTGCTGTATTGATGGTCCCATTTAGATGATTCCATTTCAGGCCCCTCTAACGCATTAAAGGCATGACTTACTCACATCCATTTGGCTAATGATCCCCTACTGCTCCAAAGTAAATGACAGCTATTTACAGTAAATTATTCAATTAGATAGAGGGAAGTGCGGTATTCATTTTATATTGTTTGACATGGCAAAACAGAAGTGTGCAAGAAGGCAGGTAGGGCATTTTAATCTTCCAGAATCAATTGTTTAATCCACAGCAGGAGGATAAATACACTCCACAATACTTGTCAGCATCAGGTTTTTATTGTAAACATTCTAAGAGAGACTGGAGTGTTGCAGCTCCAGTTAATATAATTCTGTCCATTTCAAAAGTAAGTCATCATACCACACAAGGGATACCAGCATCTGACAGGACTGCTTTATTTTAAGGACAATTTCAAGGAGCACACAAAGTGACCATATGCTAGCAGAAGACCAAATTTCCATTTAAATAAAAGAATAAGCCCGAATCCCATTTATCTGTAATGGGATTTACACTACTAAGTGACTACCTCACTCTCCAAAACAAGGACTCCATGTCCCAAGACATTTGGATAGTGGGATATTTTTAATTTATGAAATCCCAGGACAGGACGGGACAGCTCAGCTCCTTTCACAAATTAAGAGGAGGATCAAAAGATAATCAAATAAAGAACAAGTTGGGGCTAAAACAGAGCCTAGAAAAAGAGGGAATGATCACACTGCAATAACTCAAATCTTTTCACATATTCATCTGTTCTTTTCCAGGAGTTGAAGGGGATGTATGAACACATACACATTACAATCTCCACTGTATACACACTAGTCTGACCACAGCACCTGGACAAAAAATGTTGTCATGGCTTGGCTGTTCCCTGTCAAACCTTTGCCTTATAAAAGAGAAAATGAACAAGTAGTTCTCATTATTTTAGACAGGAACATGAAGTCCTAGATGCAGGACAGGCCACCATGTGTGCTGAGCCTGACAGTGACCATGCCTTGTGTGGCTCTCAGGCCTCCCAGAATTTATCTGAGGGAAAAAAGGAATAGGTAATTTCTCTAAGCCCTCCTGGCTAGCCCTAATTTTGGAGAATTTCTCTCTTCTGCAAGCCCAGAATGCCTCAGGACAAGTGCCCAGCAACCCAAATAGAAGAACATTTTCCTCTGGCTAACCTGCCAACACATTTAATTTTCTACAGGCAGAGGGCCAAGTTCAGCAAGCACAACTCCTGCTAAGCTTAATGGGAGCTGCACTTGCCTGTGCCAGGCAGTGAAGGTTTGCTGTGGACTGCAAGGAACACACCACAGAAAATACAACTGCTGCCAGTATCTCTATTCAGAGGCTGCATTTGAATGGACTGCTCTTTTTTTCCCCCCTGATTTTATTCAATTCTTCTAAAGCTGCTGGCACAATGAAACCCTTCCTACTCTTAGCATGTGTTCACTCACTTCTGTGAGCAAGGAATCCAGACTGGCTGCATGCAGTGATGAGTTTTGTCCAAAGACCAGCTTACCACAACTAGGCTGTATAAATTTAAATGTCTTTTGGTGCCTTATAGCCAACAGTGCTGGCCAGATTATTCTAAAGGCCTTCTACACACAACTTCTGAATTCCTAGGGAAGTTCTGCATTTCAGAGGCTCCAGATCCTATTTGCTGCAAATCAATTCTTATTGCTGGTTTTCCTAGCTACCTTCATCCTCCAATGAATAATTATGTCTCAATTTCTAGCTCAGCCCATTAAGAAAATTTTAGTCAAGGTTCTCAGTGGCTCTAAGCTACACCAGTTTTTATAGGCAAAGATTTCTCTGCTGTTCTTTGCAGAAAATCCCCTCCCCTTTAAATATTTTCAGATGCTACAGTAATAGAAATAGCAGTTCTAGACCCTGGTCCTCCAGTCCCAGGTGGCTGCCTCTGCTCCATCTACACCTCTTCATACAACATCTTCCTTGCTCACCCTCCTGCTCTCAGAGTAAACACATCTGCTGACATTCCCTCTGGTGCAAAAGGAGGTGGCTTGGACTTAAAACCTTTAAACCTGTGATGAACCTCTGAAACATTCCACAATTCATTTCCACTAAAAATCACCTGCCTGAAAGGCACTGAGTTAAAACAGACTTCAAGCCAGTCCTTCATCTAGTAGATAAGAGGAGTGAAAACACTTTGTGTGACATTTGAAATCACACAGAAAGGCTAAATTATTAAGAAGAAATGTTAAAAAACGCAGATGACAAAACACAAGGATGATGTGAACTTGGATCCACATTTTTAAAAATTTAATTTGCCAAAATAGACTCCTCCACACCAAGCAGTGAACATTTATATTTTTCTAGTTCCAAAATTCACCCAGACAGCCAAATAGGAAAGTTCAGATGAACAAGACATTCAGTACATTGCCAGTAAAATTGCTACACATCAAAACTACATCAAGCAGTATTAAAAAGTAAATACTGAGTGTACAAAACTTCTGCTCAGCTGCTCACATTGAGTGGTTACTCAGAATAGGCTGCTTGGAGTAGCAAAAATTACAAGACACTGAAGTGGAGGAGGCAGGGGGAGCCAAAGTTGCAGTTGAGCTCCTCAGGGAGAAACCTTCCCTTCCCCTGGGCCAGACTATAGTGGGAGCCACTCCCACCAGCAGGGACAACACAGCCAAGTTGGCCTGATAACGTGGCCATGCTGCTGCCAAGAAAATACAAAAGCAAGGATTGGAAGGAATGATCTGGCCTGGGATGAGTCACTGGGCATCATCTCCTGTTGGATGGTGCAGGCAGGAATGCTGATGCTCACAGCTCGTGTCCTCATCCCCACTCACTGCCCATCCCTGCTGCCCCAAGCAGGGCTCTGTCCCTGCTGTGCACAGCCTTCCCCAGCACTGGGACATGAACTGCTACAAAGGGACCTGATTTGCAAGTATTATTTACAAAGCACCTGAACGTCCTTCACACTTAAGTGAGATTATACCAAAATGCAGTGCACAAGTTCACTCCACCTTAGGCAGGTGTGCTGCATTTGCATCAACATCACAATTCACAGACATTAAGGGTCAGGCACACACATCAGCTGGAAAACAGCACCAGGATAAGTGACATGAACAGCCCAGCTCTGCTCACATAACATTAAGCTTTGCTTAGTTTTGTTTTGAGCCTTTTGTCCCCCTCTCAAAACCCCTGACATTGTTTTCTAGCTATAGCAATACTTGGATAAATAGAAACTGGCAACATTTCCACATGTGGTATTGAGTGTGTCACCTTATAACAGCCCTTAATTTCATCATTTATATAATTTTAAATCTAAACATTTATATGCAGAGTATGTTTAATATAACCAAACACAGGGTACAACAACTCCCTGAGGGTTTCCAGGTCTCCCAGTTTAATATAACTCCATAGAAGTAGAAGCCCAGAAACTTTTTTTTTTTTACATTTTCACAGCCACCAAAGGTCACCTTCATTCCACAAGTCCTACAAATGCTCTCCAAAGGAGAGGAGTTAGAAATGGGAGAGGCAAGACCATTCAAATACAAAAAGAATGCAAGAAAATAGAAATAAAGGGAAAAGCTGCTCTGGGGAGGCACCTTCATTGAAAATTACCATGAGAATAAAGAAGATGCACCATGAAAAATGCCATTGCATCTCATGCTTAGGACATCAGTCTGTGCTGGAGACAGTAAGTCCCTGGCATGGGGCAATGTTTCAGCAATGATGAGAGCACATTTCAGACACAGCACAGTGTTATATCTTGCAATTCGTGTTGGCTGCATTTTTCTTTTGTAAATCAACATAATTTGGCTCTTTTAACATTCTTCTTACTTTTCCTTCTTTTAATGATTTTTCCAGAAGTGCTTAAAATCAGGGTGTTCTGAACACTAAATTATAAAACCTGGCATATAAAGACTCAAATTCCTATAAACAGATGAATATCCCATTTTCTGGAATTCTAATCAGCTTCCATTTTTATTTCACCTCTAATTAGATGGCAATCTCAAGAGCATTTTTGCTACTGCTGAATATTCATCACTGCTTTTTTTCCTTTAAAGAAAATCTATTGATTAACTGATTTTGTGGCTTACATTAAAGCAAAGGTCTCAGGTTAAAAAAAAACAATAATGTGGGTATAGAAGCAGTAAAGTTTATACCTTATAATTTAGAAGGATGGCAGAATTTCAACAGGAAATCTCAGTTTGAGAGACAAGTGTAAAGCTCTGCCCCTCATTGACTCTACCTTGGTGTTTAACAGTTCCCTGCATCACGACCTTATCCTAATATTTCTAGGGAAATCCACCTCCACCTTTTCATCCACTTCATGTCCCCAGCTCTACATTTTCCCAGGATGAGAACCAGTGTTTGTGTTAAATAGCTGCTCTGGCTCAGGGCTGGCAAGGAGGTCCCTGCTGGACAGCTGGGACCCTTGGAGGATGGAGCTCTGAGGATGCCAGCACTGCCCAGTCTCCAGAGTTTTGTCTCCCCCATAGCACTGTAGCCCTGACAGGGAGTGAGCAGCACCAGCTCAGGGCTGAAGGCAGCACTGGGAGCCCTGTCCCACGCTCAGCTGTCAAAGCATGCACTCACCTTTTCAGTAGCAACCCCGTGAAAATGTGAAATCAGGCAAGACTTGCTCTTTGCTCACAGCAGTGTTCACACTAGAACTCACATAAAAATCAAAGGGACAAAAAGCTCTCACACAACACACACCTAAAATAACCTTACTTCAGCTGTGCCTTGGCAAAAAGCCTAGGCAGCAACAAGATCTTTCCCTTCAGCTAGCAAACAGACCCCATTTTCCTTTTTCCAGGGCCCACATCCGTATAATCAAGGATAGTTCTGGTATCAGCATTTATAGGTTTCATATGGTCACCACTTATAAGCAAACCACTTCCTCAGAACAGACACAGCTGGTATATTTTCTCATTTTCATTTGGCAGAATAGTTGTGGGCTGTGGGAGAGACTTAGGAGAAATTGTAAGGGACAGAAATCAGATTTCAAAAAAAATCAAAGTATGTTCCTTGAGATACTTAAGAGCAAATATGCAAAAATCACTACATGGAGTGTTTGAAGCTCACTTTTCCACCTTCTTTTCTCAGAGGAGCTCTGGCAGCCACTCAGACATTTCTGGTGGGATTTCATGTATAATTGCAAGCATTGGGTGCAGAGGGACTGAGGCATCACTATCTTCACCACTACTAAATGCCATCTCCAGCACATCTACACCCTGTTGTAGTGTGTCCTGGTGGCCAGCTAGCAGAATTAGCCAAGGAAACCAAAGTTTCAGGCTCAGGTTAGATACTTTATCTTCATTTTTCTTCTGTTAGAGAAAACAAAACAAAACAAAAATGCTTAGAAGCAAACCAAAGCTAAAGGAAATATATGAAATTCACAGAAGGAAGATGTATAATTGCCATTTCAGTGCTCTCTTTGAAACAGCAGTTCAGAATCCAATGCACAAACTCTTCAGGCTCCAAGATGAAGACTGACATTAAATACCACAGCTTTAAAAGACAATACAAGCACAGCCCTCAGCCTGCCCTGGGATTACTGGCTGCAGACTCCCAGGAGCTGGCTTTTGCCTCTGACAGTTTACACTTCAATGTGTTGAGCTGGAATTGATAAAGACACAAGTGCAGAAAGAACAAGAGCACACATTTCAGTCTGTCACTGCTCTGGCAGGGACTGACATACAACCTTTGCATCTGCCTGCTCCAGCAAACAACAGCAAAATGATTTTTTTTGTGACTCATAATAAATACTGCTTTTTAAAGAAAACAATCAACCACCCATCCTGAAACACCTTACCTGGCCTGTAGCAAACAGGAGCCAGGAAAAAAATGAAATACCAAAAGGTCAGTCCACTGTTGGCACAATCCAACTCCCTTGCACTTGGGCATGCTCAAATCCTACATGCAGTGCAAGCCTGGCAGTGCAGTTTCTTTATATGAAAAAGATTATGCTTGAAAATTACTCAGACAGTGCTCTTTGAGCACAAATTGACCTAGTTTTAATTATTGATGCACTTGACTCTCAGCAGGTTGGCTTTCCCAATTACAGTGCCTGGGAAAGTGTGTAACCCAGCCAGCCCTCAAAGACTTCCACACAATCTTTTCTGCTGGTTTGTGTCTGATTATGGCAAAAGATTCTTGTGTAGATATTTTCCACCTGTTTGATCTGTTGGTGCTATTCCATCTGTCTTTCAAAGACAGCTCATTATCAACAGGCCCTTCCATTCTAGTGAGCAAGTCTTCAAATATTTTTTTTCCTCCACATGCCAGTAGATCTCTCAAAGCAGATATTGAAGAACAAAAAGCCTCAAGAGATCAGATTCAAAGGATCAGATTTTCAAATTAAGAAGCATCACCAAAGAAGAAAACCCCTCAGAAACATTTTCCAAATTTGACAAACACTCATTTTCTGGGTGAAATGGGGATTCCAGAATAAACATAAAGCTCACACCTGGCATAGGAACTAGGAAACTATTTTTTTTTTTTTGAAGTGAAACAATGTTCTAATATAGATTCATTATGAATATAAAACCTACAGCAAATCAACAGCTTCTGTTTTACTGGAGGACAGCATGGATACCAACAAGAATAGCAATCATGGAGCAGTGCCATGTTATACCAGCTGAAAATATGGCTCACTCCCCTTGCTACAGAGAATTGGAATCTAAAACTACTATGCTACAGCCCATTATTTTAATGCAAGTTTACAGCCATTCTCCTTTCTCTGAAATTTGTACACTCCGCCCTGAAGTAGGCAATGAACTAGAATTCAGCATAGGGAAGGCAGAAAACTGCAGGGGAAATGCAGCATCTCTGGGTACCACAGCCCCACACAGAAAACTCCATGTACTCAAGCTGCACTTCCTTTCCCTTGCACCCTGCTTTTATTTTGCAGCACTGGACCACTAAGGGAAAATGAAAAGCTGCTTTCCTGTAGGACCAGCACAGCCTTAAAGTATTCGACCCAGAAGGATAGAATTTTTGTTTTGCCAATATATAGAATTTATCAATAGCAAGCTAGTTAAAAAAAACATTTGTTTTCATTATTGAATAAGAATTATGAAGAATAATTTTAATGTCAAATATTTGAAGATATGGCATAAAGCAGAAAAGCATTTAGATGTTCTTACAAAACTTTTGCAACTTTATCCATAAGCTTTAGGAAAAAATTACTGTGAGCTGAGTACTAAAAGAACTTTGATCACAGAAAATGTCTGTCTAATTAAAATTAAAGGATATTTCATTAGTTAAAAATATCAATTACTATCAGAATTAAAATAATATGACTTAAGGAAAACTAAGAACTGATATCCTTATCACTGTGGATGAAGGCAATGGTCATTTCCAAAGGCTGAGGTTTTTATTTGAGCACTCACTTCACCCTGTAACAGTTACAAGCAAATTTAAGTGCATGAAATTTGAAAAGTAATTATATGAACCAAAAGGTGAATAAGAAAAAAATCCTTTCCTTTTAAACCATAAACTGTGCCTGCAAATTATGTGACTAAAGAAATGCTCATACTAGGGCTTGAAAGTATTTTCCAAAACTATAAATTGTGAACAGCAAAGAAGGCAGTGCACTAATGCAATGTAGATGTAAAGTTCAATTTGTTCTACACAGCACAGCAGCACATCTTGGTACTTAGACATGACATTTACTTTTCTGCCTTTTAATCCATCCCAATAAACAAGCAGACATTTATCCCACAAGCCCCTTTGTCAAGTTCTCTGTAGATTCTTGAGTGCATTCGTGCCCACTGCAGGCCTGCAGAGCAGGAAATGCTTCAGCCCTGCATAGATTCTTTGCACTCATACTGCACTGAGTGCAAAAAACTTCTGAGAGAAAAAAAACCAACAAAAAACCCCCAAAAATTATTAAAAAAAAAACCCTCACGCATATTGCCCAAGACATTCCTACACCTCCCCATGCTTCCCCTCCAGTAACCTGAACAAAGACAAACTAACTGATCTAAGGTCAAAGAATTGCTCCAAAAGACATTTCCCCTTTCACAGTGATAAGGATATCAGTCCTTTGTTTTCTTTTAGTCAGATTATTTCAATTCTGATAGCAATTAATATTTTTTTTTACTAATGAAATATCAGTTGCACTTTCTGCAATCAAAGCTCTTTTTGTGCTCAGCTCACAGTAAATTGTTCCTAAAGGTTATGGATAAAGTGGCAAAAGTTTTGTTTTTAATGGACTCACCAAGAAGGGCATGGATGGTGCAGGGTTCTACCAATTTCACAGTTCCTGTGAGTGCTGGCCTGCCTGCCAATTGAGATACCACCATGGATTCAAATAATAAACCAAGGACTTGACCAGCAGCTGACATAATGCTGAAAGTGGACTTAATTACTTTTTCTTCCACTAGAACAAGGAAGGAAAGCTGAGATCACATTTCATTACTAAAATGGAATATTTGGGATAGAAATGAAAGGGCAAATTCATCCCTTTGGAAAACCTTTTTAACCTCAAAATAACAGTCAGGTTTGTGACTGAGGCAAGGAGTATCATATTTTGGGGGGCAGCTTATTTGGTATGCTTCTGTAATTACAAGTTTAAATCTATCCAGCTGGAGAAACAGCAGTAATGGTGTTCATTTCCAAAAGATCTGCATTTAAAGACTTTTTTTTTTTTTCCTATTAAGTAAAATTTTTTGTGAAATCGTGTCCTCTATGTTTTTTTGCTTGGCCCAGTTTTCAGTACTGGAAACTGCTGAAGTCCATCAACTCCAAGCAGATTTATTGTCTGGGCAGACAGAGAATCTACAGCTGCAGCACACCCCCCTATGCACTGAAACACTGCTGTATTCTCCCTGATTTCAAGCCAAAAGAGACCCTCAATCAACGTGCAAAAGTCTGTTTTAGAAGAACAACAGGAAACCTGCAAGCTACAATAGCACAAACTGGGCAAGTACAGTCCAAGTCCTGCTGCCTGAATCATGAGAGCTCTCCCAGCCTAGCTCAGCTTTCTTCTCACCAGCCAAAAGAAACATATGCTGTTCTGTGCTGAAAAGTCATTGAATTCAGCTAGTTTTGGCAAACAGCACCTCTTGAAAAATGCATTGCTTTCGTTATTTGCCACCCAGTCTCCCAATTCCTTCTCCAACAATACACAAAAACAGCCTGAAGAAACTGCACAAAAGAGAGAGGCATCACCACCAGGCAGGCACAAAGGTGTGTAATGCAATCATGAAACATAAGCAGAATCCAGCTCAACAGCACTCATTTTGTAGAGGAACTAATCCATCATTTATGATGGTTTGCTGTTAAGTGTGAGTTCTCCACAGCTCAGACAAGCTGAGCTCAGCTGAGCTGTTGCTAGATGTGCTTCATCTATGCCTCCACACTAAGTGCAAATACAGCTCTCAAAATCACTTTCTTTTTTGGCAGGCCAGAAAACAAGTACTCCTCCTTGATGGTTTGCTTGACAAGACTGCATTTTTTTTTCTGTGGACAGCCTCAAAGTTCTACAAGAGATATTTTTCATCAGTATTAGTTTTGTGGGGCTTATTGATTGATTTCTTTTTTTTTTTTCTTGTTTCCAATCTCTTTAAATGGGATTGCATATCTAATATGAATAAAATGTAGACTCTTAAATTTTATAAAACCTAATGAATTCTTTCAAGCTCTTAAAGAAGCAGGAACTACCAGAGGGGAAACAGCATAACTATGTTACAGAATTTAAGGAAAAGCTGCAAATCCAGAGAAATTCTTGCTATAACTTATTGTGCTTAATGGGCAAAGATATTTAAGTTTTCAGTCCTGTCAGGATCCCTATCCAGCAAACTACTTAAGGACAACAAAATGAAAAATCTCACATGTTTGAAGCCTGACACCTGCTGAAATGCTCTGCTACCTCAGGGTCAGCAACCTCAGCACTTCTCGGACAAGCTGCTTGTGAATCTTCACTGAAATCAGTTGTGTTGTCCCTTGGCACTTGCCTTCAGCCCTGTGAAACACCCCATGGTTTGTGCATGTGCCACCTCTGGCTTGTCTCACCATTCAGATGCTCCGAGCACCAATGGCTTCTGAGGCTTTGACACAGCTCTTGAAGGTATTCAAGAGAAATCTGCTAGAGAAACTCCCAGTGCCAGCCATGCTGAGCAGAACACGCCCCTCGTGGAAGGGCTTAGACTCAGAACATTGTTTTGGTGCCTCACAGGGGATGGCTGCACAGCCCACCTGCCTGAAATGGAATATAAAATAAAAGGAAATACCTGCATGGAATCTGCTGCCCCTGGTAGCTCACCTGGAAGTGACAGATGTTCCTGCCTAGAGCACCAGTCCCATTCTGTCCCTGGTCCTTGGGCAGCCCAGTGAGTCACTCACACCCCAATTCTGCAAAAGGCACGTCCAGCCAGGAGCATACAGAGCGTGTGCTTAAAGCCAAATCATTTCATCAAGGTTTGAGCATGTTCTTTGTCAAATAAAGCAAGTTTCTGCCTTGGAGAAATAATCACATTCCTCTTCACATTCCTTGCTTTGCACTATTCCTTCATCTTCCAACAACCTCAAGCAATCTAGCTCTTGGCTTGCCAGATTTCAGAGAGATACTGGACAAACTCAAAAACCTCTATTTTCTGGATTAGATGGGGACTCATCAAGTTCAAAAATTTAATAGCTCTGAGAAAAAAAATCAGTCTATTTTATCCTCTACTGTGTGAACATAACTCTCAGTTAAAGACCATTAGGGTAAATTGAATGACTCTAGAATGTGCAAATTTGGCCAACCCATTTTTTTAGACAAATTAAATACACACAGATTGTAGCTGGCCATCTATTTCCAATGACAAAGTAAGAGACACAGCAATGGGCTGTACAGACCTTCACAGGTTTCATACTAGAAACAAAATGCACAGCCACCAAGTCTTTAGACTTGTGTTTCAATTAAGAGCCAGTACCAAAAATATGTAGTTGTAGGCAAAGGATGGTCTTGCAAAAGAAAACTCAGATTCAAGTAGAAAAAATAGCACAAGTGGAGAGTATCTTGTGAACAGCAAGTTGAACAAGGAACAATTAACTCACAAGGCAAGCTCAGATAAAAATTAGGTTATCCTTTCCAAAAAAAAAAAAAAAAAAAAAAAAAGAAAAAAGAACAAGGATGAAAAATAAAGGCTTCTTTTGGTTATGTGCAAGTTTGTTTCATTCTTACCAATATCCTAAAGCATCTCTGCACATACTGTCCTGTTCTGGTAAAAAGAGGTGATGCAAGGGCTGCACATCTGTGGGAAAAGAGTGTCCAAACACATGAACACTGTGTCAGCACACTGTGGGGGTGACAGCACAATGGCTCACAAGCATCTGCAATTTAATCAGCCAGTTTCTGCTCCCCTACCCAGAAATTACTGCCACAAATGGGTATTTTCAACAGCAAAATTGAAAACTTACACTGCGATTTTAAAGCCAGGTTCCTAGGAAAAAAACATGGCAGTATGTAAGATTTTATCCCTCCTTTTAAATAAAATAAAAAGAAAACAATTATTTATCAAGTGAACCTAACAACTTCTTGTCAGCACAAGCAATTCATTCATCACTAAATTTTGGTGCACCAGGGAATATTCCTTTGATACTGCACTGTTAAAAAATCTACCTTGATCCAATGACACCACTGCCTAAAATTTCTAGTGGCACTTCAAAGGCTGGACTTTCCAGGTGCTGTTGCAGAAAATAAAAGTCACAGCCACATTCAGTGAGACACAACAGGTTTTATACCAGTATTTTCAGCTTGTATTGATCAGCTCTGAGTTGTGGTGCATCCCTGTCAGCAGAGGTGACTTGCACTGAACTGCTCAGCATTCAAACAACCCCACTGAAGACCATTTCTGCATCACTTTTGCTACTTAAGAAGAATATTTTGGACAAACCAAAAACATCAAGAGTTTTCCTCACTGTTTCTTGATATTTTAGTGTATTTGTGTACTGGCTCTGATATATTTGCACAATATTTGAGGGCCATATTAAGAATTAGTGCTCACAGTCCAAGGAGAGACTGCACCCAGCTGCCATTAAAATCAGAGTGACACCTGGCTGCTTTTTGTTTTAAAGGAGCATGAGAATGGGCATAGTTACTTCTTGGGCTCATTAAAGGTAATTTCTCCTCTCTCTTAGCAGTCTAAACTGAGAGTAAAAGGCAGAGGAGGGCTTTGTTCACTCCCCACACACTGTGTATTTGTACAGAAAGGCAAAATCTGGCTGTTTTAGTGACACATGGAAGGCTAGTGGCCTCCCTGGCGCCACACTGCCTGCTCAGACCTGCAAGGTTACTGTGAAACTGAGACACCAGACACTTGTGCTGACTTTATCAAGCAAAAAACCCTTTCTGATGGCTCCAAGAGAGCTTTTATCTACCCAAGATATTAAAGGGATGACGTATTTCATAGACTCACAGAACCATCAAGGTTGGAAAGGACCTCCAACGTCATGAAGCCCAACCCTTGACCAGTCACCACATTGTCAACCAAACCACAGCACCAAGTGCCACATCCAGCCATCCCTTCAACTCTTCCAGGGATTCCAACCCCACCCATTCCAGATGTTTTGCCATTCCAGTGAAGAAATTCTTCTCATGTCCAACTCGAGCCTGCCCTGCTGCAGCCTGAGGCCATTTCATGCCTTCCTGTCATTATTTGCCTGAGGGAAGAGGCCAACCCCACATCCCTTCTCGGTGGTTGTCAAGAGCAAGAAGGACTCTTGAGCCTCCTCTTCTCCAGCTGCCTCAGCCATTCCTCACAGGAGTTGTGCTCCAGACCATCCTCCACCTCTGCTGCCCACACCCACAGAACTGACTCTATTTCTACTCAGAGATCCACCAGACTTTTCATCATTTTGGGATTAATTTCTCTACCTGGCCATCCTCTGCATTTTACAAATATGTTAGGAAAACACTGTGAATTTCACCACTTCTCATGAAAACATATCATTCATTGCACAAATTAAAATGCAGAGCAAATCCCTCCTTTCAAAGTGCCATCAGCTTCCATGGCAATGCTTAAATGGACAACATTTAAAATTAAAGTTTTAAACTGTATCCTGATCTTCTCCTATTAATACCCAACAGGTGCACAGAGTACCAGCACCACTCAGACCACCACTGAGACAAAACACAAAGTCAGCTTTTACAAGCCCTGTATGAGTGGCTGCTTTTTGCAGTTTGTTACAGCAGAAGGCACATAAAACTGGGTGTGTGGTCTTTGGGAGGGAAGGCTTTAGGCAGGGATGCTGCAGCAGGAAGGGGCTGCAGCCTCCCCCCCACCAGAGGAGAGCAGAGCCACAAGCAGGCTGAGCACAGGACAGGCCTGAGCTCCAAAGAACTTTGAGGAGGAGACAAGTCTGCCTGTAATGAATGGGCTGCCAAACTATGATGTCAGCCAAGCTTTAGGATTGCATTTCCCTGGGTTTTTTTAATCCCCTCTTCACCAAATCAACACTGTATTGTTCCACAATAGACACAGCTGATTCTGCCCTGTATGCAGAATGAAGCACTCACCAGCTGTCTCAAAGCCATGAAAGAGAAAAAAAGTATTTGGCCATCCTAGTACAATAAACTATCAAAGCATGTGAACATGGTTACACTTACTTCTATGCTAACATTAAGGAAAAATAAACTAACAGTGATTTTGTACTACATTTGTATGATAAACAATCTACAGACTTGTAAAAAGCCACTGATTAAAAAATTAACTTGACAGATTAACTCCACAAGAATAGAAAGCTGCCATACTCAAAGGCTGTGAAGGAGAGACTGACATAACTTCTCAACATCCCTAGTTAATACATTGGCAAAAGGCAGAAGAATTCATATGCCTCTTGTGAAAGGTTTAGTTGAAATTGCATCTATTTTTGCAGGAGATCTTATAAATCCAAATCCATCTGCAAATATCCCTCAGCTTCCAGAGCACTGAAGCCATCAGGAGCCCAGCTCATCTGAGATCAATGATGAAATCCCTGCCTTCCCACGTGCTCTGTGTCATATGCAGATTGCATATTGCCTGAAAAAATAAATAGCAAACCCCTGACAAAAAGGCAAGGTAGGGATTTATTCTTGCTTTGCTTGGAGGTACCACATATTTGAGCTTGAACCCTAAGAATTCCAGGAAGCCAAAGGGCAAATCAGAGCAAACAAATCAAGCACAGCAGAGTTTTTCCAGGTTTGCCACAGCCAATTTGCCCTTTTAGCAGTTGCAGTAGGAAGTGGTCTCCTTGCACATTTAAAATGTCTGAGACCATTGCCTACTTAGAAACACTTTTTGGTCCTCTTTGTGCCCTGGGTCTTGTTCTCAAGTGTGCCCAAGACTAAATGAGACTTTGGGTATTCACCAGTTTATGTTTGCTGCAGTCTACCTCATATTTACTTTTCCTAGGCACATCTTTGAATCTCTTGAGAATTAATAGCCTCAAATCCTCCTAGGAAAAAGCATCAGGGTATGTGCTGTGAACTCTTCTCATCAGACACACATGAAAACCTGGCTCCACAAGAACACTCATCCCAGAAACCCCCAAAATTCACTTCCCTGCCCTCACCACACCACAGTCTGTGATGTGCCACAGCCACTTCCTCCTCCTGAGGGTGCACATAACTGTGGCATCTGAGATAATGCTGCAAGCATGGAGAAAGGCTAACTTTTGAAATGGAAAAATGATAGCTTGCACAGTAATTGCAGGCTGTCATAAATGCCAGAGTTACTTAACTGCAAGACAGAACAAAGGCTGGCCCCAGTTTGAGGCAGTTAAACTCCACGGCAATCAAAATAAAAATAAAAAGTCTTTGACACAAATGTACTTTTTTGGGTTTTTTACTGGAAATTGGAAAGCATCTCAGCCTCAGTAAATCAGAGGTTGAGCCAGCCAAACTACAGGTCTGCCCTCCATGAAGACCCTGGCCTGGGGCCTTTGGGCTTTCTGGGAAGGAAAGGAAGAAAAATAAAAAATAAAAAAAAAAAAGGAGCATCCACAAACTTGAAATATTCTTGTCAAAAACACCAGCCATCAGGCAGGTCAAAGGGAGGCAGGCACTGCAGAGTCAGGCACTGCTTGGCAGACCTGGAGCCATGACAGAGTTTGTCTGGTATTTCAGATGTGATCTCATCTCCACCCATGGGCACTTGGGTTATGGAATCAAATCCCTAACAAGTGATGAACACATTGATTTGGAATAATAAAGTTGCACTTCATTATTGCTCCAAAACCTAGAGTTGTATTTACTTTTATTTATTATATAGAGATATTATAGAGTTATATTTACTTACATTGAGCATATGCAACAACTAATAAAACAATTGTGGTATTACAGGCTGAAAACTTAAATTATACTTTAACACCACTGTGGTGGGCCAGGTGCCTCTCTGAAGCAGCCCCTTCTTTAGCAATATTATTCAATTTTTGCCTCCCCATCTCCCTTTTCTTCAAACCAATTACCCCTGTATCCATTCCTTCCATTTATTTTGGAGGTACCTAGGCTGTGAGAAGGGAGAGAGAAAAGAAAAAAAGGCATTTTAAATTGAAAAAAATCTTTATAAATCTTGAATTTATTTTTAACAAAAAAAAAAAAAAAAAAACAACCTTGAGGCAGTGTGAAAAACTCTTTATGTATTATCCTTTCATAGGAACTTTTGTCCCCAGGCTAGTTCACTGTTATTATTAATAAAAATTTCTATCTCCTTACTCTTTTCCCCTTCTCCTCTCCTTTCTGACACACTGTATTCACTTTTGAAAGGAATTAGGAATTTTGAGCCTTTTCCATACCTGGTGTGTTAGCTGCTACAGAGACCTCTCATTAGTGACTGCATAAATGGTACTTGAAGCCATAATGGTGCAAAACAACTTTATAAAGGAATGATTTATTCATGTGATAAGAAGTGCCTCACTTGTTTTCCATTGAAATATATCTGATTTATTTGATTTTTCTATTTTGAATGCCCATTAAACTGTAGCCTGCCTTTGACAAAATGGTACAGAGATTCACAATATTATACAAAGCTTTTGTTTGGTTTATAATGAGTTTTATTTACTACTATTTTGTGATGCAGTTTGTTGTGCTCAGGTTTTGAGAATGACAGGTAAAATTCTGCTGAAAATGGAAACATTTAATGAGACTTCCTATCTGGGTCCAAAAAAATCCAAGATTCAAGAGAAAACCCAAAATTATCTCCAGCTATTAAGTGTAAGAGCTGTCGATTAGGATCATAAAGGCAGAGACCATGAAGAGAAACTCAAGGTTTAGGGAACCTGCTTAAATCTCAAACTATTCTTCTGTCTGTCCTTGAGGCATGATTGCCAGCTTCTGCACAGAAAAAAACCCCAAATCTGCCACCAGGTGCTTGTGAAATAACCTCCCTCCAGGAAGATGCACACCTCATTTAGATGGTACTTTTACCCAAGGAACCATGACAAAGGAAAATGTTCTTGAGACCAATGACATGATCTGGTCACACCTTGCCACCAGGTCATTTCCCTGTGCATGTGGGGTTTTAGTGGGTTGTGGAACAGGGCACTAGTCCACGAGCTCTGGCCCTGCTCTGGGGCCCTGCACAGTGGGCACTGCCTTCTCACCAAAAGTTAGAATTCAAAAGGAAGGTATAAATCCCAAAGAATAGTGTTCACTGATGCAGTTTATGAAAAGGATCATTTTTAGAAAGCAATTGATAGGATTCTAAAGTCCCACTGTTCCTTTCACCTCTAGAACAAGGTTTTTGCTTTTGCATTTTTTTGTCTTCAAATTGCTCCCTACAGACAACTGAATGAAGCAACTTCATAAAGAAATTAAATTCCTCTCTCATCTATTAATGCAGTAACAGCACACAACCCTTAGCACCCAGAGAGCAGCCTCCCACCTTTGGCTTGAGCTTGGACAAGAACCTGTGCTACAATCAGAACATTTCTGTCAATCTCCTTCAAACCTCACCTTGATTATTACCATGTTAAAACCAGCATTAAAATTGACTTCCACTCATCACCATGATGGGAGTATGGAGGATGCTAGAAGCATTGGAACTTTAAATTATCAAACTGAAAGAGCTGCAACACCTCTCTCCTCCCTATTTTTTGCATCTGCCCAGTTTTTGTTTTAAAAAAATGCAGCAATGGCACCATTCAGGCCTGTGACCAATCTGTTTTGACACTTTTGTGCTTTGTTAGCAACACTAACAGTTGAGCAAATGTCTTTGTAGTTGTCCTGGTAATTTACAATATTTCTTCTCTCTGCTTTCCCATCTGCTCAAAACTCTCTCCATCACACTCAGACCAAGACAATGCTTTTTTTTGTCACATTGCCACCCCCCAAACCAACCAGACACTTCCCAGCACTACCATTTACTGTTAACCATGCTGGACCTGTGAGAAGCACCCAGGCCTCTTTCAGCACTGCCCTTTCTGCAGCACGAGCTGGGTCCTGCAGGCTGATGTGAAAATAACTGTACAAATCACAGCTTTGGCTGGAGATAACCAGATTCAGCAGGAGATAAGCTCTGCTGTACACAGCTGTTCCAAAGGTCTCAGTGGGAAGTTGTACTCTTTTTTTGGATCAATACACAGAGTGAGGGCTTGGGGATCATTTCAGAAACAAAAAAGGAAAGTAGATTTGGGGGACTTAAAAGAAGGAAGGGGTGGAGAGGACTGACTTATACAGTCAGAAGAAGAATACTAGCTCCAAATGATTTACTAAGGAATTTCCAGCATCTGCTGTTTGACTGCATCAGGTTCTCACAGGTGCTGACTGTATTAATCCTAACACACTTGGGAACACGTTTTCCACTCACACAATAATTATGAGCCATGCTTCTCTTTTTATACTCCTTTCCTCCCTAAAAATAAACCCAGCTAACATGAGCACTTATTCCTAGTTAAGCAGGGGAAAAATAATTAATTAACAAGTCACTCCACCTTCAAAAGCACAGAAAACCAACTGCTAAGTGGAAATCAATGCAAATATTCATGCCTAGTTATGATAAGAGTCATTCATTACAAGCTCAGTTGCAGCTTGTAAATTCAGAGCTAGGTTTGCTCATACAGTACATAGCCACAATTTTCTCTCCAAATCCTGCCTTTCACAGGCAGTTGATTGCCTCTCCATTTGTACAGGGGAAAAAAATAGCAATGAAAACTTAGAGAACACTTCCCCAGGAAGCATATTTAAGATTTATCCCAGCTTCAAACACATTACTAATTTCAAACTGACACTAGATTAAAAAAGCAGTGATTTAGATTTCCTCACCAAATCACCCAATGCTGACTGTCCAGCCAGCTGAGGCTTGGTTTTGTTCCTTTTCTTCTGTTAACTCATTTCCCAGGAGCTCTGTTCCTTTGCACAGGTGGTGCCTCTGCAGCAGGGCACTCAGGACCATCCCATTCAGGGATTCCTACCTACAGCATTTTTTTTGAGGAATACAGTTAGGAAAAGGAAATGCAGTCCTAATGTTACTAAGCCAGTTAATGCTTAACACATGGAACAGGGAAAGGCAGTTTTCCTGGCCAGGAAAGCTTTCTCACAACTGGCTTGTAGAAAGGATAATGTAAATGATGGGAGTAAGGTGGTGTTCCAGCCAAAAATATTGAGAATATTTTAAATGAGACAGTTTGAGGATGCTGATGTTTTAAATCTGCTCCTCCAAGGCGTTTTTTTAACATCCAAGATTACACAGCCTTAAACCCACATCTGGATCACAAGATGCTAAGAACAGCATCTATATTTTTATTATTTCATGTATGCAGACTACAAATAGTAAAATCCCTACATCTGAGATAGGGCAAAGTTCTGCAATAGATAGGCTCACTGGATGAAAAATGTGCCATATCATATCAAAATGGGCTTCTTGTTCTAGGAGAGAAACTGCCACTTAGGCAGGCTCTAAGGAATATCAAGTTCAGAAGGAAGCCTGAGTCCATAAATCACAACCTGATTAAACATCAACAAGTGTTCAGTGGCCCACTTTCAGTACTCTCAGAGCATACTGAATTAAGTGTCTTCAGAGCCCTGTGGCTACACAAGGAAACATTTCACTTTCCTAATTATCAGCTGTTCCCACATCCACAGGGAGTGACACAGACCAAGTTTTATCAAAGATAAAAGGCCTAAACTATGCTTGGAGTTGAGCATTGCCTATTTTCCAACTATAACAGCAAGGAACTACACCAAGTCTAGGAATTACTGGACTTCCCTTACATGAGATCTAACCATAAAAGAATCTGTTTTGTTTTCCTAGGTTGACATCCAAGCAGCACATGCTGAAAGACATCTGTTGCTTACACATTTTTCAGGATGATTATCAGTTGTTGGTTCCACACATAAGTTTGTATAGTCAGACACTTACATACACACTTTTATTTAAAATAAATTCAATCCTCAATCTCTTGAAAAGGAAGCTACCCTTTTTTATATATATATATATATACACACATACATTTTTGGCTCATTACCCAGCACCACTTCCCACCTGGGCAGTGGCTTGAAGGGACAATGGTTCTGTGGTTCCATTCATTTGAAAAGCCACAAACTTCAGCTGCTGTTGAAAAAGTCAATTATTCAAAGCTGTGTGCTTTAATGGCCACTGGGTGCTTTGTTTAAAGTGCAGTATTGCTTTGGCCAGAAGTTTTGGGGAGGTCTAAAAATTAGGTAGTTTGGTTGTTTGAAATAGACCAAGGGGAACAAAAACAAACAAACAAACTGCTATTAAATATCAGATTCACCACTCTCTGCAAGTCATAGCCTGAGGAACACATCCAGCCAACACATCCAAGAAAAAGTCCAACACAAAATCTGATCAAACAAAGCCAGAACCCTCTCTTTGCAGCTTGCTTAATGCAGAGCAGAGCCAAGCACAGGGCTCTAGACTTGAGCTTTCTAAGGCCTTTGCCCACACCTGGGAAGACACAGAGAAGCCAGATGTACATTTGTCATACATGCACAGTTGCAAAGCTCACTCAGGCTGAGGGATGGTACATTGGATACTTCACTAGATTTAAATATCCTGAAATCACTCTCAGATATCTATTTTAGTTACTGCCAACACTCAGTTTACAGTATAAATTGGGGCACTAACCAAGAAAGATTTTGGCCCAAAGCCTCCAGCCTATGCAGATCATGAGACAAGGACAAATTAAATGCCCAGAGGGACAAGAGGCAAGCTGCCCTCCCCACTTCTGCGGCCAGGAAGGAGGAAGGATCATCTCCAGCGTAAAGCTCCTGTAAGATGCACTCAGCAGCTTGCTGTCCCTCAGCCTCTCTTGGCAAAGAGAGGTTTGAAGAGCCCCTGGGAGGCTGCCCACAGGGAGGGGAGAGTCAGTGGGATATTGCTGCAGTGCTGTGGAGGCAGCTCCAAACAATACTGAGCAAAAGGCTCGGAGCTGCCCTGAGGAGCATGGAGAGCTGAGTGGCCTCACCTTTCCTGAGAAGGGGGACTGGCTTCACAGAGCCAGGGGATAGCATCTCATCATCATCATCTGACTCCACACTCAGCCCTCTTCTCAGCTCAGAATCCCCACCACAGAGGCAAACCCCAGAAGCAGCCATACTTACACAACCTCCAGATCCACGGAAAAAACCATGGCCTTCCTCTCGCACGCCGCAGCTGCCACTTTCTTTTCCTGTCTCGAGGTGCTCTCCAGGGTGGTCACTCAGTGACATGCACTGATGTCACTTTTGTCAAACACTCTGTAAAACCTCTGCTCCATAAGTTGCTGAATTCAGACACCAGCCACTGTGGGAAAGGCGCACAAACAGCGCTGCCTTCACCTCCACTCTCAAATACTTTCCATGATTACTGGGGTAAATACAACCCACCTGTGCAAGCTGGAGGAGGGGCACAGGTGGTGCCTGTCAGCACCAAAAAGCAGTAGAAGGGGAGCAATGAATAAACAGCTGGGACAGAGAAAAACTGTCCTGCTCCCAGTCAAGTCAATGGCAAAACTCCCAACAAGAAGCAGCGCTGCATCGGCCGCCAAGAGCTCAGGGTAACAATCTTACTTTTCCTGCGTCTTCCTGTGCAGCTTTCTAAAGGAAAGACATTCCCAGCGTGTTCCTCACACGGTGTATCCCTTATCCTCGGGCTGGAAACACAAGAAAACTCTTTGTGCCCGGAGCCCGCGCTGTGGCTCTGATCGCGTTTCAGCCCGGCTGACAAATAAAGAAAAGCCTCACATGGCAGGCTTCGCTCAAGACACTCAAATCTGCAGCTTCAAATTTGCTTTGTGCACTTTCAGCCACGTCAAAGTAAAACACTTTCCCCTGGGATAAAAAAATAAATGAGGGTGCTAGAAAAAGCCTCTGGTTCTCCTGGGCCGTTTGGAGAATGGAGCTTTCTGTTTGGTGTAAAGTGACAGCTGGCTTATTAGAGCTGACACTGATCCTCCCGAGAGGATTTCAGGGAGCCAGTCACACAGGTGAAGGTCAGAACAGCAAAGGAATTAAAGGAAGAGAGGAAGGAAGCCGCTTCCTCCTCAGGACAGAAATTAGCTAACAGAAAAGCTTCTCCTAAAGTGGCTGGCTGGAAATACACTACTTGCAATAGGTTTTGTTCTCCAGAAATGCTTCCAAGACACTTTTGGGATGTAGGTTTTATGCCTTGTCACCAGCTCGGTGTGCTGCAGTCAGGACCCCAGTGCAGTCTCCACCTGCACTAAGGGCTCAGTGAGCACAGCTTGCACCCTGTGTCTGACTGACACAGCACCAAAGGCAACACCTGAAATATCCTCATTCATCAATCATACATCACTTCTGACAGATGTGAAAGGATAATTAACACGGCATGGCCTATTTTAAAGTGACTAAGACAACAAACACAGCCACGCCGCCTGAGTGAGTTTTAACTCCTGCAGCAGGCACACACAGCTGGCTGCAGAGCTGCACGAGTTCTCTGGCTCCCTCAGCAGACCTTCAGCAGGCCAGAGGGATAAAGACTTTAGCCAAGGCATGATCAGCTTTTGCCAAGTTTTCTTCAGCACTCCTGCTTTTGCCTCTCTGGGTCTAGCCCTGGAAATGACCTCTCTGCAGCACTGGGACCTTGGCAGCTGCTGCTCCACAGCGAAACCTGGAGAAGGAAGATTTCATCCTCACAAGGCTGGTGAGAGAGAGTGTACCTTGTGCATAGCTATGGAAAGAAATGGGGTTAAAACCCTGGCCAGAGGCAGAATTCCTGCCTCAGACGAGGTGCACTGTCTCCTTGTGTGCAAACCCCTCGTGGGAGACAGAGCCCGTGCTGCCCCGAGGGTCTGATGGGTTCTTCCTTTCCGTGTTTGCTCTGCTGAAGTTCCAGCAGTGAAACCTTTTCCCTAACCCTGCTCCACTGCACTGAGTAGGGCAGCACATCTGTGTCCCAGCTCACTCACTCAGCCAAACCAAGCTCGTGGGTGCTGCTCCCCAGGGAGCTGACCTGGACTGCCTGGAGTGGGCAAACAGGACAGCTCTCAGCCACCTGGGGCTGTGCTCCAGCTCAAAGCCAGGCTTGGCTTTTTTTGAGAATGCTTGAGCCAGGCCAGTACCAAATGACTTTGTTGTGAGCCATTCTCTTGGGAGCCCCCCCAGTGAGTGGGTTTGTTACCCTTTCCACAATTTAAGGGAGCAGGAGAACAGCAGAAGGCACAAAGTCCACCCTCAGTCAGCACAGCCTCCTCTGGAAAACTCTTACTCTGAATATTTCAGCTCACTTCTAGAAGTGGTTTTAACTCCTTCCCAACCAAGAACACAAAAAGCATCAGTATTCTCAGTGACCCACCACCATTGTGGGTTTCCCTAACAATTCTAGAAGTCAATGAGTTTGGGGTTGCAGGGAGAGGTCACTGAATGAATCTGACAGGTACCAGCACCTCTGGGTTTAATCTCATCCCTCTCCAGGCATGCTTGTATGATACAAGTTCACAGATTTTATTATTGTTATTTCATGTAGATGTGACTTACTTAAAATTATGAGGGCTTTTCCTGGCCAGAGACAAATTAATGTGGCTCTACTGACTACACTGGGGATGTGAGGGTATCACAACAGCATCATTTCTCTAGAAGCAGCTTTTCCCAGGTACCTCTTATCTCTAAAAAAAAAAAAAATCTCAGTAACTCTGAATTATTTCAATTTTGACAAGTTGGAGGTCTGATATCAGAACTTTTCATGTGAAGTTCACCCAAACAAGATTTTTGTCCCTTGAGCCAACTGAGGATGAAAGTGCCCAAATAAGCAGGTTTCAGAAGGAAAGTGGATTCCACAGGTTTTTCCTGTATGACAGGAAAGTTGGGCAGGCTTATATTCATGAAATGCTCTGAATTTCCTAGATGACTTAGTGTGGCACTGAGCAGGTGTGTTATCCCAATATGCCTCAACTTTCCCAGAAAAACAGAAGTGAGAAATCCAGCTTTCCAGTTCTCAGTCCTCTTGAGAGCAATTGGACCTCAAGGATACTCAGAAATACGCAAAGGAAGGCAGGATCTGAAAAGTTTGGCTCAGCCCTAAATTTTTTGCAGAGTCCCAGTGACCTACTCCAGTTTCAACCAATAGTTTCAATTCTGAGGCTCTGGATAATACCCTGAGATGGAGCACATCTTTGTGGAAGACTCCAATGAATAGTTATAAGTTATCAAATACATTCCTTGGGTCTAAAAAATTTCTATGAAATACCACTTCCACACTATATATATATATATATATATATATATACATGTATGTATATATATGTATATATGTGTGTATATATATATATTCATTCAGATAATGTAGAGCACACACTCAAACAATATTACAATATTGGAGGTACCAATGAACTAATAGCTAGCTTTAATCTCTCTTAAAGGTCACAAACCTGCTAAAATGTTTTCAAGCATGAGCCTACCCAAAAGCTGTGGATTTCTTGTCTTCTCCTGGGAGCACAGCACCAGGTGCTTTCCCTCCCTGCAGAGCTTCACCTGCAGAAGTTCAGGCCTTCCTAGGGCTTTTTCTTTGGAATCTGGAGTCTGTGGAATGAATGCCTTTCACCAGACCATCTGCCCCCTGGCACCTCCCACCCCATGGAGCTCTGCAGATGGAGGGTTGGAGTCCAGGAAGCACAGGGGCTGTAGCAGGGAGAGAACTGAGCTGCTGGACTTGGCACCAAGCACAATCCCTTCACAAGCCCAATTAGAAAAGTCATGGATAATCCCCACGTGGGAGGGAGGCAGGCAGGCAGAAGCACAGAAGAAATCTTGTTTGAGAGACAAGAACAACATCCCAGCTGAAGTCCTTGCCTTGGTGCTCAGCTGAAGTTTCTCCACTGGCTTCTCTGTGCAGCTCTCCCAAAGGAATCCAGCTTTCATCCCACGGCCCATGTTACCCAAAGAGACTCTTCCAGCAAGCAGGAGGAGGGCCCAGGTACAGCCTCTGAATTTCTTTCTGGGCAGCACTGCTGCCTCTGACACTCAGAGACCCCTAAAAAGGGCAAAGACAGCCCCTAGACCCCAAAACATTTCCACATGGGCCCGTGCCATGTGTCCTATGGCCCATGAGGAGCAGGCAGCTGCCTGGGGAGATGACTGAAGAAGGAAGAATGGAGTTAATTGGGCCAGGCACACAGGAGGCAAAAGAAGTTTGGCAGGAAGTCACTCATGCCACTCTAGCTGATTATTCTGGTAGAAAATCTAGCACTCTGTGACCACATTTGTTTTCCAGGCCCAGGGAAATATGTGCTTCCTCCTGTGTTCATTAAGTTGGTATGAGGACTGGTGCCCAACTCCTGCAGGAAAAAAAAAGAGCTTCCCATGGCTGTGCCATCCCATGGGTGCCTTTCCAGCAACCTGCTTCAAGCCTGCTTTGTTTCCCCTTTGATCACCAGAACTTTCTGCCAGAAATGACACATTAAATATTTGGCATTCAAGAAAATAAATAAAAAAGGTCAATGGGTGAAACACATGTCCACGCACAGAATGGCAGTCCTAAAGAAACCAGGAGAAATGTCAGTGCCCTTTGGAAAAAAATCACACAGCCCAGTGGATGACTGCCAAAAAATACTAATTTCTTTTATTAGACAGTGCAGGTCTTAACCCCATTTTCCTTAATGCTTTAATACACATTTTACCTCATATGACACTGATGAAAATTTAAAGCCACCTCAAAGAGTACAGGGGTGTATAAAAGAAGCAAAGAAACACTTGTGCTTCCTCTCTACCAAAGGGGAGGAAAAACAAACCTTTGCTTGGTACAGATAGTAAAATGTTAAAAATGCATCATCTATTTTCAGTCTTCCAAGTATTCTCCCTACATACAGCCATGTAGCCCTATCAAACCCATAAAATATTTCATTTTTGTCTCTTTCTAGACATGCAGCTCAACATCTAGCACAGTCTACATTGTTCTTGGTGAGATTTTCAGGAAACAAATTAAAATCCAACTGTCCAAAGACTGGAATCCTGCAACATGAAACTGCAAACATTTTTGAAGTAAATATTACATTCTTGTGTCAATCAGCCCCAGTGAGATCCATCATACATATTTCACCCATAGGCATAGATTTCCGGAATATCAAACCCCTGACACGTGGGGGTTTTACACAATATTATGAAATTAAATTAGAATTGATGTTATTCTAGTATCTATCAGCCTTGACTCTAAGGCTGCTTCATTTAAAGAGAGGAAGGAGAGTAAAAGCAGGGAACAGAAAGGTTTCCATGAAAATGGCCCTGTTTCAGGAGGAACCTGGCTACATCTGTCTTTTCACTGCCAACACACTTCCCCACCCTACCTGGACATAAACCACTTTAAACAAAAACACAGATATACCATTACAGGCTCTTTTCAGTCTGTCTGTAGAAACTGCCACATGTGCAACTGAGAAAAAGCACCTAGCCCAGTAATAGCTTTCCCCTTCCAAGAGGAAATATTTGCCTCAGAGTGTGCCAGGTTTAGAAATACAGAAAAAAGTTCCTAAAGGCTGAGCTATGTTTGCTTTCCACAGACATCAGATAAGACTGTTCACACGAAATGAAGGTATGGTTCAAAATAAGGCAGCAACACAAAAAGGAATGCTGAGATACAGACACACGAGCCCTGAACAGTGACAGAAATCATTCAAAAAAGCTGTTATCACACACACTTTCCCCTCCTTTCTTACAGTCAAAGTGTTTGAAAGTTCCAGTTCAAAACAGACACTGAGAGAAAAAGTTGCTCAACTTTTTAAACTTGACATTTAACACACTCACCGCCCTTGCAAAGTGCCAGTAGGGATTTAAATCTCACAGACACCTCAGAAGACTATGGACAGATATTATCACCCAACAGCCATTCCCATTTGTCCTCATTTTCTTCCTGTATATACCAACAAATATCCTCTTTCTGCTTTTCCATCTGAAGCAGCCAATTACCTGCTGTGCTTTGTGAGCTCCCATCCACATTCCCCAGGAAACGGATAACGTGGAGAGCTCACTCAGATGCAAAATAATTCCCAACTTGCCCAAGCAAAGTCTCTCCAGTGCATTCACAGGCTGAGCTGTGTGTTAACTGTATTTATTCCCCACTGAAAGACTACACTTTACAGTTATAACCCTGGCAAGTACTGAGCATTTCAATAATTCTGCTTTTTCCTTATCTGCACAAAGGGGTTTTCTTTCTCTACCACAGCTGTACACAAAAGAATAGAGTGCCATTTCAACCCAAAACTCTCTGAAGTTCCTACTTACCAGCTTGTGATTATATATTCACCAAGCCCGAAGAGCTGAAAAGATTTTGTTGCAGGAGACAAAAGTTACAAAAAAGCAGGCAGAGTCAACAAAAATGAAGGGAAACAAACTAGCATAAATCCTCTCTTCATTCATCTACTTAAATGTTCCTGAAGACTAAAAAGGACCTTAAAGAAAGCGCTCTCAGCAAAGACTACATCCTCTTGTCACTCAAACCCTGCATAGTTTCAGCCAGGCACCCGTCCAAAAAGACATGGAATTATTCTATTTTTGTCTCCCTGTGCAAGTGGAAACATTTTTACAGATTTGTGGTGAGGATTTCAATTTTTGTAGTGGTCAGCTAGTAGAGAAATGTAATTAAAGACCCTGATAAATGAAAAATAGTCCAAAAAGATGATCCAGAAACTGGATAAATCTGGAGATAAATAACAATTCCATTAGAATACAGTCTGATATAAAAACACATTAAAAACTTTCAATGAAGTTAAAAATCCAGATGTGGTTTACTGGAAGAAAGTTGTAAAAACCTTTCCTTTTAAAAGAGAATTGTTGTCAGTAGTTGGACACCAACACAGTTCCAACAAATGTAGGCTGATTTTTTTTTTAATTAAATATTTTTAGTTTAAATAAATGAATGATATTATGCAGAGCACTAAAAGTTTGGTTTACCACCCATTTTATGTCTGGTATGTTGCTGGTTTTACACAACACAGGTGTTTCCTTAGGAGTACTTCATATGGAGCCTGCTGCTGTCTTACAAAATAAACCTTCTAAACTTCTAGCTTTGTAAAGTAGGAAAGTGCTTTGGAAATTATGTTTGGCTTCTATTGCATTGAATTTTTGCTCCTTTTCTATCAGTAAGAAAGTACAGCCATTTCCCCTGTGCATTCAGTCTGGAAGCTGACTCTGAAACCCAGTGTACATCATTACTGATCTGTGGAGCTCTTCAGATCTGACACTTCCCTCAGAAGGGAAGCTTTTTGTTCAATTCCCCAAAACTCTGTCAGCATTGAGGAGGATGAACTTTTGTCCCTGCTGCCTTCTCCTCTCTGCTCCAACTTCCTCATCCCCTGTGCCTTTCAGAGTGGCTGCTATTCTGCTCTCACCCACCCTCCCCTGATATGCTCCATGGCTGCCCTTTCCCACTGTGCACTGATTTTTACTCCTCTTTGCAGCCCTGAGTCCCTGCATCCAGGTCCTGCCCAGCCTCACTCTTAGGGCATCCCCAGCCTCTGCAGCCTGCTGGGCTACCTTGCACACAGCTCCCAAAGCTGTAGAAATCTCCCTCCTGCTTTAGTCCAAGAAGTGAGCTGGTCCTGGCTGCCATCATCCCTCAGCTCAAAGCCTTCATCCACATGCACTAGAAGACGTGAGAGAACTGCAAGCTGGAGGGCTGCAAGGAACAAACAATACATATTTCTACAGGGAAGAAAAGAAGCACTTGTTGTCCCCCTGTCCCCTGGTTCTTAACTTACATGTTGCTTTTTTGCTTGGATTTTTCTACGTTCCCTTACAGTGGAAATGTCCTTGGGGTAGGAATGTTCTCACACCACAATTTGAATTAGTCTCTGGAGTAGCAGGATCAGCCTCTTCACACTGCAAAGCAAACAAGAAGTAAGCTCTTTCTTTAGTATCTTATCATCTTCCTCCTCAAATCACAGCTCTTCTGAGATGCAGCTTTCAACTAACTGTAGATCTCATCCCTAAAACTGAGATTTGTTTCAGTTTTAGGGATGAAAAGGGAGTTTAAAACCCCTGTGTGGATGGGTGCACGTTGTAGATTGCTACCCACACATTTCTGGAAATGACAGTGGGCTACTAAAGCTTCAGCAGGACAAGGAAGGTGCTTCCCTTTGAAACATCTCAGGCACATGACAGTGCTGGATTCTACAACCAGGACCATGACATGCTCTCCTTCCATGCTTCAATTCTCATGTTTGCTGAGAGTGGGACAAGAAAATGTGCAGAAGAAGGGCAAAACGAGCCCTAAATGCCAAGGAGCAGTTCTGCTTGGATTACATCTGGGAAGGCAGGATAAGGACAAGGCAGGATTGCCTCTATTAAACTTGTCTGCCCTTTTCTTGTTGACATAGGAGTTGAATTTCTCCATTTACCCCTTTCCTACAGGATACCTGGAAATCCTCTGGTGACGTGTAGAGAAGCATCTACCTCAGGAAGTGCCACGGGGTACCCAGGAAACCACAAACTTTCTCCAGCCTCATTTTTAGCTCAGACTTTATGGATAAGCACAGCTTCATCCATTCCATGTCCTGCAAGCCTCCCCCTATCAGCTCTGGCACCTACAGATGGACTATTCCCAGTCCTCTTCTTCCAAGATTCCATCTGACTCCAGCCTTTAGCTCAATCCCCTGCCATCCTCTCCCACAGTAAAACAGTGGCTGTTTTTACAGCTTGCTCCTCCCTGGGCAGCCTTTCTCTCCAGCCCCCTGTGATTGTGCTGGGCAGAGCAATGCAGCCCTTGCAGCCACAGCAGCTCCACCTGCACCTCCTGGGCAGAGGACAGTGCCTCTCTCCCTGGGCCAGCACAGGGGGTTTGATTTTAGTTCTGCTTGCCCCAGAGTGATGCTGGTCCCCTAGAGGATGAATGGTGCTTTCAGGATGAGCAAAACACTGGAGCTTGCAATTTACCAAAAGACCAGTGAATTCTGTGCTCAGAGCAGCTCCTAAGTAATAAAAGACTTGTGGTGTCACAACCTAGAAAGGAAGGCTCTCAAACCTCTTGTTTCTCACAGCAGAGAAAGGCTGCCAGCATTCCCATGCCTTCTCTCTGCAGTGGAGAGCCCAAACAAACACCTGGCACTGATGCAGGCCACTGTCAAGCTCCACCACCTGATATTGAGTACAATTCCCAATCCTTCTGATATCCAAAATACAGGGAAATCATCAAGGCTTTGCACTGTTAATGTCTAATTAACATCACATTTCTTGCTGGCTGGCCATCAGCCACTATTACACCAGTGTGACATTGACTTTTAAAATGGAGATGTTTTATGGCACTGATTGCTTGACTGTCTTGTTCTAAAATTGCCTGGTCTCCAAAATCCATCCATTTTGGAGAGTTCCTAAGAGGCAAAAAGCACTGGATTAAGATTACTGTTCCATTATTGGTCAGAGTGTTAATTTCCTTCCTGTGATACCAGGCTGCTTATCATCTTTGACAACACACCTAATTGCTGTGACAACCCCCACAGCTTTTTCATGGGTGCTGTCAAGATTATTTTAATTAAAATAATCTCTATTCAGAGGTTAATGAAAATAGGGAAGGAAAAAATCCAGCAGGAATTTGTCATTTGCCACACTTCATCCCCCAGGATTCATAGACACCAAGTGGGACAAGGAAAACACCCCTGCATGGCTCCCACAAAGATGTGGCTCCATCTCACTCTGTTTGTCATGCAGGTCCAGCATGCTTTCCACAGAGAAACCATCCAAGTCCTGGTCACTCTCCTCAGAAACACCAGTGACCATGGGGCAGGCAAAATCTCCTCCATTAAGTCAAATGCTACTTTGATAGGACCACAGGCATAACCTGGGGTCACCTGTACTTTTTCAAAGATAAGATAATTTGGTGTCAAAAATGCATTTCTTTTTGTACATTAAACATGCATTTCTTTTTGTACATTTAAAAACCAAATAAACAATACCACATGTGGGAATCCCATGCTTCCAACAATAAATACACCGAGCACGTTACTCAGTACATTTACTCAATACAACTTTTTTTTAAAGTAGACTCATTTCCACTTTAAATAAAGCCTGCATATAATTAGATAAATCAATATCTATTTCTCTTTTTTTTTCAGTTAGCAACCCTCACTTAGGGCTAAATTCCATCTCTGCAAACTGCTAATCTAACAAATTACAGGTTTTCAGTCACACCAGCACATTTTATTCACTGTGTATGGTTACAGTCCACAGACTTTGGAGACTGTTTCAGTAAATTTTCTTGGAGTAACACTCATGAGTGTAGAGCTCACTGACTCCTCCACTTTAAACACAATGTACAAGCTGCTGGTGCATCTCTGTGTGCAGGTGAGAGCAGAACATCAGTCACCTTCTGCAGCTCAGAGCAATGCCTCTGGGGGAGCCTGGCCAGAGCTCCAGGCTCCCCTTCTGGCTCAGCCCCTTGTTTGCTCCCTGGTCCCATTTTCTGTCCCATGATAAAGTCATTACTACAGATCTGGAATTGTCACTTCCCCAGCTAGCACCTGTTCCCACTGAGGAGGAACTGCAAAGTCCACGTCACTGTACAGGCAGTAGAACTCACAGAGGTTGTTTGCCCACAGGTTCCCAAGCTGTTTGTTAAACTTTCTCAGCTCCTTGCCATGTTACACCCGTTATGGCTCCCCTGCTTCCTTCTGAGCTCATTTCCAGATGACAGGCAGCTCCTGAAAAAAAACAAAAAACAAAAAACAAAAAAATCCCCAAGAGCAGCTAATTCCTCATTTTTTCCCTAGTAGGAAAAGATTTTGATACAACTTGTAGTAGACACTTAGTACCTATGACAGGTTGGAGTTTTGCACTTTCCTGGTGACACAGCTGTCAGGTGTGTCCCCCTCCTCCTGCAAAGTCACCATCCCAGTGTGAGGGTACTGAGCACAGCTGACAAAACCTTGTTCTTATGGATTTACTGTCGTGTTACATACTGCTCATGCAAAAACCATACAGCTGTTAAAAACTATGTCTGAGCACCTAAAAATCCCTGGGAAACAAATTGGAAGGAATCCCTAATGATGTCAGCATTGCTGCTCTTCATCAAGGGGAGACAAAAGCCTGCTGCAAATAAGGAAAACTCTGCCTGCACAGGCAGTGTCAGAGAGATTTTCTTGGCCCAATAACTGCCTCCCACTGCATCCGAACACATCACATTCCCCCCATCCTGCCTGCAAGCACGTGTTGTTCTGTTAAAGGGAACTCCTCCTAACATAAAGTTGCCAAACATAAATCAGCCTTGAGCAGGAATAATTAGAGTAAGTCAGAAGATTAAAACCATGGGAACAAACTGAAATATACAACAACGCCTCTGTGGCTGTGATTTTCTGCGGGGGAGGCAGAGGATTCTTGTTCTCACTCACACTCCATCGGGGCATTTTCTGATAAAGGGGCAGCATTGTCACTCACTCTCAGATTTCCTCATGCCTTTTTTGTGACTATGATGATGCCTCAAAGCCTTTTCTATTAGCCTTCCCCATTATTAACCTTCTTGTGCTCATAACAGTTCATATGCTTTCTGCTGGAAGGATAAAGGGGCTCTTCACTGCTCACACACTGCAGAGATTCTGATTACTGGGAGGATATTTGAAATATAATATTGTGAGGAGAGGTGTAATTATGTCTGCATTTGAATGGCTCTATTCTAAGGGGCTTTGCAAAGGCAGACTGTCATGGCTGCTGTAAGCCCTTGGGGTCAAGTCAATTTCATCAGGAAATAATCAGGACCTGAAAATGGTCTGGTTGTTTTTTGGATGCTTGGCAAATTCCACCACCTTCTCAGGAAACTGGTATTAATTATTCTCACTGTAAGTGCTCCAACTGTTCAGTGAGCACTGGCCTTGATACCAGTGTTCCTGAACACTCCTAATGGTACCACCAACATCCTTTTCTTTTCCTGGCTACTGGATGTGGTTGCATCCTGCATCACTTGTTTTAATTCTTTTAATTCTTTTATCATCATTATTATTGCTGTTATTTCCCCTTCCATTTCTCTCCTACTGAACCACCTTTATCTCAAACCACAAATTTAACTCTTTTTTCCCAGTTGTCTCCCCCATCCCACTGGTGGTGGGGGAGAGGACATGAGTGGCTGGGTGGTGTTTATCTGCCTGCCAGGTTCAACCACCACAATCCAATGCAGATTAAATAGCATCCCCAAATCTTAAGATTAGGGCACATTTCTTCCTACACACACCTTGTAGTCCCCACAAAAGCTTGAAAGGGGGAGAAACTGAATAAACTTCCCTCTTTGAATGTAAGGTTTGGATTTGAGCCCTTTCCAGCTTATCTTTTCTCACTTTGCTTTTCTCACACTCTCCCTTTGCTGTGCTCTCAGTCTCTGCTCAGCCTTTGCTCTGTGTTCCCCCAGCAGTGACAGGGCAGTGCCTGCAGCAAGGCTCACCCCAGAGCCCCTCACAACCACCACTCAGGTTTGTTCTTAAACATGAACTTCCTTTCTCCTCTTCTGCCTCCCTCGTGGATTTACTCCAGCAGTGCAATAATGTCAAATGTGTTGTACAAGCCATAGGGGAAGGCAGAGGAAGCCCAGCTTTCCATGTCCCAGACAGCCAAGAGCTCTGTGAGGAAGGGCAGGCTTGCACACACTCTTCCCACCCAGACATGCATTGTGGCCCAAAACAAGAAGTTTAATCAGTGTCTTGCCCAGATAGCCCAAAGTCAGCTTTTCTGAGAAATATTCCATTAAATTTTTGTCTTGTTTCTGGCTGCAGCTCTCAGCCAGGCTCTGCCATCCTAGGGAGACCTGCTCATGCAGAGCTAGATTAGGAAGCTGGCCTAGAAGATTGATCAACTAGTTTCTCACATAACCTTTTTTTAGAAATACTACAAGTCAACATATGCTTCAAGGGAGGCAAAGAGCCAAATTTGGGCTGAAAACATCGAGGTCCCTTGGGAGTGCAGGCTGCAGGCAGCATCAGTCAAGCACAGGCTGAGAAGAGGGCCAGTGATCCCAAGGACCATTCCTGTGGGATTTCCACGAGCTCACATTACAGTCTCAGGCACACATAACAAGGCACCCCAAACTGGCCAAAGAAGCACTACAGAAATCACACAGCCTCGAGCAGCAGCTGGGCAGTAACCACACCCAATCCTGCAAGAAGGCCAAAGCCACTGGAGCCCTTCCACAAAAAATGGGTACTCTCCACATTCTGATGCTGTCCTCCACCACAGGACAAAATCATGGCTTTGCCTTCCAAAAAAAACCAGCTAAATGGCTGGGTGGCTCGTGTGCAGAAACATCTGGACTGGATGGGGAATAACATACAGAAAACAGCCAGCAAGAGTGTCAAAAGTTCAGAGAAGCAGGAACTGAACATCATCCTATTTCAGCCCTATGGGCAAAGATATCGCAGGAAATCAAAAATTGCAAGCCCGTTGTGCAGGAGAAATCATGAGTATTTGACTTTTCAGAGTGGTTTCCCATTACTTTCCCTGCTCCCAGTAAATTGTAAATCTCTTACAAGTCAAGCACAGAGAATAAAGTGCCAGACCCAGTAGACAGCCCCAGTCACCAGGAAGGAACAGGGAGGCCTCTGACAGTGGCAGCACATAAATATCTACAATTTCAGGGAAAAAACACTAAAGGTTTTCCATGCCTCTGGCTAGCAACACCAAATGGAGTCTCACCAAATGGAGCTGTCAAAGGTGGGATGCACATCTGCTACAGGAAAGGCAAAGACTGCTTTGCACTGCATGAAGTCGGTAATGCTGTATTTAATTCCAATCTGCATTGTAAGGACAAGCCATGTCTCAGTCTCCCACAAATTACTATAATGAAAAAATTGCCTTTAAGCAGAGTCCCATTTCCCAACAGCCCTATTCATTGATATCCAGTGGCAAAACAAATACCTTTTTGGATCCTTACAACAATGTATCAGATTCATTTTCTACATTTTACTCTAAGATTACAAGACATTCTAATAAGCTGTACTTCATCTTTAATGAAGAAGTAAAACATTGTAAAAACTGTACATTATATATTTTATAAACATTACAGGTTGAAAAATAAGAAATTATTGTATGACACTTGATGATGATACAAACTCTGCACCTTTTTCTTGATAAATTTCAGTATGACAGCTCCTAGCAGCAACCACTATCAGAAGCAAGCCAGACAGCTGAAAGGGGGCATCAGCTGAGTTAAATTATTCTGTGTATTACTATACACTGGGATAATTTATATTAATATAATGTTGAAAACACATTATGTTAGATACAAAGTCACTTAGTGAAAGCTTGAGTGCACCAGCTTTTCCTCGGATCATTACTGCCCAGTCCAAAATGCAGCCCTGCTTGTGTGTTCACAATCTTTTTTTCCCCTCATTTTATAGCTCAAGTTTCTCAAACCCTGAGGTATTACCCACTGTTTTGCTCTTGGATTTTCTCATAGCACCTGTCATCACTACCCTGCTGGAGCCCAGCCCAGTTCAGAAGGGACAGCATGATTCTCCTTGCCAGGGCTTCCCTGCCACCAGTGGATACCAGCAACCAGACTATCATGACCTAATGCTGCACATTTTATTGCTTCCACCAAAGGTTAGAGTGGGGTTTTGGAAAACTAATTTGGGGAGTTTTGGATTCTAGATTCATTCTACAGAGGGGTTTCTTCCTCCTCCCACCCCCAAAGTAATCTTTCCTCCAGAGCTGTGAGTGAAGCACAGCTTCACTCACCATCACTACTGGCAGGCTTCAGCAGACACTCCCTCTCAGCACCATCCAAAACTAAACCTCCAGATATTTCCTGTTGGAAAGACCAGTTCAGTTTTGTAGACACAGTTGGCCTCACCATCATCATTTTCTCCTCTCCATCTTCTCTGCCCATGCTGGACATCCTCCTTTAAATTCCCTACTCACAATAACACATCCCTGCTCGTTCTTAAACCATGACAGCAGTGGGAGTTATGCACCTCAAGATCCCTACTTTGGGATGAGGCTGTGCTGCTCCTCAGCTTCCAAAGGCCAGCTGGGAAAATGCTTCCTGGGCTAAAATTGTGTTGCTGGTGCACACTGTGGTTTTGGACCCTGGCTGATTTATTCTGTATTCTGTATTCTTGTGGCTATGTGAGACATTTACTAGGAGGCATCATCAGATTCAGGCCAACAAGCTGGAAGATGTGCTACTCTTTGAAGATGTGCTTCCTTTAAAAATGTGTGGAAGGACATTGCTTTGTAGCAAAGAGCTTAAATGTGCTTTCAAAGTTATGTCCATGGAAATAGAGCCTGCACTTAAGTGGGGTTTTTTTGGAATTAGATTGACTATTCCAAGATGAGTCGTGACTTCCAAGGTGAGTTTGGTTGACAGCTACCAAACATGGTTGTTCCAGTCCCTTTATGCAAAGACATGAATTTTTGCAGATGCTTCCCTGAGAAAACAGGCCAGGTGCACAGCACAGGCACAGGGCTGTGCCTGGCACTGCTCTCATCTTCAGGGCTGTTTACTGTGAAAACTCTCTCTGCATCATTCAGGACCCAATGAATAATTCAGCAGAGTTTCATTACTCCACCAGTGCTGTTTTGTTTACTAGAATACCATCCTGTGGTTCAGCATCCATGATATTGGATCCAAGCCTGGATGATATTCAGGCTTTATGCCTGACTTAAGGCACAAAGCCTATGGAAAATGTAGAATTCCCAAAGGCTGGAGGGAATCCTTTCTGTGATGCAGGAGTCGTGAAAACTCACAGTACCTCTGATTGTCTGCTCAAGAGAGAAAGACAACTGCCCTGAGAAACTCAGCATAAATTAATCCATATATTTTATATCCTTTGCAGACTGGCAAAGATCTCTCACTGGCTTGCTTGGATCTGAAAACAAAACACACTGGAATTGGGGAGGTCATCCAAAGAGCAGGTCAGGATTTTCTGTTCCACTTACACACTTAGGGTAAGGTCTGTGAACTTCATTTCAAAATGCAAACAAAGTAAGGACTGGTCTGTACCAGAAAGTTTCCCAGTGTCCTTCTCACACAGGTATTACACTGGTGAGACATGTGGCTTTTAAAGAAAATACACCTGGACTATCACAGAAATACTCTGTGAGGGTGAGAAAAATTCTCAAATACTTCCACCAGACCAGCCAGAGAAGGGAAATCTGCAATCTGTGATTATTAGGCTTGATAGCAACACTCCTCTGCCCATGAACTTACCTTTGACCTGGTCCATTAAACCAGTTCTCAGTAGCTCTCTATAAATGGTTAATGATAGGAGCTCCTGCAGAAAACTATATTATTACTGATCTAATTTGGATTAAAAATGGGAAGCATATATTGGCAACTTCTTTTATATCAATAGCAACATAAATCATGTATTTTCTTTTAAAACATCAGCAAAATTGATAAAAATCCGGAAAGACAATTCTTATTTTCAGTCACTTCTCTTCAGAAAGAGGAAAAAAAAATCTGTTAGAACTTGATTAGCAAGTGCCATTTTATGTGAAAAGAAGCCAAAGTTACTCTGGCTCACTCACACCTCCTGAAAACTGAGTTATACCAGAGGCTTTCTGTGTCTCCTGTGCCCTCTAGCTTCTAGAAGATGTATTTACCAAGCACTCCCTTAACTTGAGCAGGTTTAGAGAGTTTTCATTTCTATGCAGTCACTAAAAACTTGCTAAAACAGAAAGTTACACCTTTCCCTCTCTTCCTCCCAGATATAAGTTTAACCTGAGACTGGAATAAAGGCATGGAAATACTTGTCTGAATTTTTGTTAACCTTACAGGCACTTCACACTTCTGTGGTGATATAAATGGGCTTTATAGGTACACATTATATTAATATCAATTTAGAGTCCTCTGAGAGGGCTGTAAAGGAGATTCACAGAATTCACAGAACTCACAGAATGACCAGGTTGGAAGAGACCTTAGAGATCCTTGAGTCCAACCCATGTCCCAACACCTCACATAAACCATGGCACTGAGTGCCACATCCAGTCTTTTTTAAAACACATCCAGAGATGGTGACTTCAGCACCTCCCCAGGCAGACCATTCCTGAACTTTATCACCCTTTCTGTAAAAGATTTTTCCTAATATCCAACCTATATTTCCCTTGATGCAGCTCGAGACTCACCAGAGAAATGCCAACCAAACTGGAAATAGCAATGTTGAGAAAAAAGTGACTTGTGAGACATAAGGGTACTAAATCAGGTCATTATATGGTGTGCAGCAAAAAGCACCTGATGCACAAGGGGCAGGCTGCAGGCTGTACTTTGTGACACCCAGCAGGTTTCAGGTTGAACTTCTGATATGAGAGCAACACCTGGCTGGGGAGGGGGATTGGCCATAAGGAAATATAATCCTGGTGTCCATAGCTAGAGAACCCACAAGAACCTGATGGAAAAAGCAGTTTTCTTGGAGCTTAGGAGGCTGATGGAGCATGATTAGCTTAAAGCTGGCTGGCTGTGAGAGACAACCCAAGTTAATTTTCTCTTGGCATATCATCAAAAGCACCTGAACTAGAAGTGTTCTTCACCTGTCAGATTACAGGTCTTTGTAAGAGCAGAGGCTTGACCTCCAATCCTACCTGTCACATCCCTGCAGTGGCACCAGTGCAGCTTCTGCAAATCCAACAAGTGATAACAAACGGGCAATGAAACTTTTGTTGGGGAGAAAGTCACCGGAATAACAGAATAGGGACACAAATCCTACCAAAAGCTTCAGTCACAAAGGCTCTTCATGAAGTTAAATACTAAATGTATGTGGTTTGAAAACACACAGTTACAAATCCAGTGCTCTGCCACTGTCTGTTAGGAAAAGGTGCAATAAAGACATTTTGTTTTCTTCTGAGAACCTAAGCCATGAAGAAGAACTTCACATAATGCAAACAAATCTTTTGTCCACTGAAGTGTGCAACCTTACCAGGGTTGCAAACTAGAGATAGCCAAAGTAGAAAGTTTATGAAAAAAATCTACACTTTCAATGTACATAAAGTGCTTCAAACAGCTTGGTTTCTCATCTACTTATCTGTAAGCCTTTTAAACAAAAACTATAGCAGCTTTCATTTAAGCTTTGTATTTCCAGTATTTGAAGGTCAGAACCATTTCCTTTTTCTATGTAATTCTCTGCTTCTATTGCATTAAGAACAACAATCAATATTAATTTTCATAACTAATTTAACTCTTAGATAGTATCTTTAATTACACAATGATAAAGAAGGACTGCATTAACTAAGAGGAAAACCTTCCTTGGAAAATGCACACACTCAAGAATGACCCTGGCAACATTGTCTTCTTCAGCCTGTCTGGCAGGATTGACATGCTAAAAAGTTCCCCTAAGCTACTAAGACTGCTCCATAAATAAAATTTGCCTGTCCCATGGAATTCACTGAACTACAAGGATTGTCATCCTTCCCCTGATGCACTTTCCTGGAATTCATTCCCAGTAACAGGCCATTCCCACCCAGTACAAATAAGAACTTTGATAGGGCTCCATATAAAATCATGGTCTTTTCATGTGCTAAAAATGGAATTATAAACTATTTATTCAACTATTTTAGGAACACATGCTAACTAGAGTAATTGGCTCCTGTCACAACAAAAGACAGTGAAGACCTGTAACAGTCCTTCAAGAATGTCAGCAGAATAATGTGCAAATTAACATGTCTGACAAAATATATTTGGACATTCAAAGTGTTTGCAAAGCTACAAAAAAACCTATAAAGGCTCCAAATAGCCATGTGATTATGTTCCTTTAGAGTGGTGGGTTGACCCTGGCTAGATTCCAGGTACCCACCAAATTCACTCTGTCACTCTCCATCCTCAGCTGCACGTGGGAGGGAAAATAAAATGAAAGGTTCATGGGACAAGATAAGAACAGGGAGAGATCACTCAGCACTCACTGGCATGGGCAAAGCAGACTAAACTGGTGGGAATCAATTTAATTCATTACAATCACATCCCAGTTCAATGATAACAAGTAAAACCAAGCCTTACAAACACTTCCCCCACCTCTATTCTTCCTAGGGGTAACTTTACTCACATTTCTCTACCTGGTCCCTGCCCCCAGCAGTGCAGGGGGAGGGGGAACGAGAGCTGCGGTCAGTTCATCACAGGCTGCTTCTGCAGCTCCTTTCTCCACCTGGGGAGGACTCCTCACACTCCTCCCCTTCTCCAGAGAGGGGAAACTCCTCCACCAACTTTTCCAGTGTGAGTGTTTCCCATGGCTGCACTTCATGAACTGCTCCCACCTCTCCATCATGCGCAGAGTCTGGGTGACACTGCTGGGGGAGGAGAGGAGCTAGTGACTGCAAACCTGGCTGTCCTGTCCCCTTTCTGTGCTCTGGGGGGACAGGGGACCTCTCAGGGAGACACCTGGGGGGTCTGGCAGGCAGCTCCAGGCAAGGCTGCCTCGGCAGCCGCCGCTGGTAATCACACAAATTGTGCCGTGTTTCCAGTCCTCGAGCTTCACTTTCAGACTGCAAGGCAATTATTTGCTTTCGTGGAGGTGACACTAATAATTGAGCTGGGATCACAGCTCAGCCCCAGCCAAAAGAGTAATTGGTGAAAATAAGAGCTGTGGTGAAGCCAAGAACAGAAAGGAAAGATAAATGTTGCAATGATTCTTATTGCTCCATTGAACCCGAAATCTCACCGAGACTGGGAAGTTCACAGAGAAAGTGTGACAATGTTAGGTGTGATTTGGAAATGGGAATGATTTCCTTTCTGTTGGGAAAAAAAAATATAATCCTTGGACATTTTCTGAAGAACAGAAGAATTTTAGAAGGCATGAGGAGCATCCAAAGTGGAGAAGAGGGAAGGGATGTGATGCTTTTTAGAGCAGTAAAGGCACAGCAAAGGTGTGCACCATGCTGAGCCCTTTGAGCAGGCTGCAGCTGCCTGCCAGAGGCAGTGATTGTGACCAGTTTGGAACCAAGCTGCCAGTGCTCAACCTGGGTGAAGCCAGGCTTGAAGCCCCCAGTTTATCTCTAATAAGTATTCACCTGCTCTGAGACAGTTCAGCCTGGAAAAACGCACAGATCCGAACTCTCCAGCATGTTTTAAACTCTTCACCTCTTGGAGATGTTCAATCTGCTAATTAGACATGACAATGCTGGATTAGATAACCAATACCAAAATTTACTACTGCCTGATATAAGTTGCTTTTGGCAGTGTTCAGTGTCAGAAGCAATAACATTAGCTCTGCTCCTTTCTCACACTGCAGATAATGGAAGCTTTCAGGAAGATGAATTAAATTTCACTAACAGAAGGAGAAAAAAAAATTGCCACAGTGGAAGTCCACTTGGGTTATTTCAAAATGATGCTCTATCAGTGTGGGCAGCAATGTCCTGGTGAATGATCCTGAATCAAAAACTGAGTCAGCTCTAGGAGCAGATCACCCCCTGTCCCCTTTTCTTTCTCAGAAATTTCTTCTGGTTTTGCCTTTGCTTGCAAAGTGCTCTCCCAAAACTTCATTTGCACTCAGACTGGAAAAAAAAACTTAGTAGTTAAAAGAAACACACGCAGACATCTAAAAATATTAGACCCAAACTATACTCAGGCTGTTATTGCCTCATAAAGAAGAACACAGACACTTGTTCATGAATGCTGAATGCTAACTCACTGGGGTTTGGTGCCCAATACTCACATATATTGCACCAATGTCACACTTTGCACCAGCTACAAGTATTCTTAGAATGGCAATGTATTAAAATGGAAAGAAAAGTACACTAGAAACCACATTTTTCCTTTTTAAATGCTAACTCCAAAACAGATTTTCTCCTGGAGTAAAAGTCTGGGGTTTGCTTGAGAGCTGACAAGTTTGGGTAGTATTACCCAGAACAGAACCTTTTGAAAATAGAAGCAATTTCTTCCACTTGCTCACAGTCAGTCAAAGCAATTGACAACCTTCCAGCAGCTCTGCAATTCCTTCCACCATGTTTAGTGCCTCAAAACTACCAAATTTTTACTTAAAATATTACTGCTTACACCTCCGCTTTTCTCTAGCTTCAATAATAATCTGCTTCTTCTAAAGCTCTGAGCATCTCAGTTTTGTGGTGAAGGGCTTCTATCCCTTCACATCATGGAAAAGTTTTTTTGTATTCCCCCTTGCTTCCATGGTCTCAACCCTCTTTCTATGCACTGCTAAGTGTAGTGCATTGATGTGCAGAGATCCCAAGAAATGAGAAATGAGACAGAAGATACAACGGGAATAGATCTTGAGGTGGGAAAGCAGCTGGTTCTTCCTAAGGAAAAAGAAAACAACAATCAGCACAAGCACCATCTATCAAAAGTTTCACCCAAATTCCCTATCCCCAGGACAATGCAAAAGCCAGCACCAAGGCTCCTTGGATGTTTCATGTGTCAGGTTTGTGCTGGGGTGTGCAATGCTGGTCTGGGGAAATCCCTTGCATAACTTGGTTACACTGAAAAGAGGGACTAATTGTTTTTAGATTAGATGGATGTACAGCTGACACTCAATTATGCAGAGCCTCAGGTGTCTCTCAGCAGAGAATGGCTGTAAATGGGAAAAAATAAACTGCCTGACCATTTAGACTTAAAAGCCAGAAGGGGCCTATGGGCATTGCCTGGCTTCTTATTGAATATGAATCACTAAAATCCATGTATTCACCCCAATAACTGTACTTAGCATTCTGTCTTGGAGAAGATCAAACTGCTGAGTGCTGTATTAGGAAACAAAAGAAACAAGCTGTGCCCAAAGGATCTGCAGTGACAGGGAAAGGTGTTGCTGAGGTTGCCAGGCAATCCCAGGAGATGACCCCCACCTTGTGCAAGGAAAAATGGGGAAAACCACCTAAAACATAGCAACAAACACTTACAGGCTCCAAAACTGGCAGATTGGTCTAAGGCAAGCAGATCCTTGCACAAAGACCACGCAGTGGTTGATCTCCTCCAAGGCCTCCTCTGTTCACTGACTCACCAGGACTGCTGCTCCTCGAGGAGTGACCCCGCAGCCAGGAACGAGCACGGACTGGGAGTCACTGGGTGGCCTCAGTGTCCCCCCCGGGCTGGCCAAGCTCCTCCTTGTGACACCTGCAGCAGAGACACACAGAGAGAGTGTGAGAACCTCCACCTCTGCTTTGCACAGCAAGGTGGAGCCTCCCTGGCTGGAGATAATGCAATGAACCCTCTGGATGCAATCCTGTGCTGGGTGCAGTGGGATGACCCTGCTGGGCAGGGAGGTGGCACCACACGATGCCCTGTGGCCTTTTCCCTCACCCATCCTGGGGTTCATCTGACTTGATGAAGCAGATTTTAGGGTCAGGCTGTAAAGCACGAAACAAATCTAAACAAATATCTGACTCAGCTACTAAACTGAAACAGCAGCAGCTTTGAGAAGAAAGTTGGCAGCACCACTTATAAGTCCATGGAATGGATCCAGCTACCCTCTTCTCCACTCACTCTAATTATTTATCCCTGATCCCTAAATAGACTCTGTCTCAGGATTGCTTCAAAGAAATGTACATTTCTGTAGCTTTTCTTTCTCTTCCTAATTCACTTTTTTTCACTTTACACAAAAATCTACAGCGGATGTCAGGCCATTTCATCTGAACTAGAGCCTGCATAAAAAGATTTAATTTTTAACTACACCATGAAATTTGTCCCTGTGTTTTTACTAGATGTACCTATGGCTTATTTTTCTAGCAGAAGTCTCACTAAATGGTATCTTTTGGTTCATTTGGGGTTTTTTTGTATATCTATAAAAAGCGGCTATTCTTTCTGTTCTGACCTTTTGACTCAAACCCTAGTATTTATAGTGAATAAGGCTGGAGCAGATCAATGGACTAGCTGATCTGCAATGCTGTTGGCTTGGTGCCACACGTCTCCAGAAGCATGTCCAAATGAAAAATCAGTTTCTCAATCCAAGTGTATCTAAAATACTTTTTTTAATTTTGCGTAAATTCACAAATAATACAATACTGAAGTGATTTCTCTTTTTTTTCTTTAAACATACTGTACAATCAGGATAGTTAAGTGTTTTACATCAAGGCACAGCACACTGTATAATACACATATGCCTTGCCAGGCAGCAGTTTAGTATAATCCCCGAGATTTGGCAGTAGGGCCAGGATAAGTAGCATGGATCACATAAGCTGGAAGATAAATAAATAATAGATGCCGTCACATTTTATTTGAAATAGAGTTGCATATAAAAAGAATATACAATAATTTAACTTTAATAACTAGATTCTCTTTTACTATACAGAACAGAAGTGTTTTCGTTTGTATTAAATAAAACATTTCCAATAGTAGGATGAAAAATTAATCTTTTTGGTGGTCTTGGTTTATGAAGAAGAGTTGCTTCCATTAGAAATTAAAGTCGAGTTTTCATTTTCATTGCAATCTGTAAGAAAGAAAACCAGAGTTACTGATACGTTGATAACGAAATGTTGGTGGTACAACAAGAATTCCAACCAAAGGGCTGTGTTTAGTTACTGCACTGTGAAGGTGCTCACACAAGCAGAACATCTCCAAAAGCTCTTGAGCACCCACCTTTGCTCTATTTGTAACATCTTTTTTCTTTTTGCACTCTTACTCCCCCTGATTCTCCGAGGTGACCACTGCAGGTCTGCCATTCCCCCCACACCACCAGAGCTCTGGGGGTGCCCCAGGCTGTTGGGTGCTGTACATTTACCGTGCTCACATCCCCACTCAGCTCCTCACATCTGGACGCTTCTCCTCCTCCTGCCGAAGGCCTTGGAGCCCACGTTGGTTGGCACAAAGTTGTTCTTGCCCACTGCCCCTGACCTGCTCAGGAAGTCTGCCAGGCGGTGGGTCACACAGGTGGCTGTGTTGCAGGCCCTCTTCTGTGCTGTTACGCTGCTTTTCGGGAGGAAAAGGAAGAGTTAGCTCCTGCAGCACCAACCCTGCAGGCAGTCAGACATCACTATGGCCAGCAAAGGCATTTGCACCTTCTCTGCATGGCTCAGAACTGCTAAAAGAAGCCTCTTCATGGTTTTCTCAGCGACAGGCTCACTTTATCAAAGAGCAGGACTGAAGAATAAATCCAGGCCAGATTTTCAGCCATACCTGGGCTACTGCCTGCCTCCAACCAGGCATTATGGCCATGGAATGGAGCTGAGGAGGCTCAGATCTGGAGAATTTAAACCATCCCCTCTTCCTCCAAAACCTCACATTTGTATTTGGCTTGAGGTGCTCCTGAAAGGCAGTAGCCAGCACAGATTTTTCACTTCTCACTCCAACACCTGTGCTCCCTAACAGCCAGAAAACACATGGAATTGCAGCATCACTGACCACTACAGGAGCTCTGGCAGTGACTCTGACCTTCAGAGCTGAACCACACAAAGACACTGCTTCCAGGGGCTCAGTGGGAATGGGAGAAGCTCTTTCCTCCAGTGAGGCCTTTGCCTACTACAGAACTGCACCATGGGGCGGTTCAGACTGTGACAGTAAAATTCTCTGCTCACAATTCAGCCTAGAGCTAACAGTTGTGCTAGATGGGGAACTTCAAGGAACATGCATTCACACAATCCTTGCTTGAAGAATTTTCTACTAAAGCAATGAGTTTTTCTTGCAGTAGGAGGGATTTTTCTCAGCTAAGCATCACAAGGCAATTTATTAATTTTAACAACGAAGAGTTGCTTTTACAATCAATGCAAATTTTTTGAAAGAGGCCTCTAATTACAAGGTAGGTGCAGTGCTGCAACAGAACTGTAAAGAAATCTGGGTTTGGCTCTTCATGCAAGACAGCCTAAGGCAGGTGAATTGTAAAGCAACACATATATTTTAAAGATACATATATTTTAAATATAGTGCAAAGACCTATTGTAAAATAAGAAAAAAGACCACAAAATTCTTACCTGGACATGTTCAGCACCCAGTTTTAAACAGGATTACATTTCTAGTTTGTTAGAATGAGTAAGTATGAGCCTTCCTGATTTCTTTGCTTCTCGGGGTCCCTACCAACAGGATTGCACGCATGCCTGATTACAGCAGTACATATCAATTTATGTGTAGAAGTGTCTTCCAAGCTCTCTTTGAACTTTTCTAGAAGTTACTGGCATTGCCTCTCTTGAACATTAAGACAAGTTGCAAAATTTTTCTAACCTCATCTAGAAATCTCACATTCTAAAACAAAATGTTAAACCAAGCAGATCTAACACTTATAGAAAAAATAGGTTTATTGAACAAGTGCATGGGTAAGCACAAAAGAAAGAATCTACTTGTACATTTAGCAGCCAGAAATGAAGAGCCTTTTTTAGAATTTCTTTTTTAATCAATGTCTAAGAAAATCATTTGGAATGTCAAGGCAGTGCTGATCATTTTTATTTATTTTTTCCCCCTAGTTTGGTACGCATGTTATATTCTAGGTCTTCCTAACATTAGGTCCATCTCAAACATTCTCTGTCGAAAAACAGAATCAAAAGAACACAGCAAAGTTAGCAATCAAAGTTATATCCACATGCATCAGGTTAAAAAAGGGAAAGGGGGAGAAATAAGCATGTCTAGTTGTTTCCTAGGGGCTCTCCCCATAGTTTGCATAGCGTTCATGTTCCAGGTCACTCAGCACATTCCGTTTCTTGCCAGGAGTTCCAGCCCCGACGTCAGTGCGAGGGTAAGTTTGCAATTTGTGCAATTCTTGAGACAGTTTGCCCAGCACACAAGTACTCAGACTGGCACAGCGTTTGGAAATGGGTTTATCCAGGCTGCAGGGGGGAAAAAAAATAAAAACATGCCCAAAGGAAGAGTAACCTCAAGCATGCACATCCATGCGTTTCTTCCCTGTATTAAAGATCTACTGCTAGGAAACTTAAACATTCATTCAAAATAAATCCAAACCCTCCACATCGCATTCCATGCAAGGCAAGTCCATACAAAAGCAGTCAGAAGGAAAACACCATTTGTTAATGAATCCAATTTTGTTGACAAGCAAGTCCATTAGCCTTTTGGATGCTCATACAGTCCGAGGTCAGGAAGCTGAACTTCCCCCACATCCCGCATGCTGTTCAGTGTCTCATCCATCCCCATGCATTGCAATGCAAATCCTGTTAGGATAATGCAAATGCTCCTGCATGCCTTTGGTCCCAGGGAGAGTGGCGCTGCGTGCATCAGGAGGAACACATCCCTCCTGCCAGGAACTTTCCATGCCTTACAACAGCATGCACTTGCACGACAGAGAATCCAAGAGTGACTGAGTGATGCCCTAGCACTCCCACTGGGAAGACATACCTTTTGCTGCCATATTTTAACACAACCTACTCATTCAAGCTCAAATCGCCCTCCACTTTCAGAAGTAAGAGACAGACAGAGGCAGGTTAACTAGGTAAGCCATTCTCTTTACACCAACACTAGGATGTCTCTGCAGGATCATCCTTTACCAGTCAGCCACAACCCCAAGAAAACAAAAAAGATCTTGACCTGCAGAGAGTCTGCCTGAATGGCTTTTGCTAAATATCAGACATACAACACTCCCACATTGCTTTTCTACTGCCCAGGACTGCAGTCCTTACCTGTTCCCCTCGGAGGCTTGCTCCAGCTCTTCTGCTGTCATCTGTATGAACTCTTTCACCAGCGCGTTTAATAACCTCCGAGCTTCGTAATCACTGAGAGCCACTCGGTCCGTGATGGACTCCAAGCCAGGTCTGGGCAGAGGCAAGGGAAACAGGGTGAGTAAAGCCCAGGCTACTGCAGGGAGAGGGGTTTGGCAGGCTGTGTGTCATTGACAGTGCCTTTCAGGGTGTGAATGTGCAAGCCCCGATGCGCTCTCCTCACGCGCAGCGTCGGGCGGTTTAAAGATAGAATGAAAACACCCCAGAACAAAAAGCAGCCACCTTTCTCCTTCACCGTGGTCTGTTTCCCTCCTGGACCTCTCAGGAATATTAAGCATTTTCATCCCATTCAGACAGAGCACTCAGCAACAGGACCAGCTTCTTACCTGACTGGGGCTGCCTGGAAGCTGTCCATCTGGCACACAACCAAGGCATAAACAGCAAGGAAAGATGAAATCTTCAGCATAACCATGATTTCCTCTCTACAACAAAGAGGTACATCAAGCAATGGCTGTTTTCCAACCCTCTCAATCCTGCAAGTTCCACTAAAGAGGTCATTGCTTCCCAGCCACAAGTAGCACAAATATGAACAGCTTGATATTTTAAATTCGTATTTTTGATTATTGGGATTATTGCCATTGTGCTTTAGTTTTCTCAAAATTTTATTATAGCTTGGCTCTATTACAGGGCAGAAAAACGTGGCTTTTCAGACCTGAAGCTATTTGCATTCAACTTAAAGCAGTTTTCCTAAAACTGGTAAAAAATACATTCCTCTGACTACTGCACACAATGTCACAGACTGTTGAGTCTGACCTGGACAGATACAAATCACAAGGAAAAACAGTTTAACGTTTTTGAGAACCAAGTGCCCTTGTTATAGCACTTCACCTGAAGCTGCTTGCTTCTAGCCAGCCAGCACACTAACACCACTAAGAATTAAGTAGTTTAATTTCAATAAATACTTCTATTCTGAAACCAGAGAAGAGGCTAAGTTAAAAGTCAGTCATAAACACAACAGCTGTGAAAATATCTGTTACTGAAGATTTGAGATACACCTCTCTCACAACATCAGTGTCTTGCACTCCAAGGAGCACATCACAACCACCACATCATCCTCATTTCTGCCAGCTCCCGGTACTCGACGGGAACCACGACCCCACTTCCAAAGGACGCCCCTCTTCCCCGCGGCTCCCCGGGGCGCCCCGGCCGTGACCTTTTGCCGCAGCACCTTGTCCTGGCCGGACACGCCACGTCGTACCAGCGAGGCGAGGAAGCGACCGAGCGGGGAAGAGCTGTCCCCCCTGACCTCGGCTCTGGCTGCCCCGCGCACACGAGCCACGAACGGCGGTGCCAAAGCCCCGCGCCCCGGCAGAGACGCGGGGCTGGCGCGACCCGCCCCGCGCAGGGAGCCGCGGCCGGCGCGGCGCTTACCGGGGTGCGGAGCGGGGCGCGGGCGGAGCAGGGGCGCGCTGCCGGTGTCGCCGCCGATCCGCGGTGTCACGCACTGCCCGCCGCCCCCTTTATACCTGCCGCCGCCGCCGCCTGCGTGGGCGCCCGCGCGCGCCCGCCAGCCAATCACCGCGCCGGCCGCCCGACGGGGCCCGCTCCTCCATTGGGCGCCAATTGGGCCGGGCGGTGACGTCATGGCCCGCTACGCGAGGGTCCCATTCACAAAAAAAATCGCGGCGCGGCGCGGCCGGGGCGCTGCGCAGGGCGGGGCGGGGGGGCCGCTCCCGCCGCGCCCCCGCTGCACCGCTCACGCGTGGCGACCTCTGCAGCAGCCGGACCGCATTGCAGAGCGGGGCCGCTCCCTCCCCGGGAATTCCCGCCCTCCCCCGGCCGCCGCCGCGGCTCCGGCGCGCAACCCGGGCGCACCCCGCGCTCTCCCGGCGCCCCGAGAGCATCCCGCACCGGCGGGGTGTGCAGCGGGGCAGGGGTACGGCGGGCGGCAGCGCCGATCGCTGCCCGAGGGGAGCACGCCGGGGCAGCTCCTCGGCAGAGGAGGCAGCGCTGGCGGCGGCACCCGCCGCTCCTCACCGGGGCAGGGGACAAGTGGCACCTGCGAGCGCCGTGGCGGCAGCGAGCGGCTCCCGTGCTCTGCCCTACCGGGCGCCCGCACCGCCCCCCCGGACCGGGGCCGAGTTTCCTCTGAGAAGAAACTCAGCATCACCAGCATCTCCATCACGCAACTTCAGGGCAGGTGCAGCGCCTTTCCGTGCACGAAGAGGCGCCCGGGAAGGGGGGCTCGCCCCCGCGCTGCCCGGCGCTGAGTGCCGCCGGCGGGGATTAGCGAGCAGCTGCGCGCCGCCCATGCATCACCCGCCGAGGACCCTCTGTCGCGGCAGCACCTGCCCGCTCAGGATGTTTGCCCGGGCGGGTGTTTGCCCAGGCGGAGCGGAGGGGGAGACTCGACACGGGGGAGCACAGCCGTGCTGCCGCCCGGAGCGGGCGCGGGGAGGGGCAGAAGTGGCCCGGGAGAGATGCTCTGCATCGCCTGGTCGCACAGAGCGCTCCCACCGCGCCCCGAGGGACCGGGGTCGCCTTTCCTGCCCGCCCGAGGTCGCTGGGCGTTTACCGAGCACGGCGGCAGCGGCAGCCCCGCCGCACACGGGCTGCCCGGCGGGCGGTGGCCGGGCGGAGACGCGCAGAGTCCCCGACCGTCCCCGGGACCCCCGGAGTGACGCGGCTCCGCCCGCCCCTGCCCTCGCTCCCCGGCATCGCTTCACAGCTCCTGGCGCTGCGGGCACCGCCGGCGGCAGCGCTGGGAGGAGACGCCCGTGTCGCTGTCGCCGTTCCCGGCGGTGACACCGCGGGCAGCAGAGCCCTGCGCACACCGCGACGGGAGCAGGTGACCGGCGCGGCTGGATGGCGCCTTTCGCTGCTCCGATGGATGGGGAGCGCTCCTGGGAACATCCCGGCGGCTCCTCATTTATGTTTTTGGAGCCGCCGGGTCACTCTGCGTGTTCACCGGGAGATGGATAAATCTGGGGAGAGCCGCGGGGCGGGAGATGCTTTGTCAGTGAGATTTTAGCTGGGAAGTTTGGGAAAGAAACCCCCGGCGAGTGGCTGCCGTCCGGGTAGGGACCGCCGTGCCCATCGCCACCCGCCTTTCGGGGCGCCCCGGCCCCCTCCCCTCCCGGCGGGGGGGCGTCGCTGCGCCGCTTCGCCACCCTCGTTTTGCAGAACCACAATTACAAAACCCTCACGGTTTTTGGGGTCTGGGTTCTGCTTTTTTTCCAAGTGACAACCCAAAACACTTTTGGGTTTTTGGGGGTTTTTTGGGGGGTTGATTACCCCTCCCTCCAACACGTCTTCGTAGCCCTTCAGGAGCAGCAGCCCTCGAGGGGGTGGCAGAGGGGATGCTCCCTGGAGGGCTTTCTCCTCCCCTCCCGCCCTGCCAAATTTGAAAGTTCGTTTTAAACAGCAGCTCCCTCACACGTATGCTCACCACGGGAATCCCTCGGGAGAAGGAGTCTAAGTATTTGATTTAAAATCTCTTCCGTTTTCACGACTCCTGTTCTGGTTTTAAAGTAGTTTTTCTGAGGACAAATATTTACAAGTATTTACAAATATTAAGCAGCACCTAAAGGAATGACTCGGCTTTGGTTTTCCTGTGTGAATACGATTTCTACAGTTACACCAACGGAAATAAAGTGCGGGAATTTAAATAACTGGGCTGCCAGTCTGATAGTTCTTTCTATCTCCACTCTTCCCTTCCTATGCTAACAGCTAATTGTTCCCATTTCCTTTGGGGAATTATTTACTCCTTGCCCACATAGCATATTCCCGGGATTAAAGTTAAACCAATAAAATTCCAGACGATTCTGTTGTAAAAGCATATATCAGTTTCCTCCTCCTGGGAGACAAAAGCTAAATTTTGCCTTGTGGCTGAGTGCAGCCAGTCCAAGCCCTTCTCCTGCCAGCGTGGCTCGGTCCGGGGCTGGAGCCGGTGATTACAGGATTTCAGGTGCCAACATTTCTACTTTAAGCTTTCACAGGAAGGAGTGTAAATTTAAACCAACAGGTAGGAATGCCAATAGATCCACTCCTGTGCACGAAGAGATGATGTAGCACTTGGATGTTGGCAGGAGCTTCGGCTGCTCCTTGCCAGCGCTAATGGAGGGACTCCCAGCTGGAACGCTTGTCCTATTCCCCCCTCCCCCTTAGCTATATGTCATCTGGTCTCCCCAAACATACTTTCTTTTTGCAAATTTCTCTTGTACATGAGATGGAGAAGAAGGGCAGTTGCCCAGTTAGTTTGGCTATTTTTGAAGCTGTAAAAAAAACCAGGATTTTCACAGGATGATGTTCTTCTGTTGCTTGATAAATCCAAAACTAGAGGTTAAAATGTTCATGGAAAATTTAGCAGAGAGGGGTACTTTGCAGCACTGCACTGAGAAAGTGAGACATTTACTGAAACAATCTGTTCCAAGGGAGTTGTTCTGCCTTTCTCAGTGCTGGGTATAGATTCAAAGCAGATTAAATAAAAAGCCACAGAATGACGGGATTTTTATTTTATTTATTTATTCCAAGAAATCAGATTATCCAATGCAACCATCAGCTCCAAGTAAAAGGAATTTCATTTTCAAATACATTTGTTTTAATTTGTAGATAATAAGAAAAATCTGGGCTATTTTATAGTGACTTTCTCTACACTAAATGCAACTTCTTACAATATTATCCTCGTTGATATAATTTAACCAATACATTTAAAAGAGTGACCATTTTTTCTACTGTAAATATTGCCATTATATTGAGAAGCCACAGATACTGCAGTGAAGTTCTGAAATGGTAGCAGATGGCATGCTGGTAAACAAAATGACCACATTTATATCTTATGGTGCACTTTTTGTTCAATACTAAAATGTAATTCCTCAAGAAAGAGAAGACTGTGAACTGCACAGGTAAAATCTTCATTTCCATGATTGGCTCATACCAGAGAAAAGAGGACCCTACAAAAATGAAAGGGGAGACAGTGATGATGCCATGATCCACAAACACAGCTCTGCATGAGGGAGGTGAGTGTGATTCAGATCTCTGCTCGAAGTTTGTTCTTTATAACAACAAATGAAGATTTTTCAGTAAGGACTAGTTGTGATAAAGCCTGCTCTAAAAATCACGTGCTCTTTCCTTACAAGGAGAAGCTGGGGAGCTGCTTCTCTGAGTTTTTGGTGGATGCCTGGCCTTTCTGATCCAGGATCCTGTCTCATGAACAGCCAGCAAACACTGCTTCTTAAGAAGATTCTACAAGCCATGTGGGGCAAGGGGAGCAGAGCTAATATTCTAACATTTCATTGTAACCCGTTCTGCAAAAAATGAAATAAGCTAAGCCAGAGTTAATGGGGTTGTGCTGCTGTAAAAGCAAGCTGAGTGCTAGCAGGAGTGTCTTGTTTGAGGCCTGGGAGGTAATCCTTACTTTTTGCTGATAAGATCTAAACCAAAAGACTTGGGCAAGTTGGAGAAAGTCCAGAAAAATGCCAATAGGAGTTATCAGAGATCCCATATAAGGATTTCGGGAAACAAGCTCAAAGACCAGGGAAACATATCAGAAGGAAAGACTATGGAGAAAGCTGATAACAAAATAAACAATAACAATCTGCAATCTGTTACTCTATTATATATATATATATATATATATATATATATATATATATAGTCTTGAAGGGCAACAAAGGAGACACCACACTTGAGAAAAGCTTTCTACAGCTGAGATTAATGACAGGCAAGAATAAGTTGCATTTCAGTTATGGCACTGAAACCTCTTTCAGTGGAGGATTTCATGGCATGTTACTCCAGCATCTGTCAGGAGTGACATATATAGGTGAGATGCTCTGGGAAAGGAACATAATCCATTACATTTGTTCTCTTCATATCTTTCTCCTCCATTTTCTGTGACACCATAATTTGAAAAGCTGGAGAATGGCTTTAAACTCTGAAACCAACACTATAACTTTTGTAGGCATTTGGTTTTGCACAACTTCCATCCCTAACTGGTCAAATTATTTCCTCAATCTTGCTCCCATAGTCTCTGAAAAACCATATTCAGATTTAGCAGAAGCTCACATCAAGCTTATCCACATAAAGAAAAATATTGTACCAATCTATCTTGTGGTTTGGTTTGAATTTGGCCCAAAAAATAAATGCTTCTTTTATATAAAAATGCAGTACTTTCCTGAGAATCAGAACACTGATATAAATCCCAACACTAAAGCATTTCCTTTTTAATGGACATTAAATCTGGATTTAGGCTGCTTCAGTGCCTGCTTTTGAGAAAGTGGAACTGCTGTTCAGCTAATTAGTGAAAAATCTATGAATCACTCTGGAAGCAAATTTTCCTCCAAAATGCCTTAGAAAAGCTCCAAGACTGATTTATGAAAGACATTTAAACAGAAGATCAGGGTTGCATTGCTTTAATCTCCTTGAAATCTTTTTATCACACAAAAACCCCAAAAGATTCTGTAGGTTCTGTGGCACTTTTCCTGGATATATTCAAAATCCAGTTTGGAATCATCCTTTAAACCAGACTGGGCCACGCTGTCCTGCCCTGAGGCTTGCTTGGCCAGGCAGCAGGGGCAGAGCACAGGGATGTTTGCTGTGGCTTTGTCACCTTCTGTCCTGCCTTAGCACAGCTCAGCCTCCTCAGCTCACTCCAGCCCTCTCCTGCCACCTGGAAACACATCCCCTCCCTCTGACAACTGGCACAGTCCCAGTTCTGTCCCAAGCCACACCTCCAGCAGGCTGACAAGGAGAGCCCCTCACACTCAGCAGAGGCAGGGTCAGACTTGCAGCATCACCAGGGCTGCACTGAGAGGATGCACCACGGAGGAAAACCTCACCCTGAAAACGTTTCAAACTCAGCACCTACTTGCACTCCATTTTTCTGCATTCTGCATTTAAAATGAGAGTTGAAAAAGCAACCTCAGAACAGAAAGCTAATCCTGTTAAACAACAGCATGGTTATAAAACTTTGATTTCATTGCTTGCACAAGTACTGTGATACTATCTTATGTATTGTCAGAGCATGTCAGAGAAAAAAATGTGAGAAACTGTCTCTCAAGCCCTCAAGTTAATCCTTGCTTGTTCTTTACAGGATGTTAGATGAGTGGAACTCCTCCTGTCATCATTTCATCCTTTGTCTTATACTGAGGTCTGATGAAGCCACAGGGTAACTTAGAGTTTTCCTCAGTCCCTCCCAGAGCTATGCAGGTGTCCTGACATTGTTAGGTCCTACAGCAATGATTTCTCCTCTGCCTTCAGTGAAATTTGGGGCTGAAAAAGATCTCCCTCCTTTCAGTGCTGGTAAATTGCATGTGAAGGCAAAGGCTATAACAACATAATATTTGCTCATCTGCTCTCAGCAGAGTTTCTCAGAACCCACAGTCATACAAGACCATCAATTAAAAAGATGAATTTCTAAATTTATGCATAGAATTGACCTAAGTATCCTCTGAAAGAACCAGAAAATACAACATGCCAAAACTACTTCTCAAGTTAAGCCAGTCTCCAGCCTTCTGAGTCTGCTTGACAGACATGAAATGTTCAGGCAGAGCAGGACTGTGATGAAAGAAAAGGATGTGACTGAAGGAAAAGGTGGGGATTTTCTCAGCAATTAATCACCAAATTCACAAGGGAAAACATCAGATGTGTTTTTCTGTTTGAGATAATCTGTAAAGCACCAGCATCATTACAGGCTTGGCTCAGGAGATAATTGTGACATGGAAGTTGATCATTCTCTGTGATGACATAGGTTAAAAAGAACTTTGTGAGTGTAACAGATAACATCTGCACATTAGTCTAAACTTGTCAGTGGGCTTGTGAAATGAATTTTTTCATGACAAGCATGCCTGTGTCACATACATCTGTAAAGATCTCTCTCTTTTCCCCAGTCCACCACCAAAGGCAAGGAGCAAAATCTTTACACATCTGTCTATAAAGAAGTTGTTTTCCTGCACTTTATAACTCATGTTGTGATTTCACTGGGCAAGAGACATTACTGTAGGAATGGAAAACACTTTAAACTGATCAAGAGTTACCTTGTTTTCCAGCTACAATGTCAGCTCTGAAGAATAAGAAAACCAGAACCTGTTTCAAAGTTGTAGCTAAGTACAAGTTTATGAGATTTTTAATGGAACTTGGAAAAAACTTAATTTTTCTCCCCAGAGTTATCATCAAGATCCTAACATTGCTACTCAGAGAGCAGCCACACCTGGCAGTACATTTCTTCAAAAGTCAAAGCTATATATAAGTATGTGTAGTCAAAGAATACAAAGCCAAATAATTGCTTTCTGATTTTCCTGAGAAGACAGGAACACAATCATTTCCTGTTACTCCAACTTCTGCTTACAGAATTTCCAGTGCAAAGTAATTGTAAAACTTGATGACTAGAATGTTTTAGAATTTAATAAAGATACATGCTTTAATGGGTTTCTTTACTCAGCCATCATTTTTATAATTGAAATAAAAAAACCTTTATTCATCCTGTAAGTTTTCTCATTTGATCATCCATGATTAAGATGAGTAAAACATTCCCAAAGAAGCAATTCAGCATAAGCTGCCCACACACTTCTGAAGAAATGAATGAATTAAAAAAAATTTAAAAATAAAAAGATCAATCAGAAACTGGCAAGGAATCCTGTGCTTGGACAGCAACTGGAGTCTTGCATCCCTAAACCTGCATCCTTAAGTGATTTCATCTGTCTACAAGAGTTTATTTATCACTTACTTTTGACAAGTTTCAGTCATCTTTGTCCATGCTGCTGCTTCTTACCTCCATTTAATCACACATATTTAGAGGTTCTCTTGGTTGACTCACTATCTTTTAGCATTTGGCTTGACCAAAATGGATTTTATTTTTCTGCCATCACACTCCTCAGTTTCCCTTCCTCTGTTCAGTGGTGAACATCACTGTCTCTCCTCCATCCCCACAGCTCAAACACTCTGGTAAGGCCACGTTTGACTGTTCTCTCCTCTGCTTGAGGATTATTGTCAAATATTGTTGGCTTTCCCCCCACTACAAATCTATTCCTTCCTTTTTAGTCAAATATTTGGACTTTTCTTCTGTATCTTTTTTCCTGTCTTCTTGGGTCCTTCCTATACTATTTTTTCCCTTTTTCCCCCTTCAAAATGCTTGCTGCCAAAACTGTTAATTACCTTGCTTTTCTTACACAGATTCAGTGGAAATCATGATCATAAAAAACTTTGGGTATTTGATACTTAAATAACAGAGCATTGAAGATAAGCTGCAAAAATAAATCAAAACAATAGGTTTGAGCAATACCTCTTCCTATGTTTTCTCAGATACTTAAGCATGTGCACATCTTACTTAACCCCTTGGCAATTTTCTCTTCATTCTTCCTCTGACTGGAGCCAAGCTGAGGTCCTGAATCCTTGGTGAGAATTCTTTAGGCATTGACATTGAAAATACTGGTATTTTCTCCAGATATGATCCAAATAATTAAGACACCAGGCAGTATCACACTGAAATAAAGGATGAAGACAAAACTCAGAAGAAGAATGAAAAAAAATAAACCTCCAGCAGGGCTGAAGCCACTTATTTATTATTACTTTTTCTGTATTCTGACAAACTTGGTAAGGTTTTGATACAGGATGCTGGCATTGACACAGGTTATTAATGAACTCCATCAGCATAAATTCCTCCTCTGTTTAGATCTTATCAATGTTCTTAAAAATCTATGGGCAGCTATTAAGATGAATTCAACAAGAAAGACATCTCAAGTTAGAAACAGAATGTGGCACAGAAATTGTAATGGGTCAGGAATGCTTCTGTTACTCCTAATATTGCTCGTAAAATAGTAGTAACAAAACCAGAGTGAATGGAAACAAATCTGGGTTTGTTTATGAAGTGTCTTGCCAAGAACGCCACATGGCACAGCAACACTGCTCTCTGACCTCTCCCTTACGGATCTTGGCCTCTTCTGCAGCTCAAGCCCTCCTTCCTGAGCCAGCATCCCACTAGGGAACAGCAACCTTTGCTCATTAAATGTGTGATCCCCGTGCTGCTCGGTCACACGGGCCGGGGACATTCACACACCCTGCCGTGCTGCCTGCGAGGGCAGGGACCCTTTCCTGCTGCTGTCCGGCCGGGCCGTGGCGGGGTCAGGGATCCCGGGCATCGCACCCGGAGCTGCCACAAATCCGCACGGTCCACACCTGCCAGAGGGAATCCCTGCGGGCTTCGCCGGCCCGAGGCTGCCCGAGCCAGAGGTGTCTCTGGGAAAGACATCTCCAAACTGTGCGTCTGAGATTCTACAGAGACGGAACAAGGAGCAGAGAACTGCCGGTCCCTCCCCGCGGCTGCCGGGCGTGCGGAGCGCGCAGCCAGCGCTGCGCTCCGACACCGCACAGACCCCGAGGGACCAACTCTTCGTTGTTCCAAAAAAAAAAAAAAGAAAGAAAGAAAGAAAGAAAAAAAAAAAAAAGAAGAAGCGCTCCTGACGCGGCGGGCGGAGCCTCCGCGGGCCAATGCTCGGCGGCGGGACCGGGACGAGAGGAGGAAGCGGCGGCGGCGGCGGCGGCGGTGGTGCCGATGCGGGTGGCGGCGGAGCCGGGGGCGCGCCCGGGCGCGGCGACAGCGACAGCCCCAGCGGGCAGCGGCACTTGGCTGCTGCCGCTGGCGGCGGTGCTGGCGCTGCTGCTGGCGTTGGTGGTGCGGCAGCTGCTGAAGCAGCGGCGGCCGCCCGGCTTCCCGCCCGGCCCCGCGGGGCTGCCGCTGCTCGGCAACATCCCCGCGCTGGGCGCCGAGCAGCCGCACGTCTACCTGCGGCGGCAGAGCCAGATCCACGGGCAGGTATCGCCGCCCCGGGGTCCGCGGGAGCGGGGAGGGCCGGCCCGGGCACGGGGAACCGGGGAGCTGCCCCGGCGCGGGGAACCCGGGAGCTGCCGCCCTGCCCTGCCCTGCCCGGCCCGGCGGATGCGGCGGGCGGAGCGCCCCGCCGGGAGCGGGAGCGCAGGGCTCTGGCAGAACCGTGCCTCAAAGGACCTTCAGCGCGATTTTTGAGATACTCACAGCCCTTCAGCCTAACTATTTAAAACCGAATCTTTTTCTTTTTTTCTTTTTCATTTTTTCCCCCTTTTTTTCTTTCTTCTATATCGGGCGTTTCTTTCCATCAGCCAGCTTTAAGCGGCCAATCTCCTCTAAACGAGCTTAGTAAAACTTAACTCCCAACTAGATCTAACATGTATTCTGGTAATTAGAAAAAAAAAAAAAAAGGTAAATGTTCTTCAAGCAAAGTACTGGGACAAGTAGAATAGAAATAGGAAGGGAATGTGCTGTCGAATAAAGCAAGCTTTCTACTTGCCTGGAATGCTGTATGGAGTTTCAGTCACCTGTTCTCGGAAAGAATCCTGCAGAATTTGAGAGAAACAGCATATTAGGATTTGGGGGACTCGGAAAAATACAATCGAAGGCTGTTTAAAAAAAAATCATGTATGCTATTGGAATAAAGATCAATAAGTTAGACCAAGGTGAACAAAACTCACAGATGGTTTGCAGAAATATACCAGGAGTGTCTTCTTGACACATAAAAAAGAAGAGCCATTATAACAGTGAAAGTACCAAAACAGACTCATAGAATCATTTAGGTTGGAAAAGGCCCTTAAGATCATCGAGTCCAACTGTTAACCCAGCATTGCCAAGTCTGCCACTAAACCATGTCCCCAGATGCCACATCTACACAGCTTTTAAATGCCTCTAGGGATGACAACTTCACCACTTCCCTGGGCAGGCTGTTCCAGTGCCTGGCAACCCTTTGGGTGACAACCCAGTTGTCACAGAATGTATAATTAGGCTAACATAATTTCATATTGTGGAGGTCACCAGCCTTGATGTGGAGAAAAATCTAAAGATCTGTAATGGTAAAAACACAGAATGTATGGAAAGGGATCTAAGGATTCAATCTTAAGTTTAGGCTCAGTTTTAATTTTTAAAATGTAGATTCAAATTTGATTTTTTTTTATTCTCTATGTGCCCTCTGCAGGCTCTATTGTACCTTTCTCCAAAGCACCTTGTGCTAACCACTTGTGGAAAGAGAAGCTGGGCCTAGCTGGGCTCTGCTCTCAGTTGTTGGCTGTCACCTTGGCTCTCACTCCTCTCTAGGGACTACATGAAGGTGTCCCCAGTCCTTAATTTGGAGGGCTGGTTTCTTTAGCAAAGCACAGGATGTAGTGTGGGCTAATTAATTTTATCTTTTAACAAAGCAAATGAGCTTTGTTCAAAGCTCACAGACTCTCCTGTGTAGTGCCACAGCTGTCCCACCTCTGGCCACCTGTGTGCCAGGTTATCCCACTCTGCACTTCCCACTGACGTTTAGCATCATTTCACTTTTTCATTCCCTGTTCCAGATTGGGTTGTAATAGCACTTGACACTTTTTATTGCTTTTTTTGCCCCCCAAAGATCTTCAGCCTTGACCTTGGGGGAATATCAGCCGTTGTGCTGAATGGCTACGATGCAGTGAAGGAATGCCTTGTCCATCAAAGTGAAATTTTTGCAGACAGGCCATCTCTTCCCTTGTTCAAGAAACTGACAAACATGGGAGGTGAGTGCTAATGTCTTTTGTATAAAAATGTAATTTTTGTCCCATAGATGAACAAACCACGTGAAGCATCTGCTATAGCCATTTTCTCTACTTGATGTCCTTTCATAAAATACTTGATGCTTCTTTAAAGATATTATTTGGAAAGGAATGTCACTGGTGGACTATGCTCCATAGCAAGACATCCAAAATATTTTGTCTCATTTTTTGTTTTGTTGAATAACTTTATTATCTTATGGGGGAAGAAAAATAAAGCATTGCATAAAATACTGTGTCAAAATATTTTTTCAGGCTTACTGAACAGTAAATATGGCAGAGGATGGACAGAACACCGCAAATTAGCTGTAAATTCCTTTCGAGTTTTTGGATATGGCCAAAAGTCCTTTGAACACAAAATTTCAGAAGAATCTCTGTTTTTTCTTGATGCCATTGATACATACAAAGGCAGACCCTTTGACCTTAAGCACTTGATAACAAATGCTGTTTCAAACATTACTAATTTGATTATTTTTGGAGAACGTTTCACATACGAAGATACAGAATTTCAGCACATGATTGAGATTTTTAGCGAAAACGTTGAATTAGCTGCTAGTGCTTCTGTATTTTTATATAATGCTTTCCCTTGGATTGGTATCTTGCCATTTGGGAAACACCAGCAGCTGTTCAAAAATGCAGCTGAAGTCTATGAGTTTCTTCATGAGCTTATTGAACGTGTCTCTGAAAATAGGAAGCCTCAGTCACCTCGACATTTCGTAGATGCATATTTAGATGAGATGGATTGCAATGGAAACGACCCAGGATCTACATATTCAAGAGAAAATTTAATTTTCTCCGTTGGAGAACTCATCATAGCTGGGACAGAAACCACTACAAATGTTTTAAGATGGGCAGTGTTATTTATGGCTCTTTACCCAAACATTCAAGGTAAGAATTTTGACATTTTGAGGAACTGAGTCACTTTCCTATTGCAAATTTAAAATACTTTTTCAAAGTGGTGCACTGATCCATAATCACCACCAAAAAAAAAGCTTTCTATATATTATTCTATTGTGTCATTCACTAAATATACTATGGACAGAGGTGGAAAGCTTGTTTTAAATGCAGACAAAGAGGATATCAAAAGTCAAGTGTCATGATAAAATTTTAACGTATTATTTTGTGAAGGCATTTTTATGAAAGCTTTGAAGCTTTTTTATGAAATACTTTTAAGTATTTCTAATATATTTAGGTTTAGCATTGTGATGCATGATCTGTTGTTGGCAGATATACTAATCTATGTAGTTAATAAATAATAAGAAGATGTAATTAAATATGAAAGTAATAAACTAAATTAAGAAATGTACAGGTGTCAGCAAAAATGTAAATCAGGTTGTGGTAACAATTTAGGTAGAATTCTTTTTATCCTACATTCCCCAGTTCACAACAGATTTACATATGATAGACAGGGATACTTACACTTTGGGAAGAACAGAAATGCATTTAAAAATAAAAAAATGTGTTGCAGTCATTGTGAAATAAGACAGCAGTAGAAGTCTGAGTGTTAGCCCACACACTGTGAGGAGAAGTTTGGATTCCAGAAGTGAAGTGTCACATTCTGGTTTCACTGCCTCCAATTTTCCTTAGCAGTGCTTGGTACAGGTGGGGCTTCCAGGATTTGCAGGAAGAGAGGCCCAGATTAAAGTTACTGCTGGTACTTGGACCAAAAAATATCACTCTAATATCAATTTCACCATGGTTTCAGAATGGGGATAACAGCACTAACCACAGATAGGAATATAGAGTGTAAATTTAAAATCCTGTAAGCTACTGGTGTTTGTATAAGGTATATCGTGTTTCAGTATCCTTTTAAAACGTATGTATATACACAAATACTTTAGCTTAAATTAAAATGTAAAAGCTATTACAAAATAAACCTCAGCTTTTATTCCTAACAGGGCAAGTTCAGAAAGAAATTGATCTTGTCATTGGCCCAAACAAAATGCCCACCTTGGAAGAGAAGTGCAAGATGCCCTACACGGAGGCTGTTCTGCACGAGGTGCTGAGGTTCTGTAACATAGCCCCACTGGGGATTTTCCATGCCACTTCCAAAGACACTGTTGTGCGTGGCTACACCATTCCTGGAGGCACCACAGTCATCACCAACCTCTACTCTGTCCACTTTGATGAAAAATACTGGAGCAATCCAGAAGTGTTTTTTCCTGAGAGGTTTTTGGACAGCAGTGGGCAGTTTGTCAAGAAAGATGCGTTCATTCCTTTTTCCCTAGGTAAGAGCAATTCCTTCCACTGTTTCTTTTCACAAATCCAGGGATTTGTAAAGTGTAAGGGGTGGCAATAAATGGACAGAGTGGTATCCTCGGTTCTGATTTAAAGATATCCAAAACAATTCAGTTTAAAGATATGCAATATAATGCACCCTGGAGATAGGAAATTTTAGCATAACATCTTTTATATAGACGAGCTCAGTTTTATAAATAAACTAATAAAAATCCTCCTTACAAAGTTCTAGTAATTGCCAGTAAATAATGACTGGCAGTAGATGTAATTAAGAAAATTGTAGGGGAAAAAGGCTAAAATTCACAATGTCATTTTTTAAAGCATTTTCCATTTAGATTGGCACTTCAAGACCAGATACAGTAAGTAACAAGTGTATCTAAATCAATTTGACAGAATTGGTTTCAATGGCATCCATGAGCAACAAATTCTTTAGAATCAGTTTCTTAGTGTAAATATCACCTATCCTTCTTACAGAAAACTGCCACCAGGTTCACACAGCACTCCTAGAACACAGAAATGACCACTCCTATTCATCTGAAAGGCAAAATGTGACTGAAGATACCTTAAACCTTTTTGAAACCTTTTTTCCAACTCAGGAAGAAGACATTGCCTTGGAGAACAGCTGGCTCGAATGGAAATGTTTATTTTCTTCACCTCGTTGCTCCAACGGTTCCACCTGCATTTCCCTCATGGAGTGATCCCAGAGCTGAAGCCCAGGCTGGGGATGACCCTGCAGCCCCAGCCGTACCTGGTCTGCGCCGAAAGGCGGTGAAGGGCAGGGCTGGGCTGGCCAGGTGCAGCACAGTGCTCCAAGCTGCAGCTCAGCACACACTTTGCCTTCCATGCCTAAACGTGTTCAAGCCAGAAAAACAAAAATTTAAAGGACTGATAGTTTTTTTTTTAACTTGGATTTCACAGGAAAAAAAGAAATGGAACCCAAGGTGTGGAACACATCCTGATGTTTTCACTCCAGAAGACTGTGTTGACTCCAACTTCTGATACAGTTTTTAAATATTTCATTACTTAGCAAGCCATTTTACTTTGAGAGGGTATTTTCATAAGCATGGAGAGTATGGTTCAATATGTTTATGCTTGAATTCATCCATGGAAATATCATTTACATAATTCCAGCTAAGCCATCCTTTATAATTACCCATTAAATTTTCATAGCTAAAGGGACATTAAAAAGTATCTATTTAAATATCTGTAACCAATAAACTATATTTTCTATAAACTATATTTTCCAGCCTTGAAAAACAGATTGTGTCTTAAAGCATTTTATCCTTCTTTTTCCTTGCCCTATCATCCCAGTTGGTCACAAGTTTCTAATGAATCAGATAACCATGATTCACTTTTAGGACCTTTTATGACTTGCTTCTCACTTGGCATCATACACAAAGTGTTCAGCTATTGCCATACTCCTGAGAATCACAGGGCTTTTTTTCTCCAGTACATTGCATTTCCAGACCCCTGTCCTCCACTGCCTCCCAATACAAAGTACTCTGTAATGATTAATCTCTGCTTAAATAGTCTGGAAAAGCCAGTGTTTGTGTAACCAGAGTCACATGCAACTATACCATGAGTAAAGAAAATAAACTGCTCACCCTCCTGGGCAGAGGAGAGACTTTCTGGGGAGGGCAAGTGCAATAGGATGGGGAGAAACAGATTTTAAATGAATTTTAAGCACAAATTTTAGGTGTAAGGGCTACACTTGACTTCTGCCAGCTTCATTTACTATTCTTGCCAGCTCTTGCTTTGTGGCTGTTGGTAGATAAAGATTGGTGTCTGCAGACCTTGCAGGGGCAGCTGAAACTTCAAACACAGAATTTAGTCCCCTCTGTGTGGGGAGAGAGGGCCTCAGGACAGGGTTCAGAACAAAACACGCAAGCAGCTCTTGAAGGCCAGGGCTGAGTGTTTGACCTGGCTTTTTACACAGATAGTGCTGCAACCTGGAGCTGCAGAAAAGCTGAAAGGCAGGAATTGGTGTTTGTCTGCTGACCTGAAGTTTTCAGCTCATGCTGAGGAGAAATGCTTCCTTTCTTTTGAAAGAGCAAAAGAGAAAAAGCAAAGAGAGCTAATGCCAGCCCACTCACATAACAGCCTGCTGACTTCAGGTGCAGCAGGTCCAGATTATTTTACCCACAGAGAACAGATCTAACACAAGTTCCTGTTCCTCTGAGGAGGCTGGGCAGGCTACTCCACTTCCTGAAAAAGTGCCTTTTGTAGAGAAGATTTAAAACTCAGAAAAGAGAGGAAGGAGGCAACCCTGACTGCTGTGCATTGGGCACAGCATGAAAACTGAATAAACCTCTCCTAAGGCATTGGCAAGCAGTGGGGTCAGGAGTCATGATCAAGGTTTTTCTGGATACCAGGTAGATGTTGTGTGCTTGTGGAATGCCTGAGGAGAAATTGTGGGATCCACTGAACTTGGGTGCCTTCAGCATGAAGCAGCCCTGAGGAGTTCAGCTCCAGTTTTGGACTCATGGCAATTCTTCCTGCTCCCAACCCTGTGCTCTCAGAGTTTGTTTAGTACCTAGTCCTGCTTCCTGGGTGGCAAAGGACTCCAGGCCATCCTTTGTTACAACATGGCTCAAATAATGCTAATTGAAGTGGGGGGGAGGATTAAAAACCATCAGGAACCAGTTCTTGCAGGGACCCATGCTCAAAACGCAGCTGACCAGTTCTAATTCCCTTTTGCTGAGGTATTTTGAGAGCTAACTCCTGGCTAGTCTTTAATCCATTTAATGAGAACCACATTGATTATATGTCATTCTGGTTTCTAAATCAAAATGCCTTATAAAAGCCTCAGAATATCAATCCAAACTTTTACCATTATCTGCCAACTTATGGTCTCATTTAAGCAATCAAATACGTTTGACAAACTGTCTTTTCTCTAAATCTGTATCAGTATTAGTCATATTTACATGTTTCATTCTCTATCAACTTTTTTATTATTTTCCCTCTGACTTAGAATTATCCTAATGATCCAATTTAAGAATTTGAAATATTGACATAATAGTAGTTTTTTTCTAGTCCTCCAGAATTCCTCCATTGTATCAGCATTGATTACAGTAGCCAGCCAGATGTTCAGAATTTCCTGGTGGGATGTTCAGATAATTCCAGCTGAAATATCTAGGACAGATAGCAGCTGGCTGCTATTTAACATTGTTTTGGTTTAAAGGTTGATATATTAACCAGTGTATCTTCATAACACTGCTGCAAGAGCTGCACTCAGAACAACCATCGTGTCTGAAATCCTCCTTTCCAAATCTCTGCCCTCACATTTAAGTTTTGGGGTTGTTTTTGGCCATGTCAGCATCCCTGAAAAGGGAACACTGCAGGCATGTCATATATGACTCTGAAAAAATGCTGAAGAAAATCTCACTCATTGGCACTTAATTTCCTGAACTTCCAGCAGTTTCAGTGGTACTGATGAACACATCCTTAGTATGAACTTAATAAATTCAGGAAGGTTTATTCTTTCATTCATTCAGAAATTAACTGTACAAAGGAAGATTCCATAAAAGTTCAAGGAACATCACTGCTTCTCTGAAAGGAAATAGTATAAACTTACTGTGATATATTTTTATATGTATCCAGAATGTGTTTAGCCTGAATTGAGCTTAAGGGTTTGTGCAAGCACTAGAGAGTAGATGAGGCAGATGATGCTGTCATGAAGAGAGCAAGTTCATGAGAAAAACAGCAAGCTCAGAGAAAAACACAGTAAAAAATAGTGAAATCCCTTTGAGAAATGAGTGAAAATTAGACTGTGCAAATTTCATACTAATGCATTGGATATGAAAACATAAAGATTTGGGATAAACAAGGGGGGAAAAATCATAATTGTGGAAGATGCCAGATCAGAATTTGTCTTTGTTTGAGAGAGATGGACTGATGAAAACACAAGATAACATGGCCAAGATCAGAGGATCAGTAAGAATTTGAGAAGAATTCAATATTTCCAGTATAATTGTTCTGTGAAGGTACACACAGAAGGTTGGTATTTGTTTTCATACCAATAAGTTTTTTCCCAAGTGTTCTTTTTGGCACTGGCCCTGATAATTCAAACCCTCTGTCTAATCAAGACTATATTAAACTACAGCTCTGGAAATCTTCTGCCTTCTTCTGTCCTTTCACAACAATGTAAATTGGGCATCAGCAGATTCTCCCTATTCTAGATTATCCTTTCAGGCATTTTTGAAGGCTGTCAACTCTGTCCATGTCATTGGAATGAGGCAGAACCCACACTCAGAGTGGTTATTCCTCAGGAAGACTGCCAGGCTTCAGGAGATGCTACATTTGTTACATTCTTCCCAATAAGTAACATCCCAAATAGATTAAACCCATTAAAATAATGGGAGCACATCAGGAATGTGCAATCTAATCCAATATCTTGCTATTACTGCAGCAGATGGCTGCTTGCCAAAAATTTTACATGTGATGTAGGCTGGCCTATAGCAATGTTCCAGAAAACAGAATAAAGTTATGTGTATTCTGCTGCTGTTTTCAAGCAATGACTTCCTTTTCTACACTCAGGTCAAAAAAAAAAAAAAAAAAAAAGGAAATATTTTTAATTTGCATAAACTACAATTTATGAGAAGCATGAAAAAATATTATGTACTGAAAAGATTTTTGCATTACAGTTAATTTGTTCAGATGCTTATCCACATCAGGCCCACCAGCATCCAGATAACAGGATCCACCCATCCACGTCTCATGGACATTTATATCCTCACCAAAACAAGGGGATGAAGGATGCCTCATTGCTCAGGTCCCTTACTCATACAGGTAATACAGGCACAGCTTCATACCAGCAAGGAATTAAAGCTAGGGAACAAAATCACTGTGGATCAAACATCTGAAAGAATTCCAGTTATTCTCAGGTAATCAAGTTTTCTTTCTCCACGGGCATCCTCGTTTAAGGAGTCAAAATGCCCCTTTGGTTCTCTTTAACATACATAATAAGCATATTACTATTGCTGCTGTTATTATTATTATTATTATCACTATTATTATTAATAATAACAACAATAATAATAATAATAATAATAATAATAATAATAATAATAATAATAATAATAATAGTGCTGAACACACACCACAGCAGAATAAGCCTATTTTTTCCAGGAAAAACATTGGTACTTAAAACCCCTCTTTATCTGATATAGATTAGGAAGTTAATTTAATTTCTTTTTTTTTTTTTGGAAGCATAAAAATTGCTTTATAAAGCTACTTAAGGGCATTTTCAGATCTTCTTCAATTTTATTTTGCATTCTGTAAAGACACACCATTTCTCTCTCAAGGAATGTAACAGTCTAAACTGGCACACTACAGAGAGAAATGCAACATAGCTTAATATTGCATTTCAATATTCATCACAAACTGTAGGTGTAATCTATGAAATGCTCAAGCTCTTCGTGCCATAATGAACTTCATGATTATATAAAGACAGTAAGAATAATTCATTGTTGATGGGAATAAAATTTAGTGCTAAGAGCTAAAATTTGTCTAAAAATCCCTACTCACTGATAATAATTCCTTTGCTAAGTATATGAATTACATCATCTTCTGAAGCATCCAACACCTCCCAATGTCTCAAGCATGCACTTTCTTAAGATCTGGAAAGGCCCACATAGCTTGAAAAATATTTAAAATACAAGTAGCTTTAGCAAACTAACTTAAGATAATCATATTTTTAAAAACTTTTTGGTTGCTGCCTCTTCATTTATTCACCATCTGACAATTAGTCAGATTCTTATCTCTGGCTAAGGCTCAAATCTCATCTATTTTTTCAGAAGGGTTCTAGCTCTCTCAACAAATAAAAAGACTCTTTCTGGTGGGAGATGAATTATGGGTGAAACACATTTAAAATAAAAAGCTTTTATTATTTACTGAAATAAAGGAGTTGATGCCTCCAGTTCTTTCTGTTTGAATGTTGTTATTTCTATAACTGTGCACATTTTCTTCTTGGTATTTAAAGTTTCCGTATCAGACCACTACTCTAGTCCTGATGTTTAAAAAAATAGCTTCAGAAAGGACCTCAGTGAGTTCTGCAGGTCCCTCATCTGGCCCACTAACAGTTGTCTAAAAGCTGCTTTTCAGACTTTTTTTTTTTTCCAGAGACTTTCTTAATAGCCCAAGACAATCTATTTCAGTGAGTCAGAGCCCTCTCAATCCTTAGACAATCAGTCATGTTTGAGCCTTGCCACCTAAAGGTGTTACTTCTTGTCCTAAACACTATAAACACTGAAAGCATTATTCTGATTACTCTTTGAAACAGTCTCCTAAGGTAACCTTAGAATATCTCACTCGAGTCTCATTTGCTCTAGACTAGGAAAAGAATCTTTTAAATTAATTTTATCTTTCTCCTTCTCTCCAGGCCACATCATCAGCCCCACTGGTCTGTGCTGTAATTCTGTAAATCTGACTAAAGGACTGGTGTTTTTCCTGGGGTGTGGCATCTGAAATTAGAAACAGTATTTTGGTAGTGACTTAGCTAAGATGAATTGAATTAAATGACCACAAACCCATTCTCAAAGACAGAGGCCCTTACTTATCCCCTTTTTTTACTGAAAGAAAGCTTAGTTAATATGAGTCAGATAAACTGGCAGTACTACAGATTAATAAATTCTACTAGGATGAATGTCATGAATAAAGAAAGGGCATGCTAAGCCCATTTGAATGACTATTTATAGGAGCAAGTTTTCACATCTGACTGGCACAGGGGACAGGATCTGCACTCTGCTCCTCATGTGCAATAATTAATGTCAACCCTATCCTCAGTATTTTTGGTATGATACCTGCATTTTAGGCTAAGCATTACCTTTTGTTTTATATGCAATTAAAATGAAGATATTTTGATCTCCCTCAAGGTGCAAAGGGTTCTGCTGATCCAGAGAGATGAGTCAGAAGTGACTCATCACCTGTTTTTTGGCAGGATGTTTAGAACATGGACAAACCACAAGGTGAATGGGAGGGATCATTTGAAACACCGTGGTCTCTCACCAGTACTTCAAGGCTGGTTTGGTTAAACATCACCTTTGGGTTTATTTTCCTTCTGAAACCTCACAGATAAACCAGCAGACAGAAGGTTTCACCTCACTAGGAGATTTTTACTCTATCAGATTCCAGAGATGACAACATTCTGTCAGGGAGCACAGCCTGTGTAGCAGAACCTTCCACAGGCACCAGTAGCTACCTCCCGTGATCTCTTGAAGTCCAGAAATCAGAGGATGACTCATGGTGTACAGATTCCAAAAGAAACCTTCCTGTCAAACATTTCTGGTTGTGCTGTGCCCTTTTTAGAGGGTGTCTGAAGTGTCACACAGAACCAAGCAAGTGCAAATCACCTACACACCTAAGCCAAGTGCAATGGAATGCTTATCCTGTAGCAGCTTGGTCCATCAGCTTGCTTTCCTCCAAAAATGTGTTATTCCTTCTCATTAAGCAGAGGACAAATCAACCAATTGCTTATAGCCCTTTTAAACTAAGATCAGATAGAGAGAAGTTAAAAATTGTGTTCTTCTGTCAGCTTCATTCCTGAGAATCCACAGGATAATTTTATAGCAAGTTAAAGACTTACTTCAGAAGATATTGCAAAGAAATTCCTCATTGGAAAAGTGAAAGTAATTCATCACCTCATTTGCCTTAACATAGACATGACTGAAGCAGCACATTGTCCAGAGACACAATTCTGAAGAGAGCTGGAAGAAAAAAAAAGCAAAATAAATACTGCCTTGATCATACTTCTTGTACCTAATTTAATCAACTTTATATATTTGTTTTTGCTCATTTAATATTTATTGGCTTCTGAAGGATCAATTCCTAAAACTTCTATCACAGCTTAAGTTGTGATGGTTGCATCATTATTTCCATTAACATTTTCATTTCATTTCTAAAAATCCAGCTATTCTGACTTGATAAAGACATACTGTTTCTATAACATTTGGAACACAAACTAGCCTGAGACAATAAGCAGTGTCTCTCTTCCGGGCACCTTTAGCAGATTTGTGTCTGTGCCATCCTTACCTCTTTTTTCTAGTTCTCATCATCCAAGCTAATTCCATCATTTTAGTCCAAAACATCTCTCAGGCTGGGATTCCTGCTCTCACACTCACCAGTGCATGGGACACAGTTCTGCACCTCTCAAATGGTTTTTTGGACAAAAGGGGAAGTGCTGCCACGTGAATGTCGGTGCCACAGAGAATCACAGGATGGGTCAGGCTGGGAGGGAGCACAGGGGTCATCTGGTCCAACCCCTCTGCTCCAGCAGGGCCTCCCAGAGCACATGGCACAGGATTGTGTCCAGATGGTTCTGGAGTATCTCCAGTGAGGGGACCCCACACCCTCTCTGGGCAGTAACACACTCTGGATTACCTCAAACTCTGTCTGTGCTCTCAAAGGATCCAGAAGCCAAGATTCAACTGCATCTACACCAGGAGCAAGCACCAAAGCTAAAACTTTGAGCTCTTGAATTCTGCTAATTCCTTTTGCTGATTCACCTGCCCCTGGTTGTGGTTAAAACTGGATGTAAAAACCAAGAAATGGTTCTGTGCACAGAGCAGATGAAGTCTTACATAAACTTTTTTAGTCTGGACTTACCTTAAGCAACCCCAAACCATTTTGAACCTTACACTCACCATTTAACTTTGTCATGGAGGAAGAACTCACAGGAAGAGGTTCCAAGTTATTCATTCTGACTGGTTTAGCACCTCCCTCACATCCAGAGGACTCCAGGAAGCACAGAGAGAATTCTGTCCTTATAGAAAACTTGGTAGGTCCAGTTCTGTGTGTATGGGTGCAAGTAATCCAACACATGTTGGAAAGGAAAGCAATGAGAAGATGGGAGACTCAAACCTGAGAATATTATACATAAAAGTTGTATTTCTGCGTGGCATAAACTTCAGTGTAGGCTAGTTTGGTCCACCTCTTGAGGGGAAAAAAAAAAAAAAAAAGAGGTAGTGTTGCATTAGAAAGGGTTTTGAATATGTACCTTTGTATGGATTTCAGCAGTACTTAACACCCCCTGGCAGCTGTGAATTACTGAAGAGTGATCACAGATTTAAGAGTGATATGCCTTATATGGAGAGATGATATTTTGGACAACAGCTCAATCAACATTCAGAGGACTCTCCATTACCAATTTTGAAAGATTTAAGATACCTTCAGTTACAGCCACATCCACTTCTTCAAACATTCCCTGAACCAGCCTTTGTTAATTTTTTCCAGTCTTTTCCCTTTGCTCTTAGAGTAACAATTAGTCACATACTGTGCACACATTAAAAAAAAGGCACTTTAAAGCTGATTTAGAACACATTCATAATTAAATGTATCTTTGAAGCAATCTATTGTAAATATCTAATTGGAAATACATATTAGCATTACAGTTTATTAAACATTGAGGCTTGCTGCTTGTCACTGGAATTTAAAATTGCTTCAGTATTCCTAAAGATTTAAAGAGAAACCTGAGATAAGAAAGTTGCTGGCAAAGATGTCACCACATGTAAGTCCTGCCAATGCTCTAGTAAAACACAAAATCTTAATTTTTACCTTGTTATACTCATGTTAATTTTTAAATTACGACATTTTAAGGGAAACTTAAAAATGGAAACTTGTAATGTAAAATAATAGAACAAAATAATTAGTATCATTTCTCAGACAAAGCAAAATGATATTAAACAATATTAAAATGATATTTGATGTACACAAACACACTATTTAAACACAAAATGCTGAGAATACAGCATAATGAAAGAATCAGAATTTTTCTAGTCTTCACATGAACTGTAAGAATATATGACCAAAGAAATGTCAAATACCAGGTGTATGATCAGTAAGTGCCAGCTTCAATAGTGCAACATTTTATTAATGACAGAAATATCTGGTTTAACACTGCTCATGTTACAAAAAAACTGCAGTGACAGTGATAATGGCAGCAAAGGGGAATTTGGCACTGAAGATATAGCAAAAGCACATTTCAGTGGTCTTTTAAGTGCATCAACAAAAGGCTTATTAGTGAAAAGAGCAAAAAGAAAAAAAAACCCAAACCTTTCAGTTATTTAAACTGGCCAATGAAACAGCAGAAGGAAAATCTGTGTAAATTAGTGTAATACAGTTCACACAAGATTATCTTTTTCTTTTTCCAAGTCAATTGATGCAAACACAAATATGCTGAGACACATTTAGAAATAGCACACGTGCATCTGGGTTTTATTCAGTTCAACTACACAGCATTTAAAGGTTCAGTACTAAAAGGAGCACTTTTAAAACCAGGCTTATACCTCTGGCTTGCTTACCTGTAGCCTAATTTTTAACTTTTTTGTTTGTTTGTTTGTTTACAAATTAGACCTACAATGGTAGTGTTTCTAAAAATACATTGGGGAGGAATGTGTAAGTTTGTTATTTTAAAACTCAGCAATCTAAAATGTGGTACAGTACAGTGATTTTTATCTTGTATCAGGCTTTACACAAAGTTTCCACCTTCTGGTTTCCATATGTGTATTTCAGGATGTACATCAAACTTGAAAGCAATAAAAGCTGTGTCTGTGATGGAAAAAATGTGTGGGGCAAATTAAAATACCCATTTTGCAACAGTAGATATGTCTTTAAAAAAAAAATCTTTAATCCTCCTAAAGCTTTACATACAAAGAATAAATGAGATACGATCTTATTTCCTTAAAATTTAATATGGGAAATGGGTGCAAGATAAAAATCTGTGATGTGGTTGACTTGTTTTCAAAGTGAACCTGAGTAAGGGCAGGAAATACAACATTACTTATGAGTAAAAGAATAAAATTCCTTCATAATTTAAGTAGCTGAACAGGTTTTTAATGTTCTACCACAAAACAGCAAGGCAACAGATGAGAATGGCCTTGTATTCAATGAATTATCATGAACATCCACTGCAAACCTGAATATTTTCTGCAAAAATAAAACATCAGATTATGCACAATAATAAAAAGCATCAGAAATAGATGCACCTGGATTTTCTTTCCTCTTTTTAAACCACAAATATCAGAATTCAGCACTTGTGTCACAGTCCTTGAACAGTTGCTCTGAGATGACTACATGAAGCACACTACTGCACTAAGTAGACACCCCACAACAGGCTTGCACTGCAGCAGTAACATAGTTTTCATGTAGGCACAGACTCTTTTTCTCATTCATGTTCAAAAACAACATGAAAGAAGCAACTCAAGACAACATTAGGATTCATCCCGCGGTTCCTTGTTAGCGAAAAGTTCTTGCCACTTTGGTAATCAAAGTCACTGAATGTTTATTTTTTTTAAAAACTGCAGGTACCTCAAGGAAAAGAAGAGTTCCATACTCAGCAAGGCAGCATTATATCAGGATATTTTATACCAACTAAGGCATAAAGAACTTTGCATCAGGGTATACAATACTCAATCTCTGAATGTTCTTCCGTATTCTGCGTGTGGCGAAAGTGCATAGGAGTGGGATTCCACCAGAGCAAAGAGAATCCTCTCACAGTATTAAGGCCTTTCGATTTTATGTGAGCTGTGTCATGAGCTGAAGTCAGCACAGTGGAAAGAGCATGGGCTGTCATCACACTGGGCACCACTGGAGCTCCCTTAGCACGTCTTCTCTTCTCCCAGCTGTCGTTCATCATCTTCATCAGCTTCCTCAATAACCTGAATGTCATCTGCTTGAGGTAAAGATGAGATTTCAGTCAGCAGTTTGGCTCCTTCTGTTTTGTTTTTCTCTTCCTCTTCGATCACTTTCTTCCATATTTTGTGATTTTCACTGAGGTGGTGTATTAGCTGGCAAAATATTCGTCTACCTTTTTTCCTTTGAGCTTCTGCAAAATTACAAGCATAGTGGATTGTTTGACATTCTGAGTAATTGCATTCTACACAAACAAAACCAATGGCACATTGCTAGCAAGATGTAAATTTCAGCAAGGCACATGGATGATTATTCTGAATATTTAAACAATGGCACTGCAAAGGTTATCAAAAAGTCTCTGTTTTATATTGCAAGTCTCCTGGTAGCAACAAATTTGTTGTTAAAAGAGGAAAATTTATGAAGCAGCATAATAGCAAAATCTACAAGCTTTGTACTGCACAATTTCAGCTGTCACTGCTAGGTCTGAAGCTACTGAAGGACAGCTAAGCACCACCTGAAACACAGAAACTTACTCAAAATAAGATCATCTTCCATTTCTTCATCATCACTCTCTAACTGTGCACCATCATCATCTTCAGTGCTTTCTGCATCCTCCTCCTCTTCATCAACCCACTGCCCTGGAAGCAACCCAGCTGCGTTGTAGGAATTACAAAGGGGGCCAACTATGTGAGTGATGAAAGATTCCTGCAGTTTTGCCAGCTGGGGAGAAGAACGATCCATGAAGGGGCTTATAGGTAATCCAAGACTTGCTTCCTCATCACCCTGAGAAAGAAATGAAAAAACTTATCAGAATTTCTCACAAAATTAATTTTTAAAAACTACTTTTAATGAACCCAGTAATCTCCAGCTTCCCCACGAGGGGAAGCACAAGGAAAGGCACCGATCTCTTCTCTCCAGTGAGCAGTGGCAGGGCTCGAGGGAATGCCATAAAACTCTGTCAGGGGAGGATTAGGCTGGATATCAGGAGAAGGTTCTTCACCCAGAGAGTGGTTGGGCACTGAACAGCTCCCCAGGGCAGTGCTCACAGCACCAGCCTGACAGAGCTCAAGAAGCTTTTGGACAATGCTCTGAGGCACATGGTGTGATTTTTGGGATGTCCTGTGAAGGGGCAGGAGTTAGGCTTTGATGAGCCCTGTGGTCCCTTCCAACTCAGGATATTCTGTGGTTCCATGAACCACCACATGGATTGTATGTTTTTACTGGGGAGAAAAACTGTACAGACTAAGTGAATGAAAATGTAATTAGGCCAGTTTAAGATAAAGACACATTATGGCACAGACATGCACAGTCCATAATCCTCTCTCCAGCTCTGCTTGTGTCTGGATGGAGAACTAGTTCTACTGGAGCTGCTATTCCTCTGCCTTTACAGGATGGCTTCAGAGCAGGCAGAGACTCAACTTCAATTGCTGAGCTGATGAACAGAGAAACTGGCAGAGTAATCAGCCACAGCAAGACATGTTGGTAATGGCATCCCCTGCAAAGCCACAGGAGAATTAAATGAGCTGTAACATCCAGAGTAAAGTGGTTTGTTTTGCTGTTTTGTTGGGGATTTTCTTTCCCACCATTTTATAAATTGGAGAAGAAAAACATTGAGCAGTTGCTCATCAAAAAATCTGAGCTATAATTACTTATCTCAGCACTTCCATGAGAGCTTTAGAGCTGAACATACACTTTCAGTCTTGTGAAGTTTGAACATATTCTTTCACCTAGAAACACATCTGTGAACTCAACTTATGAAAGTGGAAGAAGTTATTTTGATTTATTAGCACCATCCTAAAGAAAGAAGCTCTCCCTGTCAAAAATCCCCTGATATCTGAAAAATGGAGAATACTGGCTGGGAGCTTGTTTTCTAACACCATGGTTAGAAACTAAAAGATCATGCTAGTAAGCTACCTGTGAAAATCAATTTTAGTATTCAAAATGAGAAGATGGAAATACCTCACTTAAAGATTTAAAACAAAGAATAAAGCTTAAACCACTGGTAAAACAAAGTATTATCTGCCCTTCATTAAAAAGAGAAAAATTACTCTTTCCATACCCACCTGCTCATAAAATTCATTGACAATGCCTTCAGTCCATTTCAGATGCAGGTCTCTGATTTTGGCTGGGCCATTGATGTCAGCCAGCTTGATGCATATTTGACAGGCCAGCAGGCGATCGTTCTCATTGCTCCATTCTATGCCACTGCTGTTCATGTCATTGACCTGGGGCAGGCACAGACATCCAGTTCAAACTATTCAGCCAGGGGTTTATTAGGCAACCTACAAACCATCTACAGCTGCTTTGTACAAAGGAAATACTCTACTTGCATTTTAATAGCTTAAACTTAAATAATATAAAACTTTCAATGCCAGTAATTAAAACTAACAATTACTGAGAAGCAGTGATGAAATCTGGATATCAAGACCAGATTAGTGCAGGCACTAAAGTGGAACAAACCTTGGCATTAAACTCTGCAAGGAAATCAAAATGCTTCTTGAGGTCTGTGGCAAGGATTGCTTCAATCACTAAGAAACGAAAGCGCTTGAACTCCACGTGATCAAGGTTCGATAAAAAGTTGTATTCTGGTCGTGACAAGAAAAGATTCCAGGCAGATGCAGCATGGTGATTTTCTAGGACTGATCTGTCATTGTAGAGAACAGCCTACAGGGAGAAAAAAAAACAAGTGAAGAATTGTAAATTACACAGGGAAGTTTTAAAGTTATCATTAAATATTCTGGAGTTTCAGGGCTAGCCAGAAACAACACTAGGTAAAAATAATAAAAGAAAAAAATATGTTTTGTCATCTAGTTTTGGGGTTAAACTGACACAAAAATTACAGATGAGGGAACCCCCCCCCCCAACTTAACAATTAGCAATGTTCTTTTTTTCTTTAAAAGTCCTTAATGATGTCTTGGTGACAGCTACATTGAGACTGTAGGCACACATACCAAAATAATTTAAGACTTTGCACAGTGTGTGTGTGGAGCAGCGTGTGTTTTATGTCACACAGTGATGTAAAAAAGAAAACAAGAAAATAAAATAAATCTAAGTATTTGCTTTTAATTCCTCTTAATTGTGTTGCAAAATCAAAAGCGACAAAACCCCCAACCCAACAAAAACAAAGAAATGAACAAAAAACCCATAACAAATAAAAAACCCCACTAGAAAAAAACCTCCAAAACACATAAGAACTGTCCTAATGGAAAATGGTGCAAATTATCACTAGTTTTCAAAGGGCTATGTTTATTACTAATGCAGAAATTTCAACTGTAAATGAGCTTACTAAAATATAAAAACAGTAGCAGATTTTACTCACAGCTTCCATGTTTATAAAAAACACCCTATAAAATCATTAATTCAATATAGATTAAAGAGAACCTGATAAAAAACTTCATTTTGCCAATGCTTTTTTGCAATTTTTCAAAGAATGCTTGTATTTTTGAGACTTGGTGATGGATGTCTGTGTAGTTTGGTGTTGTTTCTCCTTGTATGCTGTTTTCAGCAGAAATACAGAAGTGCCTACCTCCTAAACTCCCTTTGTAATAAGGAGTTGTTGAAAACTGATTAGAAAGCTCATTTTCAAAGTCTTTATCTCCTAACAAGCTGTACCATTTGGTGTTGTTACTATTATTTAAGTTTCTTGTCTGTAGCTTACTAAGAGATGGAAGTAGCCATCATAGCTGATTAGGCAGACCTAGGGCCAGCTCTCTATGAAATAACCCTTTATCCTGCACTGGTTTGTGTTGTTATTTTCAATTTTGCAAACTGAAAGTTGTTTCTGCATGCATACACAACCAGTACACACAAAACACATCAGAATTTAATAGGAAAGAAAAATAAAAATATTACACAAGTGTAGTACACGTTAATTTTCTTAAATCAGGCCTTAAATCCTTCAATCCTAAACAACTTACTTTAGAGATATAGAATAGAAAAAAATTCTTTATAATGATTTCAGACAGAAAGAAGTGATTTTCTGTGTGAAGAGGTTCCTACCTGAGGTGCATTTGTGGCCACCAGAAAAGCATTTGTCCGTCCAGGATGATCATAGTCGTGCATGGCAGCTGCTACATACAAAGCCATCAATTCCAAAGCAGGAATGTTTGATGCCAGGCAGCCATAACTGTCATCAGTAATAGGACAGCTTTTTGAAGAAGTGTAGCTGACTTGAACTGGGGCAATACCACTGGCTTCATCTATTAAAAAAAAGATTCAAAGTACAAAACCAGAATATTTTTTTAGAACAGTATTTAATACATATTTGTAATACATTATCAATGTGTATAACAGCCAGACACTGTTGCAAACACAGTATAATTATCCTTGCTGCCATGAAGCTGAATAATTGTTGGACTAATTTTCTTTTTTAAAATATTAATGATAATTTTTATAGATTAACAATTTTGAAGAACACTTGAAGTGCCATTGAGTTGCAAATTTGTAGCACTAACAGAGCATTCTATTGTTTGTCTCCAACCTGAATTTGTCCAAGAAAAAAATTAATCAGCACTTTCCTTAGTATTTCTATAATTTTCCCATTTCTTGAACTTGCAAACCTACAGGAAAACTTGGAGGAGGGCAGTGGAAACTACTGCAAAAGGAATTAACCCCATTAATTCAGAAATATTTGCATGATAAGAAGATTCACAGTTTTATTATCATCTTTCCCATGGACAAAGTCACTACTAAAAAAAAAAAAAAACAAAAAGGAAAATAAATAGCACTTATCTTATCAATGCATAGTATCAAAGAAACTCCCTTGCTTTAATAGAATAAGCAAGGATTAAAAGCCTGAAAATATTTATACTGGAAGAGTTTCCAAGCAATATGATTATAGTTTCTTATTTTAATTTTTCTTTTTTCGTAGAGGAGAATAAAATTATTGTTATCACTTTTCTCCAGTTAAGTCTCCAGTCCCAGCCCATTTAACACTTGGAGAAAGTAAAGGCAGGAGGGTTCAAGCAATAGACAGAGACAAACTTGGATAAAAAGAGAAAATCCCAGCCCTTTAAAAGCCACATGACTTGTGTCTTGTCTTTTTCTACTACACATATAAAACAGAGTTCTTGGGGAATGCTTGATTTTCATTTTTCTGAAATACAGAACATTTAGCATCTAAGTCTATGTTTACAATCTCTTTTTTATCCTTTACTTATAGGATACAATTAGGTAAAAATTACAAGTTCTAAATTTAAAAGTTTGTTCTATGAAGTCACAGACCACAAAAGCAAGCTTCACTGGAGGTACCTTCACCCAACATTTGAATTTGGAGATATTATTTCCATTTCAGGGATGCTCTTATGCAGTTATTTTTGGGCTGGTCACTTCAGAGTTTGAAAGTCTGCATGTGATACCTAACTGAAAATTCTAAAATATTAATTTTTATACTAAAGCCATTAAGGAGAACTTCAATTAAGTTAAATACTTTGGTATTTTTTCTTTGGTCAATTTAACTTTCCAATAAAGTTAAGAAATATTAGCCTAATGTATTTCAAATGCTAAAAATACCCTGACTGTGGCAGAATACAGAGGTTTCATTCAGCATAGAAAATTTATTAAGTGAACCAGTTTTCTTGGCTAACAAACTAACCATTACTCATCTACTAATTTTTCTAAAAGTCAATTGCATGATGTTTCTGAACGGTGTGTGCTTTGTGATTTTTTTTTTCTACTGCCTTTTATTAAAGTACAAAAAAAAGAAATAGTGAGTCATAAGAATAATTTGATATTTTCTTCCAGAGCAATTTGGTTTACCTGCTGTAGGTTCATTCTAACATTCTTCAGCAAAACAAAAACAGCCTGTGTGAATACACACCTATTTCAGTCTCCATGATGTGCTCATTTTGGATTTGCTGGAATCCAGGAATGGGCCGTGTGGTCAGGTACCACACTGCATGGAGAACATCCGTGGCATGGATACGATTGTGATCTGGAAATCAGCAAGATACAATTTAAAAATTGCTATCTAAAACGGCATCACATGGAATAATAAAAACAACAACAAAAAAGAAAGGTACAAAATGTATTACAGGTGAGATTTTGGTTAATTCTAAAAGGAAAAATTGAATTTTAAATGTTAGTGGTAGATAGATGGATCACTGAACATTTTTAGGAAGGCAGTTAGATAAACAAACAGTGTCTATGTACAATTCATCCTACCTGGGCCTCAGGAAGGGATTAAATGGCCTTTTAAATCAATAATGGTGAGAAATAAGCGTGGCCTGCAGTCTGATACCTACAAGCACCCGGGCTGGGCAAACATCTGTGGAGTGGGGAAGTGTGGTTTTTGTTTTGTTTTCCAATACATTTTGCTGCCCTGCACAGCAAGGTGAATAACTACCACCAAAATTCGCTATTTTATTTTCATTTTGTTAAGGACCTCACCCAAATTTCTGTTAAATCAGCAACTGTTCTCCCATTGACTTCAGTGTGTTTGATTCAACCACTAATTCAAATTCTCCAAGATTATCTTCAAACTCCAAACGAACAAATTCAGTTGTGGCATCCACCCACTTTGTCCTGCAATTCTCTAGACCAGTTCTAATCTCTGTCAAGTGCATTCACCAAAAACACACTAAGCAGCCCAGAAATACAAACTCCCACACCAAAGGAGAGCCACTGATATCAAAATTCCATGTGAAACCAGGGAGCACTCACAGGGAATATCCCGGTAGCCATTTTCCAGCGCACAGAAGTAATTCATAAATTCTTGAGTGGGGATTTTGAAAATTTCAAACAAGCCAGTGTCTTGAAACAAGGTATATGTAACCTAAACAAAGATTAAAATGTTTTAAAAATATTTAAAAAATATAAAAATAGCTTTAAAAAATAGCTTTAAAAATATTCTTGTTTTTAAAATTGTACTTGTTGACAGACACGGAAATCACTGAAATTCCACTAAAGAGTTATTGGAATGCTATTGTCATAGAGATATATTTAATACATTTTTAGCACAAAAATGTGTATTTTTATGATCCTCTCAATAAATACTAATAAAAGCTATTATTTCATTACTGATAATTCTATGCACAACTGGTTTCTAATAATATACCCCAGCATTTTTCAGAAGGCTAAATAAGCCATGCTTTATTCCATTAGTGACCTAAAAAGAAGAAATTTTTATTCAGACTTATTATTCAAAGCTTCAAATTATTTAATTATAACAGCAAACTCATTAATAATAAAAGAAAACAAAGAGAAACAAACAACACCAGCCCCCCAATACATTCAAAACCTGTGGGGTTTTTTTGATACTTTGGCAAAGAGAGCCTATTTCCTGTATTTATTATGATTTCTCTTGAGTGTTTTTAACAAAACTAGCTGGTAAATGAAGAAGTATTTCAAAAAGGTACTCAGAACTTCCATACATGTATATAGACCATATATCATTATTTACATGTAGAACTTAGTGTACTTCAAAGGCTGATTTCCCCCCCACACCCAAGGCTGCAAATACTTTAAAAAAATGTTTAAAACAAGTCACTGCCACTCATTTTTGTAACTTTTTTTTCCTAGACACAGGAGAGGAACAAGAAGTTCTGAAGTGTGGGAGGTGCTCAGAGGAACAGGAGCTGCAAAATTAGGGGACATCACTCCAGGATGGAAAACTAAGATCCTGGAAATAAAACTGTTCAGTGGTCAGATCAGAAGCTCCATGGTTGCTAAATCCACTCTAAAGAAAGAGGCAGAAGCTTCCAGATGACCTTGATGAATGGGAAAAGTGGGGAAGAGCAAACAGGATCCTGTTCTTGCACCTGCCAGCAGGGTTGGCTTCAGCAAACATGAAAATGCACAGAAATAAATCAGAAAGAGATAAAAGGGATACTAAGTGCAGAAAGCAGAATGGAAAAAAAACTCCATTGTTTATAGGATCAAGAGGAAAAAGGCTGCTGAAAAGATCACTTTTCTTCCCCCACAGGTGGGGCAGAAATATTTTACTGAAATAGAGAAAAAAGCAATGGTTGCCAAACAGAGTAGTAATTCTGAAAGCAGGAGATAATTCTGCACAGGAAATGGCAGGCTATGGCAAAACCTCGTCAGTGTGAGTTTAACCTATTTACTTTGAGAATAAAATTCAGAAAATCTGGAGCATGTTCTCTAGAGATTTATGGTTTACAATGACATGGAGTACATGAGAAGCCATATTCCTGCTTTTGAAGGTATTCACATAAATGTAATTTCAAGTATTCACATGAAAGTTGACTGCAAAACTTCTTCATGGTTTAAACAAAGGACAGCTTTACCTACCCTCCCTCATATAATAAAGGACAACAAACCTGGCTGAGGATCCTTCCAGACTGATCTCCCATTTCTTTTACAAGGTCAAAAACTTGGAAATTCCAATTGCTCATCTTCTCCATTAGTGAATCATGGTCTAATAACATTGTTTCTAATGTAGAACTCTGTTCCACCTGTATGAGATTAAGATACTTTATCATCTCTAAAATAACAATGAAAACTAATTTATCAGTTGTGTTGGCAAAAAAAGCCTTGAAAAGGATAAATCATTACTGAATTTATTGAATGGAGCTGCAACTATGGCTATGAGAAAATCATAAATCAATATCACAAATAGCACACTTAAAGGCTTGAGTTTTCCTGTTTTGGGCAGCAGATTCTGGGGCTGTCTGAGATGGTGCTAAATTTTCCTTCTTATTTAATTTTAGACAAGATGAGTTAATAAAGAAAGCAAAAATATGCATGGGCTAAAACCAAAGATTTACTGAGCTTTAAGAATAGGTTAATTGGACCTATTTTAAAGTTGTAAAAACACTTGATGCATAAACCCAAAATGTTAATAGCACTGTATTGGACATTCATTTGGGTGTCTCGCTGCCACTGCTGCATCTTTCACAAAGTTCCAAAAGAAAATATTAGCCAGTGTTTGAGCACACTCTCTCAACATTAAATCTACACAAATCAATATTGATCAACAAAATCAATCCAACCACAAGCTTTCTTGTCATTTGCTAGTGACATTTATGCAAGATAAACAATTGTTAAACAAAAATTTGAATTCCGACCATGCACCATAACCCATCAGAAATTGCTATTTTAGCAACATAAAGGCCTCTTCACAGCAAGTTGGAAATGCTAAAGAAATAGTGAATTGAGAAAAGTTATTGCAGGGGGGTTTTTTGGCAATTACATGCTTACAAGCAGTGTATTTTGTGTTTGATCGATCATTTCCTTCCTTTCATCTTTCCTCTTCTCTGTATGGTGGAAAGATTCTTTGGAGACATTAGCACTTGCAATTTCACCTTAAAGAAAACACACAGAGAAATACTTTAGCAGTAACTGATTTGTAAATTTTTAAACTGATTTTAACTGATTTTAACTCATTTTTTTATGGATTTGTCACAGAAATAGAAGTAATAGCTTGTTTCTAAACCATTTTATTTAGGAAATATGCAAAAAAGTCATTGAGGACAAAATTAGACAAAACCTATCTGAAGATTAAGAAAAGCTATAAGCATAGCTTCTATTAAAAAAAAAAAAGTGGTTAGTTTAGTTTAGTTAGTAAAGCACTTGTTTGATACATGGAGTACAGAACTATAAAGGTATTAGTGGAAGCCTCTTTTAAAATCTTTATTATGAAGCAGGCAATATTTCATCTTATTTTGATTTTTCTAAAACACAAAACAAAGTAAAATGCATACATAGGCTAAAATACAGGAAAAATTATGTAGAAATAGTAAAATTTTAATTTAACTGCCTTGGGAAAAAAAAGCAGCGAGTTGATATCAAGTATTTGTCAATTTTGAAATCCCACCTGATTTTCTGTCTCTGTATTCCACAAAGTCTGGTTCTGGTATTGGAACAGGCTTGAGTATCTGACGTCCACAGCTTACAGAATACATGAAAAATATTTACAACATTCAGTAACTTTCTTCTTTTGCTACTGCTGTCTTCTACTGAAAAATATCTGCAGATTACTTTTTTTAAGAAGGCTTGTAAAGGTTCCTTCAATAACTGACCTGAGTATTTTCTCCTAAATTTGGCACACATAGATTTAGTCTGTCCTTGGATAATAATCAATCATCTCCCCCAGACTTAGACCCCTGAATTATTAAAGTAGAGCTCATAACTAAGGAAGTATTCAGAAACACAGAATCCAATTCCCAGGTAAGAAACCATCCTTTTCTAAAATTCCACAGAATATTGTTCCTCTGCAATAACAGCTGCTGAGAAGGATGGGCCATGTCAAAGCAGCAACATACATCCAGCATCCTTTATTCTCCCCTGGATAACACAGTTACAGATTATGATGATATTTATGCCCTTTTTTAATCCTAGTAGGGGCACAGGTCTTGATTTTGTTTGTTTGTTTTTATTTTAACTGCATTCTTTTCAACCCATATGAAGCGACTGAAATTATAACAGAGTTTACAGTACCTGCTACACATATAACCTACAGGTGTTTTAACTGGCTGCTGAAAATCTGGAGAGCTGGGTGTGTGTCCTGGGGGCTTGTGGATATTAATGCTTGGTTTTGTGAGGAAATCAGCAGTGTCAGGGAACTCCACAGGTGACCAGTTGCTGAAAGCTCCACCGGAGACAGATCCATGGCTCGGTGAGCCCACGGGACTCAGGCCAGGAGAAGCACCTTCCAAAACAAACATGACATGGGGTCCAGATGACAATAAAGTCATTGCTGTTTACAAAGAGAGGGTTTAAACAACCAGGGACACGCTGAAGTTATTTTAGTGCTTTGTTTACATGTGCCATCCTGTTACTGTATAAATGGCATGATCCTACCTGCTCGTCTGGGAGCCATGTGATGAGCCAAGGTCACAGAGGATGATCTTTGCTTTGGTATTGTCAGCAAGTTTGCACCAAAAGACCCGTTTGAGTGAGATCCTTGGCTGAGAAGAAAACAGTAAGGATTGGTTTTTAGCTTTGTTTCTTATCTTCTCTTCTGCTTTTATTAAATAAAATGATTCTAAAATAGCTATACTGCCCTGTGACAGGTCCCCCACCATTCAAGAATACTACAAAGCTGTCAAATTCAATACCAGCTAGAAAATATATGTCAATTACATGAAATAAAAACTGCTTTGTGCTGACAGAAAGCAACAAAAAACTTTACACATCCTAAAATGATGCAGTAAATATACTCAGATTATGTGTGACAGGTTTTAGTTTCTAACATGCTACTTCCCTTGAACATTTGAAGCAGGCTATTTCCTAAAAGGATCACTTGGAAACACAATTAAAACCTTACACAGCCACGCATATTTTGCATATTCATTTAGGTGTTTTATTTATTATAAACTTAGAACTGAAGCTGTTTTTGACATCAAAGTGTGTTTTGCTTCACTGGCCAAGTCCTTAAACTCAATTGCTCAACCCTGCCATCTTCTGTTCCATACAGAAACTTCACTCCATGATTTAAAATTTTATTTCCTTCAGGGAACAAAAGTGCAATTAAAAATAACTGCATGTGTTTACTTCAAAGTGAAAACAGTTAATGTAAAACTCTTTTTCTTCAGGAGGGGAATATAGTATTTACCACAACAGATTTAATCTTTCTTAAGCTGATGGCAAAAAAAGTCCAATACAGAAATAATACTTGATCTCCCACCACTAGTTTAAATACATGAATATGAAAAATGAGTGCAAGAATAAACATGGATGTATTTCTGTGTATCTCCAACTACTGGAAAGGGTCCAGTGGAGGCCATAAGATGATGAGGGATCTGGAGCATCTCCCATATAAGGAGAGGCTGCAGGAGCTGGGCCTGGTTAGTTGAGAGAAGGCTGAGAGGGGATTTCATTAATGTATATAAATATCTCACGGGAGGGCTAAGAGGATGGTGCCAGACACTTCTCAGTGCTGCCCAGCAAGAGGGGGAGGAGCAATGGCCATAAACTAAAACAAGAGAAGCTTCACCTCAACATGAGGAAGAACTTCACATTTTGAGCTTGTGTTTGAAAGAGAAACCAAGTCAAAAATCTGCATACAAATAAAAGAGAAGAGCTGCTTTTGAATAGTAAGCAAAGTGAGGAAGCCCTCTATAAACACACACTGAGACTGCAGCAGGAGGGCTGAGCCTCAAATTGAAACCTCATGGTTGCTAAGGTTAAAGGAATTTCTCTGGTCCCTGGTTATTTCCAGGGGATACAACTGGGGAGGTTCATCCGGACACCAGCAACCAGGTCAGCATGAAAATTCAATCTTTTAATGACCACTTCTACCACTATTAGAATCTTCAATTGTACTTCATACACAAACCAAAATTGAGTTCAACAATGTAAAAACTTGAAGATCATCTTTTATTCAAGGGGGGGAAAAAACACTGAAAGGGACAAATTATTCAAGTGGTTCACTTGAATATTAAATATAATGCTGATAAGTAAATTCTTGGACATGTTTATATAAATTCCCATCTACTACTAATAACTACCAGTTATCTGCATAATTCACATTTTCTTTTTTAAAAATGCATGTTATACTTTCCTTATGACCTATATAGAACCATTTAAAGGAAAAAAACAAATAAAAAAACCTAACCAAGTAAAAAACCCAAATAAACATCCAAACAAAAAAAACAAAACCCAGAAAACAAGAAAAGCAAAACCACACACACTTTTACAGCTTTCAGAAGCAAAGGCATACTCATTTATACATTCAAATAAAATTAAATGTGTGAATTTTCACTAATATACAACATTATACAAAAAGGAAAAAAAACCATTCATCTTAATCCTAATTCAGAATGTTATCTTAATTCTGGAAATAAAAGCTCTATTTGCAGCATATTTTCCAACAAGTAGAGAAGAGATTACTACCTTAATGTATCTTACACCTTGCTTGATGACTGGAGGAATAATAAACATTATAATGCCCACAACAGCAGCTACCAACCACTAGAAAATTGTCTCACCTTTTAAATTCTGCACGGGTATATTGAAGTTGGCAAGTGATACAAATATTAAACAAGAAGAAGGAGGCAGAGACTAGTTAGAGGCTAGTTTGTTTTGCAATCATGTATGCTGGACTTTTCTTTCATTTCCTACTGAAGCTTATATCAAGGCCTACCTACTATGACAGAGCACACTATTTAACCTCAGAACAATCTGATTCCTGCTTAAGATCAACCTGAGTTACACAGCATAGTACACCACTAACTTTTCCAGTTTATGCTGGCAGAATTTGGATCTTAATTCACAAGACTTTACATCCAATTCTTCTGCTGCCAGGTTCCAGCATTATCATTGCCCTGGAAATGCTGTTCAGTGCTTACCTGGGTGTGTTATATTCCTGATGGGATCTCTTGCTAATGCTACTCCTTTCCCATCTGGATGATGTTGATTCCATAGATGACAAGCCAGAAACTCCTGAGGATCGTCTCAGCTGTGGGGTTGGCAGGCTGCTCCTGCTACTTAATCCCTGTTGAGTAATTTGACTGTGGTTAAAATCCATGGAAGTAAAAGCAGATGTTAAATTTTTATTTATTGTTTGTAAGGGCTATTTATTGCTAATATTTATAGCCAAACAGCTGATGTGGTACCTTACCACAGGTATGGTCTCTTACTCCAGGTGGGGGTCTCCCAAGGGCAGCAAGGCCAGGAGGTAAGAGAAGTGCACACTCTGGGGTTTGCCTAGACAACTTTTACTTGCCTTGCCTGTGAAATCTGTTAAAATCATGACTGCTAATAACAGCAGAAACACACCCATCTGGAAAACATTCTACTGTCACACACTGGGAGAGCTGGGGACAGTTCTAGGGACAGTCCTGATGGAAGTGGAAAGTGTTTTTGTTGCAGAGCAGCCTTGCAATGTTTTTTGTCTCATATTTAATTTTTTTTTTCTGAACACTGGGCAGGTCACACTTCCAAGAAACCCAAGGGGAAGGGTTAGCATTAGCTAAGCAGTTATGACTAGCCCAAGATCTGAAGCCCAGTCACACTCTTTTCCCTGTTTTTAATTCCTTTCCTAGAGAGGAGAACAGGCAGCTCACCACTGAATCATGGAATGGTCTGTGTTGGAAGGGACCTTAAAGATCCTGAATTTCCAACCCACCATGCCATGAACAAGGACACCTTTCCCTAGACCAGATTGCTGACAGCCCCACCCAGCCTGGCCTAATACCCAACCTAACCCTGCCCTCTTCCAGTTTGGAGCCACTCTCCCTGTCCTGTCACTACATGCTTGTGTAAATTCCCTCTCCACCTTTCCTACAGGCTCCCTTCAGGTACTGGAAAGCCACAATTAGGTCACCCCAAAGCCTTCTCTTCTCCAGGCTGAACAATCACAGTTCTCTCAAACATTCCTTGGAGGAGAGGTGCTTCAACCCTCTAATCAACTTGATGACCCCCTAATCAGCTTGAAAATTATAACTGAACACACTTTGGAAGCTACTCAGGGAAGAGGAATAAAGATGTACATAATCCACAGCAAAAAAATATGGAGGAGACCTTTTATATTCCAAGTTACTCTTATTCCAAGAGTGGGAACTTTTCAAAATCATCCATTTTGAAGAAATACTTTCATAATATTTTCTTAGCTGTGTTTTAGCCTGGAATTTTTTCTCATATATCTGTTTTTTGAAAGCAAAAGGAATCCTTCTCTTGCAGTAACATACATAGCCCAATATTTGGGCTTACTCTTAGACATACCAAAGCCAAAGAATTACTGAATGATTGTGGCAAGCACTAGGAAAATTTCTATACAGAAAATCCCCAGAACTTGAAGGAAAAGTTCCTTTTTAGGAAGGAGAAAAAGAGAGCAGCTGCAAAACACCATAATATTTCAATCTCACATACTCTTTATAACTGGTCTCCAGAAATGAATATTTTTCATCTCACACTATTTTGACTAGCTACAAAGAAATTTTAAAAATCAAAATGTGTGCCAATCCTTAGCTGCTTTTAAAGAAATCCACAAGAAAAACATGCTGAATGACTGTGATCCCTGCCCAACTGGTTTCTGCAGGCATCCATGTGACAGTACAAGGAATTTCAAACTGCAGTAGTTCTGCAGGACCTGCCACAGAGTAACCTGTAGACACTGAGTTTTTCTCCCAAAAATATGGTTCCCAGCAGATACTTCACAGGCTGAATCAGGCTGCAAAATACTAAGCCAACCAGATGATCAGTTTGGACCAAGTTTCCCACTTTTTGGAAATGTAAATAACTACAGGGCATGTCCCAGAGCAGCCTCCACAACAAAGAGCCTCAAGCTGTCAATCCTGGGCTGGAAATATTAGCTCTGGTGCTCTGCAGCTGAGTTTTTTTCCCACCACATTCTTTAGCATTCCATATAGTAACTACACTCTTGCTTTCACTTATTAACCCTGAGTAATGGAGAAGTGACAGTAGATTTTATACTGGTCTCATAAAGGGATTTGCTGAAGAAAAAGAAGGGATACTTTTCATCTTACATAGCTGATTTGCTTCTGTGTGATGGCTGGTTGGCTGTCCACAAGAGTAAATTTCTCGGGGAAAAAAGGCCAATGAAAAAGCCACACTGACAGCAATGGTTAGATAAAGAATGTAGAAGAATCAAGAACAGCCCTGTTTGTCCCATATCATGAGACTATAACACCTTCAGTTTATATTTGCTGTTCTTTTGAGGAATGTTGTGGTCAGGGTGCAGACCAGTGCTGGTACTGTCTGCCCATCAGCCACTTGAATTTGCATTTTAGTACTTCTCTCCACTTCATTCAATGTGTTTTCACAGCTGCTCCCTTTTGACCTCAAACATTGTCCCCAGGTACTCACTAGAGACCTGCTGTGCATACAGGAGCATTGCCTCTAGAAGAACTTTCCTTTGTCTATTCTTTTCTTTAATTGCAACACACACATGAATGAAAATAAAAGCTGTCAGACCTTGAGCAGCTTCCGGTCTTTTTCAGCAGGATCTTCTATTTCAGGACAGGGGAAGAAACCAGGGAAGGGGGTGAATGGGCTGGCCTTTGGCCTGCATGCTCCTGAGAAAGCACCAATGAGGCTGTGAATGCTTCGAAGGGAAGAGATGACATGTGGGGGGAGGCATGGGTCAGCCAGGAGCTCCGCGAGCAGGTTCCGAGCCTCGTTCAGCACCGAGAGATCGGCTCCGCTCCCACTGCCAGCGCTCTGGAATAGATGGAAATGCTGCAAACTGGTACCATGCCCAAACACTTCATGGTATTCTTTGTTTAAAGTATCTTGTGCATTGCAAAAATAAATTTTTTTAAAAATCAATGCAACGTAATTTCTTTTAGAGAAAACAGACATTCAGACAGCAGTGTCTGCAGGTTTGTGTCACACACTAAAAAGTAATTCACAATTCAACATTAGCTTCCAGCTTTCTTTTGTCTGTTTGAAATCTGTTGGCAATTTTTAAATCTCTATTTTCATTACTTTGTCTCAGCATTAAGCTTACTATTCTTTCTCTTCCAACAATATCAACAAATTTTGGCAGTCAAACTGACAGAGGTACAATTTCCACAACCTCATAATTTTTATTAACCCTGATTCTACTGAAAGAAGTTATAAAAAATTTATCCAAACAAAAGTGATTCCTTTTAATTTTGCATAATTCTCCGAACAGGAACAAGAAGAGCTTACTACAATATAAGAGACAGAGGGAAACAATAGGCAAATCCAGCATCAACAGAAGAACTGAAATTTGACAGTTTGAACAGTTTTGAAATCTGTACTCAATCACATTTCACAAAAAAAAAATACAATTAAATTCATAATTTACAGACCTGGTAATAGGGCTTGTACCATTGCTTCAAATCCCAATCCCAAAGTATCATCTGCAAAGATAAAAAAAAAGGAGAAAAGAAAAGATTAATAAAAAGGTAATGTGTTAATGGTAATTAATGGTTAAAGGTAATTAATAAAACATGATGTGTTAACGTGGAGAAACAACAATGGTTGTTTAACATAAATTTTAGTTGTGTGATACAATGGGAAATGTTTCCCCCTTTGTTTTTTTCATATTTAATTTGGGCCATATCTTCAGCTAATGCTACCCAGCAAGAGCCCTAAAGAAGAGTTTAAAGAAATTGCATGCAACAGAGATATCGTGATGACAGAATAATATGGCCTTATTTCAGTTTTTTTGGATTGCTTATAAATCATTCAACATAAACATTAAATTCGATGGTGATGCTGCTTTCCTGCTCCTATTCACTTCAACATACAAAAACAAATCTAGCCTAAAACCTCCAAAATATTTTTTCTTTCAGAATCATTCAAACAGAAGCAATTTTTTGTAAATACAATGAAGAAAGCATTACATCAGATCATGTACTTTTAAAGAGGGCAAAAATCTCGCCAAAGAGAGGTTAAAAATTGGTATTTTTAAAAAGATTTTCTTGCAGGAGGTTTTCTTAGGCTTTGCTTGAACATGGCTACAAAACCCCATGCTCTGAATAATCTCACTAAACCCACCAAACCCACAAAAGAACGTCAGCAACACAATCTGAAGATGCTATCAGCTTCAAGTACGTCAACAGCACTCACTTAATTTGTCTTTTATACTGACAAAAAATGAAAACAACATACAAGAAATGAAATTCAGATGTCTGTTCTGTTTCAAAAGCTTTCAGTCTTCATGACTTCTCGACAGATTCTAATTATTCTTTGATAAATTAATCCATTTGCAAAATGTGTATTCACAAATTAAACATAGCTTTTCACTCTTTTACATCGCTACAGAGCACAAATAACATGCCAATACCCAACTTGGTAATTAACATTTTGCAATCCTGGGAGCTCTTCTGCTTATTTTTACAGGTGAGAACTAGGTATGTTTCTGTTCCGCTGGCACTAACAACACTTCCATGGAGAAAGCACAATGTTCCATTCTGGTGCTTGTCCAGAGGAAGGTGCAGAAAGTGTCAAGAAAAACCCCACAGGTGGGGACGTGTCAGCAGTGCCCAGGCAAGGGAGGCACTTAAAGGCTCTTCTTCTCTTCAGCTGTCTTCACAGAGATGCCACTAAACTGTGTTTAAAGTAAATAGTTATGACATCTGCTTGCTAGGAAAACTGAAGAGATCTACCATGAAGCATGTGCTTGAACTGGGAGTAAGTTGTGCTCCATCAGAAAATCATACTGGGTAATACTGGGTAAAGCAAGCAGATCAAAATCAAGAATTAAGAATTTAGGTATTTGAGAGTTTGGGGGATTTTTTTAAGTGAGTAATCTAGCTACCATGTATTTTTCTTTTTTTTTTTTTTTTAACTGTCACTGACAAACAGTAAGATAATGACCAACATTCTGTGGCCATACCCATTTTGCCACGATGCTTTTGGTTTTAGCAACATCTCGCCAGGCTGAGTTGTTTCTTTTCATTTGTTTGTTTGTTTGTTTGAGTGGTTTTATTCCATTTTCTTCATTGCGAAGCCTCTCTTTCTAGACGGACATTTCCTTACTGTATTGAACACGAGCAAATCTTTTGGTTTCATTCTGTCCCCGCACACAGAGACTGCATTAATCTGCTTCATTAACTTTTGCCTCAATCAGCAGCAGAGATCAGCTGTCCACATGGGTTTTGTTAGTTGTATTAGTAACCTTTGATACTAATGGGCCACAGAGTTGCGTCAGCTCGCTCGTAATCGTGCAGCCTCCATTAGGGGACACAAAAGAGGTTTTCCTCTCAGAGTATTTTATTTTTCTTTTGAATATGTGGTATGTTAGCTGATTTTATTTGTTTGCTATTTTATTTTATTTGTTAGCTGATTTTATTTGTTTGCTATTTTATTTGTTTGCTACAAATGAGCTCACAATAATAATAAAAAAAGCCTCCTAACTAACAAACAAAATACCTAACAATAAACATCTTGCTTACTCCAGAATTTTTCTGAACCAAATAATTTATTGCAACTCCTTTATTCATCCTTTAAACAACATGTACACATACACACGTTCACATAAGCTATAATTTTTGGGGTCAATCTTTGTGACTAAAAAGGTTCAAAGCCTTCCTTTTGGCTTAAGCCCTGCTATAGTAAATAAATAGGTTCTAATGACCCACGCTCACCCAGTAAACACAAGGCAGAAAAATCTTCCAGTCTACTTTCAATGCAAATAACTGTTTGATATTTTAAATGGTGGGGCATCATTTTATGCAGATTTTTATTTTAAATGAAAAATTTCACAGCTTGGATTTATCACTGAAAATTTTATGTTGTCATTTAAACCAGAAGATTTAAGCTTCTTCACCAATTTTACAGCAAAGAAACTGAAACAGATTTGAAATTAATACAACTTCAGTCTACATGTATTTTTCTATCAGATTTTTCTTTAATTCATTATATGTCACCATTAACTTGAAGCCATATCTCCTGAGAGAAGACAAGGCAGAATATTAACACAGCCAGCAAGCTACCACAGCCTGTCACATTTTCAGGGGTCATTCCACATGCTACATATCAAAGTAATTAAAATTAAACTGATGAGAAGTAGAGGTACCAAGTAGCAATCTCTGCTGCTAAACACGACTGGAAAAAAATGCAGATCTTTATAAATAATGAATATTTTTCCATGGTAAATCCAACCGGGTACATCTCTGCACTAAGCAAATCCTCCCAGGTTAGCAAGGAAAGGGGGGTTACCTTTCCTTAGGAGCTTAGAAGGCACCACAAGATGGCACTCAAAATCCAGAAAGCCTCCCCCACAAAAACAATTTCTGGAGAAAGTAGCAGAAAGCAGCAGGATATTCCTTTATACACCTCCTGCAGAATTGCCAGGGTTTGAAAGACAAGGAGGGTGACGATTTTAAAGGCTAACAGCTGATAAATTCTATTTCTCCGTTTAAAGAAGAATTTTCTCCTTTGCACTAAGAAAATTTTATTCCTTCTCTCACTACATACAGACTTAGTTTAAGTAGCCTAAGTCCTTGCATTACTAGTTAAGTCTGGAAAACTAAACAAGCAGTATTTCTGGCATTATTTTTTCTTGAGAGCTTAGCAGTCTAAGTTAAATTTCATTACTGTGCATCAACAAAAGTTACAAAGTATTCCCAGAGTCACACTAATCTTACAGCAGGAGTGAAAAGACAACCTTTATTTTGACCTACTGTGAGCAGACCAAGAGACCTTAAAATAGGTCTTAGGCAGAGCCTCAGCAATTTCTGATTTTGCAACCACGAGACTTGTTGCAGAAAGATCTGTACTCTGTAATACTAAGATTTTGTAATCCATTGCACATAACGTTCTTCCCTCACCTCCTCCATCAAGAAACACCTTATCTAGGATGGACTTGAGTCATAAAAGTTCCAAGCTGCAACTTAGACCTCTGCTTAGTAACTCGCACACTTCGGCTTTGAGCATCCGTGGTCAGTGGCAACATCACAGCAATCGCAGGCATGGGAGCCCCTCTGACAATCCAACCTCAGTGGGCTCTGATCCTGCAGATGAACTTCTGAAAGGTGGCAAATCTACAGCCATCCCCCCAGAAATGGGTATAGGACATGACCAGTCAGATTGGAAGAGAAGTTCTCACTGAACACTCTTTCCTGGTTTTGTAGAATTGCCTGACAAGCTGATCAGGGCTTGGAAGGACAGCTTCAATTGAAAATAGCTTCAAATAGGAAAAAAAACTAACCAAAACAAAAACCCACACATACACCACGCCTTGTTCTGTAACAGTCAGGGTCTGTATTACTTTCAACTATAATAATTGAATCTATTTAGTCTCTGAAATAAATTTCAATGTGGTTAAAAGAAGACAAGCCAGCTTAGAGAACCCCTTTAGGTACAAGTGACTTTTCCCTATTTGGCCATCATCAGCCAGTGTAGGTCAAACTGAAACCTGTCACTCAAAACAGCCTAAGAGCCTCAAGAGAATGAATTTGCATCTCTGAAAATAAGTTTTTAAAGGCTAAAAAAGTTCTTAAAGCTCAACAAATTCTCCCCAAAGTTGCTGTTCTGAACAATGAACACTGTATTCAGTACTATGGGCACTGAGTCAGATCTCAGGATATTGTAAATACCTGTCACTGAGTGGATATATGCAGTAAAAAAAAAATAAAAATTACAGAAGGCATCAGGCCTATGTTTTCTCAAACAATAAAAACAGTATTTCCATGTACTTCAGAAGAGACCCCATGCTAGTTGAACATAAGAATATCAACCTAGCCATCACCAAAGCTAAAGGACAGCACTTTGGCAAAGCACACATCATTAGCAACCTCAGAATCTTGTTAAAAAAATTACAAGGTAAGGGTAACAGAGGCCTTCCCTAAACCAGCTCCAAGCTCCAACAGCAGCAGCAAGGCAACGCTGTTTTTCACAAAATAAAAGGCAATAAGTGCTCCTCTGAGAAGTTTATAGCCTAAGCAAACTAAAAACAGATGAGAAATGGGAGAAGACAATCAAGGCAAACCAGCAGGGCTTCAGGGGGTTGGTTTGGTTTTTAATTCCTGTTCCATAGGAAAGGTTATCTTTCCTGTGGCAGTGTACCCATGGTTCCAGGGCCAGGAATAGATGTGTCTTGCAGAAGAGTTGATGCCATGGAGGGTGGAGGCTGTTTAGATCTTCTTTATACAAATACCACAACTCCATTTTGTCTAAAGATCTGTTGGAGGAGCATTTTCAACTTCCAAAGGCTTAGCATGATAAAACAGCAAGGATTTTACTTTTGTCAAGCTATAAATGACTGAAATTACTATAAAAGTACACTAAGCATTTTTAAACCTTTTTTAAAAAAATTAACCTTAAAATATATTTGACTAGACAACTGTGCAATGATGTTTTCTTAAAAATTTAACTTATAAAATACAAAATCATATCAGCTTACTTACCCTAGAATTATTTGTTTTTGACAAGTTACAGTAAGAGCAATACTAATGCTTATGCAGAGATTTAAAATACACAGCTACAAAAAAAAAAAAAATCAGAGCTTTAGAAATCTAAAAATCAATTTTGAAAGCTGAATAAAACCAACACTATTCTCCTTTTCCCAAGCTGAAACGTGCACACTATCTAAGGCCACACACAATGTTAAAATTTATATCATTGCTGTATGGTTCCCTACACCTAAAATAGGATTTCATTTCACTTTCATCATACTTTTTAGGAGATTCAATGTGTGCTTTAATGCTTATAACAAAAAGAAAACTTGTCCTATTTGAGAACATCCATTCCAATCCATGTTGCAAAATTTTAACGGAGAAAAACGAGCACAAAATTGAGTTTCTACTTCTGACTGAGTCTTTCATTGATCAAATATAAAGGATTCCTAGTTGCCAGTAGCATCTGTTTGACACCATTAGGCATTAGCTCCGTAAATAAGTATTTCCATAGCAACCAAGCATAGAATTAACCAAACAATGAAACCAACACCACAGCAACTTGATTCAGAAATCAACTCTGTGAAAAATCACCTCATTCAAAAGCCAAATTCTACCACTAGATAAGAAATAAATTTATTGTAAAATATGAAAAAGGTTGTGTTACATACCCATTTCTTTTCATGATTGCCTTTCCAACAAGATTGATCCATTGCTTTTATTTCCAGATTAGTCTTTTGTAGCAGCTTACAATCAATTACCGTTTTTTATCCATGTAATTTAATAATGCAAAAAAACCCCCAGAGCAAGGTTTCTGAAACCTTCAGAAATCTTGAAGTCTTAGGGGTCTTATTTATTATTAGAGGTCTTTTCCCTCTCTGTAGAAAAGGTAGATGTTGAAAAAAAGTATGTTAATAAGTAGTTAAATTTTATACAGTACGAACTAAAGGTGATGCAACCAAAGAATGAGTCTCAAAGTAGAGGCAGCATCATTTAGATAACAAAGACAAGGTTCTGTTGTGAAATCTTGCAGGCCAAAACAGCATTCACTTGTGTAGATTGCTGTGATCAAGACAGAATACAGCCCTCAGTATCATACCCTGGGCATTTAGAATCATCATGGTATTTCTCCACTCCCTAAACCTTCCCATGAAAATAAACGGAAGAGGCAAAAAAAAACCGACGGTATTTTTGGAACCCTAATACTTATCACTTCCTGACTCTATACACAATTTATTTATCCAAGGGTGTAAAATGGCCAATGGGTTGTGAAGTCTGCAGATAGCCACAATCTTTGAACAGAAGCTGTGTGTGCTTTCATGGTTCTGAGGTTTGGACACATATCCTGACGGAAACAGTCACATCCCCTGTCCAACGACTCAGTTGTTGACTCTGCTGCACTCTTTTATGAAAGACATTACTTTTGCTTTTTTTAAGAGCCCTAAATTCTTCCTTAGTGAAAAGAGATTCACTTCTTCTTAATTGCTTTAATTAACACTCTTTTCTGCTAAGTAGTACCTGCAATATATTTGGCTGGACACGTAAGAACAGCACAGGATCGCGCAGGTGTCTCGCCACCACAATGTTTCCAGCAGACTCCAAGTATCCTGATCTCCCTTGCAAATATAAATCTTTGACTAGAGCTGCACCTAAGTAAGCTTTAATAACTCACTTTAGAGTTTTCACAAGCTTAGTTACTATTTTCAGTAACTGTGCCCTCAGCAGAGATACAAAAACAGAGCAAAAATGCTCCAGTGTATGCTAAAGTTTCAAAGAAGCCTTCACCAAGCTCATTCTTGCAGCTAATACTACTCCCTGCAAGCAGAATTTTTTTTTTTTTGTTTGGCTGGGGTTTTGTTTCTTTTTTTACATGTTTGTTTCATTTGGTTGTTTTTAAAAAGACATGCTACTTCTGCTTTTGTACCCAGGAGTATCAGCAGGGCAGCATCTACTTTGTCTGCTGTAGAAAGTTCTCAGTTCCTATTGTTCTCTGTTTTATTTGATCTGATCTTCTTTTTTAGATATAATTTTTAAGATCTTTAAATGTTTCCAAAAGGTTCTAAAAGGTAGAAAGTAGAGGGTTTTTTTCTTATTATGTAGGTAATGAAAAAAAAACTGTCTAAAACCACACTTAGATCATTTCCTGTTCCTTCTAGGTTTTGTCAGACTTGCACGTCAGAGTAAAGGCCAACCAGTAATTTATGACAACTGGGGGAGGGAGGGCAGAGGGGGGGAAAAAAAGCCTGCTATGTGCAGATCCTTTAATTGCCCATTATAAGCATTTTCCTTTGGAGCATGTGGTTCTAATCACCATCAAAGGAAAGCAATAGTGCTAGGTGGATTACTGCTCTGCTCCGGTGCAGTTGCTTTGGTGTTCTGGCATTCTGCACCACTTTTACTGTCATCCAAAACCCAAAGCCTTTTTTTTTTTTTTTTTTTTTTTTTTAAAGGGATGTTTATTTTGCAGAAAGCAAGATCTAGAAATTGCTCCCCAAACATCCTTTTCCCATTTACCTATTGGCATTATTTTACAATTATACACAGTAAAAGCCTTTACTGCTGTGTTGACACACTGTTAATGCATCATGTTGGAACAGACAGAGGGAACAACCTCTCATTTTATCTTCCTTCAATAGAAGGATGTGCAAAAATCTTATGCTGAAATATTTCACTGCATGCAGATGTATTCTTAATGCAGTAACTGAAAACAGTTAGAGATGAACCAATTCTCCTTTTTATGACTTACATTTTTAACCAATTGGTGTTTTTCCAGCTAGTACCCTGAAATACAGGTATGGATCTTGGATTTTTTCTTATCAGCAAAGAGAAACTATTCCACATGAACACAAGTGGGTTTTTCAGAAATGAGCTGAAAAAGGGGGATACTGAATTTTTCACCCAGAGTTTTCTCACAAATTCTCTCTTTAAAATCTCACACATATGTATAAAACTACTTATATTTTCCTCTCTCCCCATTCCCTCTCTAAAACAAGAAGCATAAAATTAAACTGTACAAGTCTCTTAGTGAAAAATGACCATGGATCTGAGACTGGTTAGCATCAAATGAATTAAACCAAATGATCATCTAGTTCAGCATCTTGTCATTAGCAACAGCAGTCACCTGAAGATAAAGGTATTTTTAAGCAAACAGCAACAAAGCCCAAGAAGCTGTATGTTAGAACATATATTTCATGTATATTACAGAAGTCAGTGGATTTTTCACCTTTGTCTTTCTCAGACCTAACATACTGTTCCAACATCACACACAAAGGCATTTCAGAAGTTCAATGCAGATTTTGCAAAGTTCCCTTTCACTGTGGATCCGTTGCACAGTGAGGAAGCAAACAACCAGCAGCACTTTCATGCAGTTCACCCACTGAACAATTTGTTTTTGCAAAAGCTCCGAGTTGTTCTCCAGCTGACTTCAGGCACAAGACAAATTTTTTCAGACTATGAGGCTGCATTTTCATATCCCTCAGGCTACTTCAGAGACACAACACCTTCAGCAGAATAAACCTCTAAATCACTGAACACCGACACTTTTCATTCTATTCTGTTAATTGCCATCTTAGGGGGGTTTTTTTGGCAAAATTGCCATAGGGTACAGGCTTTACACAAATGAGTGTTGTTTTCTTTCAATGACTTGAGGATGACCCAAAAAGAAATATTACAGGGATTAGAGTTAGAGAAGTAAGATGAAAGAAGCTGGTCAAGGTGCCAAAGAAGATATTATGCCATAAAGGAAAGCAAATATTGCTGCAGTGCTTTGGTTGGAAGTTATACACTGGGGCTGAACTGACTCCATCCTCAGTTGCTGAAGCTAAAGACTTAAAAGCAATAATTTAAAGCCAGATGAGAATATAATTATGAGGCTGATTACAAGAGCAAATACGTTAGTGAAAGTTAAATCAGTATTAAGAAAATTTATCTTAATGGACAAGTTTCTGGTTGAAGTGCCAGGAAATACAAGATGATATCTCTTAGGGGGAGAAAAATATTGAAACTCTGAAGAATGTAATACAGATTGCTCTCAGTAAGAGAGGGGAATGCAAATTGCTGCATTCTACAGAAAGTGCCAATTTACTTTTCTCTAATGTATTCATGGTAAGTAGTACTTTAGTTGGCAGCTTCGTAAGCAGCTGAGAAAAGAATCAAATGACAGCAGATTTGAAAGAAAGCAGATTCCTTTTCCCCACATAGTAACACTGTGATGCTGTTCTAAATGAAAAAAAAAACCCAACAATGATGCCTTCCCACTTGTTCAAGAATTGAGTGATGACTAACTTAAACAAAATGACTTGGGAAGATCCACTTTGTGCCCAAAATGCAAGTTTTGCATGGATATTTGTTTATCTTGCATGTGCAAAGTGAACAAAGGAATTACCACCACCAGTATGGGAGGATCATCATTGCACCTTGCCTCATGGTCAATTCATCAAAGAAATTATGCAGTCAGACAGCTCTGGCAGTGGCTACCATTTACTAATATGGTGAAAGAGTTCTCTGTGAAAATACTGAGGGATGAATGGGCTCAGATTTCAGCTAAAAGAGGGAAAAAGAATCCCAAGCAGCCTCAAACTCCAGAAGTCATTGTGCAATGCTGTGGGTTCAATAAGGTTTAGGAGCACATCCTTCTAACGTGATACCCATTATGTAGGTGTAAACTGAATTTCACATTCTGCTAATGTGGTAACTAAAGGTGCCTTCACAATCATCATTTCCTAAATCAGATTTCTTTTTTTCACTGGCTTTCCACATATTGTGTTCCATTCTGCTGTTTCAACTATCACAGGACTCTCAGACACTTAAAGACACAACTGTGCAACCGAGTGGAAAATTGCATCCAAAAGCCTATTTCCATTCCAGTGTTTTGATTTACACTCTAAGCTACTTTGCTGCCCTATTTGTAGAGCACAAGTTACAGTTACCTACAGCATTCTCATTGCAAAGCTTTCTAAATAACATCGAATCAAAGCCTAACACAAAAAAAAAAAAAGGAAAAAAAAAAGTCCTGACTTGTTCCCTAGTTTTGTTTCTATGTTTTCCCACAATTTTGATGAGTGAAATCCTAATCCAATCTCCCCCTGCACTAAAAAAAATATTTCTTATTAAAAAATTAAACTTTTGTTTCTATAACATATCTTACTTAGGATTTTGAAGAGTAAAAATCATTACCCAAAGCTCCCACTCCCCTCCAAAAGAATAAACATCTTATAAATGCCCAGATTCAACAAAATCTTTTTTTTTTTCCTTTCATTTTGGTAGCATGACTCAGATGGAGAAACTAATATGAAAGAAAGAGGTCAAGATGGGTCAAGTGTCTTCCAGTGACTGCAAGATAATAAGGATAGCTTGCCAGTTTTTCCTATACAAGCAGAAAAGCATTGGAATCTTCTTCTGAACTGCAAGACAATTTTAGCAAAATCATCACAATAGTGAAAGTTACATAAACATCTACAGAGAACAACATTGGCAGTGAAAATATAATTTGCCATTTGGGACAAGTATTACTTACAATAAAGTTGCAGTGTAGCATGCCCAATAAATCCATCAAATTTTATAAATGCATGCAAAGGAACTTTTCCTTGGGGAACAACACTAATTTTTTACTTTCTCAGCCTTTTTTTAACAGTGTTTAATGCGTTTGCTATGAAATCTCTTTCAGTCTGTGTTTTCAAAACAGTTACTAATAAGATGAACCTAAAAGAAAGAAGCTTACACTCATCTGTGACTAATTCTATGTTCTTATCAACAAATTCATCTCCCAACCAGCATCTCATAGAACTTGCATATGTTTTGATTTATTTTCTGTAAAGCAGAAAAGGGGAAAATACCAAGAATTTTAACCATAGAAAAACAATGGGAAGCCAAGACTCCCAGCAATATCTGACTAGAAAAATACTGTCCCAGTGAGAAAAGCAGGAAAGCTTTGCAAAACTTATCAGACCATTTTAATTTGCCATTCCACAAAAAAAAGTCCCCAAAACCTCATAATTTTTATTAAAAAGGCAAATATTTATATAGCTTGGGGGTTTTTAACTGAAAGCTATGCACCTCATTATTTATAAACAAATGTTTTTTCCAATTCAGGAATTATAATTTCACTCTCAAATGAATACATAAAAGAAATATCCTCTTTACCATTTCATTACTAAATTTAAACTGATATTTCATTACTAAATTTAAACTGATATGAAGCAATTAGAATTTTTTTCTCTATTTGAGTGTTTTTAACATATGAGTTAACTTATGATGATGTCCAAAATATGTATATTCATCAAATACCTTGCAAAGCAGATACAAATCAATGTTGGAGACTATCTGGACAAAACAAATAGTCAGGTATTTAGTGATTCATGTAAGATAAGGTTTTATTCTAGGAACCTTCAACGGAATAAAATCTGTACATTGTGTTAAATTCAATCACACACCAATCTTGTACCATAGGACCAGAAAATGACAGCTACACTATCAGCTTTTAAACTGATCCCGAAAAAATGTGAGGAAAGCATCAGAAAAATTGGATAGAAATTGGGGGGATGAGGTAGGGACAGAACCCTACAACATTAATTTATAGCTACACCATGTAAATGTAATATTGACAAAAATCAGTAGGATTTTCTACACTAATACCTTGCTAAACAAATCTACTGGACTTTCTGAAACAGACTTCACACAGCAATAAAAGGGGACCAGCCAGTCAGTGTGCTTTGATTTAAAAACCAAACACAAGCAGAACACAATGAACAATTTTGATATGGTCTGCCTTTAATGATGCTGAAGAAATTGCATTTACACGGGAAGAAAGGAATGGCTCTCCTCAGGATGAGCGATTTGTTAACACATAAAAAATAAAGAAAGAGAGTAGAATGTTTACAGAAAATAAAAAAAAAATCCCAATAGGTACTTTCTCAAAGATTCAAGCTGAGATCTATCCTAATCAAAATGAATTTAAAGATCAGTAGAAGTCTAAAGTGTCAACATGGATTGACAACACAAAATTCCTGAGGATATTCAGAAATAGAGCTGTGAAAAAAACAGCAACAGGCCTTAATATAGTGATTAAATAAGAATAAAACATTGCTGAAATTCTGCACTAACGAGTAAATGCTGAGAAAAAATTAACTTTAAAATATTTATATAGAAAGCTGGGCTTACATTACAGCAATAACAACCAGAAAAGAGATCTTGGAGTCAATTGCCTCAGCCCAATTCTCAAAGATGCTAAATGAAATATTAGAAAAGGAACATCAAACAAGACAGACCAAACAACGTCACTGCATAGATCTGAGCAACACCCACAGTCCAAACTGCAGAGAGACAGAAGTACTGAAGAAATAAAAAAGGGCAGGCTAATGAGAGAAATCAAAGGGATGGAGCAGTTCCTACTGTGAGGAGCTGCACAGGCTGGGATCCCTCGAGCGTGAGGAAAACAGGGATTATTACAGTGCTCTGTAGCCACCAGTGTCATGGAATGGTTGGTGTGTGCTGTTCACTAGAATGGGGGCCATGTAATTAGACCATCTGGCAGCAGGTTTAAAACAAGCCTAAGGAGGTTTTTCTCACACACTGCATAAATAAATTATTGCAGTAATTGCTGCTGGTTTTTACAGGAAAAAAAAAAAAAAGTAACCAAAGATGTTAAAAAACTTCACACAGACTCATCAATCCATGGCTACCCAGCACAACCCAGAGCCATCCTCTAGCTAAGGATGAAAAAACATGGCAGAGAACCCCAGAAGGGAAAGAGCCACTTCTGAAAGAAATGCCACTACTGACTATTGCTAAAGATACAGAGCCTGGGCTGAGTGGGCCTGTTTGAGATTACCTCCAATTAATGTAAAGAACTTAATTATAAAAATGGGCCCATCTTAGAAATCTTCCTAGCTGCATGAAACTATCCTGCTCTTTATATCCTTCTGTAAACCTCACAGAACTGTTCAGGTTGGAAGGGACCTCTGGAGCTGGTCCAGTCCAGACCCCCTACCAAGGCAGGGTGGCAGGAGCAGTGACACAGGAACACATTGAGCTGGGTTTGATTGGCTCCAGAGAGGGAGACTCCATGGCCTCCCTGGAACAGCTGTTCCAGTGCTCTCCCCCCTCTCTGTAAAGTTCTTCATTTTGAGGTGCAACTTCTTGTGTTTCAGTTTATGGCCATTGCTCCTTGTTCTGTCCCTGGGCACCACTAAAAGAGTCTGGCACCATCCTCTTGACATCCACCTCAGAGATATTTGCATGCATTGATGTGATCCCCTCTCAGTATTCCCTTCTCTTGACTAAATAGGCACAGAATTCTTCCTCCACTCTTGTAGTCTGGAATATTCTTCCCTTCTCCCTGCCCAGTGCACTGCCAAGGGCAGCAGCAGCCTCCTGCTCCACCCAAAGAGTTCCACATAACCCTGTCATTCAGTTTAAGAGAAATATACTTTTATAAAATATATATTATCCACTTGATTTGTTTATATTATGGCTCAGATATTACTTCATCAAGTGGCTCCTTTTGCAGAATAAGTGACATTAAAGATCTAGACCTCCTCCAGCAATAAATAAGTTTGTGGGTTCTTCAAAACTTAAATACAAAACAGATCAAGCTTGGGAAAGCCTAATTACATTCCTTTTCAGGCTGTCTATATTTTTATATACACATATGCATTCACATCTGTATATGTACACATGTATATACACACAAAGCTACAGAAAAGGGTATATAAAGTATCTAATCAAATTATAAAAGCTCTTTAAAACATATCATTGCACTATTATCATCTCTGTCATGCTAGAGCATCAGCAAACTAAGGAACACAAATGAAGAAATACTGAAACATTACCTTGCATAATGGTCAGAAAGTGCATGGGGAAAGTAAGCTACAGAACTTTTGCTTTTCAGGCAATGCATCTCATCTCTTTTATTTTTCATTACACTTTCAAAATGTGAACACCTGGCAGGCAAGTAAAAATAATCAGGAAGGTCCAGTAGAGACAAAGAGGGGGAAGAGCAGCACTTGGAGCAGCAGAGATCTCAAGTAACAAAATGCAGCACCAAATATTAAACACAGCACTGAACCAAGAGAATAGAGCTGAGAACTTGCTCACAATGATTCTGAACTAATCCAAGACATTGATCAATCTGTTATCACACATCCAATTAGAATCCAATTTTGGAGATCAGAGGAAATTGCAAGTCTAATCCAAAGATGACAGGCACTGTCATAACTGTAACTCTAACTGCTGTGAAAGGCACAGGGTGCACATCTCTGAACATCATCACTGAGCAGCTTAAAAGAACCTAAATTCAGAAAAGATGTGTAAGAATTCTGGAGGAGATTAGCATTTTCCTTAAACTAGCTAGACACCTTTGGAAGCTGCATTTGAAATTTGATTGTGTTCATTATAATTACCTTTCTAAATGAGAAGAAGTTTAGTTCTTTCCCCATTCTTCATCCTCTAATAATTTTGCTATTACTGATTGGAAATAAATTAGATGAGCAGCAGCAAAAGGAGAAAAGGAGGGCAAAAGAGAAACAAGGAAAATATTATTGTGAGATCCTATATTACTATTCCTCAACTCTCTATTTTCTTTCAGAAGGATTATTTAATATTTTAAAAGTATTTTACAGACTTCTCAGATTCTAATACAAAGATCTGCTCTATCTTCACCAGAGCTTATTTTTAATTTGATGGTGGTGGCTGATGATCACATGATCCATAAGAAAGAATAAAGAAATAAACAAACTGTATAAAGAAAACGTTCTATTTATGCTAATGAAATTTGAAAGAAAAATCACAAAAATCACTGACATATAACATTATACACCACAGATACCATTAAATAAAGATATTTTGCAGACAAAAGGTTAAAACTAGGCTGCCATAAACGCAGAAAAGTAAAAACAGATGGACAAAACATTATCTGAAATACATGGAAACACAGAATTATTTATTCTATGGTACCTTTTTTCCTTTACTTTTTTTTTAATCCTTTCTTTGCAAACTGCCTTTTTATGCTGCCTAACTTTTTGTATTTGTTTCTGCCAAGGACAGTCAGCTGGCCAATAAGGGCAATTAGATCAGCAAGACATCACATAATTGCCATGCATATTGCCAGGGATTTTGACCCAAATATTATTCAGGAGGAAGTTGATGGGAAAAACAAAAGAAAACAAAACAAACAACCAAAAAGCTCTCAAATTTTGAGGAAGACAGACTTCATAAAAAAGAAACAAAAAAAAAAAAACAAACAAAAACCCCTAAACCCAATTCACCTGAAAATTACCCACTTCATTTGCTGCTTCTGTTTTCATAGTTTTACAATAAAACCCCATTAGAGTTTGCCCTTATTTCAACCCCTTCTCTCCATCAGGCCATTAAGACTTCAATCTTTCCAGACCCACATGGGCAGTGATTCTTTCTTGGTCAGAGAAGAGTTACCATGGAATCACAGAACACCCTAAACTGGAGGGACCCACAAGGATTAAAGTCCAGCTGCTGGCCCTGCACAGAACACCCCAGGAGTCCCACCCTGTGCCTGAGAGCATTGTCCAAACCCTTCTTGAGCTCTGTCAGGCTGGTGCTGTGAGCACTGCCCTGGGGAGCTGCTCCAGTGCCCAAACACCTTCTGGGTGAAATCCAAACCTTTTCCAGCTATCCAGCCTAAATGTCCCCTGGCAGAGCTTCATGTCATTGCCTGGGTCCTGTCACTGGTCACCCCAGAGGAGAGATCAGTGCCTGCTCCTGTGCTTGCCCTCGTGAGGAAGCTGCAGATTTCAACAAGGTCTGCCCTGTTTCCTCTTCTCTGTTCCACAGCTATCAGCCAGAAATGCTCATTAAAGGCCCATTACTAATTCCAGGTTAAATTGGACAGGGAGGACACCCTTCTTCCTTTGGAGCTCTGTGCTGGCAGCTGCCTCTGCTCCCTTGTGCTTCAATTGTGCCACTGATTGCTGAAAGTATCTTTTAACACGGAGGAAACAAAGCAGGATACACAAACACTTATGAAATATTAAGCCCAGAGGGACTAATTTTATTCTTTAATTACATAAAACAGAGCAGAACATAGTAATTTCTGCACCCATCCCATAAGTACCAACTGCTTTGCTCTAGAACCTATTTTTAATGGTAATGCCTGGCTCTTATCACAGAAGTTAACTTTAGTTGAAAGAGAGAATGTGTGAATGAATGCTTTAAATATTTACTCTAGATTATGTCATATGCAGCATTATTGCACTAAATCACCTCACCTCTCCAGATTACATGGGAGCACAGAAAAATCATTCTCCAAAAATTAATGGTATTTTAAAAACTAATTCTGTGTTGAACAATTACAGCAAGAGGGAGTTTATACCTCTCTTCAGATTCCAACCTCCTACAGTATCTTTTGCATGCCCAAGGAGGAGTCCTGTGACAAGTTCAGCAGAGCAGGATGATCACAGTTACACTTCAGCTTTTCCTCTCAGGAGTAAAATAAACAAATCTTGCATTTCATCACAAGTACTGGGGGGCTGAGGGATCAACATCTGCCACAACCACAAAAAAGAAACTATTTAAATGCTTTAACAACTAAAAAGACATTTATAAAAAACATCATGATAAAGACAGACAGGGTTTGGTTCTGTGGGCAGTTTGCAATCACAACTGCTCCCAAGTCAGGCAGTAAAGCACAGATTTAACAGCAGGCCATGTACAAAGGCAGACTGGACCAATATCACAGATCAAAAGCTCTGACACAGCTCAACTTAAAGAGAATTGCTTCTTCAAGGAAGAAGCAAGCACTATTTTCTCCAAGATAAATTTGGTTAGAGACCAATTCTTTCTCAAAAAGTATTTCCCTCCCATTTGTAACAGGTCCTAACTGAGCCTGAAGTAGATTTAGAAACCTTTCCAACTTGCCACCAGAGCATGAAAGTTTAGGATTTCACTGCAGTAAATTATTGGTGTTTCCCAAAAAAATCCTTTCTTTCCTGGGGATGAGTCCAGATCAAATATCACATTTCTCAAACACAAGCCTAATTGCAAAGGTGTGCTCAGAGACATCCGACTCTGAAGCAGCCTCCATAATAAATGTGGTTCTAAGGCATGGTTAAGTATAAATGAGAATCTTTGAGGCACAAAGTAATAAAGACCAGAAGCAATTTGTTTTAACAGATGTTACAGTATGGGAACAAAAGACTAATCAAACAGCAAAAGGAGTAAGTTGCTCAGAGTTAAAATTGGTGTGTAGTTTTAAGAAATGGTGATTCTAGGACTACATTTTTAGGATTACCATGGTTTATGGCAGTGAGAGGACACCTAGAAAGGCAAGGTTTGTGTGACTGCCCATGGGTTCTGTCAGGGGAAGAATTTTTGCAGTCTCCAAAGCAGTAGTATGTGTACACCTATGGAATTTAACTGTGGATGAAGAAGCACAATAACAGAATTCTTAACTCGAAAGAAGCTGCACAAGTCTCAAACTACTCTTTAGAAGGAGTTTTCTAGGATTCTGGCTATTAAAATTCTACCTGTGAGCATGAACTCCAGAAGAAAAATGTTACAAAAATGTCTAAAACACTTGAGTAGACCATTGAAGCTTTATTATTGCATGCTATTCCATTTCTTCTCTTGCTACAGCTCTTAAAAGTGCTCTTACTCTCATTCTATAAAGGCTATCTCCTCTTTCTGACATAACTTTTTTTTCACCACCTTCTTTCACATAGACAGCATCACCAATGGTCTTTTAATATAATTTAACATTTTCATGCTGCTTATATTGTAGTGCCTGCACTGTCCTACGATTCTTTTTCAAAAACAGAGGTGACTGTTAAACGTGCTATTTAGATACTTCCAAAAAAATTCAGCAGGGTGTGGAAATCCCACTTTGAAAAATCATCTCATCAGGTTTGCTCTCACAGAATAGTTTGAAAAAAGGAGCAATGCCCTAATTTATGGGTGCTTCTCTCACAAGCCATCTGCCTCAAGCAAAACAGCTGCCAGTGATGCAAGCTGGGAGAGTGGCCAACCTGGCTCACGTGCAACTATATACCCAACAGAGCAATTAATAAGTCACAAAACAGTGCCCAATTCTGCAAGAATTTCTGAATCTTGGGGCTCAAAACAGGGTCGAGAGAGCATGAGACAGCCTGAAGGAACTCTCAGCGTTCAACACCACTGTATGGATGCTCCAGCACCACCTGATCTTCTCTTCCTAGTGGGTTTCTTCAAAAAAATGAACCCAGATGCCAATATTTAAATTGCAGGAAATATCTTAAATAATTGCTTAAGCCCCAAGACTCGCATAATGCTACTTTTCATTCAAAAAGCACAGGGTACTTATTCATGAAAAATGAGTCAATAATGATTTACACAAGTGACATTATTTTACCCTACTCATGTGAGCAAATTAGAACATTTTTTCTATTGTCTTCTTCTAAATATCACCATCTGAGTTTTGTATAATTTGTTTTTTAAAAGAATTAATAATTTAAAATTTAATAAAGAAATCCTTTCCAGACACAAACTGAAATGCAGCCAGGGTTATTTTTTGGCAGGTAGAAAGCAGGATTCAAGCTGAGCACATCTGAGTAAGTTTTGACAGTTGTGTCACTTCAAATTAATTTTTCAATGCTCTTTTGTTCACAGCAAGTTTCACTAATTGTAAAAATATAAGAAAATTAAGGTCTACACGTGTTTTAGTCTCTGGGGCCTTCATCAGGAAGAAGTCAGGCTATGTTAAAGCTAAAAAGATCAGTCTACACTTTGTGTTTTGTCAGATTAACTGGAGGAGCTGTGTATTATGATACAGTCTCCAGGTTCATTAAAAAGAACACAGACAGAACCATATGCAAAATATAAAAATCAAACCAGAAACGTGATTAAACATGTAAATATGCCTTGTTTGGTAGCAGTTCCCTGTTTTGTTTCCTCACATAGGAGGGATACTTGTTTGTCAAAATATTGTTACAGTACCACTGTTTAGCCACCATCATTACAAAAGGAGATATGCTAAAATGAGGAATACAACTATACCTCTGTTACAAGCCCTATCCCAACATTACTTCCCCAAATAAAAGTATAAAGTATTTTAGTTTCAAATGTAGACAAACTGAGAGGATGCCTGAAATAGCCACCTCTCTTACTTTCTCTCTCCCCCTGAAAAACATGTTAAATTAATCATAAAACATAGCAAATTGTTCACACTTGTGCAAAAATAAAAAATTATCCATTATATTCAATTAAATAGGACATTAGAAATTCATAAGGTCAAAATCAAGTTGGCAAATTTTAACTCCAAAATTGTAAGCATCTTCTAAGAGGTACATAACAGTCAGGTGCTTACTCAACCAAGCTACTTGGTTCAACAAGACACTTTTAGAGTAGACAGGGAGCAGCTGGAGGAAGACAGAACCATAATGAACTTCACCTTTTTAGAAACCCCAGGATAACAACAACAGGGAAACTCCTGCTTGATTATTTGACACCTGCATTGTAGTTAAAGATTCACTGAAAGGAACTCTGTTCCTTGTAGTTTTAGCAAATCTCTTGGAAAGGTTTCACTTCAAGGGAGAAAATCAAGAATCAAAAATTCAAGACTGATGTCTCAAAATTCATGGAATGAAATATTGCATGGAAAAAGAGCAAAAGGGGACAATCAAAAACAAAACAGCAAACTATTGAAATGAAATTATGGCTGCCATGCATTCACAATGTTTGTGAGGTCTTTCTTCCACAGCAATCTCTATTTGGTAGAGCACAGACAGGATCTTGCCATGAAATAATTAATACCTGCAACCCCAAAACTTAAGGGAACTGGATTATCAGTCAAATATCTACCCCTTCATCAGTTTCTTTAAATGATGCAACATGTCCAAAAACTAGCAAGCAAGAGGGGACAGATGTACAGGTAAGTACAGCACAGACACTGTCCTGCACCCTTCTGCCTGCCAGGCACAATCACATGAGCTTCACTTCCTTTGGGAACTGAGCTAAAATACATATTATACCCACAATACTATTTACTGAATCAACATACCTCTTCCTCCAAAGGAATTGCTCTTTCTGCTCTACTAACTTCTAAAAAAGGAAATATAATAGCTCAAATCTATCGGTTGCACAAATCTAGAATGACAGAATTGTGAAGGGCATGAAAAAATGCAAAGCAACTTCCCCAGAACATTGAAGGATGCAAAGGAGCTGTGTCTCTCTCCTGACACTGCACAGTCTCTCCATTCCCACATCACACAGAAATGCTGAGGCCATGGGGTTGCCCCTCAGACTCAGAGAAGGTCAATATTTATCTCTGACCTCAGCCCTGGCACAGTTTTGCTGCTTGCACCACCCTAAATTTAGCTTTGTAAGCCTCGATACAAAGTGCACTGTCAATACTCACAAATGCCTTTGTCACCTTTAAGGAGTGAAACAAAACCAATCAAAACCCTTACAAAAATATTTAGATAGATAATAACTCCACAAACTTCTATGACACAGCATTTACCCAACTAATAACTGGCTTTAGAAAAAAAGGCTTCCTATTGCCTCACTATTTATACACAGAGGATAAAGCTGACAGGACAGAAATGCCTATTTGGGGCCTGCCATTTACTTAATAAAGTCATGGCATGAGGTACAAGCCAAGGATTGACCACTTCTAAAAACCAGGAGCCATCTGTCACACACCAACATCCTGCAAGTGCTCCAAGGGCCTTACAAGCATCTCTAGTCAGCCATACCAGGGCACAGTTGTGAAATTTTCCATTCCACTTCACAATACTCCTGATTTTATGGGAAGTTTAAACCCATAAATAATCATTTTGCAGAGTAAGTAAAGAAAAGAAAATGCATCTTTGTGCAATATAAATGTGGTTTGTGTAATCTGTAAAAAGAGTTAAGATTTCAGTTTTTGTAATGCAGCCCTTTTGAGCATGGATCAAGTTTAACTTGAAAAGTGAAACAAAAGTTACATGATTCCCACATAACAATAAGGCTAAAATATATAAAATGGCCAAAGAATTGTTTTCCTAATTTTTTTTATCCATAATAATACCAAACAATTCTTTTTTTTTTCTTTACTCCCCCTCCTCTGCCATAAGCTCTTGTGTGTTTAAAGTTAAAACAACAACAAAGACATTTGCAGGAAAATCAAAGTGCTACAAACCAAGGAAGGTCAAAAGTGTGAGGTCAGAACTGAACTTTACAATGACACCTTTTACACCTCACTATCACATTTCAACACACAGGTGGTTGAATATATTTTACCAGTTCCTTTGTCAGTGTAATACCTGATAGCTTTTAAAAACCTACAGATCTCCAGGGTCCTCTTCAACCTCAACCACTGTGATGGGCACACAGCAAGTCTAGAGTCCCAGATGAGATCAATCAGATTTCTAACATTTCAACAAAATTCTAATATTTTTTCCTATCATCGTATCACTTTGTGAAAGAAAATGTAAAAATTTGCTTGTATGCCCATGTCTAGACACACTGAATAACTTTAGAATTGGGGTAGAAGTTGATTTCCTAATTATGCTCAAATTGGAGCTTTTTGCCTTGTTTGCTTTTCTATACTAGTTATTACTTTTTGAAACAAAAAATGAGAGTATATTAATATTCACTGTCAAAACACAAACCAAATACAATCACTAGATATTTCCAGGGGTAAGAAAGTAAACAGAAAATTCCTCCAGGTTGATTTCTGCATCATCAATTTCCTAATTTTAATTTAAAATTCCAGTACCTCCTGCCACCACCCCTCTTCCTTTGTGACATTGATATAAAGTAGGAGGGATTTAAAAAACTACTTGATGGCTTATAATTATTAGATCTATATGGTTTTCTCATCCTTCAGTGAAACTTTCTGGAAGCAGGCTAAAAAATGTCTTTCCCAAAAAAGCTCCTGAAAAACTTTCTTATTTCAAAACAGTCAGAGCTTCTGATAATAGCACAGATAACACCATGCTGGTCATAATTTTATACACAACTACTGTGCATTCAAACAGTGTCATTTGAAACTTTGAAAGGTCTAAGGATGCAGCTTTTTTTCAAGTTACCACTCTGAAAAACTATATCAGACACCATAAATCAAATAACTCAAGAGGCTTAATGGTCTCTCTGGGCTCCCCAGCAGGGTGCTGGGGCACTGGGCAGAAGATGCTACAGCAGCTCCTGCCTTCAGGAGCTCAGGTAACAGCCCTGCTGCAGCAGAGAGGACTAAACTCATTTAAAACCTTTTACCACAGCTCTGTCATTCCAGACACACGTCATCATGGCCATTAGGGAATTTCAGAGTGCTTCAAGTTGCCCAAATCCACACGGTGCCATAGTTTTGTGCTGAGCTGTGGCATAAAAGGCCCTGAATTTGAAAGCAGTAAGCCCCAGACCAACACAACCTGTGCAGATGTTTCAGGGGGTATGACTGCTTGGATTATTGAGCACCTGATAACCAATGGGCTGATGATCTCATTTCTCAAGCATGTGTTCAGTGATTCCTCTTTATGGCATCACCGCAGGCTGTTTATGTACAATGACTGTCAAACACAAAATATGTGCTCAGTGAAACTACAGGATTGGTCAGTAATTACAGAAAAAGTTTATGCACTCCATCAGGCTGGCACATTGCATAGAGAAAAAAAAAAAATTTAAAAGGAGACTATTTTGTCTGGAAAATACTTTCTATGGAGTACCACCCTGTTCCAGATTACAAGGCAAGATGCATTTTCTATTACCATCTGTATGGCAGTTGTCTTGTGTCAAGTGGGCAATTTCCCCTTATCTCTCTCCCTGAGTGATGATAATCACTCCTCCCTGGCAGGGGACATCTGCTGATAACAGACTATTGAATGTCACTGCATGACTGATAAGAACTATAACTTCCCATTGGGAGATGCTCCACCCAGAGGGAGGAGCCAAGCATTCCTACCCAGATATAATCTGGAGATTCTGACACACCAGCACGGCTTCCCACTGGATTCTCCAGAGGAACAGCAGCTGCCTCTACTTCCATGGATCTGCAGAGGAAGGATACACCCTTTCTCTACAGGACCTCTGCTCCAACAGAACCACACCTGACACTCCAGGAGGGCTGCAGCCACTTTTCCACTGGACTGCTACCAACACCCTGACCAACAGGGTGTCAGGTTGAGTTCTGACTCTGTCAGTGTTGTTCTAGTATATTGCATTGTTTTATTTTATCCTTTTAATTTTTTTTCCTTCCCTATTAAAGAGCTGTTATTTCCTGTTCCCATATTTTTTGCCTGAGAGCCCTTTAATTTAAAATTCATAGCAATTCGGAGGGGTGGGGAGGGTTTGCATTCTCCATTTCAGGGGAGGCTCCTGCCTTCTTTAGCAGGCACCTGTCTTTCCAAACCAAGACACATCCACTATGCCCCTTGACTGTAGTGGTTTTTGTGGAATTAATATAAACTTATGGTCATCTTGATTTGCTAATTTTATTTTTTTTTTAAGACAACCTGTTCTGCCTTCCCCTGAAGAGCTTAAATTCCCAAAATATCTTCCTTAAAATTCAGGATTAAACTGAGAAAGTGCAAAAAGAATCACATAAGCACCATCCTTTCTGGAACTTTCAGACAGGCTTTTTTTTTTTTTCCACTCAGAGACAACTTGTGAGTTGCATTTTATAATGTTAGGATAGCAAAGCCTACTTAAGTGGACAGATTGACAGATAAGAGAAAACAAAAATATTTTTCATTTGAGAAGACACCAGTCTGCACTTGGACAATAGCAAAAGCCTCTGCCAAGCAGAAACAAGTTTAGAGGTCAAAACCTAGTGCCAGTATTGCTATCTTGAACAATAATCACTGTATCCAAAGAATGCCTTTGCTGCTGCATTAATATTTCTTCTGTGATGAAGGGAAAATGCAGATTGAACCTCATAGGATTGCCAGATGTCCTGTATAATTAAGAAGTTGTGTTCTAGTGGCCAAATCTATAGCCTTATGAAAAGCCTTTATAGTATGGCTTTTCCTGCATTTGTGAAGTAACTACTGTTTTTCCAAGCACACAAGAATCAAGGCATCCAGAAGAAGTGCTTATTATGCAGATAAATTGTACTTTCCATGCACAATTAATCTACATATGCACACTTTAGTTCTCTGACACAGTCCAAGATTTTAGCATCTAAACTCTGGCAACCCTAAGACATTGCCAAATTTCTACAGACAAAGAAAGAGTCTGTTTCAGCTCCAGATGTGATTGTGACTAAGGAGCTACTTATGACCCCCCTCCTCTCTCCCACTGACCTTGGCAAAATACTTGTAAAATGGGACTATTTATATTCATGAGCTGCCCTCTCAGAACTGGTTCATCACTCCATCCTCAGTCTGTACACAAAACAATTACTGGGGGCAAAAGATGCAAATTTGACTTTTCTGATATTATTAACACACAAATGTTGAACGCTGGTAGGAAAGGAAAAGAAGTCAAACTGCTGAGAAATCAGCATCATACATAGTGAGCAGACACAAACTTCCACTCTGAAGTGCAGAGTTTGCACTGATGTAGGCAGGAAAAGCTGTGAGATGGTTTCTCACAGTTTAAAAAATTTAAGAGGACGGTGGAGTAAATGACAGAAATTGCCTGCCACAGAAGAAGAGACAGCTTTTCAACTAGATATTCATTGGACTTCATTGGTTTAAACCTAAATCTTCAGAATATATGTCAAATGATGAAATCTTAAAAAATATACATATCTCAAGAGACTTTTATCATCTCTGTAAAACTGTCAGTCACCTGTGACACTGTGAGACTACTGGATAGAAACTGTTAACTCAACCTTTAATCAAAACAAAGAGAAAAGCTGAGTTTCCTCACATTAATGTTGTAATAAATTCAATCAACCCATTTAACTTTCTTATATATGCTGTGCAAGCAGTAGTCCAAATTTTTTTGAAGTATTGTAAAGAAAATGCGAAGCAAACACTCAGAAGTCATGAATAAAGTAATAAAAGCTCTAAAATTAAAATAAACTTTTGAAGCAACAGGATGAATCCCAAACCCTCAATATACATCCCCCTTAACTCTAGGAAATGGGAGTTACTAGGTTTCTCCAATGGTAGAAGCAGAGTAACAGAGCCTGACTCAAGATTGCTGCAGTTTCACATGGAGGTGACTCTGCCCCAGCTCTCTGGGACATTTTCCTAAGCATTAGGGCCCCTCAGACACAACCATTAGACAATTAGAGTAGCTGGAGCTGCTGCTTTACAAATGCTCCAGCAGAAGCATCTTAGTCTTTTTAAAACCAAAATACTTCAAGTTATCACCCCTCAGAGAGAATACACAGGGAATGTCTAACTGCACTGGAAATGAAAGCAAATCCACGGGCAATTACTGCAGAACAGCTGATGTACCATAAACCAGCCAAGCCATGGCAACACACCCACCCACACAGCTACACGATCATGGGATAAAAGGTTAACTTAGACCATTTTGGAGTAAGGAAACAATTTAGTATTTCTTTCTATTCCACACTTTCAGTGTGATCTCATATGTTCCTTACTGTAAACCTTCCAAGCTGTGATGCAGATTAATTTTCTAATGTGTTTTTTATGATGATGTTTAAAGCAACATCTTCTCCAAGACAGATGAAAGCATTATGATAAATACTTTAAAGACAAATTCAGAAAGACAATTGACATAGACTGGTTAGCAGCATAACAATGCTGTATAAGGCAAAGATTCTTTGTCACTCAGTTCTTACAACCACAAAATGACCCTCTGTCACCATATTTTCAACTCTGAAACAAAATAGGGCATAGCTCTTAAAGTCTCATCAACTATAGAATTTATTGCATGTCTCTAATTACCAACACTGACTATTTTCACTGAACACATCTGGGTTGTACCAGGAAAAAAGAAAAATGATAGCTAGAAAAGGAAAGGTTTTATGATAATCCTTTGCAATGGAAGAGATTTGAGGGCTGTTATAGTTTGGTAACATTTCAGGCAGAGCTGCAAACCATAAAAGCAGGTTTCTCACTCAAATGCATCACATGCTTTACTGCACTTAAAACTCCAATATTTGAATTGAAATATATAAAAATATACAGTATACAGTATAATCTAGATTGCATAAAATACATATACTATATATATGTATTTTATGCAATATACTATATACTATATACTATACAACTTCATATTTAATGAAGTTGTATAGTATATAAGCAGCACTCACATTGCTCTAGACACTAAAAACATTACAGTTAGCATTTTAGAACCACAGTACCCCTGCCACGTGCTGCTGTGCTATTAACAAAGATTTTGATTCATGACTGGCAGAACTGGTTCTGTTGCAGCAGAACAATTGATGAGCTGTCACATTCCTTTTGGGTGATGTGTTCGAGCCCTTCGTCATCACTCACTCCAGCAACCGGAAAGCGTTTGTCAAAATTCCACCCAGACAAGGCATCTCTGGGGCTCTCAGCCACACAAGGTAGCCTCCAGTTTGATGCAATGGTTATGTTTGGGAAACATCATGCTAATGTCTGTGTCTGAACAGGAAAAGAAACCAACACTCCCCCTGTCAAAACACAAAGGGACTTGCAGATGGGCAAATGAGGTAGAAATTTTGTCTGCCAGCAAGGATTATAGCAAGTGTGAGCTGTCACACTTGAAAAACAACAGAGCAGGCCCACAGAAAGAACAGAGTGCTCTGCTGCTTTATGGTTCAGGGTACAGCCCCAAAATTGCTGACTACAGTTGAAAACTGCTCAAACATTTTTCTTTTCACTTCCTCTGCTTTTGGTGTAGCGCCTCCCATGATAACACCTGAATATTCACACTCATTCTTACAAAATTTTTAAGAAATGTAAGAAATTTGTAGCAAAATGCTTGCAAAATATTGCAGTACTTTACTGATCAGTACCTCAGATTAAAAAAAATTAAATTATCTTGCTTAATTTGGATGCCTAACTGAATGTTCAGTTTCTTTCACCACAACTTAGACTTCAGCCACTCAAAGTAGGGTTGATGGACTTCAGTCACAGCTGATGGTTCCTGTTACTGCAAAACAGATCCACACTCACAAAACACAAAGCTAACAAATAACAAAACTGAAACACACACAGGCAGTCAGGAACCACTTGGGAACAACAAGATTTTAGTGAAATGCCAAGGATCTCACACACACAAAGAAATTTTGGCGACAAAGTCAGAATAAAATTCAGTTCTCCAGTGTAATGTTTAACTGTCTCAAGCCTAAGTACATCACTGGGTTTTGTTTGTTTGTTTTTTTTTTTTCTAATCTCCAACTCAATTCTTTACACTTACTTGTGGTCACAGAACTGGGAACTACATTGAGGAAACAAAACAAAACAAATCCCTCATTGCTCACTGTGATGTTCAAATGTCAGGATTTGGAGGGAAAAGGGGGACAGAAGAGGTGTGTGGAATTATATATTTAGAAGTGGCAAAATCATAGGCACTTTTATTATTTAATTTTTTATATCTTTCAGAAACACAGCCCATTTTAACTTTCTAGTTGCTACTTCCTAGTTGCTCTCAAGGCAGACCAAAACTCCCAAATACCAGCATTTGTCAGCACACTGACGGAGTGACAAGCCAACAGATCCAAGCCCTTGGAGCAGGGAATAGCAAAAGTCAGGTTAGGGTTTCTTTTTCTGGTGACTATTAGATAGCACCAAGAGCCTTCCTCAGGAGCTCTTGCTGCAGAAGGAGATGGTGCCATCCAGGTTCCTGATGTTCCTCAAGAGGCCCAAACTTCAGCATGTTCTCTCAAATACAAGATTTACAGCCTCATCCATTCAGCATTAATCCAGACCCACCCCATCCCTCCTTATTCCAGTTTCATTCTTCAGCAATCTCCAGCTATGTTTACTCACCAAAACCTCCTTGTCTAGCATGTCAATCTCATTACTCCAGACATAAAATTATCCCACCCTCATTCAAGCTCAAACCACCATTTGAGCCTCCTCTCCTTCAGTCCCAAGTTCTTCCCCTCTGCTTGCCAAAACATTGGACTTATTTTCTTCTCCACACCCACATCCCATTCTTATCCCTACTGCAATCAAATCAGGCAAGACAAGGCAAGGGAGAGACAAAGCACAGAGGAAACTGTTCTCCTGTTCAGTTCTGGGGCACAGCCCAAGCTCAGAGAAGAAACTCCAGGCCAAGTCCACTTCAGATCAGATCATACACATTGTGATTAAGTCCCCAAGTGCTCTGTTATAAAGATGAAAGAAAAAGGAGCATGTGCAAAAAAAAAAAAAACATTTTTAAAAATACAGCTACTCAGAGAGCAGAACTTCAGAAAGATAACACCCCACACTTCCTTGCCATAAAGGCCATTTCTATTCAACTTCCAGTCTTGTCCTGCAACAGAGGACTTTGAGACAATATTCAAACCACAATGAAGGAAAAAGTAAGAAATAAAAAGGTAAGTTTAGTCTATGTGCCAATTTAGTAGCTTTCAGTTGGGAAAAGGGAGGCAAAGACAAATTAGATTATAATTTAGAAATCAATTTACTAATCAATTTTGGCTAGACAGGCTTAACAGAAGCTTGACTTCCCTTCAGAATCCTTTATCTAACCTAACAAATGTGATCTCCTATGTGGAGAGCTAAAAAAGAAACCATACAAACATTAACTCAAATACATCTATGTTCAGGCCAGGCTTCACATTTTCCTGATCCATGGCATTATGTAAAAATGAGCTTTACATGCTTGTATTTTGAGTTGCTCAAGAGGGACTCCATGCATTCATACTAAAAAACACATAAAGTAAAAGCAACTTGTGGACCTACTGTGTATACTGTAATGCTTGCTGTCACACACCAGCTGCTCCTGTCTTTGGCATTCCAATCAAACCACATTCTTCCAGCTCCTCAAATTCCTGATAAGTGGTAATTCAGGTGACAAGTGGAGGGAGCACAATCTTTTAGAAATCCAAGCAGACTGTAGTAGATCTTTACCATCTACAAACTTGCAGTTCCTCCCAAAAATTCTCTCAAGCTGGTTTGATGTAAGACTCACAAAGAAGCAGTGTTGATTCCTCCCCAAAACATCTTTCTCTGAAATGAGTCATTTCACATTTGTTATGATTTCTACCAATTTGCTGCTATGAAAGTCGCAATTATTGGCCAACAATTCTTTAGAGCTTTCTTGGAAACTTTCATTAAATGACTTGCATTGGCCAACTCGCAGTCAGCAGGGACCTAATCAAATTTAAGTAAAAAGCTGAACATGGCATTCATCAGTTTGGGTGGTTTTTCCTCAAGTGTCTTGAGAACCTTGGGCGTGCATTATCTGGTCCTGAGAGTTTGCTGCTCTCCTGCTAACAAATGTATTTTGCAACACTTAAATTTGACTTAAAGCCTCTGAAACATTGCTTGTAAACCTTCTCCAGATTCTCCAACAATTAATTTCCTCAAAAACAATATTTTCTTTACCTGCTGTGGCCTCATCTTGTATGGATGGTTCCTTCTGTTTCTGAGAGCCTGCTAGTTCTATAGGCATTCTAGGAGGCTTCAAGCTCCTAATGAATTTGTACAAATACTATTAATTTTTTAGTATATTTTCTACAAGCAGATAGATTATTTTTATCTGCTTTGAATTATTACATTTATTCTCTTTTAAATACAATTATTTTAAGAATACTTACTTTTCCTAGGAGCCTTTTTTAGCATCCTCTTTAATCATGGCATTTTTCTTTTTATCTTTGCATCTTGTTCTGATAAATGGCATGCATTTGCCTCAAGTTTCTAGTGTGATGTCTTGGAACAGTCTCGATCTTGCCTGCAGGGATTCTACTTTATTTACTTTCCCCTTTTATTTTAAAAGTTTTTCTGAGCCCAGGTGTAGCAGATATTTTGCCTTCCACTGCTCCAACATGAATTCTGAATGATCAGTGACATTGCCATCACTGTTATAGAAATGTTCTCTGATTGCTATTTTGAAGGAGAGCCTAAATATCTTCCTCAGGAAGAAGTTAACACTTGTGTTTCCTTTTCCAGTTGGCTGCTCCAATAAACAATCCTTGATGTTATCTAAACATTTCATCCCAGCACCCCACCTTCATGCAAAATCTGCACAATCTATGTAAAGATATGCCTAATTTATGTAGTTTTAGAATTTTTAAGGTACCATAAAATACAAGACCTCGGAGGGGAGAAAAATCTTCAATTAAAACTAATATTGATATTATCTCCAACTCATTCAACCTCCAACAATTTCTAATTATCTGGATTCTTCAGATTTGTGAGATTTTCACTATTCCTAATTCAACATGAAAGCCAACTTGTAAAAAATGGCCACAGTGTTCTTTATTTTGTTCAGACTCAAACTATGCTAGTGTGTTATTTCTACCCATAATATCACTCTTAATTTCTAACTTTCTAAATAAAGCCTGGTGTAAGAGACTATCCAACTTCTTAACTCCTATAACATAAATCTAGTGTACTACTGATGCAATGAGGAATTGTTACAGACCTTAGAAGTATATTTTTGTATTACAGAATGTTTAGTAACAATCTCTTAGTGGTCCAGTCCATCAAACAGCTGCCTCAACCCTTATAATAATGAAGATGTTAACAAGCATCAAAAAATCCAAGCCCCAGAAGAGAGGTCAGTATCCTCCTCTGATGGAGGAGAATGACATCTAGCCAGGACCTTTGTTTGTGTGCCAAGGTTTTGGTAACAGGGGGCCACAGGGGTGGTTTCTGTGAAAAGCTGCATGTGTGCAGTTTATTCATTCTAGATTACATAATCTGTAGTGAAGGACAAGAATCATATGGCCTCACTTCTTTCTCCAGTTTAAGAGGTGCAAATTTCTGACAGTTCTATATGGAACATTTAAAGGAAGGCACAGATTTATGCTGCTCAGAAAAATATTCTTCAAATCTCATTCTATCATGACTTCCTTCAGCAACGTTAAGAATCCAAAATCAACAAAATTTTCACACCAGGATAGGGATAAGAGAACTAAATTAAAAGTATCCCCAAGACATTTAATTTTTGAAGAATTCAGTCACTGACATTGAAGGCAACTAATACTGCAGTGAGAGGGCATTGCAACACAGAGTTAAAGCATATTAACATTTTCCTCCAAAATTCACATGATTTAATCAAGATGCTGAAGTAAACACCAGAGCAACTAGAAGTTTGTGCTGTGTTATCAGCAGCATTCAGGTTCCAATGATATTTAAAGGCACAATGTGACTTTAACACAAAGTTGTTCTGACTGCTGTGCTACAGAATGAGAAAATGTTAAAGGCATCTTAAATGCCTCTTTCAGAACACTAAACATTAATTCTGCTCCCACCACCTTCTGAAACACAGATTTAATACGTGCTGATAAGTTTACACTAACACCATGAGGTAACAGACTGTTCCAGGTTCCTGGTTATAGCAATAAGGGTCTGGCTTTTTGCAAGTTTAATCCCATGAACATAAAGATGGGAAATGTAATGAAATGTGGCCTATTTCTACAATGACAGGAGAGTTATGAGCAGTCATCAAAGGTGCTGAGATGTTTCCAGTTCATTCATAAAGCTAGCAAGGAGCATGCTAGAAAACTAGAGAACTATAAACTCAAAAGTTCAGGCAGCACTAGCTCAGTAGCCACTGAGTGGCTGGAGTTCAACATTGACTCAATACTTAAATATTTGCTCAGCTCCTTTCCCAGGATTCACAGCCTGAGAAGAATTATGTGCTACTGCAAACATGCCCTCAGCAGTACCTGCACTAGTTAGCTGTGTCTACACAAAACTTCACACCAACAGGTACAGTCTTCCAGGATAATTCTGCTTGAAAGGAGCCTCAAGGGGTCACAGAGTCACAGTGTGTCAACAGCAGATGTTTTCTATGAAAGAATAAACATTATCCTGTATCCCCATCTCACCTTGGAGCAGTTGCCAATTTTATTTCCCTTGTGATAAGTTCCATTTCAAGCCTCATTTCTCTCAGGGTTAGAACTCCAAATGTTAATGAGCAGTTAAGCTTTTACACCAGGGATGGAATTCCCTTTGCAACTGTTGTTACCCAAAGTAGGATGACAACCAAGTAGGATGTGATCCCAAGTTCCCATTCAGGAACAAATGATGCACACCACATAAGAAAACCAATAATTTTTGGCCAAGATGAACAAAGGCAAAGCTACCAAGAGCAGAGAGAGAATAACAAATATTTCAAAAAATAAGCTGCCAATCCACTCTAGAAACACCACGTAAAACAGCTGGATCCAAAAAAGAACACAGCAAAAGGAAATCACAAAATAAAGCCTACATGTCCAGATTGCCCCCAAAAACTGCACTATGCATTAACCTACTGAGCTGAAACTAATTCTTTCAGTCATACCTAGCTTAGGTACAAACCTTTCCCTATTTTTGGCAGCCATATGTTAACTATTCCTCACAGAAGTGTTTATTCTGGGCTACAGAGACAAAAATCATCTTCAGCACTTATTTACAAATATATTTGATTAGTACCTTTATAAATGCATGCTATTAGCCAGCTTTTCTGTTAATGGCCTAACACATGCTAACCAAACCCATCTGTTGAAGTCTCCTAACCTTTCAAGGTGTTTCTGAAGACAAAAGCTGCCCAACTTTATATCTGGAATAAAAGCAAAAGTCATATGAAATTTAGGAAGAAGACATTTAGAGGATCAAAGATCAAATATATATTTTCCTAATCTTTGTATCAACAAAAATAAAATCTCACTGATAGCCAATTATTAGTGGGAGATTATTTAAGTTCCAGCATCTCATTCTAATATACACATCTTCACAAATTTTTATATTTCCTTATTTAAAAAATCCAGCAAATAAGTCATCAAAAAGTTATAAAGAGTCAGCATGTGTATTCCTGCAAATCTAGGGACAAATAATTCTCAGTTTGTCTATTATAAATCTACAGAGGTTATGGATCAAAGCCCAGTTACAGTTTCACAAACTAACACAACATACAGGATGGTAACTAAGAAACCTGAGACCAGAGTGGTTGTTATAGGTTGTACTGTAATTAAGAAATATAATAAAAGCCTGTTGCTTTGTCTCAATATAAAATAATTATGGTTAAGTCACAAGGGTTCTTAAAAATTTTATTTTACTATTTTATACCCTTAATTCAAGAACAGGTTACAGTAACTGCCTGAACTCTTTAACAAATTAAAGAGCTTCATTTTAAAAAATTATTATAGAATTTAAATTAATTTTGTACAGTATCCCAGAGCAGCATTTTGAAATTGGACTGTTATAAGATCACAAGTCATAAAAAATGAAGGAGGAAACAGTTTCCTTTTCTGTCTCTAGACCCGTGTTTTGGGATCTGCTTTTTGAACTCAGTGACAATGAAAGAATAACTTTTGGAATAATACATTTCTTCACAAAATCTTTAAAAGCTTCTTCTCTGTGAACTGTAGCAGAACAAATACTTGCAAAAACCCAAACTGTATGTCCAAGGTGCACCCATTTCTCTGGAATTATGTAAAGACAGTTGAGGTAAATCCAGGTGATCTCACAAGACCAAATCAACAACATTCCCCTGCAAAAAGAACCAATGTATCTTAGCACAGTGGGTGGATTTTTTTGCTTTTCTTTTGTTTCCAGAGTTTTTTGACAGGAACATCTGCTATCATTGGGCAGAATTTTGATTTGCATCAGCCTGCAACAAAAAAATCCTAATCCTAATCCAACCTTCAGAAAACAGAAAACCTGTGTATTGGTGCAATATATTCAGAATATAAAAATCTCATGAAGTTTGCTGTGCCAAGAGGGTTTCTGAAGCACCTTAAAATAATTTTAAAATCAATCATTTATTATCATTGGAAGACGCCATGCACATGGCTACAGTGAACTCATGATTGTTGCAAATTCTGCCCCAGGAACTGATCAGCAGAAAGTTAAACACAATAGAGTACTTTTTTACAGCACAAAAACCAGGCGCCCTCAGCATGGGCTAGGAACAAGCCAGTCCAAAGCAGAAAGAGACAGTTCTCCCCCAATAAGTAGGAAGCAACCTGCTTTATCAAAGGATGCAAGGAGTTCAGACGTGTTCAAGGGAAAACAGGACAAAGGAGGAAAGGTCCATAGATTGTAAAGGAGACTGAACAGCACTCACAACTAAAGAACTAAACCACATCAGAAAGTCCCCCAAGGTGAAAACAGGTGGAAGTTGGGAGAGTGTGGGAAGGTGGTATGGGAGAAAAGAAAGAAGAGTATCATATGTGATCATATTTTTATCCCTCCATTGGCTTCTGATTACAGCTATTTTCTTTTCCCCCATGACCTTTAATGCACCTAATTGCACATTAGCCCTTGCAATGGACGGGAAGATGATAAGCAGCAACTTGTGATTCTAGTTTTTATTGATTTTTCCCTTGGTGTGCTGCTTCTAGAGACATTGCAGTAGCAGGCAGATGCATTGGACAGACAGAAAAAGTTCTAACACACCCTTTGGCCCCAAAAGTCTTTAATATGACATATTCAAGCCAAGGAGGTAGAAGATATTTAACTCTTATGAACAGATGTTGAACTTGACCTTAGACAAAGATCAGAGATTAGAGACAGAATAGTAAAATAAATGAACTCTTAATCTGAGCTATTTTTATGTTTTAATACTACTAAAACTTAAAAGTAACTTCACCATTTGTTTAAGAGCAGTTTACTGGATTAAATGTCATTTTCTAAGTCTGCCACTGCTATGAAGCTGAAAAAATATCTTGTAGTAAGAATGTGGTTAAAGGGAGTGGAGAAGCTACCCTGTGAGGAGAGGCTGGGGGAGCTGGATTCATCCAGGCTGGAGAAGCAATGGATTTTTAGCTTTGGGGGTAAAAGTCCTGCTAGTGTCTAACAGGAGGCCATCACAGCAACAAAGCCAGGCTGTACTCTGTGGTGCAGAGTGTGAAGATGTGAGGCAATGCTGAAACAAGGAGTTCAGTCCAGAGGCAAGGAAAAAATATCTTACTGTGAGGGCACACAAGCAGGGAGACAAGGTGAAGCAGAATGCCCTGAGAAGCTGTGCTGTCTCCAGCCATGCAGGTCCTCAAGGCAAGAGTGGATAGCACAATATAACAGCACAGGATTCATAAAAGGTGGGTGGGGACTTCAAGATTGGCAAGACCACCACCACAGCCACATTGGAACTGGACCTTTTTTAGCTTGACCTTTTCACCTTTATGCTTCCTAATATCCTCTTATGTCCCACAGGCACTTTTTTTTGTTTTAATCTGATTTAAGTTTATTTGGAGCACTTGCTCTTGGCTTTTATTTTGTTCTGAAAGCTGCTGCTTCCATTCTTCAACCTGAAGAGGAGATTCTATGCCTGCTGTTTTTCTCCCTGCCCTATTATGCCATTCAGTACTGCTACTACAAAAGCTTCACTTTTTGGCCTACCACGACTGCAGTCCCACTACTTTAATGAAAAGATTTTCATACAAAGAGGTTTTGCTACAGGTAATTTCTATTCATTGTGGGTGTGCTGCAAGTATATTCAAGCACAAAAAAAAATTTGCAAAGGTATTTTAGCCAGCTCCACTCCAACTCTATTTGACACAAAGGCATGCAGTAAAATATTCCAAGAGTATCATTCCAGTTTTTCCAAATGCATAGACTCTGGCCAAAAATCTCTAAGTAAATATCTTTCACTTAAACTGGAAATTGTAAGCCTGCTTTTGTTTTTAACAGTTCTATTTCCAACCTTGAGATCAGGTATGTGAAAGCCTCACGCCATGACACACGCTTCTTTCAAATTCTCATTCTAGCTGTTCTGCAGAAAAGAAGCAAAGCAGCTGCCCCTTTAAAGCAAGGGAAAAGAGAATATATACCCCCTCCTTATCATCCCCTGCAAACGAGATACTGTGGCATATGCAACAGAAGATACAACTGCTAATCAAAATAAAATATATTAAAAAAAAAAAAAAAAAAGAGCAAGGCATTGCAAACAGAACGTATGCTTATTTAAAGCAGTAATCTCTTTGGTCTAATCTAGTTACATACTTTCGTCTTTTCTAAGAGTCTGCCCACAGCAGATAAACACACAAACCTTCTTGTGCTGCACCAACTGACGTCAGCAGTCGCTTAGGAACCGCGTTTGGTGCAAAAGTGGTAGTACCGAAACTATGTTTACAATTGAAAAAGAATGAAGTATGCAGGGCTCACCAGAGCCTTGGGAAAAGAGACACAAATTTATAAATGTAAACTGCAAAAGGGCTTCTTGAAAAATTCACTGGGCTTTCAGAGATATTTTATCTGCTTAAGTACCTTTTGGTGAATACCTAGAGCAATAGATTTATTTTTTATATATGCAATGGAAAAATGTTCACCCTGCCCAGAAAAAAAAAAAAAGTAATTGTCAGTTTTGTCAGTTTGGAATATAAGCTTTGAGCTTCTTTCACTTCTGTATAATCTGTAAATGAAAATTCAAATCCAGTAACAATTTTATTGAGTAACTGTTTACAGGGACAAAGCCCTGTTGTTCCCACAGTGAGAAAACAAAAGATGCCACAAAACAACCCGCACCAATAGAAATAATCATCCCATCACTATTTTCTAAGTAGTCAACTGTTTAGGAAGTCTAGTATTTAGGAACTTAGAGGTATTGTATTTTAAATAAGACCCTGAAGAATAAACCACATAAAACTACACAGATGCCAAGTTGTTTGAGACAACTTCCCAAATAACCTGAATTTACAATGACAGAATTTTAATTTTGAAAAAATGTGTGTGAAAACTCAATGCACAGGCTTCCTTATTAGTCCAGTGTAATATACAAGTAAAGCCTAAATTCTAAATAGCCTGATACCTTCCATTCTATAAAGTTTCTAATCACTTCTAGAAATCTATTGAATGAGAAAAAAAAATTGCACAAGGTTTTAAAAATGGCATTTAAAGTGCTAAATACAAGTATTATACTTCTAGTAAGCACTCCCAGCTCCAGTCTATGGAAATGAAGCAGTTTTCTCATCAGAGCTGGCCCTAATAGGAATGGACTGTAATGTTAGACATCATAACAGAGGGAGTCTGTATCCTGTGTGCTCACATTCCTCCTGCTGGCTCTGAGAAAACATGAAGGAAGAAGCTAAAGCTCAAGTGGCCAAAAAAAGGACACTGCAGAGAAGAACACAGAATAATTTGAGTCAATATTACAAAACCCAGAATGCTTATTTTCGTATTCTTTTGACAGATATCCAACATGAAACCCCACATTCAACAGTCCCTCTCAACCCCTGAACTGTAATTATTTACTCAGACCTGAGAGGTGGTGTGTGCATTTATCAGTTTTTTGCTGCACACATCTCCAATCAAAAAACAAAATAAAAAACAACCAAAAAACCACAAACAAAAACTGCACAGAAAGAGAAAAGTCTGCCTAATATAAGCATTACCATAAATTTAGGAAGGCTAACTGGAATATATGTTATACCAAATGGAAGTGATCAAAATCAGGAGTAAGCCCCCTTCACTTGACCAAAAATCCCCACCATGCATGTGCAAAGTGGAAAAACTACAGAAAAGGCAGTAAACAGGGGTAAACCTCTCTTTTTAAATACCTAGTTCCTGACATGCAAAGAATTTTACTAATTCTCTAAAACCAAAACAAGCAAAAGTAGCAAGTAAAATCAACTTAATCTGAAGCAGATAATGACTGATTTTATTCATCTCAGTATTTTTGGTCTTCTATCAGGAGTGGGAGAAAGCTCTGATTCCAATTTAGGGGTGATTCCAATGTGCCCCTAAAGAATATTGTCTCTGGATAAAGCCCAGAGGTAATTTGGGCCAAGAATAGCTATATGATCCCAAACAAACATTTCAACACCACCCAAAGGTCTAAGTAGTTTATCTGGAAATGAAGCAGAGTTATCTGAAGGAAAAAAAATGGCTCTGCTAAACTCAGCAATGTCTTAGTTATTGATTGAGATAGAGTTCTGAAATCGCCTCAGCTTGATTTCTGATTTATATGCCTGTACCTGGGCTCTAAGTCAACTTCTCCAGAATTCTGAATTTACTTCCCATCACAGCTCTCATCATGACAGCTGAAAACTGAGTTGCCAATCTTCTACCATCCTTGGAAAACAAAGCATTACTTTTCTGCTGCTGTATCTGGAACCAATCAAGGTGCTGAAGGGAACAACTTGCTGTTCAAATTGAGAATTTTGAAGGGCTAGAGCACAGTTCAACTCTGTTTCCATGGACAGCAGCAGCAGGAGACTCTCTTCTCCCAGGTCCCACTGCTGGCAAACCTCCCAAATCAAGACTTTCAGAAGCCACCTGAATCATCTTTTCAATAAGACTTGGGATAGGAAGGATAGAGCAAGAAACAAATGTCCAGTTGTTACCAAAAACCAACTGTGCCTGTGCACTAAGCACACACTACACAGAATTCTAGTCAGAATTATGCTCCCACAATGACAGCTTTGTGACCCACAAAGAGGTAAGACTTACTGGGGGAATTATTTTGTTGTTCTAATAACTGGTCTGGGAAGTGGCCAAGTTTTAAGTAAGTATCTTTTCCCTTCTTGACCCTCTCCTTTGCAATTTTAGCTAATTAATTTTAAAACAAACAAAAACATCACCTCACTGCCTAACCATATGACACATGCCTATGAGCAATGTAATAAACTATAAACATAAAACCCATCTCATCTGCAAGCAAAATGTGAACTTGGAGATACAATGAGAAACATTCTTCACCAACATAAGTTCCATTTCTTAGAGTGGGGCAAAAGTAATTCTGAGCATCAGAAAAGACTGAAGAAAACGAGTGGTAAGCAATATTAATAAATCTTCAAGCTTTCTGGTCATTTAGTGAAAAGAAATTCTATGAAAACTCATATTTTGCTTGAAATGCAAGCTTTGCTTCATCCTTTTATCTGCTGTCCATTTTACTACTCAGGGCTCCACAAGAATAGACTGATCTTTTATTTCTGGATAGATACAACACAAAATAAAATACCAGTGAGACAACTTTCTTTTCCATCCCAGCAGCAGCAGTGAATCAGGGCTCATGCCAGATCAAAACTTGTTCAAGCTCGTCCTCCAAAGAATAGCCATTGCCATTCCTACACTGGAAAAGAAGTTGTAGACTCTGCAACAAATGCACAGAGCACCAAAAAACAAAAAAAAAAAAAACCAAAACCAAAACCCCAGCCAATAAATAAGTCAGTATTTCATTTATATTGGTGCTGTCATTGCTAGACAGCTCATTTCCATAACTGGTAAAGACTGAGGAGCAACAAATGAAGTCCTTATAACATCTCAGGAAATACACTGTCATGTCTCACTACATAGAAGAGCATCTTCCCAAAATTTGAATAAACTTCTCAACAAGGAGTATTAGGACAATAAATACACTTTTTCAGTAAAAGGGTAAGTGCCTCTGTAAGGAGCACAAATGATAAAATCCTTAGAAATTTTCTCTCTTATGACTGGATTACCTGACAGCTTGGAGCTGGATGTTTATCCTCTGTCAAATTTCACTGAAATAAGGATTTCAGAGGTACCAAGGATGAATACTTCAGGCTGACAAGGCTGAGGTTGTTCAGCCTGGAGAAGAGCTGAACAACAGCTCTTGTTGCATGGAGAGGCTGCATGGAGACTTCATAGCAACCTTCCAGTATCTGCAAGGGGCCTACAGGAAAACCAGGGAGGGACTCCATCAGGCACTGCAGTGACAGGACAGGGAAAAATGGCTTCAAACTGAGAGAGAGCAGGTTTAGATTAGATATTTAGAAGAAATTCTTTACTAGGAGGTGATGAAGCAGTGGAACAGAAAAGATGGAAGTGTTCAAGGCCACACTGGATGGGGCCCTGAAGAACCTGGTCCAGTGGAAGGTGTCCCTGCCCATGGCAGGGGGGTGGTGAAACTAGAACATTAAGGTCCCTTCCAACCCAAACCATTCTATGATTTTAGGAGTGATTGCATGACAGAAAGGTATTTGAATTAAACTACAATGCATGCACACTGTTGATATATAAACTTGTCTATATTTACAATAATGTCTTCATTAAATAGAGGGTTATATCCCAAATAAATTACCCTAGAGAAGTATGTCCAAAAAGAAGGTCAGAACAGCCACTTCGGAGACAACCTGGAAAACAGACATCTGTAGTAAGGGAACAAAAATTCTTTACCAAGTTCAGATACATTTATAGAACCATAGAATTTTTAAGATTGGGAAAGAACTCAAGGATCATCAAGTCCAGCTAGGTTTAGCACTACCACATTCACCATTAAACCATGTCCAAGTACCCTAACCACATGCTTTTTGAACACTTCCAGGGATGATGACTACACTGCTCTCCTGTTCCAATGCTTTACAACCCTCTCCATGACAATTTTTTTCCTAATATCCAATGTAGACCTCTCCTGGGGCAGCCTGAGGCCATCTCCTCTCATTGCTGGCTGCCTGGAAGAAGAGGTGGACCCCCACCTGGTTACCACCTCCTCTTAGGCAGATGTAGAGAGTGATCAGGCCTCCCCTGATCCTCCTTTTCTCCAGGCTGAATGCCCCCAGCTCCCTCAGCTGCTCCTCACAGGACTTGTGCTCCAGACCCTTCCCCAGCTCTGTTCTCTGGACTCACTCCAGCCCCTCAATGTCCTTCCTGAACAGAGAGGTCCAGAACCAGGCACAGCACTCAAGGTGCGGCCTCACCAGTGCCCAGTGCAGGGGACAATCCCTGCCCTGCTCCTGCTGGCCACACTGTTGTTGATACAAGCCAGGTTGCCCTTGGCCTTCTTGGCCACCTGGGCACTGCTGGCTCATGTCCAGCTGCTGTCAACCAGCACTTCCAGGTGCTTTTCTGACACTTTTCCAGCCCCTCTTTCCCCAGCCTGTAGTACTGCAGAGGGGGTTGTGACCTGACAGGACAATGTCTTGCATTAGAATTTAACAGGAAAATAAAATAGGAAACAGGAAATTATTTTTTCAAGACTTTTTGTCCTGTATCATAAACCTTAGGGATATATTTATGCTTTAGATTCTTGAAAGGGCTATGATTTCAAGAATCAGTGCAAGTTCAGAACTAAAGCTCCAATCACGAAAGATGTTCAGAGGAAACTCAACTTGAGAGTTCGCAAAAACAAGCTGGTTAGACTAGAAAAAGCTACTTATAAAAGAAATGCTGAATCAACCAGCTCAATTAATTTCTCTTCAATGAAAAAAATCTATATTGGTACTTGGAAACACTGATGTAGAAACTTCAAACTTACTAACACCATAAGACTGAGTCACATTACCCTGTTTAAACAATGTTGACTCCCATTTTCACACTGAAACTATTTTAATTAATTGCCTCAGGCCACAGAAAATGAGCTACTACTTGGCAAACTAGAAAATGCAGCTTCCCAGTGTGTATAAATGGTTATTAAAAATTATTACAACTGCTTAAACAAAGATATTCTGTACAGTTCACATCAGTTATCAAACTAGTGAGAATACAAAGCAGTATGGTTTAAATGTCAAAATGCAAAAGCTGGTATTTGATTTCAATAATTTTGGGTTATATTTTTGACATTGGCAATTTTAATAATATAAGCTTGTGTAGATCTTTTGAAGTTAACAAGACCTCAGTGTGAATATACAGAGAACTTTATGGTATTTAATCATCAAAATGGTTCAGTAATTAAATAAACAAATCTGAAAATGGGGTAGGGAAGGCAGGTATCTTCTGTGAATGCTGGACATTCTAATTTTTTTTTTTTCCTTTTATAAAATTTTTAAATTTTGAGGCATAAGGAGTTTTTTTTTAATTCAAAGTAAATGTTCTAACAATCATTACCAAGTAACCAGCACAGCAGAATGCAGCAATTCTTCAGACAAATAGAACCAATAAAGCTACACAAAGAACTTACAAGAAGCTGTAGAATGAATGGCATTAATTATCACATCAATATTCCTAATTTTCATATTGAAAATTTGAAATATTTTGAATACTTAGTTTAAATTTTCTGATAAAATATTGTCTTCTGAAAGTACTGTCTTATTTTGTCAATAAAAGAATCCTTTACAAGTGTTCCAAGAAAAGAGACTAATACTATACTCTCTTTTACATAATGAAACCTAAAAAATACAAATCTATGATAAGTTTTTTTAGCATTTTAACAAAGCAACAAAAATCTGTAAGGTTATCATGAATCAAGATATATATTAAATACCAAAGCAAACACTTTAGAGATTCTGAAGTCACTTCTGTTTGGTGCATGTTTCTGACCAATAGATGAAAACGTGACCTTTCCTGTTCCTCAGCTCACACAGGGCTGTAACCAAGCTAATTAATTAATTAAAATCTGCACACAGGACATTTGCATTGAGAACCAAGCCTGTGATATATAAGAAAGACAGATTTTTGACTGGAGGCTGCCAGACAGTGAGGTTTAAAAAATAAAGCAGGGAAATCAGATTAGAATTGCCTGGTCTGGCCTGGGGCTTTATCCCTGATGGCACTGAGCATTTACAGGAAACATTGGCTAAATTCACAGAGCATTCAACTTTTGACAGTTTGTCAGCCACAACAAGGAGATCTGGCAAAATATTTAAAGTCTTGTGGGCAACTTTTCCAAATATTTAATTTATCAGAAAGATTAATGGCAGAATGGAATTCAGCACAAAATATGCCCCCATGCCCAATTTCCTGAGCAGATTTCACAGTATGCTGTACCATTAGCAGCATTACATACAGCTGGTTTAGGGCCATACAAAGAGGAGTCACTGTGCCCCTTCTCTTGAGATATTATAGGGTCATTTATAGCTCTTTACAGTCATTATAGTGACTGACTGCTAAGGGCCACACTCTTCAGAGTGCTGGCCAAACTGCCCCAGTCAATGAATAATTCTCAACTATTTCTTGCAAAATCTTTCTAATCATGTTTTCAGTTGAAAAGTCTTTCTTCTATTTCAGCTCCTCAGTGTATTTCTGCCAACAAGCCATACTTACTGAAGACCTTACACAGCACATCCCTGGCAGTGTTCAAGGCCAGGTTGGATGGGGCTCTGAGTACCCTGGTCTAGTGGAAGGTGTCCCTGCCCATGGCAGGGGCAGTAGAAGGAGATCATCTTCCATTCCATTCCATTCCATTCCATTCCATTCCATTCCATTCCATTCCATTCCATTCCATTCCATTCCATTCCATTCCATTCCATTCCATTCCATTCCATAATTCTCTGATATTCTGGGGATTCTGGTGACAGAGGAACCCTGCACATCCTTCATACTTCACACCACATTGGCTAGAACACATTACCATGTACAATCGCTACCAAATAGATAAAGCCCTAAAAACTGCTTATTGGACATTATAAAATTAAAGTGTTCTAACTCCATCTTCTGGCTAGGAATAATTGATATGGAAAATCAAAAGTGATCGAGTGAATTCAGCTTGACATTAGGCTTTACTTACAAACTTCAGGCTTCTAAAGTTTCCTCTTTATGTGATTAAAGCTTTCTCTCCAGCTTACTTCTCACTTCCCTCTCAGTTCTCCCAGGTTTGAGTTTGGTCCTTTTCTTCAAGGTAATGTAATGTAATGTATGTAATCAACATTTTTGTTAATGTTTTGGTTTAAAAAAATGTCTATTTAATCACGAGCAAATTTCCTCCTTATCTTCCTGCACATGATTTTAAAAGATAATAATAATAATTAGGTGATAAGTAACTGTCCTTGTGATAGGAAAGCATCATTAGTTGCACAATGCAAGATTTAACATTTCAGATTTCATAAAGGAATAGAGCTGACAATTCCAAACAGTAGGGCCACAGTTGTTTTCACACAATTCTCTCTTTGATCACAGACCTTGAGACAGTAGAAGAAAACACAAAAAGCTCACAAAAGAAACAGATACCTAAAGCCATTTCTGTCTATTCCTCAGCAGCTGAATTTGTTCAAAAGCTGAAATGAGACACACGGTGCTCCTGCTTCTATCTCCACTCCCAATCCCTTCTGCAAAAAAAAATTGTCCTGGTGACTGAATGCATCTTACACTGGTGATTCTGCTGAAGGGGTGACAGACACAATAGATAAGCAGATAACTCTACAAAATTAACATACCACAGACTAGGAGTTATTATAAAAGCAGTAAGCAATGCACAATTGGATTGCTCAGTTCCACATTATAGAAAATTGCAAAGTGGATGGAAAAGGAACTCAGAGGCACAAAGTCATAGGACCTATTCATCCCATGAAATGCAGCCTGGGCTTGAAATATTAATGAGAAACTGAAATTTTCATCATATTTTCCTATTCCTTATTGTCACATATGCGAATTTTTGGCAATACTTAAATTAAGAGCCAAGCAGGATTACTACAATGAGCTGGATAGAAGCTTCCTGACTGTAGCAACTTACTTATCTGGAACTTAAGGTACCCACAAAATTCAGAAAAATCATCACATAGAAGCATCAGAGGGACAGACACTTGCTGACTCAGTATGAGAGGATTTCCACTTCTGCACTCCCAGGTAATAGCTTTTCTTTACTATTACATTACACATTCAGTCCTGTAGATGGAAGCATGATGAATTGATGAGAGTCCAAGACTCAGAAGGTGACTCACAGAAGTGTTGTTACAGTTTCATCAAGTTTTTGTTTGATTTTGCTCCAAGAATTATGAAGAATTTTCACATAAACAGAGCAGTATTAAAGCACTGTTTTCAAAGAGTGCCAAATATTCTGGTGTGTGGAAGAGCCTAATTCACATGTGCCCTTTCCCAGTTCATTCAATACAGACATATCAATGCAGTATGATTCTGTCTGTGACCACACGATCTCAAATTGTTCTTCAAACAAACCCTCTGCTCCATTTATGTACAAGTCTCACTTAGATATCTAAATTGCACCTTTCCATTCAAAGCCTTTGTGAAAACTTTGTGTAAAACATTATATGTTGCAAGCATAGCACCACATTTGCCTGCAACTGCTTAATTTTAACTACCTGTTTGCCATATTTCAACCACCCAATGCCAAAGCGTTCTGTTCCTTTACATCAAAAAGACAATGCAGAATATATGGCTCACTCAGGACATGGAAAAAAATATATAGAGGCTTTTGGGCATGAGAGGATGCTCTTTTGACTGATTTATTGGGAAGTACTAAACACATCCATTCTTTACACAGCACTGCCATTAGTTCTCTTAAATCAGCACAACTTGGCAGGGCCACAATAAAGCTGCAGCCCTGCCCTCCCTCTGCTGCTCATTCCCACCCCTGGGTGACTCCCCCCTTCTGCAGCAAAAGCCTTTACACAGACACGTGGCAAGGAGCTACAAAAAAGAACTGATTACTTTTAACACGGATTAGTTCCCCAATTTAGTTCACTGTGTAGTCTCATGAATGCTTGTGTCAGCACAATGGGGGATGGTGCCAAGGCAGGAATGAGCAGACAGGGCTGGGGAGGACCACTCCTCTCAGTGTTAGTGCCAGAAAGCATTCAGGGGACTGGAATATTTAAGTAGAGGTGTTCAGATTAGAAACTTTATGTCCAAAGGTCAATATGAAAAAAAAAAAAATCAGTTTTTGTGACTATATAAAAACTAATTTAAATCGGACATAGTTCTTAGCATCAAAAAATTATGCTCTGACCTCAGAACTCATACTTTTAATCAAGATTTGCACTGCAATTGTACCTCCCAGCCAACAAAACCTGCTGCTGCACCACGCATTTTACTTGGTTCTGCTGCTGGTATTACGAGGAAAAAAAAGAGGTAAAAAAAAAACCACCTAAAGAAAAAACCCACCAGTATGTGAAGGAACAATGAGGAAGACTGAGGGGAAAAATAGAATATAGCAGAGACAAATACAAGAGGTCAGCATTCCAATTTCTAAAAAGTAAATAAATAAAGGAGGGTGGGAAGAAAGGAAGGAGGTACTGAAAAGTAACTGATAGCATTAAATCACTTGATTTTAAAAGTCATTGAAGTCTTAGCCTCCAGTGTGCATCTTAACAAAAACATTCCCTCTAAATAGGTACAATGTACAGAGGATAACACTTTAAGTCACAAATGCTTATAAAATTATTATCCCAGAGGGAAAATGTAGTGGAATATGAAGACTGAGGAAAATCATCTGTAAGTGTAATCTACAGCAATGAGAAGGTGAAAGGAGCTCTCTGCTCCACAGGATTTTAGCAAACTGTTACAATCTATTGATTTGTAAGGACTCAAATTCTGTGTGGACACCAAACATTTTGGGACGAAGCCTAACACTAAAGAAACTGGGAACAAGTTAGTTACTTGGACACAGCAAATAAATAAACTATGAAAATCACAAAATAGTAAAGGAAAACTTGTGACATGCCAGGAAAATTTAGAGATGGCTATGGCATGCCTCTCTGTTATTCTCCCCAGCTTTCATCCTCTGAAAATCCAAAACAAACAAAGAAGCCCAATGACAGGTTTACCACAGGCTGAAGCTGTGATGTTTTAGGGTGGAGATGGAGAGAAACTTCCTATTCATAAGAAAGAGGAAGATTTTATTATCAAGAGAAAGGGGCTGGAGAACAGAAATATATCTACATCATTTCCTCTGTTGATCTAAATGGTTACATGGAAATAAAAAAAAAAACATTCCCAGCAAAGATAGTTTGAAAATAAGAAGATGTGGAAGAAAGTTATTCCAATTAGACAATGGGAATAATAATAATAATTTCTAAAAAGCTGCCCATTTAAGGGATTCTAATTGTCATTTAGGAATATGATAAGGATACAAAAAAAAGAAAACACCCCCTTGTGCTGCTCAGAAAAGCATGCAAACATTCCTGATGCACAAAACTTTCCATGCAAGGTAGTCTGACAGCTGGTCATTTCAGCTTCACACACTTAAAAAAAAAAAAAAAAAAAAGATTGTCAGTCACTTCCTTCATGTTTTCAGTGGAATTTTCTACAAAACAGTTCATAAGGGCTGCAAAAACATTTTGCTGACTTGTAAAAATCTCAATCAGAAGGAGATGATAGAGACCTCAATCCCTTTTCTTTCATAGCACCCACCTATTTGACTGGTTCTGTTATAGAATAAACATTATGAGACAAGATGACTTGTCATGACACTGACAGATACAAACCAAATGTTTCCCCAGGAATTGGACAAAACATCACTGATTTTGCTGAAAAACATGCAGTCCCTTACTGTAATGCCTGAAAGATGCAACAGCCAAGTAGCATCCAGCTCCATCTGTTATTACAGACTTGTCTTTTGAAACATGCATGTATACCAAACAATCTGGCTGAGAATCCACAAAACAACAACTGAGTATTGTCAGCTCATAAAAGCACTTGGAAAATAGCTAACAAAGTGCCAGAATGAAGATCAAATACAGAGAATTAAATAAAAGTTACGCAGAAACATAAGTATGTGATCATGTAACTCCCATTTCCTTCATCGAAAGAAAACTGACAAGGCTTACAGGACTAAAATACTAAGCAAGGATAAAACAAACTATCCAGTATGCCTCACGTACTGCATAACTTGCAGGAATTGCCCTAAAAAATTGGCAGAATTACAGGACATAATCAATCCCAACACGGACCTGATGACACCACAGCCTGGATTTTACTGTCCAGAATCAAAGTGGCAACAAAAATGAAGGACAAAACTCAAAATTGTGATTTCCACATCTTGCTTTGTTAACATCTAGACTAGCTCTTTACTGATCACCCAGATTTAATCCCATTACCCACTGACTTCAACAGTAAAATTTCATGTCTTGCAGCTGAGCCAACACAAACCCACACCAAATACAGCCCTCACCAAGCCATGGCCACATGCAATGTCACAGAGAGGCTGAGCAAGGCAGCCAAATGACTCTGAAATACCAGCAAAACCTGGTGCTCTTCCTTTTTAATGGCCAATAAACCCCTGGTGTTTTAGCCACCTCCACACTAATTTTTTTTTTTTTTCTTTTTTTTTTTTTTTTTCAGTTTAAGTAAAATACAAGTGGAGAGAAGCCTGCACCAAGGTCCCAGGCCACACAGACAGTGATCACCATTTGGAATGCAACCCCAGTGACCAGCTAACCATAAATGACACTGGCCTGCAGTCCAGAAAATGCCCCTAAGAATATGGGCTGCCAAACTCCTACAGCCAAGGCAATTTATCATCAGTGTGCAGAAATGAGGGTACTCAGTCTTTCTAAGCCTTGTATCCAAGGGTTTTGGGGGGAAGAGGAGGGGAAAGTAGGGTTTGAAATTAGGAAGGTTGGGTGATTTGTTTGGTTGTCTTTTTCCCTTTATGCTTTTAATAAGAATTAAAATATTTGAAAACCCAAGTATTCAAGCACTTAAATTATATTGACTTTTTAAGCATTGCACAAACTGAGGAACATGTGCATTCTGTATTAACACTGATGTTTTAACAACTCTGGCCTTCAGCTATGTACTGTAATTCTAGTTTGTTAAACCTTAAATTTATTTGTGTGTTTGCCTATGTAACAAATCCATTGAAAAAATAAAAATCCCAAACATTAGGGGTTTAATCTGTTGGTCACTGTGTGATTTTTCCCTAAAAAATCCAGCCATAGCTAGCCACGAGACAATACCCATACTAACAATATACATCAATATTAAGCCAGTTAGTGTAAATTTGTTTACAGTTTTTAAGTGAAATACAGAAGATATGATCATTTTCTGAGATAAAACACACACTGCTTTCAACACTAACTGGTTTATATTAGTGGCTAGGTAACTACTGGAAATAACTGAATTTTAATCAACAAAGAAAAAAAGGATTTAGAAAAAAAAAATCCCTTGCTTTAGAGGTTAAGCCTCAGGTAACATTAATTTTGAAAACTATGTTTTAATATGTAGCACACACAAAAAAACTTCAGATTAATTGCTGGAATAGGTGGAGATATCCAAAACGTTGGTGAATTTAATTTTGGCAACTAGGGAAATTTATTTTCGTACAGATCACAAAAATATGATTGTACATTTTTGAGAACCAAGCACAGCTACAACTCTCTTCACAGAAGCAGCACGGAAAGTTTAAATAAATTGAATTTTTTTCCTAAGCAGCGCTTCACAAATTCTCTCGCAGTCACAAGCAGAGGGCTTGAGATGGAGCCAGTCTTTCCCTTTGTAACAGGCGAGTTCAGCTTGCAACACTATCAAAAATAAAAGAACTGTAAGCTAATTGCTGGCAAGTATGACGCAAGCGGTTTCCTAGGGAACAGCCCAAGTTGCTGAAGTGCCTGATCCAGCATTTCCTCATCTGTTTGCACTCACACCAGCAGTCTGACAATGTAGTCACTGCATCCTGTTTCACTCAGCAGCCAGAGAAACGCTCCGCTTAACCCTTCAGTTACAGCTCCCCACTTAGCCCTGCTCAAACTCACTTTTTACAGCCAGGCTTTGCACGGGCTTTTGCCTTGTCTCACAACTTGGCAGCAGCTGCCTTTTCTACTTTTAATTGGGAAGGAAAAGATGAGAAAAAAAATCAATTTAAATTATTTTTTTACAGCATCTTTTAATTTGTAATTTTTCTATTTGCACTAGTGAAAGTTTCAGCCACAAATTAAATTTAAAAATATTAGTCGCCCGCAGACTTTTCATAAAACAATGAGTTACATGTATTTCTGATCTTAACTTTACAAGTTTTAATCTTCCTGATTTTATCCTATACTTAAATTAAATATAAATATCAAGATTATCTATCAAACTGCTTCTCATTCAATTCAAAAAGACTCGTTTCTAAGTAGCCGTAGGCTCATTCGTAAGTAGCAAACATATTTTTAAAATGTATCAAAAAACAGACAGACACCAAGGAATAAAACAAAAATCACATTTTGATCTAAAAAAATGTAGAGAGGACAGATCTCATCAGTGTGCAGGGAAACTGCAGATCCTGGAGAAAAAAAAAATATAAAAAACAACAAATGCTGGCTTTTCTGGCAATATATTGAACACACAAAAAAATAGATTATTTTACAGTTTACTTCTTATATGTGAATTTGAATTTGGTCATTTCAGGACATGAATAAACATGAAACAAACTATTTTCAGCACAGAGCTTTTCTGTGCTGACATCAGTGCTTATCCGGTGTAAAACATGACTGTTTTTCTGTACTATGGGAATAGCTGTGGGCCACAAAGAAAGCAGAAAGGTGAGATAAAAGTAATTATTTGTTGTTGCTGTTGTTAAAAAATTCTGGGCAATTCTTCACCATGGAAAAACGCTCATGAAATTTAAGGTGAAAAAGGCTCCCCCCCCTTCACAGAGTGATCTCCTGAGTGCACTTTCAAATGGGAAACCCCCTCAAGCATTCTGAAATGGATGACAGCCAGCCAGAACAACCTGTCACAGCAGCTTCCTGACCACCAAAGAGAACTGGGTACTGAAAATGTGAAGGTGCAGGCAGGAGGCAGTGGCAGGGACTTTTCAGAATTCCTTTCCCCAAAGCTTACTCACTCAGGGGCCAGTCTGCATCATGCCAGAACTGCTCTGCAAGAAAACATCCTGATTTTCCACTAACTGGCACTCTCATTCTTTCTAATACACCGTGTTTCTCCTTTTTCTTGGGAAGCCTTCCTGCTCAAATCTAGCATCATACTGTAACAATATCCCAAAGCATAAAATAACAAGTTTTATGCTGAAAAGCCCAGGGGTACAGAGAAAGGAGCAGGCTGAAATAAAGCTCTTGAGAGCAGTTTTGCATGGTCACCAGTACTTCTGTAAAGAAAGAAGAAACCAGAAAGATAACACAACAGGATCAATGCTCTAGCTTAGTCAGCAATCAACTATTTGCTAGCATCTCAGTGGTGTATTTCTCAAAATACAGATGTTTCCATCAGTAGGCTTTTCTACTCTATTAATATAGATTTTTCTCTGCATTACTTCTTAGCTTCTCCCCATTCACCTGCATTCCTCTTATGTTATTCCTGTGTGCTACAGTACCCATAGAGTTTGCAGGAAGGCAGAAGAAAAACAGAAGTAAATGTTTTCTTCACCCATAGATAATTTTCCTCAACTGAATGGAAAGCTCAAGAAACAAAACAAAGGAAGAAGTCTGGTATGTGATTATGGAAATTCCAGAATGAGATCAAGCAGTTTCAGGGATGAGGAGCAGAAAACCAGGGATGGCACAATGCATGTTGAGGAACCCTAATGTCCCTATAGGGGAGGGAAGCAAACCAGCACAGGCTAGCAGGATACTGAAGATCCCCACCCTGACTGTATTCAGCAGTGGATTAGGGAGCCCTGAGGAAAGTGATGAGCCACATGATGGCTCTGGCTTATGGGATTCAAGGTTCAGACAATTTCTCCAAAACTAAAACATAAAATGGTTGCCAAGGATATCTTTGATAAAATGAGTTTTTAGGTGAGTGGATTAGAACCAGGTGGAAGAAGACCCACATAGAAGTTCTGTCAGAGGGCACTAAAAGATATTTATATACCAATATGAACAAAAGCCTCTGCAAGGGTTGGAAATCTATCCAAATACCACTGGCTTAGCACTTTTATAATCCTCAGAATTGTTGTCTGCCTCATAACAATCCACTGACTATGGAATCCACCATCACAGTGTTGTTTTCTCCAGCTCTGTCTCCTGCTACACTCTGGGACACAAGAAAGAAAATACAGCTAGGTGTATTTTCAAGTCACCAAGCTAGGTGACATCCCAAATGACGCTCATGACAAGAGCAAGGCAGGGAACTAGCTGTCCTCTTTAAATCTGCTTTTTTCTTGGCTTACCCATCTTACTGAAATCTGCAGGGGTACCACTGCAGAACATCTCAGAGAGTGAATCACAGCTGATGGGAAGAACAAGACAGACCTGGAACACAGCTGGGAATCTAACAGATATGCTGAATCAATGTATTACTCAGATATTGGAGATAAAGTTCAAAATTTCTTTTAAAAGAAAGAAAAGTTCTGTGAAAATCCACTAAAATGTGCAAACCTAAGGGAGGTAAATAAAGCTCAAGGTATCAGAACAAAAAGTATTCCTATGCCCCTGCTGATCCTGTTACAGCCCAAGCTGTAATCAGAATGAAACAACCCAACCAAATTCATTGTCAGTACTGTACAGATCAGGCAAAGCTTTCCTGTAGCTCTCAAACACTGCAGGAAAGTACAATGACAAATACAAATCCTCTGAGTCTTTATCTCCATGTTTAACGGTGTAGTGAAGGGAGGAAGATGTTCAGCATTTATTTTTTGAGGCACAGCTCATTCCATACTATCTATCATTAGTCAGCCAGCTCCTCTTGCTACAATTGCAACCCTTGAGCCAATACTACTCCTATTTCTCCCTCCTCACTTGCTTACAATAGGAGAGAGCAAGGCAAAACATAAACAAGATGTCTAAAGAGACATCTTGTTAAAAAAAAAAAATCACCCAAAAACACCAAACCCCAAACCAACCTAGAAATCCTTTGTCCCCATCATCCAGGAAATAAACAAACAGGGGGTTGTTTTGAGTTTTGAAACTACTGAAGACATGCAGATACTCTTTGGGCAGCAAAAAATAAGCTCTGAGCCACCAAAGCCCACATCCTAAGAGCTCAGATGTGACAAATAAATTTGCAGGTGCACTTACAGAGAAGGAAGCAGATGGGGGAGTGCCCTGCATCTAACCTGCAGAACTAAAAAAGCAAAATGAACAAAGAACTTCACAATAAAATACAGTATCAAGGTAAAAGAGAAGGTATGCATGACTGTAAAAAATAAATGTATGCAGCATCTTCAATGTAGCTGAATTGTGTACAACTTTTCCACAATGGCCAGTTACAAGTAACAGATTCTAGAAACATTTTAATGCTGTAACTACAAATAAATATTTAATTCTTCTGTGTTATAAGTTATAACTTACAAAATGTTCTATAATTTTTAAACACTAATTTGATTGCTAGGTTTCTAAACAGTAAAGTGTTTTGTGTCAGAACATTTTAATATCTCTGCTGAAACAGACACTTGTAATTTTGGACCAAATTATGGTACTGATCTTACAACAAAGAAAGAACACACTGGTAGGAAGAGGTGTTCAAATTATCGTAAATGAAGAAAAGGTAAAAACAAGGACAAAGAAAGAAAAATGATATCTCCAAAAAAGACAAGCAAATAAGGAATTTACTTTTGAACGTTAATCTCCTGGAAAATTATTTCCTTGTACTTTCGAGGCCCAAATAATTAAGAATAAAAATGTGGCTTCTAAAGGCACACCAAACCTATCCATCACCAGACAGGTGAAAGAAACATAGCTCTAGGAGTGTGTTCAAGACTGTTAACACTTGTTAAAGTTATAAATTACATTAAGCTCTGTGAATTTTTAAACAAGTAAGGACTATAATCTCAATCCTTAAACACTGCAAAACACATGTTCTTTTCCACTTGAAAGCTTAAGTGCTCTGCTGACTCTAGGGAGCTTCCTACGAGAACAAGTGTTAAGGCAAGCATGGAAGACTTACAAATCTTTAGAAAGGAGATTTTAACAGCAACTACTCTCATAAAAGACAAATTACATAGGACTAAATGTACCTTTAGAGGTCCATTATTGAAGCTGTACTGACTTTTGCAGATACCTGAAATGGCATCTATTAGATGAAACACAGTTTAAATATTTTCTAATGTTGTGAGACACCTTCCCAAAAAAATATATCAATTTCATGTTTACAGGTGTAATATCAGTTTCTAACTTGATTTGTCCTGAAATGTTATGCCCAATAATGAGTTATGTAAATTTTACACATAAGCACTGAGTTGTACTCAGTTTTAATAAGACTGTTTGAAGCTTAGGGTGTCTTATCTAATTTTTATTTTTGCTCTTCATAAAAAATTCTTATCCATCACACATAGGATAAAGTACTGCTTCTTTTCATCAGACCATTCTGCAGATGTCTCCGGCAGTCATTGCCTCAGAGGATTTGAAAACACAGGCCACACTTAAAGCAATAGCCAGCATTGCATCTGCCTCTGCTCATCTACTCCCATTTTCTTATTTTCATCTTGACATCATAGAAGATCACTTGCAAGCTTATTATTTTCAAACTTCTTTGAAATTCTCTGGCATATAATGAACAGGCTGCCAGTTATGAAAAATAAATGAAGTAACAGCAATGACAAAAAGAAGGACTGGTCATTAACATAAAAGCTGTTCCAAACTCTTCCTTCTCAATCCAACTTGTTCAAGCACTCCAAATAGAAGGAAAAATTAGACTTTCTGTATTATGAGGGCATGCTGTGCTGAATAAAAACCAGCAATAAATGCTGATAAAATTCTAATTAATGCTTTCTATAACTGCCTAAAAATAAGCTAAGAGATGCTTATAATCAAAATACTTTCAACTGTGCTTTGCCATAACAGCAAAATGCTGTCATTTACATCATGGTAATAACTCATTTTGACTTCAGACAGACAAATTACAGTTCTTTAATCGTTAGAAAGATCCTAAGTAGCATTCCACAGATTTTTTACTATTTAAACAAAAAGAAAAAAAAAACCTAGAAGATGACTAAACATCTGTGTGAATAATCTATGGAAATTCTCTCACTGCAAGGTTTGTTTGAAATCTGCTTTGTGAGCATTTTCCAAAACTGATTCCCAAAAGAATACTCTGCTGCCCCAAAAATGCAGTTAGCTGAAACAAGGACAGAAGGAGGATGCATGCAGGGTGGACAAGACAATCCTGTTTGTGTTTTTTAGTTAAGACATGAAATGTACTGCTCTATTCTATACTAACATGTTAGGAATAATCATCATTAATGATTTCTTTACATCTGTGTCTCACTGCCCTTTTGTACGGACAATCTCAGTGGAAACAGTAAAACCTGGACCAATATTCATCTTTCCCTGAGCAAAATAAAGTCTGCTTCTTGCAGATCCGACTGGCCAAGAGGAAAGCTGTGCTAGCGTGCCTTTGCTCCTTCCAGCCTCAGCCAATTCCTTCAGGGCACTTGCTGCCAGAGCAGATGGTGTTTCACAGGCACAGCAGGATCTAAACTTTTTCAGCCTGCTAATCACACCTTCAGGTTTCAACACAAACTTCCCTCCCTTTCTACTCACACATCTGCTTGTATCTGCAGAAACGCAGCTTAAATAAACTGAGATTTAATTTCATACTATGTAATGAGGGAGGGAGAATTTGTAGGAAACTACGGAATTGCAAGAGCAGCTATGCAAGAGCCTGTGAGTGAATTTATACATGACACTGTCTAGGTGGCAAATCAAATGAAATGAAGGCCACTGTGAACAGTAATCAACATAATAATCACTTAAGAGCTCTCTCAAAACACTCTTTTTTTTTTTCCCAAGTCAGCATCATTAAACCACCCATGACACTGAGTTTTTTTAACTACTAACTACATCCTATGAACACAGAGATCTTGCCCTGCCTCGGAGAAAGCTCACAAAAAGTCAGCTCAGTTGAGAGGTACAAGCCCAGCTGAGAGGCCATCCCTGCCTGTAAAGCACAGGGTGTGAGGTTCCTTGGCCACCCCACAGCCCTCACACAGGAGATAATGAGGGATCTGAGAGCCACTGTTGAGCAGTCATCACATTTTGAAAAACAGGAGGTGTATCAACAACCTCTGTGAAAGGATGGAAACTCTTCTGGACAGCCAGAAGGTACTAGAAAAATCTCCTTTAAAAACCCTGTATTTCTTAAATTAGTAACTGTAGAATACTCAGAAACTTAGAATTCTTTTAAAAGAATCTACTAGGCAGAAAGAAAGAAATTATATTCTTGAAGTGGCAAATAGGTATCACACAATAATACTTAGGAGGAAAAAAATAAATATGTTGTGATTGAACATGCAATATCAACTGACTCTATGAAAAATAAAAAGACCCTAAATGGAAACACAGGCCTTTAGTTTTAAGTCACAGTAGAAAAAAAGTCATGCAGACATTAAGGCTAGTAAAAGAATGTCTTTTTTACCCTTTAATTTAGCTCCTATCTTGTAAAAGGGCATTAATTAATCAAAAACAAATGAAGCATGACCAGTAATGAAGGTTAAAGAGACACACTAATACCATGGTGCCTATGCAGGGAGTCATAATGAAGCTTTTATTTCAATAAAAATGATGAAATTTCCCTCTGGTAACTCTAGCTTTTACCCACTTTTAGAAAAGTTCATTCTATATTCTGAGCTTTGGTGACAAAAGCATCCTGACAGTAGATATTAACAGGCAGGTGTGACACAGGCTTGCTGTATCACCACTCCTCAGAGGTACAGTTCCTCTGGGGTGGGGGAGCAGCACTGGCTGCTTTGGGCATAATGAGTGAACTCACCCCAAATTAAACCCCATTCCTACTTCTGTGACCATCAGCAGCATGGATACAGCTAAACCAACTCACCTGTCATGATAATTCACACCAAAAAGCCTGAGATTTTCCTCATAAAAAAGGGAAGACCTCTCAAAACCAAATCCAAAGCACTCAAATACAGCCTTATATGGTACCTTTTCTACAGTATCTTGAAAACCTTAAAAATAGTAAATTATAGAGGGAAAATATCATTTTCATAGTCCGTAAAACAAACTTTTATTTATCAAATGAACAACAAATGGAACATTTGCTGCATACATGCCTTAGAGTATGCAGCACTAATAACTTAGTGAAGGGATTTGGGTTTACATAAAGGGACATTAAGGTGGCAACTCCATACTAGGTAACAAAACTTGTCAACATTACCATTTGATCAGACATTGAACTGGAAATATGCCAGGTTTTTTCACACACCCCTGTACAAACTGGAGTGAACACTGGTGGTCACGAATGTTCTGCATAACAGCACTGCTTTTCATAAATATTGAACTATCAAACAAATAGGGGGATATAAAGAACTGCTTGGTTATCTGTGCCCTGGTCTGGCCCTCTCCCAATAAATTTGCAGTTGTTTCAAAGGAATGTGCTACATACAAAAGCTCTGTGTGAAAAAGTGAGGATGGCCCAACACATCAAAACTTACTCCTCACCAGCTGCCTGTATTGATATCGATGATGTCCTTCTCCAGCTGAATGAACCATTTTCAAATACAAAACTGCTCTGGAAGCTGACATTTTGTTTCAGCAGTCATGCCTTGTTATGGCCCTTCCAGGTCCTAGAACAGTTTGTTTTGCCACACTCATCAATAAGGCCATTCACTTCTCTGCTCTTCCTTAAGCACAGAGTTCCCTGACCTATTTCTTTCACAAATATCGGTAACACTTCCCTTCCCCAAATATCATCATCTGCCAGTTTGCTTGTTACCCTGGGAACTCTCATTTATTAACATCCATGGCTCCTGTCTGCTTTGAAGGCTCTAGCACAATTTTACTGCCACTAGCTTCTTAAAGTTATTGATCCTTTTTCTGCTTCAGCAACAATCACTCAGACATTGCACAGTTTGCCCTGACCAATCCAAGCTCTAGCTGTAACCTTAAATTTTCATTTCTGCTATTGAGTTGCAGGAAAGTCCCCTTTTTTTTTTTTTCACCATTAAAATTTATTCTGTAGTGTCATTGCATCTTGTAAAGCATTGTTTTCAGCCACTGGAAAGGACATGCTGAAATTCAACATTTCCTTTCACTCTCTTTTACTCTCATCTTCAACTATTCTTTCAGCTTGCTCTCCACATAGTTTTTATCCTGGAAAATCAGTGAGATTCCAGCAAAATATTCTATGTCTGTAGCCTTCTGTGGTCTGTCCTCTCTTTTCTCATTTGGCAGACACAAGTTTTGCATCTGTTTTCCTCCAGAACTTTTTGCATCAACAATAGAACAGTACATCCCCTCATTTTCCCTGCCTGTGATCTCCAATCTTTGCACAAAAGCACAAGATTTACCCTTTCCCATCTTCAGCAACTGGTATAATCTAATAGTGGTATTTGCCTTTGTTCAGTGATTTCTTTTGAGGGTGGTAAGACTGCATCAAGTCTTCATTTTAAAGTATCAGAAAAGCAAAACAGGAATAAAAAAGCTTTTTTTAGAAATATAAGTTTCCAACCAAATGTCACATAGGGCCCAGGCTGTGACAGACTCCCCACCCCACCTGCATCATTCTGGTGCTCACTCGTGACATGAGACTGTCACGGGGATTCTGAGAGCTCAGCTCACACTGCAGACTTGCCCTGCCCATTCCATAGAGTTTCTTCCCTTCCCATTCATGTTCTTTTCATAAAATCTGCTGGGATTTGATCCTGTAAGGCCAATATACTACAATCAGTTCCACTGCTCAAGTTCAATTATTAGAATAGTACTGTCAGGCATATACACGCACAGACATACAGTGTCAAAATAAGAGTTTTTCTCAGGAAAATATACCAAATTTCTTGCCATTCTCTTCCCTTTCATATTTAACCTCCCAGAATACACTGTTCACAAAGCCCAGCATGGAAGCTGCCCCTCTTTTTCATTCCAGAGACTCTTCTGAGCACCTTTTGTTTCTCATCTCGACAAGTTTCTTTCCTAAATTTAAAACATCTTCCCGGTCCAAGCTGAATATTAGTAGTTTATGCAATTTATTCTGCTATTTTTCTTCAACATAGTCAATCATACAGTTGTTGGAACTGTCTCTCACAGCTTCTTTTATTTCTTTCCTACTGGTGCTCTGTAACATGCTTCCCTCACCTTCCAACAAATTTCTGCAGCATTTCCACAGCAGGGGTCTTTGATCTCCTTCCTTTCTCCACTTATATTTTCTTTCCAGGAAAACACACCTGAAGCAACAAACTCCTTTGCTACACAGACAGCTCAGAGACACTCTTGCCTGCTTTTACTTATGCAGAGTATAAACTGCCACCAAGTCTTGGATATCTAAAAGCCAGCTTAAGCTAAACTTAGCCAACAGAACTCTTAAGTACACTCAGTCTTCCTAAAACCCTTCTTTGTCATTCTCAGTGGTCCCAGGTGAAATTGTGCCAGGGGATAACATCTTAAACTCTGACCTCTCTACTGTCAAACCATGATTCAATCAGCCTTTCTTTGTGGTATATTACTACAAGAGAGAAAGAGAGAGAGAAAAAGAGAGAGGGAGAAAGAGAGACAGAGAGAGAGAAAAAGAAGAGGGAGAAAGAGAGACAGAGAGAGAGACAGAGAGAGAGACAGAGAGAGAGACAGAGAGAGAGACAGAGAGAGAGACGGAGAGAGAGACAATATAAGACAGAGAGAGAAGAGACAGAGAGGAGACAGGGAGAGAGACAGAGAGAGAGACAGAGAGAGAGATACGAGAGAGAGAGACAGAGAGAGAGACAGAGAGAGAGACATAGAGGAGACATAGAGACGAGACAGAGAGAGAGACCAGAGAGAAGAGACAGAGAGAGAGACAGAGAGAGAGACAGAGAGAGAGACAGAGATATGAGACACTGAGTAGAGACAGAGAGAGAGAGACGAGAGATAGAGACAGAGAGAGAGACAGAGAGAGACAGTAGAGATAGACAGAGAGATAGCGAGATGAGAGAGACGAGATAGAGACCGAGAGGAGACAGAGAGAGAGACAGAGAGAGAGACAGAGAGAGAGACAGAGAGAGAGACAGAGAGATAGACAGAGAAGAGAGACCAGGAGAGAACAGATAGAGAGACAGAGAGAGAGACAGAGAGAGAGACATAGAGAGAGACAGAGAGAGAGACAGATAGAGAGAGAACAGAGAGATAGACAGAGAGATAGACAGAGATGAGAGAAGAGAAGAGACAGAGAGAGAGACATATAGAAGCACAGAGAGAGAGACAGAGAGAGATAGACGACCATGAAGAGGACAGAGAGATAGACAGAGATAGATACAGAGAAACGAGAGATAGAAGACAGAGAGAAGACAAGAGAGAGAGACAGAGAGAGAGACAGAGAGAACTTTGACCAACTTTTACTTCTCATTTCACATTTCATCTAGCTCAATATAATTTGCCAACGTCAGAGAGAACCAGACAGAAACAACAGAATCCTACCCATTCAAAATATGGTTGCAGAAACAGTTTTCCAAGTCTGTTACTTTCACCATGCAAGCATTCTCTTTGCATATTCCTCACATTCAGCTGCATCCCATTGGAATTGATTCCATCCACAGCTCAACACACACTGCTACCTTGATTTTTTCCCTGTGAGATAAACCCCAGGAACAGGAAGATTTGGTGAACAACAGAAATACATCTGGCCATGCAGGTACAGCTGTGGTAACAGTCATTGGAATCATGAGGGAGAAACTACAAACAGCAAAGAGCTGGTTTGTCAAACACGCAGCAAGGAGAATTGTATTTTGTTACTGGCTGCACTCAACAGGTAAAGGTTCACCTGTTTCTGGGTTGCAAACAGCATCTGAGTGTAGCAGATACTAAAAATCTGTTTCAGTATCAGATTATAAAATACACATTAACAGACAGCTTCTGCACTAGGAAGTTTATGCCCTGAAAACTTAAGGACAAGGTGTAATTTGTTTCACAAATAGGTAACAGACGCAGATGTAAATTTCATGAGCAAATAAGGAACTGCATTAATTTCAAGCTACACAAATATTTCAGACTCCTGAAATCAAGTCCTGATGTTCCTAAGGTAATACATCAAAGGTATGAGATAGCTTGGAACAGAAACTGGGGAGAGGTGGTGGTCAATCCAACCCTAACCACAAGACAATTCTTCCTGTAATTAACAGAGTGCAACATGAAAGCAGTATTTGTTCATTAAATATCCCAGCTTTCCTATGTGCTTGAACCCAGTCAGATAACCAGAAAAAGTGTGTTTCAGCTCTGTTTGCAGACTGTTTTGGACATGTATCATGTGTATTTGAATAGGAAGGCCTATTCTTTACTCAAGGAAAAATATGAATATTTTTTCTGGATTCTGAGAAGTTCCTATTTAAGATTTCCTACACATAGGTGTTTGCTCTCATATACATGTCCACTACCAAGTTAAAGAAAAAAAAATCTTACTACCATATTTTTCAGGACATAGTGTTTACAAGATCTGCAATATTGACAAGCACCTTTTAGATTCCCTGATTTGGCTTTCAGACAAAAAAAAAAAAAAAAAAAAAAAAAAAAAAAATTAAGTGCTAAATGTGCAACAGTCAATAAAGATAAACCCTTTGATATCAGTAGCAATAGGTGGAGCTAACAGATTACCACCCAATTAATACATGCAGTCAAAATATGACCTACACAAAGTTTGAAATACCAATCAATACTGCAGTCTTACTGCAATTCTTCTCTGGGTCCAGGATGAATATTGAAGTAACAATATAAACAGCCTGTTTACTGCTAAAATCATATCAATTTCTATTGGCAGAAGTGTTAATGTAGTAGAATTCAGAAAAGGCATTGCCTTTGCAAAATTTTTTGCTGTAATTTGAGTCATATTGTTTTCTACAACGTGTATTTATATATTTTGATATTGGCATTTAAGTATACTTACACAAAAACATAAAGACATAATCTGTTCAAGTTTCTTTCCTCCCACCTCAAAATATATTGCTAGACATATACACTGCAGAAGAGACACACACAGCACGAATTGAGACACTTTGATTGCTAAAGTAGATATAGATATTCATATAAATAGCAAGAATAATCTAATTTTATCAACTTTCCAGCTTTATAGTTACTGCACCTATTGAAGTCCAGAAAGCAATACCTAAGTATTTGTCATGAGGATTACTCAAATTTGCAAGCTTTTACAGGATCATGCTTACAAGGCTTCTTTCCACCTGTACCCCAGAAAAAAAATTCCATCCAATTTCTGTGTGCATGTGCTGCTGGTTGTACATTCCCTGTGTGTTAGTATTCCATCCTGCTCCCACCCCTCCATGCACACAGACCCCTTGGAACTGTTGGCTTAAAAAAAAAAAAAAAGAAAAAAACCCAATCAAATAAATATCATTATCTTCTTGTATACTTTGGTAGATAAAGAGCAAATATAACTTCAAATCAACATGTTACTGAAAATTTAAGGTCAATACTAACATTCTCTAGTTTTATCAAATAATAACTAAAATCTACACAAAATGAGATTGTTCTTATTATAAAAAAAAATAGAAAGAAATAAAAAAAATCAGCCACTGGACTAATCTCCCCAGAGAAGTAATGGATTCCCCAACATTAGACAAGTTTAAGATTTAGCAGGACAGGGTGCTGGGCCAACTTGTCTAGACAGTGATTTTGCCAAGAAAGGTATGACCAGATGATCCTTGGAGTACCCTACTGACCTGCTATTCTATACTTGACATAACTTCTTCTACATATAAGAGGCTTGTGACACAAAATACATCTAATAGAATCACAATAATAACTTATCTCTCATTCATTAAAGTATTTCTGTCATGGTGGACTAGCAGCATCTTCCTAACAATGTTCATTCAACTCCTTGAAATACTAATATTGGAAAAAAACCCCACAGTACTGCTTTATAAAGACCTGCAAAATGTGTAATCAGCCCTTAAAGAAAAGCCACGCAATAGATGCTCTCTGAAAAGCATAAAGTGTACACATTCCTTTGGTTTCAAGGAAGCAATATAAAAACCTTGTACTGTTTATTCATATAAAGTCACACATTATGGGTTTACTTCTCCCTACCCCTGCACAAACAATTGATGTTTTATCAGCTCTGCAACGTCTGATCTCTCTCCAAGTCAGACAGGAGATCAGAGGATTTAACCTGTGTTATCCTTGTAAAATTGCATATAAAATACAGCAGAGAACATGTATCTGTGGTTCTCATTTAAACTGTGCTTAACAAAACACAAATATTTATTGTGAAGCATAATAGATCATTAGGAAAATGAAGAACTTCATATCTCTTTGTTGTTCACATCTAGTGATAACAAAGATATCAAATTCTGGAAGTCTACCAAAAAGTTACATTTTATTATGAACACGTATGATTTAAGCATTGCCAATAAATTCTATGTATTTAGTTATAGCTGACATTTATGATGTTACTTGAAGAATAATGAATGCCCTAACTTGAAATATGCACATGCCTTTAAAAAGTGAGCTGAACGTCAAAGGAAGCTTTTAGTAACTTGCATATGAACAAATACCTTCTATCATCTAGAAAGGTTAATGAAATCACATTTTCTGAGATTTCTGCACTATAGACGAATGTGACAGCAAAAGAGAGCATTTACTATCCAGAAGGGAACAGAGAAAGTAAATTATTATATGATAGTCCCTACATATCTTAACTGCTAGTAAAATATTTTAATGTTTCTTTCATTGTATGCATTAGATAATCTGCAACGTACTGAATGAGTTATTTCTGAAGACTGTCACAGCATACTTGCATTTTAACCTTTTATGCAGAAACAATTACTGCATTAATGACTGTAAACAATTACTGTATTAATTCTGTTGGGCAAACTCAGGGGGGGAAATGCTCGAAAACTACTCCACCGTTTCAGATTCACTTCGTATTTCATCAGACCTAATTCACAGTCAATCACAAGACCTGCATTATAGAGCAAATGTCAAGGAAAAACTAGAAAATTTTATTTGGCACCGATGAGCTTCAGCCACGACAGTAACAGACGGGGGATTCTGCAGCAACAATCACTTCGCAGAAACTGCTCACTTGCGCGTTTATTAAATGCACTCCCCTCATTCTCCCTCCTACAACGGGCTGATAATCCACTTGCAGCAGCCTCGGGCCAGTTCCAACACAACTCGATGTTCCTGCAGTTGACGTGCAAGTGCCCAAATAAAAACAAACTCCCCCACACGCACGGGGGTTTACGCTACAAAAAACAAGACTCATTGAAAAGTTTTCCGGGAGGTAGAAACCAACAGAGTTCCATTCAAGAAAACTGAGCGTTTCGGGCATCCCTCCAGCCCCTACTGAACAGCTCTCTCTTCAGTAAAAAGAAGTTTCTTAAAACCCATCAACCCAAAACTAACGTTAACTTAGGTGGAGCGAGGAGCAGGGGAGAGAGAGAGGGAGAGAGGGGAACAAACGACAGTAATCTGCAGGGCAGAAGGACAGCTGCCACTCAAACAACGCCAACACTCGATAAATAATATCCCTCAAAACCTGATATTTCTTTTGCACTTGGTAATGGTTTTGTCGATAGAAAGCGGGAAGAACCAGAAGTGCCGGGCAGCTTAGAAAGCTGCGGTTTCTTTCTCTCGGAAAGACTGCCAGACGGTGGGGGGCTTCGGAAAAAAAAAAAACCAAAATAACACGGTAACTGAAAGCTGAAGCTGACTGGCTTGAGGTTTTGCTCTAATCAATAGGGACGGCTGTTTAATAATTGAGATTGCATAAAAATGCGAGCGAGCCTTCTGTCCTACAGCAAATACATTATTATGATTTAGCACCCACGCAGAAATAAAGGGTTATATCGATTCTGCAGAACCGAGCTGAGAAACCCGCTAAGGGACTAACATTCTCCTCCATTCCTCTAGCAGGAGTTTGTTAGTGAGCAGACATCCAGCACAGACACACACAGCAGTCAGGAAAAGCTATGGAGTGGCGCTCATTCCTCCGAAAGTTTCTCCTTCAAGTTTCGGAGAAACCTACCTGCTCTCTGGAAATGCAAGGCAACGAGGGTCTCCTAAACATTTTGCAGCTGCCGTAGTAGCTGACCGAAGTTTCCCCTAGGGACACGCAGCTAGATCTCCTCCTGGGTCTTATCACAGGCACTTTTTCCTCCACGCTGGGGAGCCGTGGGTGGCGGTGATGCTGGTGGTGCGCTCCTCGGCTCTGCGCCGAGAAGATGCCGTGCTCCCCGCCCCAGAGTGCCAGGAGGCAGCCTGCCACCCCGACCGTGCCGGCCAGCAGCGGGCCGAGCGCTGGGGGCAGCGCCTGGAGGCTGCTGAGCGACACCAGCCACACCAGGCTGCAGAACACCAAGACGAGGAGGCTCCGGCGCAACTTCAGGGAGCTCTGCGGCAGGGTCAGCGCTGCCACCGAGACCAGCACCGTCAGGAGCCTTCCTAGGAACATCTGCGGCTCCTCTTCGTGCTCCTCCGCGGGCAGCAGCCACTGCAGCGCCACGAAGTCTCCCGAGTAGCAGCACAGGGGCAGCGCCAGCAGCCACCAGCGGGTCGTGCCGCCGCCGTGCTCCCCGCGCCGGCCGCCGACCAGGTAGCAGGTGAGGAAGAAGAAGGCACAGGCGATGCTGAAGAGGGGGCTGAGGAAGCGGGTCAGGCACAGCAAGGCGTGCAGCGGCCGCGGGCTCCGCCAGCTGCTCCCGTCCTGCTGCTCCCGGGCGCTGCCCCGGCCGGGAAAGGCCAGAAGCGAGAGGGCAGCGGCAGCCAGGACGCCCAGGGCGAGCCGAGCCCGGGAGGAGGAGGCGGTAGGAAAGAGCAGCAAGGAGAGGAAGCTCTTCGGGGGGTCCTGCCGCAGCGGGGTCGCGCAGCTCTTCACGTATCCGTTCCGCAGGCTCTCCGCGCTGCCGGGCAGCGCCGCGGGGGCGGCCGCCCCGCCGCCGTCCGGCTGCGGGCAGTGCTGCGGGGCTCGGCCGGCCCCGGGGGGGAGGCGGCCGCCGCCGCAGCTTCTCGCTCTTCCCTCATGGTGGTCGGGGACGCGGCAGGGGGAGGACGGCGGAGAGGCGCGGGTCGCGCTAGCTGCGTCCCGGCCGCGCCTCCCGCATCCCCTCAAGAGAAGGGAGCCGGGCTGAGCCGCCGCTCGTCCCCCGCGGGCAGCGGCGTCCGCGGCATGGTGGGTGAGGACGGGAAAAAGAGAGAAAAGGTAAAAGTCTGGCTCGCCCGCTCGCGTTCCTCAAACGGCTCCGGCGGCGGGCACTCGCTGCCGCCTCCCAGCGCCCAGCGGCGGCAGCGGCCGCGGCGGAGCCAGCGGGGGTGGGAGTGAGGCGGGGAACAGCCCCCCTCACCCTTGCCTCCCCTCCCTGCCGCCCGCCTCCCCGCCCGCCTACCCTCCTTCCCCGGGCCCCGGGAGTCGCACTTCCCGCGATCTTTTTTAAAATATAAATCTGTATGTCTGTACCCAGCCGCCCCCCGTGCGGGGCTCGGGCCGGCCCCCGCCCAGCGCCGCAGCCGCAGCGAGGGACGATGAGGAAGCGATGGAGGGGCAGGAACGCTGAACTGGCGCGACTTTGTGCTTGATCTTGTCATCTAGTTCGAGGTGCCGCGGAAAAGTTGTTCGTACGGGCTATAAAGCACACGCTGAGTATCGAAGTGTTTTCCCTCTGAGGAGTATCACTTTTTCCTTTTTATTACCTTTTTTTTTTTTTTTTTTTTTAAGCACCCGAGATGTAAGTATGAATTGGAGTAATTATCTACTTCTTTTTCCCGCCCCCGTTAACTAAGTTACAGACTAGACCTCATTGCACGACCAGGTTTATTTGCACAGCTAATACCTTTGGAATGGATCAAAATAATAATTTTGGAAGGGATCATTGGAAGTGTTTAGACTGCTGTAAGGGAAAACAGGCAGTTAATGGGATTTTTAGTATTGCCTTTGCTCATTTATTCTGTTTGTTTCTTTCTGGAAAAGTAACTGCTGAGCACTTCTAAATTTATTATAATTGTGCATGTTTACCTTGTTACTTAGAACAAAGGTCCTTTGAGCCATATTTCCACATAATATTGTACTGCTCTACTTAAGCTGGTTCAGAAATCAGTTCGGCTAAGTCAGTAGTTGCAATTTTTGCTTTTTTTAATTGAAATAAGGAACTCTTGAAAATTATTTGGTGCCATTGCTTGTAATTCCCTCCTTTTGAGCAGCCCCCGTGTAGCAGCTGGTTTGTGGAAGCTGTGGGGTGGCAGGAAGTGCTGCCCTTACAGGACAGAGGCCTGAAAGTTGGCCATGAACAGAAATCACCAAGTGTGATGCCTGACAGAAAATGCAGTATGCAATGGCAAATAGAGTAACTCCTGTACGTGGGAGGGAAATACGTAATGATTTATTTTTTAAAAGGCAGATCAATCTAGTGGAATTTTAAAACTATAGCACATCTACCTCTGTTAGAAATACCTCTTCACTCTTTTTTCCAAAAAAAAAAAGAAAAAAATTCTCTCCTGACTCAGTACACTTAACAAAGATTCTGTGCTATCATATTGGTTCTAAAAAGTTTTTGAAAAAGGAAAATGTGTAGTTCCTTTGGGATTATATTCTTACATTTTCTTGTATTCATACGTTAGTGATATCAATTAGACCACACAATCAAGTATACTTGTAAATGCTTTTAAGGCTGAGAAATACCTTGCTTTTATGCATATTTTTTTTTTATTCCCTTGAATTCAGCTATAAATAAATTCATTCCCGAAATAATTCACTGGTGTAATCTTCATTTAAACACCTTTGGGTATAGTTGCAGCAGTGGAGACTGGAAGTGCTTAAGGAAGACTACAGAGACAGGACCTCACATGATCCCTAAATACCATGGATGCAACCATCTGTGGCTTCAGCATTTTCTGAATCAGAAGTGGTGTCTTATTCTTGATAGTTCTTAGTAGGTTTTTAATCCACAAATTTGGCCAGTCTTCTTTTTTCTTTTTTGAAGTCCACATAGGTTTTTAGCGTCTGCAGAGTAGTACTAGAAAAGGTCTCTACTCAATGCAACTTGACTGCACAAATGTGAAATATGGTTGTTTTTTAAAGTTTCCTACCTGTCTTAATTGATATTCTTCTCATTTTGATAGAAACAATGAACAGTTGCTCTCTTCTCACTTTGTCTCTTCAATTCATGATTTTATATCTTTCCTCAGTCTTGCATTTATTTTCTAAGCTGAAGAGTTCGGGCATATTTTTTCAGATTCTTTTCATGTTATTGGTTTTTTTGTTTGTTTTGGGGTTTTTTTGAGCACCACTGTATGCTTTTGGAGCAGAGAAGACCAGGAGTTATACCCAGTATTCAAGACAGAAGCACAGTCCAAATAATGGTTTCTTCCCTTGTAATTCCTGTCTCTCATTTGTTATGCTTTGCTGGGGAAGTGATACAGCAGATAAACTAAGCATTGTTGAAAGTGGTTCTGTTGAACATTGAACACTGTTTTCACAGTGTTAAGTATATAGATCCCAGGCTCTGTGTTCTGATTGTTAACATCTACATCCACTAGATAATTTTATAGGTAAGATTAGGGTTTTTTCTGTGTTTACATTACAGTTATCTACAGTAAATTTCACCTGCCTATGAAGTCAGCACTGTGAGGCTGTAAGCACATTCTCTCAGTCAGTATATTGGTAATAACAGTATATTTTACCACCTTCCCCTCTTTTTTCAAATCATTTATCATTAATTAATTAGCTTTAATTTCAGTGATATGTGTGCTGAAGAAATGTATACATTCCAAAATGTAATGGGAATATAGTTGGTCTTTAATGTCTCTGTTGCCTAACAACACTCTTCCTACCACATTACAGGACCCTGTCTTGAGGAGTTTCCAATCTAATAAAGAATTTCAGTATAAAGAAAACTTGGTTTGAGTACTTTAATGTCTGTTGTAAATTAGAATAGCATTAACTAAATTGCTCCTTGTAACATAATAATTTTTAGAATAAGGAAATAACTTTCTTATTAGCTATTTCTTAAACAAATACAGAAAAACATATTGTTTTATTAAAATTGATGACATTTATGTCAGGGGAATGTAATTTTTTTCATCATCCTCCAGTTTAAGTGCCAAAACAAGATGGGTGGCTCAGTGACTTGAGTCAGGTTGGCCGTCTCTGACTATCTAATAACAATAAATACTAATATAATTAAATATTATTTTTAAATGGTGATAAATAAGATTTTCCAAGTTAAGTCTGTTAGATCAATGGCCTCCCTGTCTTTATGCTGAGGCAGCTTTCTTGTTCCTGCTTTTCTTATTTTCTCCTTTTCCTCCTGAGCAGAGGGAATGAGCCAATGTCTGGGTGAAGTTTGGCTGCCAGCAAGGGCCAAGCCACCACAATAACCATGTATACTCAGCCCTGGAGATCTGATCAGGAAAATACTGTTAAATCTTGAATTTTCATTGCAAAGACTGACCCTGCTGCCATCACTGTGTTTTAATAGAGAATTTTCATTTGTTTGGTCAAACTCAAAACCAGACCTAATTTTAAAGTGGAATTCTTCGTGGATGAGACTATGAAAATATGGTGTTTATACCCACAGCATACTGGCAGTAGAATAGAACAACTCATAACTGATTTGGCAGTAGAGACTTACTTTTTCTTCATTAAATCTATACTAGCAAAATTCATAAACTGGTGGTTCCACCTCTACAGTGGAAAATACTTACTGACTTTATTGACAATTTAATATATGTTGTCGAGTTGTGTTTGTTAGTTTCTGTTGATCCTGAGACATGTGAAGTTCCTTTTGCTTCCTAAGTGATTAAACTTGCAAACACTTAAAATCAGATTTTGGGAAGATGGGTGTATATTCCTTTGTAACTCCAGAAAAGCATAATGATGAATATTTCAGATAGAAATGATAATATTTAACATAAGAATATAAACCAAAAGCAGTCATAAAACAGTTAATTTAAATTCTCCTAATTCAGGGGATAACTATTTTTATAGCATTGTTTTGAAGGTTTAGTTTGGGTTTTTTCTGGCTAAGGAAATTGCAAGTATTTATTTAACCAGCTACCTCCACATCTTCCAGTGTCATTATTCCTAGTGATCCCTACAGTGATAAGTGGTCAATGACCCTCACATAGGATGAACTACAGGAGTCTTACAGACCTGCCTCTAATTCATCACAGTGGGAGAACAACTGCAACAGCACAGTTGCATTCTGCTAAAAGCTTACATTTTCCCCAATAGGTTATTGTGCAGGAAGAATCTTAAAAACTGACCATATCTTTTCTCTGCCTAAAAAGAGAAATGTTTGTTTTTTCCTTAATTTGGTGAAAGAAAAAAATAAAAATGAAACTCCCTGGAAAGGCCAAGGCTACCAACTGGTAGTGCCTCTGTGTGAATGTCCCCATTTACACACTCAAACTTGCACCAAGAGACCTTAAACTGAATTTGAAATGTAGTTTGGCAGGTGATGTCAACTGCTAATTATGTCCCTCCTTGTTTTCTGTACGGGCTTGGTATCACTTCAGAACATTGGCAATAATAAAATTGATGTGTAAAACTTGAAGGAGTAGTTTTTTAAATTAAAGCTGATTTTTAGTCTTTGTCCTGTTAGATATGTAGGAATGGTAATCCATCAATATTAGCATTTCTCAGAAAACAGCAACATACTCCTTCATCCAGTGAAGGACCTTTATATTCATAAAGCATAGAATATCAAGCCAATAACACAGAGAGGTGTAGAAAAGCTGAAATTTATTCAAGTAGACTATTCTAACAATTGAAAGCTAGGGGGTGAGAAATCTACATGGGGACTACCTTATACCTAAAAAAGGGTCAATGTCTTACAACCAGAACTCTAAAAAAACTTGATCTTCTAAATGAAAACATTGCTGGGAACCTATGACTAAGCGATGGCTAACAAACAGAATTTTCACTAAAACTTATGGTGGGGGATGTCACAGTGCCCGAGTTGAGCACTGCTCACACATCCCCTTCCATTGCTGTGCCAGCGGAGACGAGTTGGAGCTGGGCGCCTCAGAGCTGAGGGGAGAAGTGCAGTCTCCTCCTCTTCCAAAAGCTCCCTTTTGCTGCTCTCTTCTGCCTGGGCCTCTGCAGAGAGCGGTGGCACAGGCACAGCCACATCAGGGCACGGTTGTGCCTCAGCAGCTGCAGCAGCTCCTGGCAGCAGCCGCGTCCCCGCCTGCAGCACGGCCCTGCGGAGACCGAGCGGCTCTGGCGCTTCTCCTGCAAGACACAGAATGGGGAGAGCGTGGGGCTGAGCCCTCTTGGGATGCCTTGGGACACCCTTGCAGACACTCTGGCCTGGCTGGGCTTTCCCGAGCTGAGGCTGCAGGAATACGGGCCCTGGCCAGCTCAGCCTGGTGTCCCTGGGGCTCAGCCCCTGGCCCTGATTCCTCACCCAGGGCCTGAAATCCCCCTCTGCCTTGGGGCCTTGGGCCGAGTGCTCCCAAGAGGTCCAGGACCCTTGGGATCTGACCAGCTTCTCTCCTCCATGAGGCTCTCATACCTTGCCTGACCTCAGCTTGACCCAAGGCCTTGTTTCCTCCTCACCCCTGCCCCCATCCCACCGGCCTGACCCTCCTCCCTCACCTCTACGCAGCAACTCCAGAGGCTTCTGCCAAGGCAGCACCTGAGCACAACGTCCATCAGCAGCAGCTCCAGGACTAAATCTAACAAAGAAACTGCTGCCATGACCCACCAGGGGGACATCTCAGGGCCCACAGTCTCTGGCTCCATGACCTCGGGAAGCTGGCCCAAGGTGCCCATGTCCCCCTCAGGACAGATGGGCCAGAATCAGTAGTAGCACGTAGGCTCTCAGAAGCCACTGGGAGCCGTGGCCAGCCATGGTGCTGCTGCAGGTTGAGCTGCCACCTCAGCACATGCTCTGGCCGTCTCTCCGCAGCAACTTCTGCTCGCGCTCTGGGCACAGTGACAGGCTGGGGACAGCTCCCAGCCACCATGCTGGCCCCAGAGGCTGTGATGTCACAGAATAGCAGAATCAATTGGCTTGGGAGAGCCCTGAGCAATCATGGAATGCCCAGCATGGCAGCTCCAGCAGAGCCCTGAGTGCCACGCCCTCTCTTTCCTTGAACTCCTCCCGCAAAGGGAAGAACACGACTGCTTCATGCAGCCCATTCCAATGTATTTTGCCCCTCTTTGGGAAAAAGTCCTTCCTAATGTCCAACCCAAGTGTTCCTTGGCACAGCTTTAAATCCTTGTTGGCATTTGCTCTCATGTCCTTCCCTTCTCTGAGAAGGCTGGCACTGCCTTATCAGTAAGTTGCCTTTAGGCAGGAGAAGAGGCTTTGCTCATGAGTGCTGCTCAACATTTTTTGCTCAACATGCCAAGGGGCTCCTTTTTCTTTGATGTCCCTGTGATCTTGGGAGCTGGAGCACAGTGCGGGCCCGGAGACAGCAATGGTGCTCAGTGAAGGGGGCCCTGCTTGAGGCTGCCCAGGAATGGCAGGGATGTGCTCCAGGCCTTGGATGGCAGCACCAGCTGCAGCAAGAGCCCCTGGCACAGTAGGGAGTTGGAGCCTCACACAGAGCCCTGCAGGAAGGATGGAGAGGCCTGGAACTGCAGGGGATTCTTGTGGTAGAAGAGCAGGACCCAGCCCTTGTTCCTGTTGAACCTCCTGCCTGTCCTGGAACTGGTTGATACTTAAAGCACCATATGATAGAATACCTGCACCTGTGTAACAGTGACTAGTGATAGTATGACCTCCATATACAGACAAATATCTTAATTTTCTATTTTGTAATTTCTAAATGAAAATTTGTCTATATATAAAATACTAACTTATTTTTGCATTGTCTGTTCTCTGTTCTAGTGTAGAATAACTAGAAAGAGCTGACAACATAACAATGACTCTTTTCACTTAAGTCTGTAATCCTGGCATCCTATTCAGCCTATTGGTTTTGACCCACACATCCAGAACCTGTCTAAATCTTACCACATCCATTTTAATATTTCTTAGTTTTAATCATTACCTTCTGTTTTTACTGCCCAATTTTATTTCTTTTTTGCCAATGCCCGATAATCTTGGTATGCACAGAGATTTTGTTTTCTCCTCAAAGCACCTTTTTCTCCTATTCTTCAGACACATGAAATACAGAAATTTTATTATTCCTTTCTAATGTAGTGCTGCCATTCCTATCAGTTTCTCACTGTGTGGACAACTTTTCCATCTGTTTACTAACTTTCAACATAGTTGCCCAGCTCTTCATAAAATGTTTTTGTGCTTTCCTTTGAATCAGCACAGAAATATTAGGTAAATTCTAGAAAGTCCTCTTTAAAAGTTTCTCTTCAAGCACTTCATACTGTTCAGCATCAAATTAATAACAATCAGATCTGATTGTTATTGCATGTAAACCTGCCCTGACTGTTGTCCTTGCCCTTTTATTCATGGGAAAAGAAATTATCAATTTGGTACCTAATTTGGAAACTTTCACAGAGTAATACTTCAGGAAATTATGAGACACAACAGTGCTTTCTAGAGCCTCCTTTTTGGCTTTCTCATCCTAATCTGGAATCATTTGTGTAAAGTGCCCTGTGTATCATCAAAGAATCAGTAAATTGATGTTCAGGGAATAGTATTGTACTACCTGACTACTGGTGAGATGCAGAGCATAGGAAAGAAAAGGTGGGAAGAGAGGACTTACTTTGTGAGCAAGTTCTGAATTAAGTTACTGCTTTTGCTGCTTTTTTTTTCGTTCATATCCATTAGGAATTTGATGGCCAAATACCATGTTTTGAATTGGCTTTCTTTGAATACTAGGTTTTGAGAAATTAATTTTTCAATTAATTTAATGACAGTCAGGATTACATAGGCAGTAATTGTGTCTGCCTCAACGTTTTTATCAGCTGTGCATCAATGCTTGAATAAACAGAGAAATGGCATTACAACATTAGCAGTTAGCAAAAAAAAAAAAAAAACCCAAAAAACCAAAACAAAACAAAACAAAACAAACCCAAGCAAACAACAAACTAAAGAAACATTTTGCCTCCAGAAAACCCATGCAAGTGTGGCTCACTTAGGGAAGTCAAACGTTTTGACCAAAGTTCAATGCTGGGAGAAACACCAGCATTGTGCCTTATCTTTCTAAGTTCATGTGGTGGCAGTCACTGTGGTTATTCTGTAGAAACATGTGCTGCAGCCAGCAACTGGAGCTGTCTGGATCACCTCCTGGTTTTCCATGTGCTGCATGCTCTCTCTTAAATGCAGCCTGTATCAGCTGTAAGGTGTTTGTTCATCTCCAGTGCTGAAGACTGAGAGAGAGCTGTGGTGGTTTGTAGGCCACCAGACATAATGGGAACAAGCTCTTGAAGGAGATGGCAAAATGCAGTTATTGGAGGAATTCAAAATATATTGGTGAAAGAGGCTTCTTGTGCAAGTGTACTCACTAAGCATGGTGTCAGTATTCTTGCAATTAGTTGTTGTTAGTCTATTCTGTCTAAGGGTGGCAAAGAAAGATTCAGTTGCATTCCACACCAAGCAAAGCACTCACTTTCAAAGTTACAACACTGTGATCTTCATCATGTGGCAGCTAAGACCGAGTTACTAAAAATTACATCTTCTGGTTGCATTTCTCAAAAAACAGGCCCAAGGGAAAGAAGACTGGAAAAGAGTAATAAAAAGTAAATTGTTCCTTGTATGATAAGGTGTATTTAATGGTTGTTGTGCATGTCAGTTTAAAAAGCATGGGCAATGCACTGGAAAGATGGGGTTGCTGTGGAAGGCCATTGTTAGATGAGATTTCCATTTCTAGTGAAGGAAAATATCCATGAGATGATCTTTGAAAAACTAGTGGTGAATAGCAGAAATATTGTGTCAAGTTAATTAAACAAGAACTCTCTTTAGAAACTACAAGGAGAAAAATCTTTCCTATGTCCATATTTTTATTTTTATGAGAAGAAGCAACAGCGTGTTGTATTTTGGTACTAAATCCAGATGCTTCCACTATTTTATTTTTTTAAATCTAAGGGATCCTTCTCCTCATCTGAACAAACTGGGACTCTTTGGAAATGAACCAACATGTGCAACCCCAGATAAGAACTTAATGATGTGCACCCTTAGAGCTGAAAAATGTTTCAATCATAGCCAGGCTCTCACTTTCAGGGTGAAAACATCAAAAATTATTTTTAATGTTTACAAACAGAATCTGTTGATGCTGATGTGATTTCAGCAGTTAGGTCATGTATAATCTACATGTCCTTTCAAATAAAATTAATTGTCTAACACTTCATATTGAATTTATGGAAAATTTTCATGAGATTGCATAACTTTTAAAAACAACATTTTTATGCTATATATAAAGAATAAATGAAAAAAAAATTGAGAAGTTGTTCAGAGAGTACACATTTAAATAAACTTGTATGTCTTTGGCAATTGTTTTTTCCAAGGCAGCATGAATTTGAATGTTCACATCCTAGCAAAAATAAAGATAATGGGCTATCACATTCAACAAATAGTTGTCAAAGTTCTGGCTTTAAGATACTTGAGAACTGTGTAATTGTATATGGTACTAATTATTTACATAAGCTTATTTAGAGAATAGTGGTATAGTTTGGGGGGGTTAATAATAAAAATGTAGGAATTCACCAAACATTACCAGATTTCACTTTTTCACCCAATTATTCAAGTACAATTTGTCACCCTATATTATAAGTGAAATTGGAGGTTAATAATAAAACAGAAGGTGACTTTCTTCATATGTAGCATTTCTATAAAAAGTTGATTTTATGCTGAATCGTGTTTTATTATGAAATCTGCACTTTGAATGAAATAGCATTAAACTTAAAAATACATTCTAATATTTCAATGTCAATTCAGTCCTTAACTTGCTAATTGAAATTTCTGCCTTGAATTGAAATAGAGGCATTTTATGGACTCTGCTTATTAATAGAGTTAAAGATTAAATCTAACTAGGGAGCTGGTTTGATTTTCCAGAGAAGTCTGACTTAATGCATGAGCATCAGATGCATAAATATATTCTGAGAAAGATCAAAATCAGTCTGAATCAGGTCATTTATTGGGAGGGAGGGGGGAGAAAAAAATGAGCTGAGTCTTTCAGTGAGTTTCTCTCATTTCCAGGTCTTTCAGATACCCATTTTATTGACCTTAAATCAGGAAGACAGGTCCTTGTTAATTAACATTCTTTTAAATTCTGTTAAATTGCTAAAATTGCATTATACTGTCAGCAGGCATAAAATAACCCAGTAAAGAAATTTGTTGAATTATACCTCTTCAGGATTTGGCCTGTTTCAGCACATGCTTGAAGATAATCTCAACTGTTTTGCTTGGCTGTATTATTCCATTCAGTTTTGTACATGAAAATCTTATAGACCTTAATGTATTTAGAAAATCATCAGACTTTAATGCTTTCTTATGGTAAGTACTGAACAAGCTTGGACCTTGAAGAAAACAGCATAAACAGAGTCACTAATTGTTTTGTTCATAGTTCAATAAAACTGGAACCTTCAACTTGAAGTATTAGGCTGCAGATGTCTGACAAACAGTGGAAATATGTACAGTATCCTACCTCTTGAATAAAAAAATCTGGACTTTTAAGTCTTCTGGTCTTCTCTATTGTTTGGGGATTAATTTTATTTTTTAGCATTCAAAGCAACAAAGACAGTCTATGCAAGCAAATCTCCAGAACAAAAACATGTTCCAAAGAAGGAAAAAATATAACAGAATCCTGTAATTGTGACTTAGTAATTATATCTGCTAGAGATTCCACATGAGATTAAAAATACAGCAAAATTATGCAATTAAGCTAATTAGCTCATTAATGTGGAAGTATTTTGTCATTCTAATCACAGAAGGAATTCATCTGAGTAAAAAAGCAGACAGGAATAAATTATGGTAGGAGACAGGAACTGTCTGGTTTAAAAATGATAAATTTATGTGGTTTATGTCTATCCTCTAAAACCTAAGCACCTGCATTTCTTTGTTAATTTTATTTTTATTACTTGTTAAGGGCAAGTTGCTGATCACACATAACCTGAGCCTTCTGTGTTGTTCAGGAAGCCATCACAGGCAGTGAGAGCGTTCCAGTTTCAAACAACTTGGCTCAATAATTTTTCCTATTTAAGTCTACTTTTGTAGCTAAAAGTCACTTTTGTTCCTCATATAATACAAGAGGATTGCTTAGCATTTGTACACAATACTGTGTAAAATTGCAGTAATTTATCAGCCTGCTCTTAGCATCTTAGCTGAAAGTCCTGTTGGCCATCCATTCATGAAGTTGTGTCAGGGGATATCTGGAAAAGGTTCCTCACCTAGAGGGTGTTTGGGCACTGGAACAGTTCCCCAGGGCAGTGCTCACAGCACCAGCCTGACAGAGCTCAAGAAGGGTTTGGACAATGCTCTCAGGCACAGGGTGGGACTCCTGGCGTGTTCTGTGCAGGGCCAGCAGCTGGACTTTAATCCTTGTGGGTCCTTCCAGTTCTGTGAACCACAGTTTATTGAAAGCAGTACCCATTAATACAGCTCAGAACTAACCACATAAGAAGCTGCACACCGAGTGAAGTGAAATGTTTTTGTAGTTCTGATGGGGTTGCTGCTTTTGTCACCTCTGTAAAGCACAATGATACAACCCTCAACATTTATAAATAATCCAAATGTATTTAGTTGTCAAAGGCAAACAAACGGAGGTAAAGCAGTGTCACAAGATCAAGTAACACATAAGTGACTGGATCATTTAACTCAGCTGGTTTTGTACTCAAAACTAGTGCTTATCATCCTAATGTATGGTGTTACAGTAAAGGAACATCAGGAAGATGTTCCTTTACTGTAACATCATGGAAGGAGGAAGAGTTAGATGTGGAAACGTGTTTAAATATTTCCAAAATGTGTATTTTTGTTAGTTGATATTTTTAATAAGTAGGAACTTTTAGAAAATTGTTAACAGAATGTCTGAACTGACTACATAAGTAAAAATAAGGGTATGCTGTGGAAATTTTACAATTCAAAATCTAGATAATGCAAGTTATTAACTTCTGTTGATTAAATTTTATGTGCTTATTTATAGCCAAAAGGAGCCCAGCATGCTGGTATACAAAGTCAAGGTGTAGAAACAATCAGCCATGTGCACCTGCTGGACCTTGCAATGAAAGGATAACAATTGACCTGCAACAGCAGAAGCAACACGTTTAGAAGGGTTCTTCCATTGCTTTGGGGTTTTTTGCATTTGAATTTACAACAACCTTTGAGGAAAGGACCTTGAAAGGAAACAAACTGGACACAGCAATAGGTTTTTACCAGAGTTGATTAGGGAAACCCAGAAGTTGACATTATGATATCTTTTCACTTATGCTCAATTAGTAGTAACAAGCTAGCAATGACTGATGCTTAACATAAGAAACTCAAACACTGTATGAGCCAAGAACTGTGTTTCAGTTTACATCATTAACTCAGTTCCTATTTGTCATGCACTTGCAATATCATTTATGCCATTCCATTATGTTTCCTGTTGTGATTGTTAAATTATGTGACATCTAATCGCTCTCTACAACTCCCTGAAGGGAGGTTGTGGCCAGGTGGGGGTCAGCCTCTTCTCCCAGGCAACCAGTGACAAGATGAGAGGACACAGTCTTAAACTGTGCTAGGAGAGGTTCAGGCTGGACCTAAATTTGAGCTGTCCAGGAAGATGGTGGAGTCACCATCCCTGGAGGTGTTCAAGGAACAACTGGACGTGGCACTCAGTGCCATGGTCTGGTGGACACAGAGGTGATAAGTCAAAGGCTGGATTACAAGGTCTTAGAGGTCCTTTCCAATCTAAATGATTCTGTGACTATGTAAGATTTTATGAAAGCATGGAAAAAACTATCTCAAGGGTTTTTTGTAACCTGAAAATCTGTCTGCTTCAAACATGATGGAATTTTGTTTACATTTGGAAAAAAATACTATATCGATTGCAAGTCATATGAAACACATATAGCTTATTTTCTTATAACTACTAGCGTAACACTGACCATAAAATGAGTTACAGATGTTTTTATTTAGTCAACATTCAAATATTTTTCTAGAGCAACAGACATTGCATAGCAAATTTCACTGCTACAGTATTCACTAGCACTGACCTACAACAAACTGCAGTGCTGTTTATTGGAGTAGTTTTTTACTGCTACATTAAAAATGTTGTATTTACTACAATTAGAATGTTTATTAAACATTAATACTGTATTTTGCCAATATATTGCTTGAGTCAAGCATAGTGAACAAACAATACAATTAGTAAATGAAGTGAACATGAACCTGTATTACCCTTTATTATTGTTTACTTACTGATTTGTAAAAGTTGCTGGTTTGTAATCTGTTCCTCTGTGACTGCTGCTAATTACAAAGATTCTAAAATTCATAATAATTACTGCCCAGTACCAGTGTGTGCTTGGTAACTGTTTGAAAGTTTGTGATTCCTGGCCACTTTGGTATTTAGTACTTAACTACTGTAGGGTTTATTGCAAAGTAGCAGTTCCCTAAATGTAGGGGATGTATGCAATGTTTGGGATTTAAAATATTAGATGTATGCAATCTTTGGGATTTTAAATACTACACACTACTTTTATTATTTGATGTCTGAAAATTACAAAATATCTATGTACCAGTAGGTTACCCAGATACCAAAGCAGGAGACACACTTTAGCTGAAGTTCTTTACATCATATATTCAAATTGCCGCTGTTAATTCTGAGGCGCTTTTGTATTAAAAAATGATCATTACATGTCAGGTGGTACTGTTAATGTTCGGGTGTAAACAAGATTTTATGATCTTGAGTTTTTGCCTTGATTTCTTACTGTGAAGTTGTTTAAGTAGTCCTGATCATTAAAATATTACATACTTGGCATATTTACTTTCTTTAATGCTGAAAGTGAGGAATACATCAGCTGCACATAAATTAAATTTTGCTTTTATTTATTGCCATGTCCCCTTCCCTTGATTGATGTATTTTTTTATGTGAGTTCTGAAAGGATTGGAGGGAAAAAGGAAAACAGCATTCTAGTTTTAAGGAAAAGTTTAGTTAAATTTTCAGTGCTTTCTGATATATTAGAAGAAGAAGGGTATTTTTCCAGACTCAATAGTTTAGTTGTTAAAAGGTATATGAGACAGTTGTGGTGTTAATTGAAACCCTGAGATGTGTCCTATCCAGTTACCCTCCTGAGTCAGGTCTCCTCCACAAACAGGTCTGTACCAAATCTAATGGTGAAATTAGCATATTTCTGAACAGAAAAACCTTAAATTGCTGTAAAATATAATAATCTGACATGTAAATGAAATAACTAGGTAATTTTCAGCTTTTCAGTTGAGAGGCCTGATTCTTTACTGCCTAGCTGAGTAAACAGGCCTTAGAGAGGATAGGCAGGAGTACTGCTTTAATATATATATATATATCTTATCCTCAGGCTTTGGACAATAATTATCTAGAAACATACTTCTGAGAGGTCTAGCTAAAAGCCTTTGTTTTTATAGTAGATACAGGAATATATTGACCTGAGATGTAAGTGAAATGAGTATATAATTGATTGTTATGTGGTATCAAGTGACAAAATGACCTGCAGAAGTTGAACTTATGTAAACCTTAACCAGTAGAATGGGGTACTTCCCATGAATTTTTAATTGCTTAATCAGCAAGAATCATTCACAAATGCAAATGTAAAATTTTTAGCTATGGAATGCAAAAGTCAAAAGAGTCAAAATCTCTTTCTTCCAATAAGAAACCTGCCATCTGTTTTTCTTCCTTCCCCAACTTTTTTCTCCCGGCTTTTCACCTCATTTTTCCATAGGACAGGCTACAGGACTCTAAGAGCTCAGGCTATAGGACTTGAAGGACTCACTTCTTAGAAAGCTTTCTTGATGACTAGGAGTAAGCTAAAGACTCTTTGAATAAAGCAAGGGTTCCACACTCTTTATCAGCTGATCTGTTTCTGTTCACCCTGAGGGCCTTATCTGTACCAGTGCTTCAGGCCAGATGATCTTACTGATGTCAGCAGGGGAGGGCACAAGTATCAGCCCCCTGCATGATGACAACGGGACAGTAAGCACAAACCTATTTCTACTAATTGAGTTGAAATGTCCCCTAAATCAAAATGATTGCCCATTTCATACATTGTGGAATGCTGGCTGCCAACCTGGAAACTTTTTCTGTTTCCTTACAGCTAAGAGGGTTTTGGCTACTGCTGGAATTTTTAGTCTACATTTTTTGGGTTCTGCTCTGGGCTCTTGAGAGGTGCATTGATCTTGGCAATTGTTTCCTAAACTCAGATGATCATTCCCTTTACATTGATAGCCAATACTCTTTGGCAACTTTCTCTTTATACCCACTGAGATCATTAGCACTAGTGTCAGGAGCATTTGTTAATTAGGTTTTTGGGCTCTTCAGGACCAAATATCAAAACACCTTATTATCCCACCAACACAACTAGAGAATTGCTTCTGAGCATTGTTTCAATCAGATTGGGAAAGAGCAGCATTCCAAAGACAAAACCCCATACCTGGGACTCTGATTTCTGAATGAGACCTTAGAAGCGTGTCAGCTCCATGACCATTGTGACAACTGGAGAAGCTTTTCAGACCTGCAACAGCACATTCTTTGTTTTCCAGAGAGCCCTAAAACAGGCTATTGCCTGTTATCATATAGTTTAAGGAAAAGATCTCCCTGTGATCAATATCTTCAGCTCCCCTCAGAACATCAGAAGTACTTTCCAAGGCTACTTCTCTAAAAACTCAGGAGTTACTTGTGCTCCATAAAACACTGGACTCTTCAGCCTCATTTCAGTTCCACATTTGGAACTACCTTGTGTGCTTCTCAAACTATATCCACACGATCTTTGACCATCTGGTGACCTTTATCAGATTACTGCCTAAAGATTTTTGCCAGAAGTTTGACACTCCAATTATTGAGGGTCATATATCATCTAGAACAATCCTGCAAGCCTCACTTGACACAGCAGGGACAGCAGTCTGGGCTTTCACTGCTCGATTATAGCTTAGACAATTTTCTTGGCTTCTGTGTTTCCAGGAAGAATAAAGCCATTATGAAAAAAGAGATTCCTGAGCATCCTTTCCAAAGGAGCATTACAAAGTGGGGTGAGCTGAATATCATACCAGAAGTAAGCAGAAGTGATAGGAAATTACTTACTCCTCTACTGGTTGTTTAGTCAAGTTTTGTCTTTTTTTAAAGTATAGACTTTTTCATGGATGAGTCTGAGGAACTTTGTTATTTGAATGTTCATCTAACTACCCATTCTCCCAGGTCTTTGTAGCAGACTCTGACTTCCTTGGCTAGAAGTTGTGCCTGAGAGACTTGAGATGGGAAGGAGGCATGCTGTCCTCTCCAGAAGTAAATATATCAGGTATCAGACACATTTGCTAGCAATCTGCCCGGGTTCTTGAATGAGCTGGGAAACAGATTAGGTCAGTCAAGCATCCATATCACATGCAGGAAGTCCATGCCAATGTTTTTGAGACTTTTCTACAAGGAATGTGGTTAACCAAGACCACTTTTCCCATGGATGTGAGTAGGAAATGCCAGTCTTTTTACTCCAGAGTGGCTTCCAGACTCTTTTGTAATCAATTGTTAAAGGACACAGATGCATTCATTTCCCTTTTCATTTTTTAACTTCCCAGAATGATTTTTTTTTCTCTTCAGAGAAATACCATAATTAATAGAAGAGCAAGTAAAAGCCAAATGTATTTGGCCAAATGAGCTTAATTTTCCATGTGACACACAGAAAAGACTACTTTCTTTTCCTTTTCCTTGTCAGGAATTCTGCTCTATTTCCTGGATGGTGCTGGATTCCTCTAACAGCTCCATCTACTTGACTGCTCTTTTAGCACTGCACTTCCAGACCAGTACCCTCCTTGGTTTTGTTGCTACAACAGTAATTCTATCTTGAAAGGTTTGTTAATTTATTTTTCTCCTTTATCTGCTAGTTTTCAAGTAGGTTTTGAGTATTGTAGTTGTTTCTTCTGCTTCTCAACAATATGGAGTGGAGAAATGTCACTTGAACTTTGAAGTACTTGTGAATGCTCATCACAGATCCTTCATAATCCAGCCTAATCTTAGAAGACTATTCATTAAGAAAGAAAAAGCATGGAAGAACACATGCAAAGATAGATATATGTTTAAAAAGTAATCAACTATTTCAAGAAAAGATCTTAAAATGCAGCAGTGCAGGTTAAGAAATGGCTTTTCATGAGCTGAGAAACCTTCTCTGAAATTCAGATTCACTTCACTTTGCAGAAGTGAGTGTATAGCGAGTTCATCCCTGGCTAGAAACCAGCGAAAGTTGGTCAACTTCTAACCAATGCTCAAAAGTCTGCTAAAGGAGAGGTAAACCCCTCCCAAGAATGAAGCACTGCTGTTGTTTTACTGGTATACTACACTTGCACAATGCTGTTACTAAAAACTTGGTAAAAACACAAATGTGCATAATGAAGTTGTTATAGTGTCAATTCCTGACCTATTTTTCAATTTCTTTCCTTCTTTGTGGCTAATCAGAATTAGGCCAAAACCCAGACGACCATTCACAAATGTGTTGCTGGAGGGTGATACTAGATTAATCTTTTAAACTCACCAGGCAGATGTTATGATATGGAATTTGGAGATTTAATCATGTAACTGTCAGCTTTAAATAAAAACAGAAATACAATATATTTTATATGCTTTCCTAATTTGTTTTAAATTTGGCAGTACCAACTACATGTTCAAGATCTAAGTAAAACTGTGGCTATACTGAAGTAAGTCAGTCAAAAAACCTACTGGAAGTGATCTAAAGGTTGTAACACAGAAACTGGATTTTAAAATCCAGGTTGAATATATTCTGAAGAAATTATTAATAAGTCTCATTTGCATTAGCAACAGATACTGATGTCACTTTAGAAGAAAGTTACAATATGAAAGGGCAAGCTACATACGCGAGTGAGGCTTGGTTATTATTGATAGGGAAGCAGCACCAGGGAATACTTCAAATTACATTGTATAAGTGATTTTTTGGATAAGATCCTACACAAATTAACTTAATGTTTAGCTTTAGTGGTAGGAAGAGTATTTTTGTCTGAAACTAATCTAAATAACATGCTGAGTATTGTGCAAAGGTAATAGTGAGAATACAGAATTTGATAAAAGGAGCATTCTGTTTGAGAGAAAATTATTTTGTAACTTTCACCAATGTGATTTTCTGCAATACAGAGAGAAATACAATTCCATTCATATTCACTGCTCACTGTGAGGCAAGAAGGTGTCCAGGGCTTTTTGGTAATTGTATTGATGTAATGCATTTTGAACTCCATAACAAAAAATTAATAGCCTCTATCACTGGTCCCTTCAAAATCTTAATCTTAAGGCATGTATTCAATTTTCAACCTGGAAAATATCTTCCTGTGCTTATTGAGTATTATAAAACAGTTGAAAGGGTCTATATAAATGCAGGAATATTCTGATTTCACAGTCTATTCTTTTTTTTTTTTTTTTTTAATTTCTGTGCTCCAAATATGAAACCTTTCATTTGGTAACAACTTTTGTCTGAATAATCATTATTCCCATTCGCTTAATGATGTGATAAACACAGCTTAAAAATATTTTCATGCCGTGGAATCTGTTGTGAATGAGACATCTGTAGTCACAAATTTATTTGATACATACTTCTTAAAATTAAAACCAGACATGCAGATGTGTGACTCTGTGCTGATATGTTAATAACAAATGCAGAGCTTTTTAGATACTCACTACATTCAAGGCAGGGTTACATCAAGGTGGTCTGGAATTAATTTAGAGCCTTTTTGGCCCATCACAGAATCCTTCCAGGGACCAGGCAGAGAAGCCAAGGGTTGTGCCAAATACTCTGGATTTAGAATTATCCTTACATCAATGGAATTTTTTCATAATTTAAGCACGTGTTATACAGTGTCTGAGCTCCGTGATCTGTCCAAATTATTGCAGACAATGGACACAGCAGTGCCAGAAGTTCTCTCACATTTGTCAGGACAGGCTTAAATTTCTGCTTGCATTGTTGTTAGTTTAGGAATATATGCAATAAGGATGACAGTGCCAAACAAAATTTGTTCTATGAAAACTGGGATATGCATGACAGCAAAGCTGTTAAAATCCATGTAGCAAAATTAGGAGCTTGGCAAAATGCAAAAAAAAAAAAAAAAAAACCTGGCTGATGACAGCAGGATTTTTAAGGCTTAAGCCTACTCAAACATCTATTTTTCCTGCATATTAATTCCCTATTGATGTCTTTCCTAATCAAAAACTCAATTCACAGTAAGAATAGGCTGAGTCACTTTTAAAAAGATGTGGTCTACAAATACCAGAACCATTGCCTAAACAGTAACTATTACAATGTTTATCTCTCCTGCAGAACTTGAAAATGCCTGTAAAGAGAAGGGTCACATAAATCCTTAATGCTTTGCCATGGATAGCACGTCATTCCTAGGGCCTTTTCTCTCTCTCCTTTTTATTTTCTTTTTTTTTTCCAGTTTAATATCCACCAGAAAATTTGTTTCTGTATGTAAATGTCTTTCCATTTTTCAAGCAGAAATTTTTGGCACCAGTAGATGCAGCAAAAATATTGTGAACATTTTATTGTGTGATCTACATATAAGCACTCACTGTAAAATATTTATGGCATATAAATGCATAAGTAAGAAGGTAATACTTTGTCTGCTCATTAATTTAATATGACAACAATGTTGGTGGTAAGGAAATGGGATCCATTAGTGGTCTCATGGCTTCATTTCTGTGCCACGCTGTTATTTCCTATCTGTGATGATTCTTTCATAGGGAGAAATTTTGAACCCGAGATAGTGTTTATTAGAGAATCTGTTCACCATTCTGGCTCAAAATGTTAAATATCCACTGCTGAAGGTTTGATGATGCTTTGGTTTTGATTCAGGTATACTTAAAAATAGTTCCAACAATATGAATCAAGAGAGCAGTTAATATATTTGAAAGAGCTTATGCAGCTATATGCCCGCTGAAATGAATCTCTTATCCACAGAAACTTAGTAACTGCCATTCTTTTTCATTGAAATGAAAAGCTTAGCAGACTTTCTGATAACTGCAACAATATCTTTCAAAATGCTCCATAAATTATGATAATAATTCTTCAGCTGTATTTTGTTGACTCAGACAATTCTATGTATGCTGTTTAAATCTTAGGCTAGCAAGCAATTTACAGCTCAAAATACATTTTTCTTGTACAATAAAAGCATATTATACAGAAACTCTTCCTCACTCAGAGTGAAGAAATAAATTTAGGTCCAAGAAATATCCAGCAGTAATGTCCACCTAAATTTATCTTTAAATATATTTTTGGTCTATTTAAACAAAAAATCTAGAAATAAAAATTATTTCAGTGACCAGGATATACTACAACAGCTCTGCTGTGTTGAACCTTGTGTCCTTGTTTGTTCCAGAACTGCACAGAAAGAGCCAGACTCTTTCCTGCAGCTCTCTTTCCACAGGGATTATTTAAGCCTGCTTTCAGCATTGCCTGGTCTTTCCTAGCCAGCTTTGATGATCAAGCAAGGTTAGTTGCCCTGTAGACCTGTCCTGAAAAGGTCAACTGACGTCAGTCCACAAAAGCTAGGGATTATAAAAAGCAAGGAGTGGACTTTAAAATGTGTGTAGTTAACACATCTTGTGACAAAATATCCCAGTGATTTAAATTGGTCAGTAGTTTAAAAATGGTAAAAAAAGCCTTTGGCAACATGAAGGCAAGTTTGTCATAGAGCCTGAAATGTCTGCATCTCAACTAATGTGCCAGCAAAAGAATAGGAAAGAAATCTGGTATAATTTATATAGAGAGGTTATTTTTTCCTATTTACAGTATTAATATAAAATGATAGATTTTTTCTTTGTAAGAACTTCTAAGATTGTCTTTAAGTTATTCTAAAGACAAGTATGCACATTTATAGCTGCTGTCAAATTTTTATTTTTAGCCTTAACCTACTTGATGAAAATGTCATCATATACTACGTATGTCATACACCAAGGCTTTTAATTAATTAAGCAGTCTTGTCACCATATATCTATTAATGAAGCAAATCTCTTATCTGTATTAAATCCAAATATGGATTGTTCACATTGTCAAGGCAGTAAGACAGTTCTCAAAATAACTTAGTCAAAATGCTCATTATGACAGCACTGCTATTTGTGGGCAACCACTTGTCCATCTGACAGGAGTGGCTCTGTGATCTCTCTGGGATCTATCATTCCCCTTCTCCAAGGGGATGGAGGCACTGCCTTCATTCAGTCTGTCTCTTACTCTGGCACAGCAGTTTTCTTCCTCCTCCTTCGGCAGTCTGCTGTGCCTAAGCAGCACAACGTGCAGCCCCTGGGAGTGCTCCCAGAGTGTCACCACTGACCTCAGAGGAGCCAATCTTTTGCCAAAATACTCCATCTCACTACAGGAGCATAGCACACAGGGGTTAATGTGGGCTGATGGTGAGTGGTATCCCAAAAAGGGACTTGCAGGAATGTTGTTTCCTCTCGTGAATCAGCAGAAGCAGAGGCATAATGGCCTTGCCTTTCAGTTGCTGTACATTAATCTCTGCAGAGCAATGCCTGTCATCGCTCAGATGTCAGATGCTGTTTATAACTCTGCTGGAAACACAGCATAGAATAAAACAGGCTCATTAGTTTCTCTTGAGACTGTATATGCATGTTTTAGGTTAGCTATGCTTTCACTGCTGCACTTAGCTCAAACATTGCAGCAGCAGCATTGGCGGCTTGGACAGTTGTTTAGTCTGTGAATCTGTCCAATATCTCCAATGCGAATCTCTCAATACATGGCCAAAAGCCCGTGGTGTGTTCAGATGCAGAGGTTTCCACAGCACAGGTATGACAAGACCCACAAGCACTCCTTTGGCTTGAACCTGCTGCTTTTAATGACACCCCATACCAGCACTGCAGGACAGAGAGAAGCATTGAATCTATTCAGCATCTCTGTGCCAGCTGTGTCTTGGCTAAAGTTCAAAGCCTTTCCTGCTATTTACACTGAGGACTTCTACTCCTTACTGTCATCCTTTATTTGAAGCTATTCCATAATTTGAATGCTTCTTTCTACTTTTCCAAATGCCACATCATTTCAAGGTGGGAAACAAGAGTCATGACCAATGTTCAACGGTGTCAGATGCAGCATGGATTTATACAATGGCATAGCAATGCTTTATGTTTTGTTCTCCTTCCTAATAATTCCTTACATTTAATTTGGACACTACTGGGCACTGAACTTGTTTTCATACAGCTATCAATTGTGTATTCATTGCTCTGAAGTCATCCTGGTTACCAGGTTGCCAACTGTGAAACTAAAAGGGACAAAATGTTATTTTCTGTGGAAGCTCAGGGCATCAGGAATATTTGTCTGTTTGCTCTGGGGTATCCTGACCCCCAGGGGAGCACTGACTTTGACCCTCATTCATGGAGAAACTTTCCTAGACTTCAAGATAGACAAGAATGCACAAAAGTGTGAAATAGATTATAGAGAGTAGTGTAGGTGCATCACTTGGTGAGAAATTTAGGTTTTGGGATTTTTAGTATGTTGTGGATGGAAGCAAGATGGATGGCACAGGGTGTCATCCGGGGTTTCTTCTTCATGCTGCTTCTTCCTTCTTCTCCATGGGTTTGGGTGGCATCTAGTAACTGGGCAGAAAAGTCTGCATTGCAGCTCTTTGGGGTCAGTTTTTGGGTTAAAAGGGAAAATAATCCAGGTGTCAGTTCTTAAGTGGATAATTTAGTCTTAAAAGACCTTGTAACAAGAAATTGTTGGCCATTGTTGCAAATGAAAAGCTGCTGAACTCACAGCAGTGAGACTGTTTTACTGGTAAGAAATAATAAACACCTGAGTCCCAACATGAACAACTGTCTCAAGTGCCTTCAATCCAGACCCAGAGAAACCAATAATTTTCTCCTAACTTAGATTTTTTTAAAAATCATTCATTTAAATGTGAGGATAGTTTTAGCTTTACTTTTCAGTCCTGTACTCTTTTACATTGTGATGTCTCGATGTACTATATTGATTGCTGCTTCTGATTTTCACTCTGCAATTAAATTCCTAATATATGCAAAACACTTCCTTTCTGGTGTGATGCCTTTGTTATCTGAAAAAAGAGCTATTTGATTTTGCCTTTCTCATCTTCTGAATCCACAGATACACCCTTGGTTCAAATGAGGGATAGGCCGGGTGCTCTTTAGCACCAGTACATTGAGGTGAAATCACAAATACACCTCCAACCCTCTGGCTCTAGCCCTGCCTCTAGAGGTCTCGTCCTGAGCCTAAAGGGCAAGAAGGAGCATCCAGAAGGAAGTGAATGACTTCCTCCCACGGTAAGCATTTCCCCGTTCTAGAGATTATTCCTGCCTCCGGCATCCTCTGGCCCTGCTGCCCTGGGAATACCGAGCGCTTGTGCTGCCGGCAGCCCTGCGGCCGCAGGAACTCCGAGCCCTGCCCCCTTCCTGCTGCCGCCGGACCCCAACCCCTTCCTTTTGGAATCAATTTTTAATAGCTGGACATCTGGGGAATTCGGGTTTGGCTATATCTTGTCCTATCCATCTAATAAAGGGGGAAGGATTACTCGGGAAAATACTTCAGTTGTTACTTAATAAACCTGCAACGGTTCGTACAGCTTCCAAAAGTTCTTCATTTACGCAGCTATTACCAATATTCTCCACGAAGTTTTACAATCCTGCTTTTTTATCGCTAAAATCCCGGCCGCTGCCGTTCCTCGCTGTACAAACACAGAACAATGGGGAGCCTTGGCGTGGTTTAGCCCTCTATCAAAACTACCGCGGTTTTGCCAAAATGAGAGGAAATGTCTGCGTGCGGTTCTGTTCCTCGGGCGGAGGGACGGAGCTGTGGGCAGGGAGTCCCTCACGGCCGGAGGAAGTTATTGGGGAGCGCCGCTCGGGGAGAGGCTGCGGCAATATTTACTGCCAGCGCCGGGACTCCCGAAAGGGCTCAGCTCGCCTAATAAAACCTTTATACATCCTGTTCCCACGCAGAAACGGGGAGGAAAGGAAGTCGTTTCCGAACCAAATGAACTTCTTTATTCATCAGAAAGCCTAAAAATAACAAAACAAATTAGGTGATTTAAATCGGCGTTTCAGGAGCCGCCTCGCCCTCCGAGGCAGAGCGCAGGCGCGGCCCATCGATGACTCGGGGCGCGACTGGCGCTGCCTGCCCGCTCCCATCCCGGAGCGTTCCCTGCCCCGAGCCGCCCGGAGCCGCCGCCGCCGCCGGGAAGCAGGACGATGGTGAGGGGCGCCGGGGCGGGACAGGGCACACGGCCCGGGACACGGCACCCCCGCCGCCTGCCCGGCCTGCCCAGCCCGCACGGGGCAGCCGGGAGAGCGGGCGGCGGGGAGCGGGCCCGTGAGTAAGCAGTTCCCGGGCCACGCGGGGCCGCGGGCGGGACTGGGCCTCGCTGCCGGGCTGAAAACGAATGGGAGCGGGCCCTGCTTCGGGGCTGGGACAAAGAGTTCCGAGGCCCTGTGAGAATCCACGTAGATATCTCTGTAGGGGTCTGGAGCATCTCTGTTGTGAGGAGCTGGGCCTGTTCAGTCTGGGAGAGAAGGCTGAGAGGGGATTCATTAATGCATACAGATATCTCAGAGGGGAGCTAAGAGCATGGTGCCAGACCCTTTTCAGTAGTGCCCAGGATGAGGAGCAATGGTCATAAACTGAAACAAAAGAAGTTCCACCTCAACATAAGGAAAAACTTTTTTACACTGAGCTTGTCAGAGCGCTGGAAAGGCTGCCCAGGGAGGCCTGAATGTGTTCCTGTGTCACTGCTCCCGCGACCCTGCCTTTGCAGGGGGGTTGGACTGGATGATTTCCAGAGGTCCCTTCCACCTAACAGTTTGACAAAAGGAATTTAACAAAGTAAGAACTTGTTCACAGAAAGGGTGGTCATTGGAATGGGCTGCCCAGGGAGGTGGTGGAGTCACCATCCCTGGAGGTGTTCAGGGAGGCTGGATGTGGCACTCAGTGCCATGGTCTAGTTAACAGGGTGGTGTTCAGTCACAGATTGGACTTGATATATCAGAAACATTTCCAACCTTATTGATTCCGTGGTGATGGGATTCTGTGGAAAGAAGCAGGGTTTCCTCCAGGAGCGTTCTATTAGCTTATTAGGGATACTAATGAGTTTTATTTTGTTCATTCCAGTTTCGCAACCAGTATGACAATGATGTCACAGTTTGGAGCCCGCAGGTAAAACCTTTATACACTTGCTCACTGGGGTTTTAACTTGCTTTTTGGGTTTCTCCACCTCACAGCAGTGGTATTACAGTCACAAAGGTTGTGCTCAGATGCCTGAAGCTTCCTGCAGGCTGCTCCCCTCTCCCTTTGTAGGCTGTAGGTGTCCAGAAAGCCCTCACTCAGCACATCCCTGTCTGCTGGTGTATGAACCTGAGTGCTGCTTACCTGGGCCTTGTCTCCTCCAGGTGCTTAAGGCAGTTGCTTTCTAAATGTACCTGTGAGCTACAAAAGAGATGCTGTCATCTTTGGGTGGTTGGACAGGATGATCTGGTAAAGGTCCCTTCCAACCCAAACCATTCCACAACTCTATGATCCATTCACAGAGTTATAATAAGTTGGTAGGTAAGGTACATAAAGCATGAAACAGTTTCAGTCTCCCCAAAGTTAGGCTGGGTCTTTCTCTCATCTGTCCACTAGATAATATGGGAAAGAAACTATTTAGTTTATAATTGGGAGGTTCAAGTGAGATTTGCATTTGAATTTGAAATTTTACTACCTCTGAATCAGTTTCACACCGTGTATTGTTTCTGAAAACATACACTGTGTGTTCTGAAACTTTCACAGCTTGTCTGGAATGTTAAAAGCCAGTGTCAGGTATTTAATATTGATGCTAAAAGCCAGATGAGGTATTTAATATTGCCTCTTCTCTCACTATGGATATTTTAAGACAGGATACTTACAGAAAAACAGAGCCTTGGAAGAAGACTCATTTATATATACAGCAAAACTACAGATTTATTTAAAATGCAAGTAGCAAATTGTATTAGTATAAAGCTAATGTATCATTAGTTTGTGGGTTTGTATTGCTACTGAAATTCTTCATCATGTAATATTATTGCATGTGAGATGCAGTGCAACAGAGAGTGTTCTATCCTTTCCATTCTCCATGAAGACAACCTTAAATATCTCCCTTTTTTTCAGTCAGTACCATGTTAGGTGTAGGTGCCTTTGAGCTGTTTTAATCCTTCTTAATGGTTGTGTTTCTCTGGCAGGTTCTGTATCACCAACCTTAATTTTTTTTGTCTTACCTGTTACTTTAAAAGTTACTTTTAAAACTATAACATTCTCTTAAGACTTTTAGCAGGTACTGCAAAATATCAAGAGCACAAATTTCTATGTTTTTCTTTAATTGCTTTGAAAATATTAACAGTGTTGGGGGGGTTTTTCTGAAAAAAAGACATTTAAAATTGCTACTGTGCTGCAATTGCTATTCCATCTGTTCTTCCAGGTGAGGCAGTGATGTGATGCCATAATAGCTTATGGCACTGTTATTGCAGGATCAAATCATACTTTATTAGGAAATGTTTTCAAATATGTTAGATGTTTTCAAATAGTAAAGAAAAGGAAGTAGGAGATTTAAAAACTTGAAGCAGTTTCACATTTTTACAGTCTTGCATTTTGTTCATGACAGCTGACAAATTCATGTTGGACAGGTTACTGCAATTCAGTGCTGCTCTTGGGCAGGATATATCCTATGTGATTGAAATTCCAGTTACAACAGGGGATGAAATTTGACATTAGGGTCTCTCTAGCAGACTTAAAGAAAAACCTTATGCCAAAAATCCCCAACAACCTATGGAAAGGTGGTGTCCTGTAGATCATCCCTTGCACATTCACCATAACAGCTGCTGTGTTTCACTCCCTCCCAACTGATGGGATGCAGCTCCACGGTGTCCATGCTTGCAGGATAGGACTGCCCATGTTGGCTGTCTGAGATGGGCTGGAGTGCTGAATTTGGGAAAACCCTCAGTGCTTCTGTTACATGGCCACCTCTGCAGAGCTTGTAAGGACTTAATTTTCTTGGAGACCTCTCCTCCTGTTTCAGGCTTGGCTGCAGTTGGCCAATAACTTGTTCAGAAGTTATTGGGGAATGGCTGGTGAGACACAACAATTGCATAAGACTCATTTCTGCAGCAAAGCCGATTTAAAGTGTCCAACTTCAGCTGGAAGTTCTGTCTGTCTTTGAATCACATGCTGATTTAACCTGTTGTGCAGTGAGTGTCCCCACTGGGGTGGAGAATCAGAGGTCTGAGAATGCAAACCCATTGGAAACTGATTGAGAGGATTAACTAGAGAGTGATTGATGACCTTTGACTTGGTTTTGCAGGGCCGAATTCATCAGATTGAATATGCCATGGAAGCGGTGAAGCAAGGCTCAGCTACTGTGGGGCTGAAGTCAAAAACACACGCTGTCCTGGTGGCTCTCAAGGTAACTTCTGAATTCTGGTCTCAGTGGGGACAGTAATGTTCATAGAAAAGTTTTGGTCTGGGAAATTAGTTTTGTGCAGTCTGTACTTAGACATGAAATGTAAATGCAATTGCAGATTCCCTTTGCTGGAGAATGAAATACTTCCAGTACCTATGCAAAGCAGATCTTCACAAACTGGTGAAGGAAATGGATAGATTTTTTCCTTTAACAGATGTGTTCCTCTATTTTTGTTTTCTTTTCATTTGTTATTAAGCAGTAAATCTATTCCTTTCTTTTCCCAAAACTTGAGTAAGTGTCTATTCTTTCTTTTTTTCTGAGAGAACTGAAGTGGAATTAGGTTTTTCTTGTCCTGTTGCAAGTTTATAAATTTACTCTTTTTTTATTGTTTCATGAACATATTCAGTTCTTGCTGTAAATGTTAGCAGATTTCTCCACAGTGCTTGGCAGACTGTTCAGTTTGCTACATAGCTTTCTCCTTTTATGCATAGAGAGCACAGTCTGAGCTGGCAGCTCATCAGAAAAAAATCCTGTATGTTGACAACCATATTGGTATCTCCATTGCTGGACTTACTGCCGATGCAAGACTCTTGTGGTGAGTATCCTGCTTGTTGACATACACAGTGCTGCAATAATGAGGGAAAGTTCATTCAGACTATTGCAAATGACATTTTCTGCTTTGCTAAGGATTAGTCTTGAGTTGCATCTTAATGTTGTATTATGCCAAAGACCTCAGCATGAAATTCTGGCAAGTTTTTAACTAGTTGGCAGAAATCTCATTTGTTTGGCCTAAAATTTTGCTCTTTGGTTTTGTTACAAGTAAAACAGTCCTGTCTGGTTTCCTCAGTGTGATAGGGTTTCCAAGCAGTCTGAGAAACTCCATCATTTATTTTCCTCTGGCAGCTCCTTCTGTGTACGCACATTTGAGAAAGTTATTAAAGACATACAGTGCTGTTTGTATGGGCTTCAGGGGGGCTTGCTTTTAGCAGTTTTGTTCAGAAGTGGTGGGAAGGATTTCTGAAACAAGTTTTAATTGCTGCAGTGTCACAAAACAATGTTACCATTTAACCTTGCTATTTCTCCAAAGGATCCATGTGTTGCCTGTGTGAACTTCTACTTTCTCTGCATTTTTATGGCTGAAATGCCCAGCTTATGCTTTATCAAACCTGTGGTCAACTTTCTCAATAACAATGATAGGTCATGTGGAAATGAAATCATGGAAAGCCTTTGACCCTTTTTCTCAATGAGCAGAGCTGAAACAAAAATGCTTACCTTAACAGACAAGCCTTGAGAAAAAAACCTCATTGTGTCTTTGAGCTATGCACTGATTTGAATTTTTAAATTTTATTTTTCTGTTTTTGCTTCCTAGCAATTTCATGCGCCAAGAGTGTTTGGATTCTAGATTTGTGTTCGATAGACCTCTTCCAGTTTCTCGCCTAGTGTCACTAATTGGAAGCAGTATCCTTTTTTTATACACTTCATAAAATGACTCATCTATCACAGCTTAAAAGTTGAAAAAGGTTTTTGGACAGCTCTTCTTTGTTCACACTGCTTGTGTATACTTTCAGAGAACACCCCATAAGGATGTGTTTTGGTCCATTTCTGCTTGGTTTAGGAAAACTCTTGGGTAATTATCATATAATTTTGAGATTGTTTCCTTAGCTTTCTTAAGAAACCCAGATTCCAACCCAGCGCTACGGCAGGAGGCCCTATGGAGTAGGACTGCTCATCGCAGGCTATGATGTGAGTAAGCTGCTTTGGCTGCTACTGATCTGTAGGAAAATGTGCTTAGGGAACTTCATGCAACAAATAGATGTTGAGAGGGAAAGATGGAAGAGGCAAACTCATCAAAATTCTCTGAATAAGGAAATTCTTTTCTGTATCTTACCCTACAACATAGTTCAGAAGTGTTAATTAATAGCTAATCCTACCTACACTTACTGAGTATTTTAAGGTGCAAAGATGAGATTTGTTTATATAAATATTTTGCAATTGATTTTGGATGCTTACAAGCTATTATTTTAAAAACTTCCAGTAAGAAAATGGATGTGGAAATCACCGCTGGCCTCTCTCTCACTTCTTTAGCAACAACATTTTACTTAATGCAGCAGACAGAGAATCTCTGTCCTTAAGATTGTTGACATGATGATGGTTGGAGGAAATTATGATATTGCCTGAAATTTTGGATGGTGTGGTCTAGTCTACAGCAAGTTTTTACTTTTTTTGTAGATAAGACAGAATGTGTGTAAAATACCTGCTGCAAGCCATGAAGTAGGGAGTGCAGTACTCCTAAGTATGCAATACATAAGCACAGTGCAATTTGTAGAACAGAGGAAGAAACATTTTTTTGTGCCAGCCATCCTGTCCATTTAGAAGCTGCAGATGAGTGAAATGGAAAAAAAGAGTTTTTGGGGTTTTTTTTAAGTTGTTGGGTTTTTTTAAACAACAGTTTTGAAGGATTTGCATAAAAGACCGGTGATATGATCAGCAATATAAAATATGTTTCTGTGCACACATGTAGGTGTGATGTACCATGAAGCAAAACTCTTTTAGAAAATGTCATGCTCCAGCAGCAGAGTTGGTGTGAATTTATATATTTGTTTAACATTCTGTGGGGGTTTTCTTCTCTCTTTGTAGGATATGGGTCCTCACATCTTCCAGACTTGTCCCTCTGCAAACTATTTTGACTGCAAAGCAATGTCCATTGGTGCTCGTTCACAGTCAGCACGAACTTACTTGGAGAGGCACATGACTGAGTTCACTGACTGTGAGTAATGGAACTCTCTCTACCCACTGGTGTCCATCACTTCTGCAGTTTATCTCCTGCTGCCACTCCATCCTTTTGTATTTAGTGAGGTGAAGGTAAATTTTGTGAGCCAAGTTTGGCATAATTGTAAATCTGCACGAAGACAAAATTTCAGAGAATATGGTTGACATTTTCATGTGGATGTTTATTGCATCTAATGGAAAGAAAAGCTGTGCTCAGAAAAGCTGTGAAAAACATGAAAAGCCTCTGCTCTTTTTAACCCAGGGAAAGTGTTTCCATAGCAGAGCAGGGTTGGTATGTGAGGGCAAGTATTTAGGTGCTGCATTTAAAGTGGTGAATTTATTTTTGTATGGGTTGATGATGAGGAACCATCGAATACCTGCTTGGGGGAAAAAAACTTGAATCAAGGCAAGGGTCAAAAATGGATGCACTTGACCTCAAATCTAGGGGAAGGTTGGTTTCTCAAGGAAAGCTTTTATAACCAGCTGTGCTCAGAAAGGAGAGGAGGTCTGGGAGTCAAGTTGACCCAAGCTGATTTTGGAGTTGTCAAATAGATTTAGAAGAAGGGGAATGAGTGTGTAGCGGTAATACCATATAGTTTGTCAATGTCTTTTTTATTCCATTTTAAGGTAATCTAAATGAGCTAGTTAAACATGGACTGCGAGCACTGAGAGAGACTCTTCCTGCTGAACAGGATCTGACCACCAAGGTAAGGACTAGGTTTCCTTTGCCATTGTTACTTGCAAGTAACTGTGACAAAATTCTTGTGCAGTATGGCTGGCACTGAAGCTTTGAAGCTGAATACTGGTAGATAATATCTTCATGTCACCAGTTTATCTACTCTTCTGTGTTCATCTCACATTTAAGTTTCTTCACAAAAACGATGCTTTCACTAAATAAGACATTTTTTTCCTGGTGGCTTCACTCTATCTTAAGCTTTAATCAGTGTTTAATATGCATTACCTGCAGCTGTAGAATCCCAGCTTTGCATTGTAAGCACACTCAGTAATTCACCTGGGCAGTGAGTGAAGGTAATGCACCAACAGTTTATAGAGCATCCAGCATCATAAAGCTGCACAAACTTTTGACAATGAATTGAGGACCCGTTGAAGAAGAAAATTCTAAGGATATCCAATTATCTACCATTTTCCATGTTTTTTTATTCTTAGCTTGCCATGTTTTTTGGAAGTCTTGAAGTACTGAAAATCAAAATGAAATTAAAATAGGTAGCTTTAAAAAATTGTGTGTGTTGTTAAAGAAACAAAATGAAAGAAATTGAAACCTTTGAATGGCTTTACTTAGAAGATTTTGAAATATGATAGCTTTTATAAGTGAAAGCTGTAAAGCCAAAGTTAATTGCTTCTCACTGCTTCCAACCCTGTGCTTGACAGAATGTTTCAATTGGAATTGTGGGCAAAGACATGGAGTTTACCATCTATGATGATGATGATGTAGCACCATTCCTAGAAGGTCTTGAGGAGAGACCACAGAGAAAGGTGAGTGGTTCAGATATGAATAAATAGGCTTAGTTGAAAGACAATAATTAGATATGATCTACTATGTTTAGCATAAATTTGAGTCTCCTACTCTAGCAGAGATTTAGGAAGGTGATTTTTAAAATACGTAGTTGATATATGAACACTGTATAATCTTAACTCAGATGCTTATTAAATCAATTTATGCCAGGCTATTCCAATATCATCTTCTTTCCTCATCTCTGATCAAGTATGAGTTTTCACTCTTTTACAGCAGAAGTGGTTGCTTATGTTTCTCATGCCCTTAGCATGAGACACCTCTAGTCTCCTAATTACCAACTGTGCTTAATTTGGATAACAGTAATTTGTGAGCTGTTGGCTGACACAATCTGCATTTACCCCTCATGGTCCTCCAGTGGGGATAAAGCTGATTTGTCTTGTCATGTGTTGTCTTCTTCCTTCCTAAAATATTTCTTTTCCCTCTCTCTAAGCCGGTTCCACCTGTTGAAGAAACCGTGGAGAAGGCAGATGAGCCAATGGAGCACTAGTTGGTGGATGAGTTCCTCTGTTAATGTATAATTATGCAGGAACATTCATCCATTTGCTGGTAACTTTATCCTCACCTATATATGTTTTCTGATGCTACGTTCTGAGGATTGCTCGTAAAGAAAGGAACCAACCAACCCACCTATCCTTAAAAGACAGGAGGACATATCTGGGTGTAACTTGGACAAGAAAGGTGTAATCATTTTCTAAATAGTACATGATACTGTTTTATAAAGAAAAGATACTGTCTTTAACTCATAAGGACAAGTGGAAATAAATTACTTTCTCGGACTCTGCTGTGTTTGGTTTTTTTTTAGTCTGAAAAAACAGCTATTCACAAATAGCAGTCTCATATCAAGGTGCCATTCTGTGTTTGAGCACTTGTTAGAGTGCTTGCTCGCTCTGTAGAATTGAGAGAATCTTAAAATGCCTATGAAACCATAAAATAGTCATGGAGCAAACAGGGAACAGCAATTTCCTGTGTCAGTCTGTCCCAGCTGAGAAGGCATGTGTGGTTGTGAGGCTGAAGAAGCATGAAGCTGACAACCAATAGTGGTCAGGTTTTCTGGGGGCATTTACTCAACCCCAGCTCTTTTACAACGTCAGTGTATTTTAGAGCCATCAGGCAGCCTTGGGGCAGAACAGGGCTTTTAGCCCACTGATGGCTGAGTTGGAGGAACAAAAAACCACTCCAAGTTCCCATTAGAGGTCTCCTGAGCTGAGCTATGGAGTCTCTGCATTGCTGCTGAACCAAGAGGTTCTGCAGGGCTTTGTCCCTTCAGCTTGGTCTGCACCTGGTGCTCTTTGGATTTAAGCTGAACACCACAAAATTTGGGACTATCAGTGACTTCCTCAGGGTCATGTGCCAGGGAAACCCAATGAATTGGTGCTTCCTGGGTGGGATGCTGTATTTTAAGCAAGAATGTGTTCAGTCTTTTCTATGTTGGATCATTCTAAGATAATTATTCTCCCCAATGATTGCATTGAAAATTACCAAGAACAACCTTCTGGGGTGGGTCCACATAGGACCTGATAGCCTGCTCAGTGTAGTATTAAAAAAAAAAAAAAAAAAAAAGACCTGGAACTTGCAGATTAATAACTTATTAATATTCATTGGTTAAACAAAAATTAATAAATGATGGTGCTGTCTTCAACAGGCTTTAAATACTCTCTTCAATCCACAGAAATAGTTCAGTCATGAAAATAGCAAAACAGTAGTGCTGTAGTGCCAGGGCTGCGTATTTGGTTTTTAAGCACTAGAAAAAGCTGCTTTTATTTTTCCTAAATTTTATTTTCGTTTTTCTATTTTTCTATTTATTTCCTACCTTATTTATTTCCCCCTTTACACATTTTTGCCCCTCTTACTCATTTTCATTTTCCTCCCTAATTAATTTTTCACCATTATTTATGATTTCCCCTTCATTTATTTTTCCCATTGTTTTTTCCTTCCCCTTGATTCCCCCACATTGTTTTTCCACCTCCCATTGGTTTTTTTCTCTCCCTTTGTTTCTCCTCCCATTGTTTTTCTCTCTCTCCCATTTTCCCTCTTTGCTTTTCCCTTATTTATTTATGCACCCTCTTCTTTATTCATTTCCCATAATCTATTTTCCAGTTCCTTACTAATTCCCCCATTACCTTTTTCCTCACCCATTTGTTTTCTTATTTATTTTTCCCTTTGCCATTTCCTACCCCTCTTTCACTGTCTTTTTGTTTTATTGTTGTTGTTATTTATCTAATTGCTATCTATCTATCTATCTATCTATCTATCTATCTATCTATCTATCTATCTATCTATCTATCTATCTATCTATCTATCTATCTAATCTATCTAATCATCCGGGGAGGAGGAGGGTTTAATCTTAGTTTCCGCCGCTGTTTTCTGCTGTTTTCCTGCATCCCGAGAGTCCCGGGTTCCCCCGCGCGGGGCCGTGACGTCACATGCGCAGCCCCTCCTGGCACCGCCTTTTCCCGCGCGGCGGCGCCGCCCATTTCGCGCTGGCGGGAGGCGTGTCCCGCCGCGGCCGCCGTACGCGCGATGTGGCCGGGGCGGGCGCGGCTCCACGTCAGCCATCGCCGGAGCGGCAGCGCCGCGGGCTCAGCTCCGCACCGGGACCGGCCCGACCCCACCGCCCAGTACGGAGCCGCACGGCCGGCCCGCGGCGCCTCGCGGGGCCGGGGGGGGGAGGCGGGCTCCGCTTCTCCGCTGGGCGCCGCAAGGCCCGAGGCCTTAGGGCCCTGCCGGCATCTTGCCGGTGGCCCCGGCAGGGCCCCGGGGCGCGGGCGGCTGTGGGAGGGTTTGTGGCGCCGAGAGAGCTGCGGGGCTCGGGGTTCGCTCAGGGGAACGGCAGGCGGACGCGGACATTGAGGAAGTTTTGCCTCGTAGCTTAAAATGCCCGGGTTTGGAGTGGAAGTAGGACATGATGGGAGAAATAGCCCTCAGCTGGCTGGAAATCTGTCGGGGTTTTTTTGGCAAACATTTTGAACACTCTGTGTTGTAGCTGTGCATCAGTAAAGCGGTGCATTCTCAAGGTTGTTGGTTCATTAGGTGCCCCCGTTCCTCAGGCTCCCCGGGGATGGAGGTGGCGAGCAGGCGTGGCTTTTTGTCTTCCTGGGCTCTGTAAACTCCGTAACTTACGATTCCTGTGGGGTCTGGTTGTGGTGCTCCATCCATGGACGTGTTCGAGGCCAGGGTGGATGGGGCTCTGAGCAAGCTAGTCTGGTAGTGGGCAGGAGCTTGGAATGAATTCATCTTTCAAGTCCCTTCCGACCCCAGCCCTTCAGTGACTCACCACAGGGGACAGATATTACTGCTGGAGAGTTAAAGCAGCACCATGTCTCTGTCCGTGTGGGCTCTCAATGTCTCTGGTTTCAAATCTTTGTGCTTTGCAAGGAGGAAAACTGGGTGGTGGTTCTCCCTGCCAGATCTCCCAGCTCTGTGTTTTAGGGGAGCTGTTTTTCATTGCTGCTTTTCAGAGCCATAAGTACATTCATTCATCACACTTCAGAGATATGTTTGACTGTGATTTCGGAGATTTCTGCAGCTGAGGTCTCTGTACGTGTAAAGATACCTGCCCTGCTTTCACAAGAATTTCCTTTATGGTCTGTGTGAGCTGTTCTTGTAGGTGAAGGTGCTGGCTGCAGGGCTTTGAGGCAGGAATTCTGGGTAACAGCATAGGAAATGTAAGCAAAAAAGCTGCTGCTGAGGCAGGAAAACAGTTGGGAAAGCCCTCTGAGATCATCAAATCCAACCTTTGACTGATCACCACCTTTGTGAACTGGAGCATGGCACTAAGTGCTACATCCAGTCATTTCATGAATGAGTGGTTTATGTAGATACTTGTAAGCAACAAAGTCAAGGGATCTAAGCCTTAAAATACAGAATTCATAATGGAAAGAGGAGTGTTTCCTTAAAAATTTTTATTGCAAGTATTTTTTGGGGTTGTTGTCGTGGTGCTGATAATGTGAGTTGTTTCCTTGTGTGGAGAAAGAGACAGCAGCCCAGCCCAGCACAACTTCCCTGCTCCCTGTTCAGGGTGAGGTTCTCTGGGTGCCCATTTGATGAGAAAAGGGAGTCTCAGACTTCCAGACAGTTAGTATCAATAAAAGCTGATTTATTTTTGACACAATTTCTGTAGAAAGTACGAAATTGCTCATGTAATAAACAGTAACAGTTTTCTTTGCTGTGCTTGTCAGTGTGGTATCACAACATTAGCCAAGCAAGCTCAAGCTTGAGCATTTTTCATTACTTAAGAAATAGAATAAAAGGTTGATTTGATCCTAGATGTCTATTATATAAAGAATAAACATGAGAATGAGGATTGATACAACAAAAGGGTTGATTTGATCCTAGATATCTATTATACAAAAAAAAACCAAACATGAGAATGAGAATTGAGCCTAATAGCAGATTTCATTACCTGGGCTGCCAGGCATGCAGCAGCTTTGATAGATCTCTAGCCTTCTTGTCCTTTTTCACCATAAAAATACTTGGTTTCCTCATTAGTGTCTAGTGGAGACAGTAGAGTTGAGCTGATCTGATGATCCCTGGCAGGTAAAATGCTTCTCTCTCAGTCACATTGTCTTCTCTCCTATCCTTGGTTTCTGCTCTCTTGGATCTCATGCTCATCTTCAAAGCCTCCTGCATAGACTTATTCAACTTGTTATTTGAGTGCAGAACTTTATATTTTCTTTTTTTTCTTTTTTTCTGTGAAGTTTTTCAGCTGATTCTGCAGCTTGGGTCATTCACCTGGAGGGGCACAGGAGTGCAGGGAAGATAGTGGGGATATACAGCTGGGATCAGGGAATGACTGCAGGAGGGAGAAGCTGCTGCATCCATTTGGCTTCAGTCAGGTGTCCTGTACACTTCTGTTATCCCTGACTGTGCCAAAATATTGGAAAAATTTTGGGGTTTTTTTTGTTGTCTCTGAAAAATGCCATGCTCTTCATCTTTATGGTGCTCACAGGAATATTTTAGGGTAACAGCAAAGCAAGAAAGCTTTTTCATGCAGCTTCTCAAGAAACCCAGCAATCCCTCCAAGCCATTAAGTCAGTTATAATAATGCTTTTGTGTTTGTTAATAAAATCTTTTAACTTTGGGATGGTTTTGTTTGCCTGGTTTTAGGTTGTCTGACATTTGTGTGAAAATAATTCTTCCCTTGAGAGAATTGCTGTAACCAAGAGCCATGACTGCGGCAGAGAATGTGTGTTACACATTAATCAATGTTCCCATTGACTCAGAGCCACCTTCTGAAATCAGCTTAAAAAATGACCTAGGCAAGTATTGGCAGTGACTGAAGAATACTCCATCTTACCTGAATTATTCTCTCATTGTGCCTTTCCTAGAGTATCGTTTACATTTTGTAAGCTAAACCAAGTCAGTTTCATGTTTATTTTCTGTTGGGTTCTGGATGATGTGTGTTCCTCTGTTTGATGTGTTTTGAGAAACTTCATATTATTTTATGTGCTTCAGTGTACTCCGCAGTCTGTGAAAATCTGAATTTTTTTTTTTTTTGAGTGTTTTAAGTAATACCTGCTTGGGCTAAGGCAGATCTGAGCAGATTTTTTTGGAACAAGCAACAAATTTTGTTGTCACTTGTTCAATGCACTGTGGAATGTGCTGGCCAAAGCAGCAGTGTTGGCATCTGATATATGTGTGACACCAGAGCACATTGTAGTATCCTAGTACAAATTAAAGCATTTAAACAGCCTTGGGATTTGAACTTTTTCAATTCCAATATATAGATCTTCTGATTATTCCATGAATTCCATCCTTATTTTTAAATATCTATTGCTTTCTGTTTATCCTTTAATAGAAGTAAAGGCATAGATTTTATTGATGTGCTGTATTTCACTCCTTCAGAGGAGTTTGTCTCATCTGACACTGAGGATCAATATTCCTGTTAAAGTAATTGTGACATGTCAGCCTTCCTCACTTCATTTCCTTCTCTAGAAAAAGGAGATGTCAAGTTGAAGACAGAGGCCTTGAAGAAGGTGATCATTATGATTCTGAATGGTGAGAAGCTGCCTGGGCTCCTGATGACCATCATACGTTTTGTGCTGCCTCTCCAAGACCATACCATCAAAAAGCTGCTGCTTGTCTTTTGGGAGATCGTGCCAAAGACCACTCCAGATGGCAGGCTCCTGCAGGAAATGATCCTCGTGTGTGATGCATACAGAAAGGTAGCCTCTTGGTTATTTCATTGCTTGTGTTCCTCTGCTGGATCTTTGTAGAAAGGGTAGCATTTTATGTTACTGAATAAATATAAACATTTTTTACGCTCAACATTTCCTTCCTATCAGTTGTGTCTCAGTGCTTCAGAAATGGATAACTGCAGATAGGCAGCAGACCTGCTACCAAGGAGTTTTGTATTCTTACTGGTACAACTTAACAAAAATTTAGTGCTCTGTTTCCTTGTCAGTGAACGTTAAAGGTGAGGGGTAACATAGTTACCATCTTCCAGGAATCTTGGGACAAACCATGGGTCATATACCAACTATTGTGGTATATTTGGAAAACACCTTCATAAAGATATTAAGGAGCTTCAACTTTGGGAATGTGTTGGGAAAATATAATCCAGAAAAAAAAATCCTACAGGCTTTGTAAGTTTTGTTGCACATAAATACATATTTTTAAATATTGTGGGGCAGCAGTGCTTTAGGAAAGCATTTCTTGAGAAAACAGTGAGGTGTCGTTGGGGAGGCTGGGAGCTTGTACCATGGGAGAGCTGAGTGTGGGAGAAGGTGCTAAGTGCATTCATCTGGAGAGTCTGGGATCTGAAATATGTTTCCTGTTGCTTTTAGGATCTTCAGCACCCCAATGAGTTTATCCGAGGCTCCACCCTGCGCTTTCTGTGCAAGCTGAAGGAAGCCGAGCTGCTGGAGCCCTTGATGCCGGCCATCCGCGCGTGCCTGGAGCACCGGCACAGCTACGTGCGCCGCAACGCCGTGCTGGCCATCTACACCATCTACAGGTACCACACTAACCAGGCACAGTCCTGCACACACAGCATCTGGACTGCCTTCAGTTCTTGAGAGCTCCAGTATTTATCACTCCCTAATGTGCTGTTCAGAATTTTTATCTTTGTTTGCCTACTCCGTGCCAGTAGCTCTTAATTATGTTTTTTTCTTCTAAAGGAACTTTGAGCATCTTATACCTGATGCTCCTGAACTGATTCATGATTTCTTGGTGAATGAGAAAGATGCAAGCTGCAAAAGAAATGCATTTATGATGCTAATTCATGCAGATCAGGTAATATACCTGCCCTTAAAATCATTTGGTTTAATAATTGTAAATATGCTGGGTAACTAGCCAGTAGTTTGTTGGTAGTATAAACTACTTGTATTCATAAAAAACCCCATGTATGGTAGTGTTAATGCTTTTGTGGGATATTTGGTACTGATAATGTAGGTATTTAGTGCTCTGTTTTAAAGGAGAACTACTCTATTTGGTGAAGGTGCTGAAAAATGTGAGCATAACCTCACTGAGAAGCACTCCATTATCTGCTGTTCTAAAGCTTTTGTAGTTTCATGAGAAAGAAATGGAAGTGTCGGTTAAGTGTTTTGGATTACTTGTTCTACAGGCAATTGCTTTTTGTGCCTAATTACCATTAGTTTGTGTCTCTTTTTACCCTCTGTAGGCAGGATGGATTATTTTGCTCTTTAGGTCTACAGTGTTTTCCTAAATTGTTGAAGCATTGCATAAAGGCTGTTTTGTATTTTGATTTTTAGCATGTGTTTTTATTTAAAATTCAGTTGAGTGAGCAAACTCTGATTAACAGAAAATAATTTATTTTCTTTGTAGGATCGAGCTTTGGATTATTTGAGTACGTGTATTGACCAAGTACAGACCTTTGGTGACATACTGCAGTTGGTTATTGTTGAACTAATTTACAAGGTAAAAGGGAAATGTTGTGGCACATTTAAAATAGATGGCACATGTTAATTTACAGAATTATATTAGACTGTTTTTTAAAAGGGATAGAATGTTGCTGGGAAAGGAATTTAGCTGGCTTCTTGTCCATGTCAGGAATATGTCCTTGCTTAATAGAGCTGAATAAAACTTGTCTCTTGAAATGATAAAGAGCTCAAGTGTGCACTCTGCAGAGCAATAAGTCTCACCAGATTTGCTGTGATGGATACAGTATTATCAGAGTGCTCTTCATGGGCATGAGCAGGGCATCTCTTACAGAGGCTGTTAGAGGCTCTGCCCTTCCTTTTGATTGGAGATTTTAAGACTCTGTAACATTACTCAGAGTTGTTGAAAACAGCTTTTGAAATTAGACTTTTACAGCTGTGAATGACACTTCCTGTCACCAGAAAAGGTTGTCACCTTTTGGGTAATTTTTTCCTCTCTGTAAGATAGTGGAGCAGTGAGCTGTAGGATTGCTCTTTTCTTTGTGTGCCAACTGTGGATCATTCTTTTTTGAGGTCTGTCACGCGAATCCATCGGAGAGAGCTCGCTTCATTCGCTGCATCTACAACCTGCTGCAGTCCTCGAGTCCTGCAGTGAAGTATGAGGCTGCAGGTACTCTGGTTACACTCTCCAGTGCACCCACAGCAATCAAGGTATGAAAGTGATGTTTGCAGCTCTTCGGTAGCTTCTAGTGCACTGAAGTGAACGCTGTGTACTGCATGTTGATACTTGGGAGGGAAGGCTTTAGTAACACTTCTCATATGAAACACTCTCCTAAAATATCTCTTAGAACTGGTCACATAAAAGACTGAGCAGACCTGGAGCTAGTGGATTTCATGTCTCTTTGGTAGGGGACAAGCTTGAATACTGTGCAGACTGTTGGGCCAACCTACGGTCTACTTGGCCTAGTTAGCAAAGCAGACTACAGCTGAAGATTTCAGAGATTGGATGAAATTTTTTACTCATGAATATGACTCATTTCAGACCAGGGTAGAAGCATAAAGCAGTGAAGAAGCATAATCAGTGTTCATTACTGATTGACCTGGGGTTCTTAGTTTTATGTTTCTATAGCTGATAGTTGAGGATCACTTGGAAATTTAGAATTTGTATGGAAATTTAAAAGATAGGTTATGCATAGATTTAGAGCATTGTAAATAGTAGCTTCCAAAGATCAGGGGGGAGTATGAATTCCAGCATTCTTGGTTTGGCATACTCACTTTTGTTAAGTAGCTACAATGTACATAGAAGCTGTTATTAAAACCTAATCTAGGTAGGCTAATACTGCCAACTCTTTTAAGTTGGTTTTCATGCCCTGTTGCATATTTCACAGCTGACCCAAAGCATGTCAGATAACCTATCTTTTATCTGTCTTTGAATTTGAAGTCAAGTCTGTGTACTGTAAGCTGATGCCATTGTGAGCCTTCATGTGATTTTTAAAACATGGTGAACAAAAATTTTTAAAGTCTGTTTATCAGGTTAATTTCTGTGACAACTCTAAGTAGCTGCTTTAATAGTAAAATAGGAGTCTTTTCCTCAATTTCAGAAATTTTCCAGTTTATCCTCTTCATGACTTAAGAAATTGGTTTTGATCCTTTTAATTTTAGGCTGCTGCCCAATGCTACATAGATTTGATTATTAAAGAAAGTGATAATAATGTGAAACTGATTGTCTTGGATCGGTTGATTGAGTTGAAGGAGCATCCCTCCCACGAGCGAGTGCTGCAGGTATGTGGGCTGTCTCTTTTCCTGTAAGCCTTAGGAAAGAAAAGCCTTCAATAACAACAAATCTCCCAGCTTTTTGCAATGCATGGAGGAAAGAACTGAAGTTTCAATTTCCTGTTGGTATGTTTTTGAACATATATTGGATGGACTTCTATGTTTATGACTTGGCTGCTTTTATTGTCTGCATAAAAATTAACAATGACAAATGCTGTCCTGGTTGTGAGGTTTAATGGTGTAGCTGCGTAGGAGACTTCTGTGTAAATGTATTAAATGAACCCTGAGGTGCTCTAATGCCTGCTGCTTGCTTGTCAGTAGATCATATATTATGTATTCAGAAAGGCTTTGAAAATCATTGAGGAGGGAAAATTAAAATTGTATGAAGAGGAAATAATTTAAAATGGCAAAATACTTTACTTTGTTATTATTTCAGGATCTAGTTATGGACATCCTCAGAGTGTTGAGCACCCCAGATCTAGAAGTGCGCAAAAAAACCCTTCAGCTGGCTCTGGATCTTGTGTCTTCAAGAAATGTGGAGGAGGTAAATTATATGTGCTTTTAATTCATTACACTGTTTTCTCTCTTTTGAAAAATGTCTCTTTTTTTAAAAAACATTTGATTTGATCTTTTCTGCAGCTTGTGATTGTTCTGAAGAAGGAAGTGATTAAAACTAATAATGTGACAGAGCATGAAGATACAGACAAGTACAGACAGCTCCTGGTTCGGACACTGCATTCCTGTAGTGTTCGCTTCCCAGACATGGCTGCAAATGTTATTCCAGTGGTATGCAAATATTTCAGTATATTCTCATTACATGTCTTACACCTATACCCAGCAAATGCAGAATTGCTGAAGCTGAGGTGTTCCTACTAGTGGCCTCATAATGAGCCTCACAAGAACCAATGCTATTTTTAATTCCTAAAGAAACATAAAACTTTTGATGCTGTAATTATTTGTCCTCTGAAACTATTACTGTATTTTTGAAGAACATGAGCTGAAGAGGACCTTTAAAAATGCAATAATTTGTATGACTAGAAAAACAGTTTGGGAATGTGATAATTCGTACTTGTTTGGAATGTACTTACTTAAGGTTGTTTGATTTCAGTTTTTTTCACTGGAGATACATAAGGAGTTTTATTTTTCTGAACACAGAAGGGAAGTGTTATTGTACAAACTTCTCAGTGCTGCTGTTTGTGCTGATGTTCAATCTTCCATGGCAGCTGATGGAGTTCCTTAGTGACAACAACGAAGCGGCAGCCGCCGATGTCCTGGAGTTTGTGCGGGAAGCGATCCAGAGATTTGAAAACCTCAGACCTCTTATTGTTGAGAAGATGCTTGAAGTCTTTCATGCTATTAAATCTGTCAAGTGAGTCCAGAATATGATATCAAACAGACTTGGGAGCACCTGTGGCTCACTTGCATTAAATGTATATTGTCATTAAATATGTACCAAAATCCACATTACCCACACAGAGTGACTCTGAGCCTAGATATTTTAAGGTAGAGGATTTCTAGGTACAACTTTCTTCTTGCCTGCTTGTGCAAGAGATAAATTGGGTGTTTGTTGCATTAAATAAATGAAATGAACTCAATTTTAATTTCTATAATGCACTTGATAATTGTAATTCCACTTTCTAGGAAGTAGTGTTGTTGATGAAGGTCAAACATAAAGTAATATATTTGTTGAAACAGAATTCCTAAGGAATTTGCACTTGTAGACAACTGGAAATACTGTACATTTATTAGAAAACCTAATCTAACATAGACTGAGCTTTACAAACTATAAAGCTATTTAAGTACCTTTCAGGGCTCTAAAAACTTTTCTTGCCGATGGATCTGTAAAGGTTAAGTCATACGAAAACTTCTCTGTGTCAGAAGAGCACTCTGTCATTCTCCTACTAGGCAGAAAACTCTGAATCCCATCTCCATTGTAATCTCATTAAGTGGAGAAAAAATCCCTCTGAAGCTTTGCTATTCTTCTCCTAATATTCATTCTTGTTCTGGTTTTTCATTTTCTCCTGTATAATGGAAAAAATAGTTTGTCTCAGTTAAATGGAGAATTTAGAGCTGACTTTATTCACATGCAGTGGAGTATTTCATTATGATCACAATGAAATTTAATTTTGTGTTGTTTCAGGTAATAAATATGTAGCAGAGACTATATCTAATTTGATGTACTTTTTCATGAGTTTACTGAGGCTTAAAAGATAACTGCTTTTGTCAGTTGTGTCCTTTTGAATTTGTCAAGACTGGCCTTTACTATGCAATAAATCACTTTAAATCACTTTTCTTGGTGCTAGTTTGAGTATATCACAAAAGCATGATTTAAGTTACTGTTCTTGTCTCAGGATTTATCGAGGAGCATTATGGATCCTTGGAGAGTATTGCAGCACAAAGGAGGATATACAAAGTGTGATGACAGAGGTTCGCAGATCACTTGGAGAGGTGTGTATATTTGGGGGTTTTTGTGTTTCCTGGCTCTTTGTGGCTTTTCCTGCCATTATGCTGTGAGTTTTCTAAGAAAAGGTGTTTTAGAAAGATCAAGTAAGATGTAAGTGTATTGGGGACTTGTGATGTGTAATGGCATGTGCACAGGAAATCTGAAGTAAAAAGCAGTCAGGGTTTGGCATGCATTACTCATTTTTTTCAAGTAGCATACTTGAGCTGAGCATAAGTGATATCTGTTAAGAGAAGAGTTGGGAAATTCTTTATTTCAGAAAATTATGGCACCTTTAAGATATGATTTAATTATATCCAGTAGCCTAGGAGTGCTTTAAGTCTGGGTTGTTCTGAGAGAAAGATTGCTCTGACAAAATAAATTCATCAATGAGAGCTTTATTGCATGTGTAGGAAGCTTCTGTATGTATTCCAATATCTGTTTATTTCCTCAAATTCTTCCCAAACTGATGCACTGTAGCTGACCTTTTAGTTATAAAAACCTCAGTAATGCAGATAATTTTTATTAAAACCTGCAGAACAAAAACATATCTTTTATTTTAATTGTAACATTTGCTTCCTGCTCATTTCTAGATCCCAATAGTAGAATCTGAAATCAAGAAAGAAGCTGGTGAGCTCAAACCTGAAGAAGAGGTGTCTGTGGGTCCAGCCCAAAAGTTAGTGACAGAGATGGGCACTTATGCAACACAAAGTGCTCTTAGCAGTTCCCGACCTGCCAAAAAGGAAGAAGACAGGTATTTGTGATTTCATGCTTGGCCAGGAATGACTTGGTTAATTTTTATCTTTGTTTATTTGAGTGGTGTTATCTGTCATACAGAGTTCAGTGGTTGAGGGAGTTTCCTGTTTTAAGGTATTATCCCAGCTAGATAGAATAGGAAGTTGCCCAATTGCTTAGGATTTGTATTCAAAGCTTACTGTACAAATAAGTGCTTTATTAATTGTGATGTCCTGAATTCTATTTGATTTTTTTACATATAAAGTTCTCTCACAGTTTTAGTTGGATACAGAGATACTGCCTTTAGATTAAAATATTTTCTTCTCTTTATATCATCTTGCACTCCTGCACCTCTCTCTCCCTAGTGTACATGGTAATGATTGTGTGACTTGTAAAAATCTCTGTATCTAGAAAATTACTTTGAGAAGGAAAAAACCTGACCTTGTGAGCTGTTTCAAACTTGTTTTGCTTGCACAGTATGAAAGTTAAAGTATCAAGAGAAGTAGGCTGAAGATTGTCATCCACAAGTAGTTTTCTAAGGATTATTTGTCTTTGCAGACCTCCCTTACGAGGATTCTTGCTGGATGGAGATTTCTTTGTTGCAGCTTCTCTTGCTACAACTTTAACCAAGATTGCTTTGCGTTATGTGTCCCTAGTTCAGGAAAAGAAGAAACAAAATGTGAGTCATGTCTTGTGTTTTCACATTTAAGGAAGAGCTGCTTTTTGCCTCTTTTCTGTTACAAAGATGCAAAATGGGTTAAGTCCAAAGTGAAGTGCCAGTTATGTGATTGGATAATAATGATAGCTTGGATCACAAACAGGACCTGCTGCTTTCCTGCCATTCTACCTAGACAGTCTCTAAATCATTCTGCTTGGTTTCAGATAGCAAGCACTAAAAAGCTAAGTAATCTGTTCAGAGATGTTATGGTTTGAATATTATGCACCTTTTCCTAAATTAGTTAGAAGTCAACATTTCTTTAAAGCTGTGGAAAATGCAATAACCTTCCTCCATTCTCTTTGTGCTCCTTCTCAGTCCTTTAATGCTGAAGCAATGCTGCTGATGGCCACTATTCTCCACTTGGGAAAGTCTTCTCTTCCCAAGAAGCCAATTACAGATGATGATGTGGATCGTATTTCGTTGTGTCTGAAAGTGTTGTCAGAATGTTCTCCTCTCATGAATGACATTTTCAACAAAGAATGCAGGCAGTCCCTCTCTCACATGCTGTCAGCCAAGCTAGAAGAGGAGAAACTTTCCCAGAAGGTGAGCTGTTTTCAGTGTAACCATAAACACTTGGAGTTTCTACAGGTGTTCACATCCAAGCTGGTCCCAGAAATGTCACCATTTGACTCTGTATAGGTCAGCCATTATTTGACTGTTTTTCTGTGCTAAGGAATGGAATTCACTGTGAATTCTTGAATTACTCTCTTCCTGCAGAAAGAATCTGAGAAGAGGAATGTGACAATTCAGCCAGATGATCCCATTTCCTTCATGCAGCTTACTGCTAAAAATGAAATGAGCTCAAAAGAAGACCAGTTCCAGCTTAGCCTTCTTGCAGCAATGGGAAACACACAGAGGAAAGAGGCTGCTGATCCTCTTGCTTCCAAACTTAATAAGGTAGTGAGAAATCAGTGCTTTAATTATATACATGGGATCACTTTGGGAATTGCAGATTGGAACTGATGAACCAGACTATGCTGCTTGATTGGAAGACCCAGTTATATCCTGGTTGGGATCAGGAGAAAAAGAAAAGCACATGTGCTTATAGTTGTTACCCTCTCAAATGGGGAGAGGAAGAACAAGAAGGAGACTTGATTAGTGCTGAGCTGCTAGAATGTGGAGAAGAAATTAGGGTGTGCTGCATTGAAATCCCAGTAAAGTTCACAGGGAAGGCAGCAAGGATGCCAGAAATTATTAAGATCCCCTTTCTTTGGCTGCTGTATCCTATTGCCAAGTGCAGTGCATCCTTATTTCACTCTTTATGCCTTTTTTTTTCTGTAGATTAGCAGAACCTGCTGAGGAGGTTTAAAGAGAAGAAATCACTTGAGTAATTCATTAGTTTTTGAAAGAATGGATAAATTCTTTTTTATGTTTAAAATTACCTTTTAATTTTAAGTCAGGATTTCTTTGTCCTGCTGATCATCTTAATAATAAATAGCATTACAGTTCATATTTTAGAAACTTACTAGTTCAAAATCTGTTTCATCTGGAGAGGGTTTATATGTGTATATAAACATATAGTTTGTATGCAGAGGGACACGTGAAGGAAGGCAACTTGTTTTAGAGGCCCATAATAAATAATAATCAATTTAAGTGTGCTCGATTCTTATTTTTTTGTCATTGTTTGAATGACTCTGTGTTTTAAACTGGTTTCTGAGGAGGTGAATCCCTTGGCTTGTGTGACAGGTCACTCAGCTGACAGGTTTCTCAGACCCTGTGTATGCAGAAGCCTACGTCCATGTCAATCAGTATGACATCGTGCTGGATGTGCTCGTGGTCAACCAGACCAGTGACACCCTGCAGAACTGCACCCTGGAGCTGGCCACGCTGGGTAAGGAGGGCTGCATGCTGCTAACCCAGCAGCTCTGAGCTTTTGGGAATTGGCCATTGCCCTGCTGTAAGGAATTCCTGAAACCCTTACAAAGTGATGCCAGTTAGTCACCATTTTGAATACCTTTAAAAATATACTGTTTTACATATTTGGTGGAAGTTTCCATGTACTGACAGTGCAATCTGATGATATAAACCATAGTCAGATTTTATCACTAAAAAGTGCTCCATTTTCCCTTCTCCTTTTTTCCTGAGATACAGACAGGTTTTTTTGAGGTACTTGTTTTCATTGTGCATAGACAGGAAAATAAAAATAGGTCAAAATCCCAACTGGTATGGAGCAGAAAGCCGTCTACCCTAGGTGGTTTTTGCACTCAGCTTGAAGTACTTAAATACTGCATTTACTCAACTGAAACCATTCCCTGTACCAACAGCTGTATCAGAGTCTTGCTTGGACAATACTGAGGCTTCATTAACTTCTCTTAGAGGAGTCACTGGAGCAGATAATTAAAGAACAGTAACCAGTTTCTTATTAGTTGTCCTTTGCTTTGGCAGTCAGGAGCTGAAATACATTTACAATATGCTAGAAGAACTCATGTTGTGTGCTTTTCACTATTGTAAACGTGACTGGAGGGGCATAACCTTTCTCCTAAGATTTACAAAATCTTTTGATTAGACTGAGGGTGGAAATAAATCAAAGGGATGCATTATTTAATGGGTTGTATTTTTTATTTGTCAGCTCAGTAAAGTGGAATTCTGTATTTCCCAGCTGATGTACTGCTAAAGCTGACTTGAGGCATCACTCCCATGTGTGGAGCTCATGCTGTTCATGCTGTGTTCTCAAGTTGCAGTTTAATGGAACTAAAGAGTCTTTCCAATTGCTTGCTGAAGGATTAGTAAAAATGCACCGCTTAGTGTTTCCTTGGAGCAATTATATGCAGAATCAGGGGGATATTTTGACCTTTTTGTAAATAGCTTGGTGCCTGTACTGCTGGACATTGTACTTTGGATTTGAGGCACTTCACTATAGGGCTAGGCCTTATGATGATGTCAGTGGTTAAAATACAAGGTAGAATTAACCATTTCCTTGTTAAAAATGATTACTAAACTCCATCAAAAGTTCATTTAATTCAGTATCTGTATTTGTTTTCAGTGGGGTTTGGGTGAACACAACAATATTTTAACTGAAATTTGTATATAATGTAATTTATCTTGCAATTATGAAACTAGTAAAAAAAAACAAATTCCAAGTCAATTGATATCTTTATGGTGGTGTTTGTGCAGGTCTATAGATGCAAAAATTGAATGACAATAAAATACAAAGCTGTTGTTCAGTAGCTTGGCTCATTGTATGCTGCTAGCATTCCCTGATTTCATCTCCCAATTTCTTTACATAGGTGACTTGAAACTTGTGGAAAAACCATCTCCTCTGACACTTGCTCCACATGATTTTGCAAACATTAAAGCTAATGTCAAAGTCGCTTCTACAGAAAATGGAATAATTTTTGGTAATGTTGGTAAGTAAACAATTTCAGTGGGCAAAATTAGCACGAATGCATTGCATTTGTAACTGCTTAATGAGCTCAAAAATAAATAAAGCCCTTCATATTGAAAGAAGAAATTAAATTACAATGTAAGAATATTTTGTGATGATTTAAAAAAAATCTGTATCACTGTTATTTAAAACCATCAGAGAATGTGCTACCTTTAGGATGATTGTCAGCATGAGATTGAGCTAGGGTTGACTGTTGTTAACTGGCAGATGGTAGCTCAGCACCCTTATTAAGGTGCAAATTGACTTTTTGGAACATTCAGAAATGCTTTTGTGTGTTCTCTTGCAGTGTACGATGTCTCTGGAGCAGCCAGCGACAGAAACTGTGTGGTTCTCAGTGATATTCACATTGACATCATGGATTACATCCAGCCTGCTTCCTGTACAGATGCTGAGTTCAGACAGATGTGGGCAGAATTTGAATGGGAAAACAAAGTTAGTTTTTGGGGTTTTTTCTATGTTACCTTGTTGATGAGATACAATTCTGTCTCTTGTTCTACAGCAGCATTATCTATTTCCACATGAACCTCATTCAACATCCTCATTGGATATTTGCCTCAAATAGCTTATTCTCTTATAGCTATCTTATCAGTTTCACAAGCTTAGCAATGCAGTAACTGGGGTTTTGGCTTGCAAAAGAGGTTGTGTGCATTGAGCTTTACCTCCTGTATGGAAGCTGTCCAAGCTGACTGGTGATTGCTGTGTGTTTTGGCTCAAAGGTGAGATGGCAACAAGTGTAAGTTTGTGCTGAGGCTGTACAATTACTCATGCTGCTCAGCCTCTCCAGTTCTAGTCACATTGTCTTGTGGGTTGCAAGGGACCTTCTAAAGGACTTGTTTAGAAGGTCCTTTAGTCTCCTGCCAGGGGGACAGGAACATCTTTCTTTTACTTTGCTACTTTGTAGATCAGCTGTAGCATAAAGTTCTGGGTGCTGTATAAGACCAGCAAGACAGTAGTTACTTCATAGTAACTGAGGGTGCCCTAACCTAAAAAAAAGGGTTTAAGGGAGATGATACCATAAAGGAAGGGACTAGAAACATTAAACCAGAGTGGGATGAACTGTAGCCTTCTGTGGTACATAGGTGTGCTCACTTGAGACTAGGTTTAAATGTCTCAGGGCAAACTTGTGCACAATATATTGTAATAGATGATATTTGAAGCCTTAGTAATTTGTAAACTCCTCCTAAGAGAGATGTTAAAAAACAATTTAAAAAACAAAGCCAAGGCAGCCCAGAGAGCTTTGTTGCTAGAAGGGGAGGATGAAAGGAATCTTTAGCCCTGGTTAAAAGCGAACTTTGGACTAGGTGTTGCTTTTTCTTGTTCCGGCAATGTGTAAACTGTATTCAGACAAGGAGTCCACTGTTTGCTGTAGAGAGTCTGTATGTTCAACAGAGTATCATGTTCACCCAATAGATTTTAGAAACCATGGTAATAGCTTGAAATTCTCCATCTTAACAAGTGGAGGGCAGGAGGGAAGACTTCCTGTGATGCCACCACATAGTGGGAAGTGCATGCAGATTACTGAATGTGCTGTTCCTCAAGGAGGAATGTGGAAGTGATCTCCTTTATAGAGCCCTGAAGAAGAGATTTCATAAATACCTGAGGTGCTAGTTAAAGTAATTGCCTTTTTCTTTCCTTCTTGAAGGTAACAGTGAATACAAATATCATTGATTTAAATGAATACTTACAGCACATACTGAAGTCAACCAATATGAAATGCCTGACTCCAGAGAAGGTGAGTTATTTCTTGGAGAGTTTTAGATAACTTTTTTAGTTCCTGTGCTTTATTATTTAATTTGTTCAACATTTGTTGTTAATATTTTTAGAAATGCCTGCTTACAAAATGAAATAGTACATATACCTCAAAGCTTTTGCTTTGAAATGAATAAAAGCAGATAAACGTTCCCAAAATTGTCTGCTGTCTTAAGGTGGAAAATCAGAATGTCCATTTTGATTCATAGCAGCTAAGCTGTAGCACAGACTTGATGGGACCATCTGTTCACATAAAGGGGTTTTCTGGTAGCTTCATATTTCTTCCTCTCTGACAAAACTTACCTTTCTTTTGCCAGTTTAGCCTTCTTGTTGTAAAGCAAAATAAATACATAGAATAGCTACTTGCTGTTAAGGCAGAGCATCTATGATAGCTATTGCCTATTACATATATAGTAACCAAATTAAGTATAGTAGCTATTTAGCTTCTGTGCCATCTTGCTGTTGGTTAAAACAAACCATAAAATGCCCTCCTGCCTTGTCTTGATGAATTCTATAGACTGCATAATTCCCAATAGGAATTCTAGAAAAAGGCCACCAGTTTCCCAGTGCATGATTCCCATGTGTTACAAAACATTGCACCTGAAGAAAGAAGTATAAACATGATACATTGATAACTGCCTAGCAAACTTAGGGTGAACTAAAGTGTGTTCAGAGGATTTTGGTCTTTTAAGTGTTCCCATGTGCTTTCCATAGGCCCTTTCAGGCTATTGTGGCTTCATGGCAGCCAATCTTTACGCCCGTTCCATCTTCGGGGAGGACGCCCTGGCCAACGTGAGCATTGAGAAGCCGATTCACCTGGGGCCGGAGGCGCCTGTCACGGGCCACATACGCATCCGGGCCAAGAGTCAGGTAATGGGGCTTGCCATCCTCACCCTTTTAGGGCAATGGACCAAGCACTCCTAAACACCTGCAGATTTTTGACTCTCTTTTCTCCTGGTGTGTTACCATAAAATAGGCCTTTGTGCCAAGATTTCCCAATTTGGTCCATAGTGCTGCAATAGCGTGTTGTATTTTATGTGCTTCTAAATAAAGAGCAAGTATTCCCCAGGGTTACGTGATGTTTTTCCTACCAAATTGAACATTTCAGTGTCACACAAAAAATAAATTTTATGCATGTAATTGCTATTCACTGATTCTCTTTAAAAACAACAAAACCAAATCCCAGGGTTTTTAGTAGGAGCTTTTCTGTAGATATATGTGTCTGCTTCGAATTTTAGAGTTCCTACCTCCCAACTAAAAAAAAGACTGGGATCTGGGATAAATAAAGCAAAAACACTAGTGTAAAATAAAATGATTTTAAGCAGTGTATAATAAAGGAGTACCTGAGAATTTTCATATTCAAAGAAAACATTTCGTTTATGTCACTACAAAGATTTTGGTCTGGTTTAAATTAGTTTCTGATATGTCACAGTGCCATTTCATAAGACTGCATTCAGTTACATATACCAGCATGGTTTCATCTTGAAATCATTATGCTATTGAATATGTGGATTTATTCATGCAGTTTCTTTTGATGATTCTTCAGTTTTTGTGCAATATTAATCTGGCTCTGTGATTAAAGAATTTTCCATAGCTGTGGTGCACTGAGTGTGCTGGTATCAGCACTGGGACTTTCAACAGTTGAATTTCAGTAACTGGACAGGCAGTTGTAATTTCTCCCCTGGTAGTCCTCTTTCAGTTGGTGGGAGGTCAAAAGGTTAAAATAGGTTTTATTCTTCTGCTTTTCATGTTGATAACACATGTAACAGTTGCCAGCTCAGTTAAGTTTCATTGTCTCAATAACTACGAAATAACTACAAAATGTACAAAGAAGTGAGCAGCTAGAAATTTCCATGCCACTGATTTAATAGATTTCTATACATGGAACTTGCATTTTAATATAGATGAGATAAAGTTCTTTTCAAGTGAAGTATTTGTGTCATGATTGTTGTTTTCCTTTTCCTTACAGGGAATGGCCCTGAGCCTTGGAGATAAGATCAATCTGTCTCAGAAGAAGACAAGTTTATAAATTTTACCTAATGTCTTTTCAGGTCTTTTACAGTTTAACAGTAGGTATGTGGCTTTTGGGATCCAGAACATCTTATATTCTTCAGTGTTCTGTAATTGTAGAAGCCAGGCTTTTGAGCTGAAAGCATTCCAGCAGATAATTTATAGTTTCTCCATGATTGATATTGGGCAAATTTTAAATCTCCAGGTTTTTTTTCTTTGTCCTGGAAGTCATGTTTTCTTTGTCTCTAATATATACTGATGCTCACAGTACAATAAACAAGTTATACCAGTTCTGTTTTGTCTGTAAATTATAATCTCTGTATTATCTGATCAGTATTGAATATCTGTCCAGGGATACTTTGATACTCTGAGAAAGTGAGAGTCTGTAATAGCTTCAGTGTTTGCAATCATGACTAGGCCTGACTATGTGAATGTGTGATCATGATTCTTAAAATATTCTGGTATACCTAGGAGAATATATATTTGCCAACTAAATTAAAGGCTATATATTCTAGATGGTAATGTAATAACTTGGTGCAGACAAGCTTGTAGTATCAAAAAAGAGACTGGCAAAATTCAGCCCTTTCCAGCAAGGTGCAGAACCTTCAACTTGGTTTCTGAAGTGCTTTCCTAGCGTTGTTACCCTGAGTAACAAAATATTGCTGGTGGTGTTCTTATTTTTCAGTTACTGTGGAAAAGACATCCAAGTGCAGCATTAAAGCTGTAGCAGCATAAGCAGTTTTTCAGTGAATGCAGCCATTGGCCATGTGTGTGAGCTCAGGAAGAAAAGATTCAGACTCATTGTGAGCTTGCAATGAATTGCACTATGTTGAAAAGGAAGAGTTGTGAGTGAAGGTCAGGTCAGGATGTTGAAGTGAGTTAACACCATTTGGCTTCTAAATCTTATGCAGATTAGCAGTGGATTAAAACATATAACCATAGAGTGAAAATACTGTCAGCTGTATCTATTCAGCATTAATTCTGAATTTATTAAATTGTTGCAAGCAATTGCTTCTACAGAAGAGTGTCCAGAGCCAGCAGTGCTCTTCCAGTTGGCTGGAAGTCCTGCTGCTGGATTTCCACAGCTGTGACCTCCTCCAGAAGGAGGGAAGAGAATATTCTGAGTAGCTGATTCCCAAAACATTTAAAGCCTCAGTAATGAAAATACCTTTTCTTCATTCTGAATAAGCACACATGTAAATTCTGAAATGAAATAGTTAGGGCTATAGTATTTTATCTGGCTAAAGGATGGCCCTAGAAGTGCAATGCAAAACCTGAGCAGGGTTTTGCTGAATGACCTATTTATTTTTCATGTTTTGAAATCCCTGTTTGGTTCTGCAATTATTTTGTTTTTTAGTGAAAGCTCTAGCTCGTGAATAACATGATGGCAGCAAGAGCTGAAGCTCTGAGTATGCAGGACTGCCTTCATAATGTCCTTATGCCTCTGCATGAACCCACAGCAGCTGTATTCCTTTCTGGGGAGTTACTCCAAATTCACAAGGATGTAGTAGGGATAATCAAATTCTGATCTTAACTGTTCAATACTTCATAATTTGGGGTGAGGGGTGCTGATGGGAGAAAAACATTAAGAGTATGTTGTATGGGAGCTCCTGGGAAATTCCATGAATATCAGTGTGTTGCTCTGGGGTGAGTGTGGGGGATGTCTTTCTGCAGTCACTTAGAGCCAAACCAAGGTAAAAGAAAATCTTAGGAGTCCAGTGGGTGGTTTCATCTCTTCATGAAGACACTGTGAGTTGTAAGACACTAACAGAGACTGAATCATAGCTCTGTGGGCACTGACTGGTTTGGATGGGATGAATTTGCTGACCACAGCCAAGGAAAGGATGTTTTTGGAGAAGGAGAATGACTTCCAGTATGTGTTTTCCAAGCCATGCTTCACTCACAATCTGTTCTCCTCATTGGAGAATAGATAAATATCCTGGCACGTGCAGACATCCATATTTCAAGTGGCTCTTTGTCAGCTGGGAGGGGAACATAATTTTGTTTGGGATATTTTTTGCCGTCAGGATTTTATGGAAGGACATGGAAACATCTGTGCAGCAGAAGCTGCCATGACTTTGGGATTCATTTTCCACCTGCCATGCTTTCCAGTAGCTCTTCTGCAGAATTGATTTTGTACAGACATTTGCATTGGTGGCATGCATCTTTTCAGTAGCCTGAACACTAAAAATGTTAGACCTGTGTTTCATGTCTATGCTTCAGAGATGAAATTCCCTTCTTTTATACATCCATCCTATTGTGTTCTGGCTAAGCTTTTGCTCAGCAGCTCAGATAACAAATTGCTTCTGGTCTTGTGCATACAAAGGAAGATCTTGCCCAGACCATCATTCTTCAGAAGCCACTTGCAGCTTTTTCACTGCAGTAAAAGCTGGTGTACAGCTGTGGCTCTGAATTGTTCCAAACTTGGTATCAGAAGTTGTTATCTGTTTTCTGCACACCAGTGTGTATTGCATACACTGGGCTAGAGTTAAGGGAGTGTTATTCTACTGCTCTGATTTCAGAAACTTCTATGAGAACTGGAATAAATTACCAGGAGGAGTAAATGGAGCAAGAAAGCTTGCTGCTTTTCCATTAAAAGTTTTAGAAAGTCATTGCAGGATGCAGTGTTAGAATAGCAGGAAGTCAGTTTTTTCTGTATCCCTGCTTCTGATGTCCCTGCTGCCAGGAATCAGGGCCAGGTTTCTTTATTCAGGGCCTCGTGAGGATTTGTATTTATGTCTTATTTAGATGCTAACATGAGAAGCAGGAATGTTTACCTGAGGACAGGCAGATGTGGGCAACTCTTATTTGGAAGCCAAATATGACTTGGGGCTCATCCTAAGAAAGCATGAATAGGGAGACTGGATTTATAGAAACTTTATAGGCAAAAAATAAATTAAAAATCAGGCCACAGAGGAACTTAATTTGTATATTGACCTTGAGAAAGATTTGTAAGTGCTTCTGTAAAGGCAGCTTTATGCCCCCCTGAGAAATGTGAAGCCTTGTGTGAGGTGTTTGCTCTTTGTTGTGTGCTTTTTGGCACAAAGCTGCAGCTGAAAGACTCAGTCACTTAATCCTAATTGAGCAGCACCCCAGCACCAATTAAAAGCATTTTATAAATTTTTCTAAGTTTTCTTTTGTTGTTACACCAGGGGGTGCTGTCTTGCAACTGATAAATTTTCAGAGGTTGTTTTTTTGTTGTCTTTTTTTCAAAGTGCTAAGGAAGAAAGTAAAGGGTCTGGTGCAGGGGTGTGCTGCAAGTTTTGTCATAGAAGCAGTAGGGAGTAATTTTGGCCCACTCTTGGGGTCACTTCCCGTTGGTTTTTGTATATTTTTAGGTTGCCTAGCTAAGTGTAAGCAGTGCACACCAATTCACAGCTCAGATTACTAATACAGTACATCTGTTCAAACACTGCCTTGTCTCTAGAGATTTTACTTTTCTAGAGCACAGTGAGATAGATTTGGTTCTGCACAGCTGGCCTAGGGAGGATCTCCCATTTGAGAGATGTGAAAATGAATTCACTAAGAAAGGGAAGTAGGTGTAACATAAGAAATTCTAGCTGTAACTTTGCCTGTACATTTGTAATACTAACCTAGGCCGTTTTCTGTTTGAGCAAAGCCATAAAATATCCACTGTATTTCACTAGATATTTCTTTGGATTTTTTTTTATTTTGTGTATGTTCTGTAACTTGTGATTTTAAACTTCTATAAACTGTGTATATTTTTTTAATTTCATCAGTGATCCACAATTGTTAAGAGTAGAATGGAATTGCTAGCAAAATGTGATTTCGTTTTGAAAGATGAGCATAATTCTTCTAGCTATAGATTGTAGGTATTTTATAATTTGATTATGAAGTACAAATAATTTATATATATAAAAGGTAGCCATTTTATACTTGTCTAAACCAGTTACTTTAGACAGGTACAAGATCTGCAGTTTCTGTGGCTGGTAAGTGCCTATTTTGCTCTTTCTTTCACTGGAATTTCTTTTAGGGGAAGCAGAACATACTGAGCTTATTGTTATCCTGGCCCCAACTCAGAAGCAGTGTTAGTGGGTCTCACTGTTCCTGCATCTTATTCACAGTGGTTTTCAGGTTTGATGATGTTTCAGGTCTTTCCTGTAATAGCTGATCAAAGTCTGTCACAGCAGATGGTCACACTACATCTTTTCACTAAAAATGTGGTCTCTTCTTTTTCTAAGGTCTCACAGTACCAGGAGGACTTGTAAGAATTTTATCATGCTTCTGATTTTAGTTATGTCCAAAGTTTGGAAATAAATTTCAAAATGCATAACAAGTTCTTAATCTGATCTTTCTGAATAACTTCTATCACTAATATTTAGACACAAGAATAAACAGTTATTTCTGCTGTGTTGTTCTTAAGCTATATGTAAATATTTTATTACTTTGTAGAAATTTCACTCAGATGGAATTCCCCATGTTCTTTTGTTTTTCCTTCCTTCATTTTAAGTATTTTTCACTGACAATGATCTCTACATGGTCTGTCTAAAGCTACCATGATGTGTTGCGTAGGCATCCCTACTTTTAATTGCTTTTCAAATGAGATTCTTTTTTTTTTTTTTAATATCTATTGAATTCAGTGGTGCTAGTGGACCAGTTTCCTCTGACCTATGACTGAAAGAGATGAAAGGGTTGTTCATGTGCAGAAGCATGCACCATTTAGCAGGAGATTCTTTTTTGAGCCAGGAGTGTTGGGTGACAGGCCTATGTAAGCCCCTTCAAATTTGGGAGGGTAGAATTTTCACCTCAGAGGTGCCCTAACTTGTGGCAGAGCTCTGTGGGACCTGTGGGCACTGAACACCCACTGGGTTCATCTCTTTTAATAATGCAGTGCATGTTTTTAGGTGTGATCTGTTTTGCACATTCAGTAGTCTTTGGGATGGGCTCGAACTTGGTGCAGTTTTCCTTCTGGTGGGACCTGAGGTTGTGACCCAGGCCACAAACCTGTGCCTCACTGGCACCGTGGCTGCCAGGACCTGCACAGTTAGGTCTGTCTGTGGGATGTGCACCTGGGTCCAGGACATGGCAACAGCCTCACTCCTGGCCAAAACCAAGCCTAGACTTGCAGTTCCAGAATGGCAACAGGTCAGAGCAGATCAAAGCTGATCTCCAGATGAGTGTCTGAACTTCAATTCAGCCATGAGCTAACCTCTGTCTTTCCTACCTCATGCAGAGAAGTAGCTGCCTGCTTGAGGCATTGCCCTATGCTCTGAGACCTTTCAGGCTGTTCCTGTCAGTAGGAGGCTGTTCTACATCATCAGGCATCTTGTCAAGAGACCAAATGCACAGTTCTCTGTACCAGATGGGAGTTGTGCTCTGTGCTTCAGTCTGTTTGACCATCTCTGCTTGTTTACTGTACTCTAATTTAAGTTCTTGTGTGTGATGCACAGGTTTGATACCAACCTGGAAGGCAAGTGACCCAGTTTATTTGGTGAGTTCAAATGAACTGATGTTCTCACCATTTAGAAAATGAGGGTGTTCACTGGCTCCTTAACAGCTACATCCACATTGACATGAGGAGAAGGAGTGGGGTTTTGAAGTCCTGTCATCTTCAGGGATTCTGTATCCCTTTATCCATGCTTGAGCTTGAGGGAGGAGAGAAGGCAGCTTGAATCTGTAACTGAGAGCACATGCAGCAAAGCACAAATCAGTGCTGGCTTCAGACTGGCTGCAAGGTCCCACACCTGTGCCCAGGAAGAGTCCTGCTGACTGCACTCACTCCTAAAACCCCTATAAACTTTCCATAAATATACCTCTATAAATAAAACTCTGTAAAGTTCCTATAAATCCAGTTTTCCCCAGTTTACCAGGCTGCATTCAGGCAGCTTTTTACCTACTCAGATGGCACCTACCTTCCAGTAAAAACCCTGCTGTAAGAACATTCTTCTTTTCTGGCTTGTCCAATTTTCTTTGTTGTAGTTTACTTATAGAAATATTTCCATCCTGGAAAACAGATTGCTCTTTTACTCAGATTATCAGAAATTGCCTTGGATTCTTCAGTGGGATTTTTTGACCGCCGTATCAAACTTTCTTTTAACAGTGCAAGAAAAGAAGCTTTTAAAACTTTAGTACATTTGACCTGATAGTTTAGTGCTTGTGTTTTCAAGCATGTAACACTATGTTACTGCATCTTGACTAAGAAATGCAATTATTGCAGGGTTTGGATGCCTGATCCATAAGTAAGAACAGGTGGTTTTTTCCTACGCCTGTTCTCACTTGCACTTTCAGATGTACCAGTTCAGCAGTGCTACTATATCCAGCCTTAATAAATGGGAATGTTACCGTAGAAACACCACAGAAACCTGCTCTTGCAGCAGGCAGGTGCTAAGAGCACATGAAGACATTTATCAGGTAATCAGTCAAACGTAATATTTATGGAAAATACAGATTGTATGAGACTATGGAATGCATTTCTTAATTAAGTGAAAAATCAGGAATTGTGTGTGTTCCAACTAATTCCTCATGTGTTGCTGTAAAGCATGAAGATACAAGCCTTAACAAATACAAACTTTTAATTCTGGAAGCATAGTCCTTAACTTCCCAAGTAAAGCACATAAATAACAAACCTGTAAATCTTGTTTAAACTTGGCTCTTTTTTTTTAAACAATGTATTTTTGCATTGCTGTTTTTCTTGGAAATTATTGGAGTTTGTAACTGGGACAACCATGTTTTCAAAAGCTTGTGACTGGTTTTTATAGCAGTATTTAATGGATGGTACCTGGGAGCAGGTCAGTTTTCCTCATATATCCAGGAAATTCCTTAGGACCTCAGTTTCATAGCTGTGGAGATAGGCTGCCACCTTTGTGAAGTGTTCTGAGATCTGCTGGTGAAGTTCTGTAGAAAAGCTCAGTTGTTGAAAATGTGGTCAACAGTCCCCACTTTCTTCCTCATCACTAGATGGGCAGGGAGTTGAGCTTAGACAGATTTCAGACACAGCTCTGGCTCAGTACAGTGAGACAGAACTGGGAGCTGGATGGCTGTGAGCACCTTGCTCTGATAAGCAGCAGGCTGAAGAACAGAGGCTCTGCCAGCTCCATCCATGATATAATTTACACTTTGCTGTAGTTCCGTGTGAAGACAGTAAGTTCTCAGTACAGCAAGTCTACTTTTTGACATGCACAAAAGCTAATAAACAGTTAGGTAAGTGATGTCTTAAAGGAATAAATCACATGGGACTCCATTTTCTTCAAGGTGGAAAAAGCCCATTCTTTATTCACAGAACTCCTTTTTATAGTTTTACAGACCTCATGTGTGACTCCAATGGTCAGTAGCTTTCTTACCAGTTTCTTTATTGGTTAGTAACAAGTTATGATCCTGTATCGATTGGTCACTCAAACCCCAGGGTGTATGTGCAGGAAAGGTTGTTTGTGAGAAATAGTTTTCCTTTTTCTATCTAATGGTGTAAAACCAGTTTATACAGGGGCTGGTTGTTTTTCACCCAGGAGTAGATTGTTGTGCTAATGAGCTGCTCACACCAGGATTGCTTTCACATGGGAACTTGCAAAGTGCAAGCTTGACTTAGAAAAAATGACAGGCTAACAGAGCAGGCCTGATTTTATAAGGCTTTTCTTTATAATTTTTCTACCTTACTGCAACGATGTGTTGTTTAGCAGTAACAGGATAAAGCTGCAGCAGAGACAGCCTGCTGTGTTTCAAGTAACCTTTCCCGTGAGCCAGGGAAAGGAAATGGATAGATAATTGGAAGCTGGGCTTCTCAGACTTGTCCTGCTGCTCCCATGCCACCAGGAGTGAAAAGACTTGTTTGCAACACCTTGTTTGTTACAGTGAAATCATATTTTCTAGCTCTGTTTTCCAGTTTGACTTTAACAGAGACAGGCACAGCTGCTTTTGGAGGCAAATGCAATCGTCCTTGGAGGCAGTAGTTTGGAAGCTCCCCTTCTTGCTAGACTGTTCCTGTTAAATCATGTGCACATCCCTGGATTCAGGGGGCCAAATCCACTTCTAGAGGGCTGCAATAAGTGTCTGTTTCAATGCCTTTGAGAGACCCCACCCTTCTGCAATACCTTTATCACCATCTTGTCCCAGGGAACCCAGGTGTGAGAAGGGGCAGCAGGAGAGCAACCCTCAGGGAACGGCACCCTCAGCTTTCCCCCTTCTTTTAGGTCACAGGCCCCAAACAGCCATAGTTTGCCACAATATCCCATAACAGCGGTCTGATGTCACAAGCCATCTTACTGCCACTTTTTGGGACTTTAAAAGCACAGGAATCCCAGCAGTGAGCCCACAGTTGCTGAGTTAAAGCCCTCAGGTTCCATGGGTGCCCAAAACCAAGAGGTCCAGGACCAAAACATGTGGCTACCCTTCTTTGTGGGGAGGGACAGAAAGACTCCTGGCTGCAGAAAGCACAGAGGAAGAAGAGGCCAATTTAGATGGGGATCCCACCACCCCCATGGATCATCTGGCTGATGGTGTGGAGCCCACAGAGGAGAGTGCACATCCAGCACAGTTTCCCTGGCACCAATACACCGTGCCAGTGCACTGATGTCACAGGGGCACCCATGCCAGCCTCTGTACCACCTGGCCATCCTGCCAGCTCACCCAGCCCATCTCCTAGCAGCAGCAATCCTTGTGCTCATTGCCAGGGTGGTCTGGGCTGTGCAGTGGACTGGATGACTTTTAAAGGTCCCTTCCAACCCAAACCATTCCATGATTTCAGTGCTTCAGTATATTCCACCAGTCTTCGGTTGCCTCAGGTTGCAAAGAAACCAAGAAGATCAAGGGAAGCCTAGAGGCTCAGATCTTGCTGGTTTAAGGAGAATCTGCAAATTGGCACATACTTCATCAAGGAAAGACAGAAGGGCTTTGTATTCATAGAAAAAGGGAAGAGCAGTGGAGTTGGATCTTCCTCCAAAGAATTGTTAAATCCCCTGCTTGATTAGATTATGATAAACTTTTAAAGGAGTTCATTTCCTCAGCTTTCTGTGATACTACTCTATATCTACCTTTGTGAAAAAGGTTAGTAACCCCAAGTCATTCAGGAATCCTTTAATGGCACTGTCCTCTGCCAGGAAGTGCCCAAATCTTATCAAAGCAAGGGAATGTGCACTTTGCTGGCCTAAAATGTGTTATGTGTGGTCACTGTAGTCATTAGAATTATGGGTAGGGCTTTTTAACTTCATGTTTTGCAGTATGATGTATTTTTAAAGTAACCTAAAAATGCACTTGAATAATTATGAGCTGGAAGTGTAACGACAACTGAAGAAATGTTGCTGCCCACTAAATTCCTGGCAGTGCTCATTCAGAAATGTTTCTGCCCTAAAACTCTGCTACATGGAGGGTGTGAATGACACTGGAGCAGAGGTATGTTGTGGTGTGGGTCTGTATCACGTGATCAGAGTTTTCCAGGGTGATGTAAGTGATGCTGGTATTACAGCCACTTGTCTATTCATGTTTTTTGATGGCAGCCTTAAAGGTGATAGAGCTCTAAAACTATAGATCATCACAGAAAGTTCAGTCATCTCAAAAGTATGTTGAATTGGTGCCATTCACGTAGAGGAGTTCCATGGAATCATTTCAAAATCCAGCTGGGTTGTATAGATTGCCCAGTGGAAATCCAATGCAGTTTTGTATGACTGTTTATACCTATGTGATGCCCCCATGTCTAAAATTAATTCTGGTGCTTGTGACTGAGCAAAAGATCCTTGTTTCTCTGAAGTTCCACTAAGTCTCGGCTTTCATAACTTAAGCAGCTACTTTGAGAAATGGGTCTTGTCTTAATTGTTTCCACGCAGAATTTGTGTGATGAAAACAGGATTTAAGCTTGGGAATAACTGACTGATGATCATCTCTGCCTTGGTGGGATGCAAGCAAGCATCACCTCATGCACAGCCACGCTGCAATGTCAGCACTGCAGTAACTGAGTGTGAATTCAAGTTTTCTCAGTGCCAGGTTTGGGACTAGTACATCAGATCATTGAAAAAGCAGGCAAGGAAAGTTGTCATTCCCTAGAAGCTGGTCTGAAGTGATGAGGAGGTTTGCTGGTGTCCCAGTCAGAGCCAGGTTAGAGCTTCTTGGAAACATGAGCAAGATGGAATCTTGAAACCTGGAGCATGAGAGCTTTGGGGCTGGCTGAGCCTGAGCTGTTGCTCCCCACAGGAGAAGGACAAGGAGGACTGCACCTGAGAGCAATGGGATGGTTTTTCCTCTAGTGCATTCCCTACAAAATCCACAGGCAGGTGCTAACCATGCTTGCAGCAGTAGTTATTCCTGTCTGTCTTGGGGTCAGGGCCTCAGCTGATATCCTTACAACAAACCTGTACCTCTTGCAAATTTGCTGAAGCTTGTTTCTACATAAAAACTTAGCAGCCCTCCTCCAAGGGGAATTAGGATCTCTGCCAAGGACTGTGTTGTGTTTTGAAACCCAGGTACTGTGTGTTTCCTTCCACAGGTGTTCACAACTGTGCATATGTAGCAATATGTAACTGAAACAAGGGTGCTCCTTGGTTTCCCTACACCAAACCCCACAGGGATGAGCACTTCCCCATTCACACAGCCCCACATACACTCAGAGCATCTGAAGCTTTTAAAAAGGGTCTATTACTCTAGATTTCTTGAAAACTTCCTGAAAATTAAAAATCAATCCGTTTTCTTGATCTCTGTCAAATTGTAATCTTAGGGAAGTTGTTTTTGTGCCCAAAGAGAAGAACTGTGACAGGAGACAAATGCAGTCATTTACCCTGGCAGACTCATTCTCTGCCTGACCTCACCCCAATGGCATTTTGGAAGTGTGGGTGCGTTATTTTGTTCAGGTGAATCACTCAAAATTACCGTTTGTCTGAAAGAGTTTATCAAAAACTAATGGGATTTTGCAGAATAAATGGCTTCACAATTCTTCATCTAGCAGATTGCTGAGAGATGAAATGAGTCTCTGAGGTATTTATTAACTTCTGTGGGCAGCTCTGAATATAAGAAAGGCAGAAACTTTTGTACAGGACATATTACACTCCTTGTATGTCAGTGAGGAGTTTCTAATGCACAATCAATATGCCAATCATCCATTTGCCTGCTGCCTGTAACACTGTTTGTAACATAAGACTATTTTAATAAAGAATTCAAAATTTTTAACAGTAAATTTTTTAAAATTAGAATTTTTAGAAAATTCCTTGGGATCCTATTTTCTGACCAATCAGTGTTTTCTACCAGCTCAGAGCATTTTGCCAGCTTCTGAGAGGTAGGAGAAGGGTTTCTCATGGACTTGGAAGGAAATGGAGCCATGGTGCTCACCCTTCTCAGAAATTTTATAAAGCTAATAGAATAGAGCGTCAAGTTTTGATACCAGATGTAATTGTACTCTAGAGGCAAGTGTATATTTAATCCTGAAGGATGGGAGTGTTAAGTAGGCAGGGTAGAGTTTGCCCTTATGGACTGCTGCATCCTTTAATGATGTTGGAGCAGGCTAAAGCTTATTCTCTGCTTTTGTCTCTACGTGCCACAGCATGAGCATGAATCAAAGTCAGTACAGTGCAAATGTGATGTGCAATTGCAGTTTAATTTGTGCAAACTATGTTAGTGAGAGGGAACTCACCTTTCCCAAAAGGGACTCCTCACACTGGGCTTTAGCCAGGACACTGTGTTAACTATAAGCCAACTATTCCCACTGTAAAACTGTGACTTGAATCTTATGCAAATTGTCAGATAGGTTTTATGGAGAAAGGGATGGTTTGTTTGTAATATGTGCTAGATGTGTATGGACCATGGTATGGACCAGCTAACACCACATAAGCTGACCCATACCAAAAGAGCTTCAACTGATTTTTGCCTTCTCTTTACCTACTCTCATGGATATTCTTATACTGCAAGGAGCAAAGGATTGTAAGAAAGAAACAAAGGAAGATTGTGTGTAGGAAGGGAAATTTCTTCTAACATTGTGTAATTCTGTAATTTTCCATAATCACCTGTGTAAGTGGTTAGCTTTTAGTTTTGGGGTTTTTTCTAAGCATTTAACAAATAATAATAAAAACTTAGACAAAGAGAAAAAAAAAGGAAAGCACATTATCACTGTGAGATTGTTTTAATTTTGATGGTCAACAGAAAGACTGTTCAGCAGTGCAAGGGAAAAGCAGATGGAAGCAGCCACTCTAAAATCAGGTGATTTTTTTTTACAGTAGTTTGTATCAGAATGTTTCATTTTTAATAGATATTAAGACCTCTTCACAGCATGTTTAAAGGCAAAATACTTTTAATGTAGTTTTTTGTTGAGCATTCTGTAAAGGGGGAAAGTTGATTGCCACTAATGAAGTGTTTCATGGCTAAGACCATTGCTGGAGTAAAGCTGTTGGCTACTTTTGCCTGCAGGTTCTTCATCAAAATCCTATATACATTCATTAAGTTTAGTTTCCTCCTTTCTTACTGCTCTTATTCATTAGTGAATACTGTGGGTTCCTTTATTGCATCTTCTTCATCCTGGATCATTATAGGGTCACTAAATATAATTTTCCCTGTGGGTATATATTAGCTGTTCCTGCTCATTTCACAACATTGTAATTATGGAGAAACCAGAGGTTTCAAATTATGAAAACAATTTGGTTTAATTTAGATTCAGTGTCAGCCGTAGGGGAAAATCCTTTTATGCACCTTCTTTGTCGGGTTTGGTTTTTGCTTTGTTTTTAATGGAAAAGGACCTGGATTTACTGCTCCAATGCCTTATAGAAGGTAGGAATCTTGTGGCAGTGTCCTTCTTTTCATAGCTAGTGGGTTTTGAGATATTACTGCACTTTGAATTAAATAATTCTTCTTTCACCAGGTAAATGCAGCTGGGGCCCTGAGCAGGGTGCAGTGAAGGCCATGGTCAGTTCCCTCATGGGCTGTGCTGTGCACAAGGGCACTGCCTGTGCCATGAAGGAAAGGGAAGCACTGCTGCTCAAGGCCTCTTGCTCTGAGTTCCTCCTCCTTTGAGGGGAGCCGGGTACTGGCATAGGGATGGCTGCTGCCCAGAGGAGTTGTGTTTATCTCTTGTGCTGTGCACGCTGTTGGGAGAAACAGCAGCTTCAAAGAGATGGCAACTGACTCCTCTGATCTTTGGAATGACTACTTCTTTTCTGATCATGCTGGCATGGAACTGATTCCTCATCAAGGACAGCTAAGAGAGGACTGTCCATGTTTTCCCTTTCTAGGTTTTCAGGGATAGCACATCTTGCTTTGCACACGCACTCTCCGTTACAGCATGTCCTCGTGCTGCTTGTATTCCTCTGGATGTCCCAAGGAAGTACAGTTGTGCTCAAGAGGGAGAGTTGCCAGCAGATGCACACACTTTATCTGAGTCTGAGAGAGATAAGGAGAAGAGGAAATACACATCTTTCACTGGTCAGTGGCAGAAATGGTCCCAGCCAGGTCTAGTATTACACTGATCTCACTCGTGTAGTTGGTGTTTAAACCCAAGGATGACAGGTACCCCTGGTGCTTCTGACAGCAAACAAAGCAGGTACTGGGTACAGATTTGCACTCAGTGCTGCTGTTGAAGCTCAGTTGTTTTTGCCTACAGGACATCCATTATTCCAGTCCTTAGGCTCATCAGGAAAAAGCTACAGTGCAAGTGCTGCAGTTGGAACAAATCCCTGAAGTGTCTGAGGGCCAGAAGCCCATTTCACCTCTACCCATGCATCAAATATGAACTCATGTCTCCAGTGGCTCAACTTTCTGCACCACTGGCCTCCAGCCCTCTCTGTAATGCTCTTATTTCTGGATGGGTCACAGGGGATCCTCTCAGGCTTTTAATCTGTAGCTTATTGTTTAAAGATTTATTTGTTTTGCAAGACTACCTCCAGTGCTGATCACAGGCCAGCAACCATGGAAGGGAGCTGGGCAGTTGGAAGAGTTTCCACTCTTTCCCCAATGCTTATCTGTGATGAGGCTGCTTTGAAGGATTCAAGTCATTTGCAAACATCATCTTAAAACTGCAGGTGACTAATTGTTTGTAGGGGAAATGTGTGAGAGAAAATGAGGTGTAACAGCAATCCCTTAATGGTACAGAGTACCCTTGTTTTGGTTTTTGTGGTTTTTTTTTGGTAGGAGTGTCTTGTTTCCATGGCTACCCTTTGTTAAGATTCCTGCTGTTGGGATCATCTTTAATTCTGCAAGTACCAGAGGATGCCCAGCAGTGGGAGAGTTTGGTCTCAGGAGGGGATGGCTGCAAGGTTTTCCCCTGCACGTACAAGCAGCACCTCCTTTGCTGGGCCCTGCTAAACCTTCTCCCTCACTTTAAAGAAGGCAATCTCCCATTTCTTTCTGTGTCTTCTTCTCCCTTCAGCAGACTTTCCCACTTCAGGGACACACTGCCACAACAGGCAAATTAATTAAGCCAAGGAATCTTAAAGAAAGCACTGATCTTTTTCCCTGCTGCCAATTCAGGATAGTATAGCCAAGAGAACATTGGAATTCTTGCTCTGATCCCTCTCCTCACCCAGTGTTCAGTCTGTACCCTGTTAAAAAACTCCAAACAAAGAGAACACCAAGCCCCAACCAAAACAAAACAACTCCTGTCTCTTGGAACTGCTCCTAATTGCAAATAGAGATATTAATGTTGATGTTTCTGTCTCATACTTTTCCTTTTTTTTTTTTTTTTCTTTTCTAGATTCTCCCTTCCCCGTGCAGGCAGCAACATGTTGATGGGATGAAGTGTTGAATTTTGGTTGCTAGTATAGCTGTACTCATATGCCACAGTCTCAGGAGTGTTGGGTTGGAGATGAAGAAGTAGTTTTCTACACATTCACATAAATAACTGTAATTATAGGAAAAAAGCCTCTGGAAGCCTAATGGTGGTTTGATAACACTGGTAACTTCTAAAAGTTTGCTTGGGTGTTTCTGTGAGTTTCTAAGTGTGTCACCCATTGCTCACTTGATTTCCTGTCTCTCTTCTGTATTGAAATTTCACGTTCTTGTCAATGATGTGTGTCCAGAAGCAGTAGACTTCAAACCCATTCATGGGTATTTCTAACTTCTTGTTATCTCTCTCCCTTTGGAACTGATTGAATATGGCTCAGGCTGAGGCTTTCTCTCTTGTCACAAAAAGGAGCAAAGCTGCTTGCAGCCTTTCCTCCTACTTATCTATTTCTGTAGCCATGAGGTACATGAGAAATCTCAGCTTCTATTTTCTTCAATTTTCCGCTAAATTTCCTTTGAAGGTTATCTTCCCTGGAGGCTTCAACTGATCCATTTTCTTTTCATTTCCTTCTCTTTTTTTCTTTTTTTTTTTGGCACTGTGTAATATGTTCATGTAAAGAAGAAAGGAGGGGAGAAGAAAGTATACCTGTCTGCTGGCATAAAAACTCTTCAGTTCTTACTCTGCTTTGGAGCTCTCTGCTTGGAGATCCTAAATACAGCTATGCACCTCTTCTGTGCTCTAAAAGGGAATGCAGCTGTGAAGGATGCTATTTGAAGTAATTTTCCTTATGGACTTTGAATCAGACCCTTTTGTAGGAGATCTGTAGTCCATATATATATTCATATAGTCATAGCTCTTTGCTTTATTGATTTAAAGTCAATTTTAATTGTTTCTTGCTTTTCTAATTTGTCTGGAGCCCGTGCATTTATCATATTTTGTGGAGGGTAGTTCCTCCCCTTTTGTAGAGGGGTAGAGGGTAGTTCCTGCTCCATCAAGCAGGCTGGTTTTGCTCTAGGGTGGGAAATCCCAACACTCCTGCTTGAGGTCTGTACCAGGACCAAGCAGTCAGGTGAGGAGCAGAGCCATGCTGGTGGTGGGAGCTGAAATGGAGAGTGCCTGGGTGCTTGTGGTGTCCCAGACCCAAGGCATCCTTCCCTGTATCCTTGCAAGGCACTGAAGATGAGTTGTGTTTGCACTGTTCTTTCTCCTGATGGAGCTCATCCTCATTTACAGAATTAATTGATGCCATCTTTTCCTGAGCACACTCTGCCTCAGCTTTTACTTTTGCCTTCAACACTCAATGTAAAATTTTCAAGCAAATTCATCTTTCAGCAATTTGACCCCACTTTCTCAGCAGCTCTTCTGGAATTTTTAATATTTTCTGACTGTACCTGAGTGTGTCTGTGAGCTGAGAGTTTGGTGAGTATTTAGAAAGCATTTATTTACACATTTCCCAGCAGGTAAATAACTAAATGGATGAGTAAGTCACAGTCTGTACCTCAGCACTAATTTGGGGAGGTTATTGCGCGTCTCCAATTCAGAACCTCTCTTGTCTAAAAATCAACCTTAGACATACTGAGAGCTGTTTGTGTTACAGAAGATGTGATGCAATGCATTTCAGATCAGCCCTGCTCCTGTCACAGGCTGTCTGAGGGGGCTGTAGGAGGACTGGCACCACCAAGTCTCCTCAGATTCTGGGCACTTTGTGCTGGAGCCTCTGTCTGATTTAAACCTGCACTTTGTGTTGACACCAAGTTTCCTTTGCAGGATGAAGGGTTTGGCCTGTGGATTTCTCAGCTGAAAAGCACAACCATAAAATTCCATGAGAAAAGCAAGTTTTTTGTTCTCAGCAGAGCTAGTGTAGCTTTCCTATATATATTTGTGCCTTCCTCACATGCTCATATCCACACTGCTTTTCCTTCTGCTTTTACAAGATTTTCTAGTTCCCTTTCTGTATTTCTCTGGACAAGCAGTAGCATTTTGGCTAATGTAGAGTTATGGAGGGCTTGACTGGTAGGTCAGTATTTATGCCCTTGTTAGTCTGCCTGTTCTTTCATGGTACCCATTTTTCCTCTCTATGTGTCTACTTGCTCGGGTTTCTGTCCTCCAGCCAGCTGATTTGCATGAAGAAAAAAAAAATCACCTCAAGTGCTATGTCAAATTTGGCTGAAATTGGTATCAACAGGAGTATCAGTTTGCTGCTTATGCTGAAAAACTTCAGTGTTCTCCTTTTTGGCCCCAAGTCATCTTATGTTTTATTGAAATTTTTGCCCACGAGCCTTAAAAGATACCAATAATTGAGCTTTCATCCTCATTTTTTCTTCCTGTGGAACTTTATTTATTCTTAGGGGAGCAATCTGATAGCCTATATAGCATGTAGACCATTGGCTATATGGCTTTAGTAGAGGGTCATTGTGCAGAAGATTAATAAAGGTATTTGACTGTGTTGCATTTCCTCTTTATTCATTGTATGAGCAGCGTTGACGTGTGCAGTACACTGATACAGATTGTACTCTTTCATCCAATTACACACAGTCCTATTCTCCCTATGTTTTGCCTTTAAAGTGAGCCACTTGTAGTGGTGAATGATGTGATTTATTTTATTAATGGTATCTTTGCTGCAGGCTGTAGCATTGAGTCTCTTTGTCCCCATGAAGTCTTTTTTATGACAATGAGAATATATGACTTGGTGTTTGTTTCAGTAACAAGGAGACGACTGTATTTTGCTTGTACTTATTTTCTCAGTCTCAAATTCTTTGTCCATTCCCAAAATAGACAAAATGGGCTGAAGCATATGCAAAGATCCTCATTTCAAACTTAGGATTATCTATTTGAATACTATTTTTAACTGGAGAAAACAGCTCAAGAAAACCAAGGCATTCCTTAAGAGTATCCTTAGACATTGAAATCAGTCTAAGATTTTGGGACAAGTTCAATAACCCCAGCCTGTTAAATTTCCAAAGTTAACTGGAGCTGCAGATCACTGTGTTTCTGCACATGAAGAGAAAGCCCAGGGGTTTTGCTAGGAAGGCAAAACCTTGTTGTCTCCAGCTGCAGGAAGGAGTTAGGATGCAATTGTATAGGCTGGAAACACTTGCCAAAAGAAAGTGCTTTTCTTGACCCCTCATCACCAGGGCTGCCCTTTAGAGCCCTGTGTAAGAAGTGGCAACTCTGTCTGAGTAACTCCTTCCAAACCTCATCCTGCAGTTCTGGCTCAGTGCTGGGTCCAGCCCAGCTCTCATCAGCATCGTTTCCTGCCCTCATTGGTGCCACTTGGAGACCTTCCACTGCAAATATTGATCCAGCTTACACTGCTTTGCTTGTGAGATCTGAGGAGATGACAGCATCTGGCCTTCTGGCTGCAGGCTATTACAAATGATTACAAAGTGAATCAGATCCTCCACCTGCCAGAGAGGTACCACGTTTGGGATTCTTTTCCACCCCCTGCCCACGCAGTCTTTAGCCCAGAGAATCCACCTGGGTAGGGAAACGTGCTGCTAGAGGGATCAGGCTGGCAGACTGCCTTCTGGTTTGTGTTTCTGTCTCAAACACATCCACTTTTTCTGTTCATTATATGCCTACAATAATGCCTTGGGTGAGTGGCAATGTTTGGAGGTCTTTTGGCTCCAGCTGTGTCACTGCCTGTTCAGCTCAGAGTCATGATTCACAGGTCTGCATTCTTTGCACTGAATCAGACATTAGAGATGCAAAAGGTCTCTAGGGTCATCTAGCACGCCCTTTGGTGACTCTGCCTTTCAGGATGTTAGTGCAGTTTCTGTTCTGCTTAGGAGAAAAAAGGAAGCAGGATTACACAGTGTCTCTGCAGGTCTGGATTGCTGTGTGATGTCAGGTCTTTGGTCCTTTGTGCTTGTGGGGAGCTTTAGGTCCTTATAGTTTCAAAAAGTCAGTATTGTTTCTTTCTTTTTTTAGCCTGATCATACAGCAAAGGCAAAATAAAAGTGCCTTGGGTAATCAAAGGGGGAAAACTTTCTAAATGGTGGGGTTTGGGAGTTTGTGCCACCTGTTCTTTTCCATCACTCAGGGAAAGTACTGCACATGTGTATCTTCCCTGGCTTAGTTGCCTGACATTTCTTTTTTTGCTGCACTTAAAAGCATGGTTAGAATTGATATTACTCTGATGAGCCTATCCAGGGTCTTGTTGATTGTCTCACTGAAGAGAAACTGGTGAAAGAGGTACTGCTAGGAGCAGATCTTGTTCATTGAAGAGGCCAGTAGTCCTCCTTCAGCACTAAAGCCAAGACTCACTCCATGCTCTTACAGCTCTTCCATTCTCCTTTGCTCACCAAGGTGTTTTTCATGATTACTCTGCTGTGCTTGTTCAGGGTGAGCTCCCCTCTGTCCTTGCTCTGTGCCCCTCCTTGGCATTATGTGTGTGCCTGAGTGTCCAAGAACAAAGGCAGGACTCAGACAAAACCCTCCTGCCATGCTCAGGTTTCTAGCTAGGCTTGCATTTCTGCTTGACTTTGTGTGCTATATTTTGGAGATTATTTCAAGTACCAGCTCTCAAAGAGGAGTTTACTGATTTCCTAAAGCCATTAAAATAATAAGGTCAGTGTTTAAATCCCATTGATTTAGTGAGGTATATATATGCCCAGCAAGAATCAAACTAGATTATTACCCATGTTTCAGCAAGACCTGGATGGAAGTTTTTCTTACAAGGCTCCATATATGCATGGTGGGAGACAACTTTTATGTGGAAAAACTCACTGTTTGAGGAGGCACTGTAAAAAAGGCTAAACAAACAGGAAACAGTAAAAGTAGCAGATTCAAAGCAGCACACAAATCAAGCTGGAAGTCTGACTTAGAAACCCAGACAGCTCTTTCCCAGGTAGCCTAAGGCACAAGAACGCCCCAAAACTTCCCAGGTACTCTGTTGCATAATTTTAAAAACACTGAACGAGTAACAAAAAGCTGATGGCTTTAAGTCCATCATGCAGGATTCCCATTTCACTTCATTTCATACTGAGGAGACTTACTGGATGAAAGGTGAAGTTATCAAATCTAACACAGGAGCCTTTCTTCTCAGTGGGAAAAGGAGTTGCTGCCAGCTTGTTTGGATAGCAGCAGTGAGCCAAGCCTGTGTCCTGGAGTGTGCTTTAACCCTCAGCAGTTCTGAATTCTCCAGCTGGATCATGGCAGCACAGGTTTGCAAGAGCTTCATGTCTGACCTTGTCACCAGCCCTAGTGTGGTGATGGCAGCCTGGACTTTTCCTCTGTGAGAAGCACACCAAAGAAACAGGTGCAAAATAATTGCAAGTTACAAGTTAGGGTTAATTTATGTTCCATTTGCTGGATAGCAAGATGAAAAGGATAACAGTGAAGACCCTTCCTCATTTTCCTAAACAGATCTTATAAATCCTTTGAAATTAGGCTATTTAGGGAAAAAAAAAATCTCCTCAGAATCTCACTGCTCAGGAGAGACAACTGTGATTTCAAACAGTCTCTGTCCTCTCCCAAACCCAAAGAAAACCTCATGATGCTCTCAGGCAGAGGAGTGCTTGTATGTCCTTCTGGCACAGGCTGCTCTGAGCTGGTGCTGCTCTCTGCAGTGTCCCAGTGGGATGTGGGGTTGCAGGCAGGACAGTGGGCAGTGGGGATGTGGCTGCCAGCATGGAAGATAACAAAAGAGTGACTTTTGTCCCCTTTCTGTTGCAGCTCTGCATCCCCCTTCCCATACTGAGGGGACCCTTTAACCCCACCCTATTTCTGTTGAGTAAGTGATGTGTAAAAAATGAGGGAGGGGTTGGTTTTGGTTTTAGTCAGCAGCAGAGTTTTGTGTTTTATTTATGTTTGAGGGAGTAAAAAATTCATGTCCCATTGCTCAGGGTGGGAGATCTTGCCGATATTGTTCTGGTCATGCCTCAAGGCTGTTTGGGAATTCAGTTAATGAAGTCCATGCTAACAGCTAAGGAGCCATACCTAAGTAATTATTTTTAGGGTTTTTATAAATCTATGAATCTTTCTTAATTTTTTAGGTTTTTCTTTAATAAAAATAGTGATTTTGACAGCAATCTTTCCCCACATGTTGATGATCTGAGTTTGTAGTTTAGGGGCCCAACAGTGATTGGAGGACGAGACGTTTCCCAGAGAGGTGAGTGCCCACATTTAGTGGTGACACTTCTAAAGGCTGCACGTGCTCTGCTGTAGGACCCATTCAAATGAGAAATTATTAAGTTTCCCAGCTCAGATTTTTTTGCTTTGTTTTGTTTTATTTGCATTTTCCTTACTTGTGCCCCTAAAGCCATCCTAGGGTGTTGTGAGGAGTCACAAAATGTTCCTCATTCTCAGGGGCTGAACAGGTTCCATCCAGGGATACCTCCTACCTGGTTTATTTCCTTTCACAGAAAATTCAGGGTTCTCAGCAGCTCAAACCCCCATGGTTTTACTTCATCTGCTTGATTATATCTAAAATAAGTAAAATAATATGAACCTAAAAATAGATAAAATGATTTTTACTGGAAAATGTTTGGCTTGGAGTTCTTAGTCCGTTCATTGATGTCTGTCTCTGAAAGGGCAGATGAATCTCACATTTCCAAGAAGGCTATAAATACAGAGCAGTGCAGTCTCATTTACTAATATTATGAAGGTAATTTGGCTGTAAATTCAATCGTGCATCTATCTAAACCATCAAGTAAAAAGTCACCATGCTGGGAGACTGAGTTCCCAGCAAACATCTAAGCAGGAACACAAGTCTCTACTCTTCTCTTCCTGTAAATCACAAAAATTGTGTCCTCTTGAAGCTCGAAAATTAGAAAAACTTTGTAGATTTGGTATCTACTGCTGCTTAAAGGCACCTTTACATGTATATCCTTTTAATTTCTCTCTGCTGTGTGATTTCTGTGTATTGAAGGATTACAGAATTTTCCTGCGGGTAAAAGCAGGAGTGTCTCCTCCTGTATTAACTTAAAAAAAAATAATGAGAGAGACAGGGAGAGAACCATTTGATAGTCTGCCTGATGCTTTTCCAATAATTGTGTGATAAAACACTATTCTAGATATCTTGAGCTACTCATCAAGCATTTCAGCACTAAGCAGGCCACTAATGGATGCAGAATCAGTCCCCACTAAAATACAATTATCTTTACTGGAAATGGTAAGCCTGTGACAGTGTACTCTAGTGTAGGGTGGCAGGGATCTACCTGAGGTGGATTTTGGTGAGACACACAATTTATTGTCACTGGCTTACAAGATGTTCCAGGAATTTCTTCTGATTCTCTGAACTTTCCCTCACGTCACCTGACTTTGACTCAGAGCCCAGACTGCAAAATGTAGTTTGGTTTATGAGATAAGGTTTTCAATTTCAACTTTAACAGAATTAAGTATTGACTTGACATTTTTACAGATTCTGACTCGTAGGATGAGTTGACTGATTAAAATGAGGACAAGCAATCTACCAGAGTGTGAAAAACAATGATGAATAGTGAAGAAATAATGACTGATAGTAATTGGGGAAGATTATATCATGTCTATAGCTCTGTAAGACCTCATACTGAATGATCTGAAGAAGTTAGAAGACTCTTCCATAAAAAAAGCAGAAAATTCCAGTAAACTTCTTAAATGTGGTTGACATGAGAGTTTATTTAGTACAGGTCTCATTACATCAGGTGAGTATTTAGTAGAGGTGTAGAGTATTAGTTCCCACCTTTCTCCTCCAGTAAGAGGCAAGGACAAGGCTCACTTGCATGCCTGTTCAAAATTTGACCTCTACTCTGCTTTTTTCATAACCTTTAATATTACTTTCCATTATCTAACTTTTGAGTGACTGCTGAATAGAATAAACCAGAAATGATGAAAAGGTTCTATAACAAAATGTATTGGGGGGGAATCTTGTCACAACTTTTAAAAGATGAAGACTGAACAAATAAAGAGCTGTATCCTCAAAGTCCTGCCTTCCTGTTAGACTTTATTTGGCTATTTTTGTTGGCTATTTTCTTGCCTGCCCCTGCCACTCTTTCCTCTTTAGTCTCTCCACTGTGTCAGAACCAACTCCTGGACTGTGACTTTCTGCACTGAAACGGTCTGACTGAGCACAGGATTTGTCTGCATTTTTTAATTGGTTAGAAGTGGTGTAATTTATTAGAAGTGGTGTAATTTATGTGAATTATCTCTATGTTGTATTCAGAAATAGACTCTTAGTTTCTGTCTGATATTCCTAGGCAGTACCTGAACTCAAACAGTCATCTGGCATTCATATGGAACCTGTCAGCAGAGGACCTTGACAGCTAACTTTTTAGAACCAGATTTATCATCTCTTATTCCTCTCTATAAAATTTGTCATGATCTATCCATAGCCCCAGTCTACACCAAGTTATACTCTGGAACCATGGGGAGGCAGCATGAGGAAATACTGTAAAATCTTTCCAATAACAGCAGATGGGGGGAAAAAAACTGCTTTGCTCCCAAAGGCAAAATATCTGGGCACAGAGACAAGTATCATTTATAGCAAGGGCTGATCATATTTTAATTTTTTTTATTAACTTGCTTTCCTCTGGAAAAAGCTCTTGCTTGTAATGATCTATTTTAGTGAAACTGGGAAAACTGTGAAGTGGTTCAATATTGAAATGGATACTTCTTCTAGACTTCCTTTTCTCCTTCATATTCTTCCATTTCCTTTGCTTCAGTCTCTTGGCTTTATTCCCAGTATGTACATGATCAGAATGATCTGATATTGTATATTGGAATATTTTGATCTTCAGAGGTTTTCAGCTCTGTTTTTCTTCATGTTCACCAGCTTCCCACTCTGTTGTTTGGGTTTTTTTTTTTAACTTAAAATTAGTTTAACCTTTGGTACTATTTCTCACCTTCCAATACCTTTTTCCATCGCTCTCCTCCTTTAATTTGGCCCTTAACCATGCCTTTAATGATGTCCTGAACTTTTAAATCTTGTTCTTTCTTTTTCTATTTGACAAAGCCTAAGGAAAGGTTCTAAGGTAAGGATTATGTGTGATTAACAGTGTCCAAGGAGAAGCCTCAGGCCACTTCCATGCTTTTCTGATGCACAATGCCTTTTCCTTCTCTTTACTTAGGGGAAATAGGCTACTACAATTGTCAGATGATGTTCCCAGCACACCTACCAGCTATTCACCTTAACCTGGGGGTTGTGGGTTTTCATTTTGCCCTCTTAGAGGTGATGAGCATCAGGAGAACTCAGTGCAAAATCTTGGTATGAGGGGCAGGTAGACAATTCTGACAGAGAGGTCTAACCTTGATTACTGTCATCTCCTTCTTTTATGCCTGGCATGTGCTACGGCTCTGGGAAATTCTCAGCAACTTCTTTCCTTGCTGCTACTGCTATTTCTGTTTTTACAAATGCATCAAACACAGCTTGAGGACACATTTATTAGACACTGTATTAGCCTGATACATGACCTCTGATCTCAGACATTTATGATCTCAAAAAGCCTTCCATGAACTGTAATTCTGTCTCCAATGAGATCGAACAAAATCTCGGGTTTAGCACATTGCAGCTGAAGGAAGGAGAAGATGGCAAAGGCACAGGGTTTGAGTTGGAAGAGTTGCTCAGGAAAGCTATAAGGAAAGAATGAGGGAAATGGCAGCAGTGATGGGAGTGATTGTTTCAATCACTGAAGCTGGGAAACATGAACACAAAGGAAAGACACCAGCAAAGGAATTCCTTGAAAGAGTGGACTCCAAGACAGTGTGAAGGGAAAGATGACTTCCTGTTAGAGATCCACTGTGACCAGCCTAGGGCAAAGTAAGGAATTGCTGTGAGGGGTTTGGGAAACCATGGAAGGCTAATGATTATTATTTCTAATTATTATTAGAAATAATCCTATTGAGTGGGAATCAAGCTTTCCTACTGGGGAATGTCTCTGGTGAGGTTTGAACTGAAAAAAAGAGTGCTGGTGAGGCAACAGTTGAGATGCTGTGACTGCTGAGAGATTAATGAGCGCTGAGGAAGACTGGAATAAGAAGTGGGTGGAGAGATAAACAGAATCTATTTACTAGAGGTTTGTGATGGGGTGGACATGAGCTGCTTTTTATTGAATAAATCACTGTCACTGCAACTACTCTGTAAGTGAATCTACTGTTTATCCCTAATGTGTGCATCAGTGAAGTCATGGCTGGCTGTCTCAAGTGGAGGTGAAGGGCTGTTGCAAACCAGACTACAGCTCAGCTTTCACATTTGTTCAGCACCATCATATGTGTGGTGGGTTTATTTGCTTTTCTCATTCTACAAATTTCTGTTTCAGCTACTGAGAGGGTTGAAGGGGAAGGTATTTGTGTTGCTGGTGTTTCTTACATGTATTATTTAAGGAAGGTTAAAGTTCACTAGTAACTAGTGCAAACTGCCTTCTGGTGCTGTCTGGAGCTGAAAGATTCAGGATGATTTGTTCTGTAAGGATTGAATTGCAGCCCTTGTGTTTCATTCCTCCTGAGCTTGGCCTTTAAAAATAAAAAAAACAACACAAATATTGATTGCTGGATCACAGATTACCTCCTGTCTTAAGTACCTATATTTATAATTATTATTTTATTAGTAGTAGTGAATTAAATCCAAACATTCCATTGCAGCAGTGGAGTGTGAAGAAAGCTTCTAAAAGCTGAAACACAGCCTCTGTGGCAATATCAAAGGAAGGTTCTGGGGACTCTGTCCCAGTTCATGTGCCTTTTCCATGACTGAGATAAGGTAAGTGACCCTGCTGCCTTGCAGAAATCTGCCTGTGCCTGTGACCTGTGGCTCTCCCTCCTGAAGAACAAGGCCATCTCTGTGTAAAGGTGAAATGGAATTGCCTCAGTTTATGAGTTATGAAGAACTAATGTGTTTGGTTACAGATTGCTTTCAGATAAACACCAGGACGCTTCAAAAGCAGATCTACTATTTGTTCATGTATCCTCCATAGTGGCTGCAGAGCCCTTTCTTCTGTCATGTTTGATAGCTACAATTCTTATTAACTCTGCAGTAAAAACCTCACCAATTTCAGCCAGTGCTGCACTAATCCCTTAAAAAGGGATACATAAGATGGCACTCTTGGGGTGAATTGCTGAGTGCTTTGCTTACCTACCATGGATACTTCAAGCTCAGGAATTCTGCAGTGAGATCAAATCAAATTCACCCTAATCTCAATGTAGTGGGCCAGGAAATTATACAAATATATTTTTATCATCCAGTAGGGAAAACCAGGGAAACTGTAGCCCCTTACTTTTCTACAACTGACTTCCTGTATCTGTGTATTTTTCTCTCAATATGGTAGTTGCATGGTTAGAGAACCCAAAATGGTAGTCACACCTGTGCCCTCATATATTTCTCTGAAAAGTATTTCGGTATCCAATGTTTTAATTGTCTAACTAAGGATTCGTTGCCTTAATTTTTATTTCTGAGAAAGCCAGAGTGACATAAAAATGTACATGCTGAATGCATTGAGATTTTACAAAGGTTTTATGAACTTATTACAAACCTACTTTAAAATACTTGTTAAGTCCCTAATATGTAAGTGCAGAACTAAAACTACTAAGAAAGGAAGCCACTTCTGACATTTCTAGGGGAAAAAAACCCCATTAACTGAAGAAATTACTAAGTTCACAGAATCACAGACTGGATCTGTGAATGGACCACAGGGGATCATCTCATCCAACCTCTCTGCTCCATCAGGGTCATGCCATGGCACAGGATTGTGTCCAGATGGTTCTGGAATGTCTCCATTGAGGGACACTCCCCACCCTCTCTGTGCAGCCTGGTAAGTGCTCGGTCACTGCTCAGTAAAGAGGTTCTTCCTCATGTTCAGGTGGAAGTTCCTGGGCATCAGTTTTTGCTAAGGAGTGTGCAGTCTGCTGTACTTCCCACAGGGGTCTTGTTAGTCAGTCAGGAAAAGCAAACTGCATTAGATGAAGTTCCCCCTGATATTCCAAGGGTGAGAGCTCCAGTCAGCTCGTTCTTACAGAAATAAATGATCTGTTGAAACAATTAAACTGCAAAATGCCACGCTGTGCTATTTTGGATCTGAATCATGACACACCTTCTCCCATTTGTGTGGGTGAGATCTCAAGTGGAATGCAAGATTAATTATTCTGTGATGGCTGGGTTTTCTTCCACCAGAGATTACCTCTTTGCATAGCTATGAGCTGCTGGTGGCAGTTGCTGTCCATGTCCCCAGCTAAAGCATGTCCCTGTGTCACAGCATAGAGTCAGAGACCACTGTACAGCTTCACCTGGGGCAGCAAACAGGGCTTGTTTCTATACATCTGCAGTTCCAAACTGTTCTTGTCTGACAGTCCCCATGTGACCTGTTGTGCTTGCACAGAGACCAATTTGATTTCAGAAAGGCTCTGTGCAGTCACTGCAGCCTGTCTTGATGTTATCAGCTGAGAGAGGGGAGTCATAGATCTTAATTCTCACTGTTAAGGAGTGTCAAAAATACACAGCAGGATCCCTTGTGTTATGTGTATATTACTTAGACCTGCCTGTTATCCCTAGGGCAGCTTTTTTATATATTGAGACACAAAAATAATACAGTCGTGCTGCTTTGGATGTGATGTCTATAACTGTGGGCAATCCATTCCCACATGGCCAGAAAAGGTGGTCCTTGCACTATGCCTCTCATTATCAAATACAGACTGACATGAAAGCAAGAAGTGGTGAGGATGAATCCTTGCTCAGTTATAGCATCACACTAAAAGGTCAAAAACAAAACTGAGGTTTTGTCAATATTAAACTTTTTTGGGGGGGAAAAAAGACTATCTTTTACTTCCTACACTGAAAAGCATTTACACTTCATTGCCTCATTATCTATGAAGATTCTCCAATACTAAGGCAAGTGCCAAAAAAAGAGTCAAAAAGCCTGTAGGGCATAGATGAATGACAGGTTTGTTTTTGTGATTTCCTACAATGAAACGAGAAATTACTTTACTTTCCTGAGAGTGAGAATTGCAAAGAAATTTGGTCAAACATATAGTGTGAAATCTTGCTTTCAACAAAGCAAGAAGCATTTTCAGCAAATTCAAAGTCATGGCTTAATGAAGTATTTGGAAGCCAAAGCCTTTTAATCATTTTGGCCCTAAGTGTAAAAATCTTAATGCCAGTACTAATAGGAATGTCACTGGTATCAGGTAAATCCAAACAAAATGAAAATCTGAACAATGAACAGACCAGACCTTTTGGCTGCATCATCAAGCAGCCTCTGGTGATGGGATTCTCATAACCCTGTTGAGGAGCAAGCTGGGTTTGCTTCCTCCTGCCTTGGGCTCTGTCCTGCCATGTAGGAGGCTCCTTGGTCACAGCCAGACAAGGATCCTCACTGCTGTGGGCTGTGGCTGAAGCCACACACTCATCTGCTCCCAGTCCCTGTGGGGACAGCTCACTTGTCAGTTCTTGGTTTGGCTGTGCTTGTGATCTGGTGTGGTGCCAAGCTGTGATCAGGCCTCTGCTGTTCTCTCTGATCCCAGGGCTGTACCACCACCATGTCCTTGATCTGTAATTGCCTCACAGCAGCACTGTGCAGCAATTGTCATGGAGTACAAATTGCATCTTCTGCCAGGACAGTTCCTTTGCTCCACTGGTTGTGTTCCCAAGTGCCAGGTGGGCCTGTTAAGGGAGCAAAAGGAAGGATAATGGATAATGTCTGCTGTGTCCTTCTCTCTTCAGAGTCCTCTTTAGGTGTGGGCTGAAGGGCACAAAATGGCATCAGGCTCTGTACCACATGGTGACCTTTTGGGAGTCTCCTCTCCACGCCATGGAGAGGCTTAAAACAACCTGGGCTGGAGGTGGCCTTTTGTGAGGTCCAGCAGGCACAGCCACTTCTTGAACAAAGTGGTTGTCCAAAAGGGGACAACCCTTGGTAAAAGGGGAAATGGCCAGTTTCTCTAGAGACAAAAAAAGTAGAAAATGGGACAGGATAGAAGGTCTTGTGTCACTGTGGACAGGAGGGAGGAAGGATTTCCTTGGTGAAGGATGCCTTTTTTGTCCGGGAAGATCCAACCAGCTGGATCCTTTCCTTGCCTTTCTAGCCCTCATCAGCTCTTCCTCCCCCATCTATACGAGCTGCTTACACAGCCTTATTCCTTCTGCTACTCTCTCCACTGCCTCCCAGGAAGCAGACAGCACGCAAATCTCTCCTCACCCTCCCCCCTTTCCTGAGCTGCATGGCACAGCCACTTGTCAGCCACGTTTTTCTCAAGCGAAACACGTAGCCCTCAGCCCGTGATGTTTCCTGAGGGTTGTGGAGGCAGCAGTCACAGCTGCATGCCAGAATGCTCAAAAGGTCAAAAAAGACACAGAGGGCCAGGACAGACACAGTCAGAGAAGCCATGCTTCCTCAGAAGCACAGATTGAGGTGGCCTGGGGAGGGAGGGTAAAGCAGGCACACCTAAACCTTTCCTCTGGAAAACAGAATGGGATAGAAAAGTCATTGAACTCCACCCTACCCTGCTCAGCTGACCGTGCTAATGAAGGCATGGCCAGACACAGAGGGTCATCTGGCTTCTCCACCTACCTACAGACTGCAGAGGATGAGCATAAAGCTGCTGAGGAAACAGTCCTTGCTCGGTCCAGATGGAAAGGCTCATCCAGTTCCTTGCAGAAGCTGTGTAGGACACAACAGCCATCAGGGCTACACTGTTTGTGCAGCCTGTGCAGTTTGCACATTTGTGTCTAGTCTGTCAATCAGGACCTGCCATATTGTAGTCAACGAAAAAAGCACATTCCATTTATTCACAGTATTTCATAGCATGTGGCTAAACTAGCCCTGTTCCCTCTGTTGTGCCAGTATGGCTTCACCAGCAGCAGCACAGAGGGCTCTCAGCCTCTTCCACTCCGTGCTGTGAATGATCCTGATCAGGAAGAAGGTTGGGACATCCCATTTGAGCCTGATGGTGGAGGAGGTGGAAACACAGATGTCACAAGGCCTCCTGTGGCAGCCAGCCAGGATATCTGCAAATGTGTGTTGGTTGGTCCATCAGTGGGCTGACAACTGACTGGCAGTCCTCGAGGGTTACGTAGTTGGACCTGCCCTGGGGTGGGGTCTGAATGGGATAATGGGATTGTCCTGAAGGGGAATCTGTGGAGAGAAGTGTCTTGGATGCTTCACTCAGTCCTCTGACTCCTGTAGTCCAAACTGAGGTTGGGACAACAGCTGCAGGATTTAGAGGGTGGCTGACAAGGGCCACAAAGAGCTTGAGAAACTCAAAGCCTTTTTCTTCTTCCCCCAAGCAAAGGCTGTTCAGAAAGAGCCAGCTCACTCTGGGTGTCCTGAGGAGCTGCCTTGGCCACCAAGTGAAGCCTCTCATTCTGCCTCTGCCTGTGGCCCAGCTCAGCACTGGGAGGGGGCCTGGACAGCAGGTCCACAGGGTCACCTAGAATAGGACAAGGAATTTTATCAGGAACATGGCCAGAAGAAAAAGGTGTGCAAAAATTCTTGTCTCCTGATCTACTCCTGTTTCACCACATTCCTTGTTAGCAGGCAGTGCTCAGGCAAGAACTTCAGTGTTTTCATTTGCCGGGAGCCAAGTAGGCAAATGTTTCCTTGCATCTTCTGAGCTGTTCTGATGTGCAAATCTAACACACTAGACTTGATGCCAGACCCAGGAAAACTGCAGGTCACTTTCTGCACTTCCCCTGGCGGCTCCTGCCAATGTGATAATGTGAGAAAAAGTTGCTGGTTTCCTGCACAAGCTCTGCTGTAGCCAGAGAAGATGTGCTGACCTTGGGGTTGGATATCTTGCCAGCTCTCTTGTCACCACTGAACGTGTTATTTAACATTGTCTCTGCTGATTTTTGTTTTCACCACTTTCCTTTTTGTCCTTTGTGCTTTTTGAGACGTCGCTCACTGAAATCAGGCCGTAGCCTTGACAATGATTTTAGAGAATTTCCATGCAAAAGTTCCATCTGGGGAGCCAAGAAATGATTTAGTTTGGTAAGAGTTAACTGGAATGTTACTCATTAGCATTCATTTACTACAAAGTAGTAAAGGCAAGTGGTGTTTTGAGAACATGAGTGAGTTTGGTGAGTGGTGAGCTCACAAGTGTAAGCTCCTCAATGTGACTGTTTATTCTGTGTAATAGAAAGATATATTTTTATTTAATGGCAAATTTAATTATTATTATTATTAAAGGTTTTTTCCAATATCTTTTAAATATACTTTCCTTTAGTAGGAGATTTGACAGTGAGCCAAAGCATCTTAAAGATTTTGCTTTATTGCATTAAGACTTTTAAAGATGGGAGTTGGAGTTGCTTGGAACAGAAAATCCTAGAGATGTGTTTGTTCAGTTTTTCTGAAAGAAATTATTTGGCAAGTAGAACATTTGTCTTGCACGATGCTTATCAGAGAAGACAGAATTTAAAAAAATTGTACGTTGAAAAAATAGCGTCTGATTACATACAACATGTTCTGCCAGATATTCTGAGACAGCACCAGAAGGCACCACATTTCAAGTGGCAACAACATGTCATGGAAATATCTGAAAAGTCTCCTCCTCAGTGAAATGTCTGTTTACCATGCACTTCTTATCAAACTGGCTTGTTTACTTTTACCTGAATTTCCCCATATTTCCACCATTAGATATATTTTCTGTTTTTCAGATAGATTCTTATTTTCAGTGAATAGGAGTATAAGAAAGCAGAGTATCTATTTTAAAATATATTTAGATGTAATTCATTCCTACAGCAGATATGTTGATCTCATTGATTCTTATTGACTTCAGTCTCTTGTTCTCATGTACGTAAATAAAGGCAACAAAAACAAAATAGATTTCAACAGCTTCTTCACCTGTGGTGTTCCTGGTGATGAATTAATAGACTGATTTAGGAGAAGATACAGAGTGTCTGGAGCAACAATAAGTAAAGGGCTTGTATTGTTCGTACCCCAATATGGCTCACTTGACTGATGTAGTCTTTCTGGGTATCCTCAGGCATATTCCCCGGCATGTTTGTGCTTGAATACCCTGTCTGCAATGGGATAATATTGTTTCTTCTATCTGTCTAGATAGTAATTTCCTTGTGACAGAAACTGGATCTTACAACATGTTGGTGCAGAATCCACTGGTTTGATCCACTAGTACTGCTTCTTTAAATGAATGGTAAGTAACAACTTGGACAAATATGAAAATTAAATGTTAGTTCCTCAGCTGACATCTCAGTACAACCTAACTTCACATATTTGAACAAGTGCTTTCTTCTGCTTGGAAACAGGCTCACAGGTCAAAACATGAGGGAATTGGCAAAATCTCCTAGTGTCACCTTTGAACCAAAAGCTCAAGTGCCTCTGAAGATGGACAGAAGATATTGTGAATATAGGGTGTTTTGCATGTGTGTAGTGTTTCCTTCAGGTATGCAGATCAGGGCAGGAGGAAAAGGAATGGAAGAGAAATTGCTCCAACTCTGCAACAGGATATTTCCTCTCCTCTAGCAACTATTCTTCCATTCCTGTGTCCCCATACCCAAACTGGGGCAAGCCAGAAGACAGCAATCTCACTTGTGCAATGTATGCCTGTTGAGTTTTGCAAAAACACCCTTCCAGGTCCTTGAGCTGGCATTGAGCAGTGCCTCACAATACCTTGTACCCTGAGAAAAGGCTCCCTGGCCTGAAGGGCATGGAAAGCATGTTGACTTCATTGTTTATCATGTGTTGAGATGTACAGGGGGTTTGATGAGCCCACTACACTCAGTGGCAGAATCTTAGAAAAAGACCTGCAGAGGAAATCAGTGGAGAGAGAGTTTGCCAACAAGGAATAGGAGGAAAATACAGCAAGAATGGTAGACAGGAGAGGAAGATACATTTTACAAGCTTTTTACATTGATATTTCAATTCTCATACCCAAATAAAATGAACTGCTGAACCTTTCCTTGTTCACCCACAGTAACCCTTAAATGATGAAATGACAGTGCTGAGGTAGATTGCTGTAGGCTGAGAAAACAGAGTTTCCCTAAGCGATAGCAATGATTTCAGCTAGCTGTGACATTTGAAAACACAGCCAGACTAACCTGTTCTTTATTCCCTAGCAGCAGAGATGCCCTGTTATGTTCCACAGGCTGCTATGATCACTAGCTCAGTTGACCCAAATAATAAGGGCAGCCTCAACTGTTTGGGGCATCTTGGAGGTACGGAAGAAATGTGGCACTTTGGTCATAGGATGGATGAAAAAGAGAGTGGAGATGGGAAAAGTATTTCTTTTAAAGAAATTCATGTCCCCAAGCAGCTTTTAGTCCTAGAAAGAGAAATGCTTATGTATTTGTGAACCTGTCTCCAGACAGGACCTTGCTGTACAAACCCCTCTGCTAACAGCAGCACTGCTTCAAGACCTCTCTGGGTGCAGAATCCTTCCTGCCTATTTTTAGCTCTGGAAATTTAAAAGATGATGTAATTGTTTTGAAGAACAGCTCTTCTTGTGGGGCCTAGATGGTGATGCCACATTGCATGGATTTTTGGTCATTTCAGACACCACCAGGGAATCAGAACATGACAGCTTGAAGAGCCCAACATTGGACAATCAGCAGCAGAGGGGTTATCACCATCAGACCAGGCTGATGGTTCATGGAAGAGCCCCACAATTCATACCAGTGAAGAGAGAGCCTTTCACTGTGCTCAGGATGTGCATGCATTGCACAGGTAAGTGCACCCTGAGGCAGGGTTGGCAAACTAATCTGGGCACCAAAGTCACGGATCCACATGTAGATGTACTTGTTTAAATATATTTGCAGTATCTCTATCCTATCCAGTAATCTCAGTTTTTTTAAACCATTCTGAAGTACTGACTCTTTTAAATCTCATCATTTCCTAGCCTCAGACATCTGGTAAACTCCATCTGTGCTGTGGAACCATGCTATTTCAAGGTCATGCATTTCAGTAAATGATTCCTAGTGCTTTTTGCTCCTCTGTGGATTTAGAGTTCTCAGAACTAACCAGACAGATCTCTGCATCCAGCTGAGGTACAGAAATACTGGGACAATGAATTCTAGAAAAATTGCATCCCAGCATTAATCAGTGGGAATGGGTCATGAAGGGTGCAAGGAAATAGAACCAAGGCTGGAAGTGTGTGGCCTTACAAAAAGTGAGTTTATAGGAAATAGCAGAGTCGGCAGTTTGCTAAATAAATGCCATGAAGCACAAGCACACATCACCTCAGTGCAAAAGGAGGATGGGAATTTCAGTCAGACCAGTGCCTCAATCATTAGCTCTCCTTTGATCTCAGCATAAGGAGGAAAATGAAATGTAGGTCATCATACTAAAGAGTTATACCAGAATGGTAATACAAGCCTTTCTCGTGGAAATTACTCTGTAAGTTAGCCAGAGAAATAAAATACAAGGAAGGATATTTCTGAAGGTATGTATGTAAAAGGAGGGAGCTCAGGCTCAGGTGGTGTAAAATACTAAGAAGCAGGGAAAAACACCAAGAAAAGGGAAAGTATTTTTTTCCAGGTTTTTTTCTAATACATTTAGCTGCAATCAAATAACAAATTCTTGTTACAGGCAGAACAATATGTGCATTGTTTCTGAATTCCATTCTCTTTTTTTAGAACTTTTCTTTAATTCTTGTGGTTATTCCCAAGTCTTGTTTTCTTCCCTAGCATGCAGCTTCTGAAAATGTAGGACATGTGCTTTCTTGCTTCATAATCTAGGTTATTACTAAAATATTTAATAATACTAGATTGTGTGACATCTTCTGCATTGTTGTGTGCTGCTACCCTCAATTTTGTCACTGGACATCACTGGGTCCAACTATCCCACCTGTCCTGCTCCAGCTTTACTGCTGCCATTTCTCATAACACAGGGGTTATGTAATAACCTAATTGTAAGCACAGAGACTCATAAAATCATTGAATAGCCTGGCTTGGAAGGGACTTTAAAGATCATCTTGTTCCAACCCCCCTGCCATGGGCAGGGACAGCTTCCACTGGACCAGACTGCTCAGAGCCCCATCCAAACTGGCTTTAAAAACACTTCCAGGGAAGTGGAAGTGGATGGTGTTTCACCATCTACCCTGGGCAACCTGTGCCAGGGCCCCACCACCCTCACAATAAACAGTTTCTTCCAAATATGTAATCCAAACCTGTTCTCTTTCAGTTTGAAGCCATTCCCCTTGTCTGTCACTACATCCTTGTATAAAAAGTCCCTCTCCATCTTTCTTGTCAGTTCCCTTTAGATATTAGAGAAAGTACAATTAGGTCACTCTGGAGTCTTCTCTTCTCCAGGCTGAACTAAGTGAATCATTAAAGACAGCATCAAGATATAGGATACATACTGCTTCCTCCTACTCAAATGTCTGTTAATGGACCACAGGAGAACAATATTATGATTTGACCCCAATTTTCCCTGGAAAAGGATATATTTGTTGTCAGTTGCCTCCTTATTTTCTTAGATGTATTTACAAATAGTTTAATTATTTGTTTTAACACCTTTTCTTCCAGAAAATGAGGTTAGACAATTTTCTACTCTTTCTTTTCTCCCTGTTTAACGTTCTCCTCCACTTCTCACCCACTTTCTTTAAAGTTCTAAGGGTAACCACCAATGCCTCTGGGTACTGCTCACCATGTACCTTACAACAATGTTGTCAGACTCAGAAGATTTAGTCCAACCTACCAATTTCTTGTCCTTTCTTTCTCAAATCAACATTAACTATCTCCTAAGAGGATCTAGAGCAGTACTGGTGTGGGAGCTTTGGTGACAAGTGGAAATGTGGCTTTCTTGACTGCACTATCATGCCAACTCCAGAAAAGCAATAGAAGCCAACTAAGAGGTGCCCACAAACCTTCAGGTTTTTGCAAGGTGAGCAGCAGAAAAATCTTGGGACAGGTGATAACAGCTGCTTCTCCATTTTGGGGTAGCAGGATCATGAATGATGGAAAGATGGATATGGCTGTTCCCAAGGCTGAGATTCAGAGGCAGGTTTGGATAGCTCTGTTTTTCCTACACAAGAACCATCTTTTTATTATGCTGCCTCTTGTAGCTCTGTGGAATCATTGTAAATGTAAGAAAGCAAACAGGCTCGTGAGCATAAGGGGATAAGAAGTTTCTTATATCCTGTACGAGGGGAACAGAAACCAGCAGTGTTTAGCAGTTTTGGTGGTGAAGGAAAAAACCCTGTTTCTGAGTCTGGTGGGGGCAGAGGTTCTGATCATACTATGGTGGGACATGGAGTGGCTGTGTGCATTAATTAAGGTCACTCATCTTCTGGCAAAGGAAGTCCAGCAGTGGTTTGTGCAATTGCCTTTCACAGCACTGCTGGTTCATCCCCTTCCAAAGCCCCCCACACCATGCAGAGAGCTTGGCTGCTGAGCCCCACCAGGCTGGGGGGGCCCTCCTGCAGTGTGGCAGCAGAGGAGCAACTCTGAGGGGTGTGCTGATGTGACTCTGGCAGGCTGGGAACCCTCCAAACCTCCCTCACTCAGGTGGCACTTGCTGCCATTAGGGACACACAGCAAGACCAACATGGGGACAGAGCTGCAGGTGTTAGCTCTGAGCTCCCACCCACGGGTTCTCTGCAGCAAGTCAGGAGCTGCAGGGCTCTGCACTCTCACTGGGGCAAGCTGTGGTGCTGCATGGCAGCTGCCCTTCCTGAGAGACAGCCCTCAACCTGCCCCTGCATGGTGGAAGGGGGGATGCAGTTCTCCACCAAGGAATGGACACCATAACAATCCCCCCTGGGACCTCCCTGGCCCAGAGACAGCTCTCAGAATATGCCATGAAGACCCTGCAAAGGGTACAAACAGCAGCCAAGGGCTTGTGTGGAGCTCACCAGCCTCTGGGGAATGCTCCCCTCAGGTGCCATGCTGTGAGGAAGATGGGTCAGCCATGACCACCTGTTTGTGCTGGAAGGGATTGAAGGCACCACCTCCATGGTGCAACATGGACGTGGCCACTCTGCTCCAGCGGGAATGCTGCCTGCTCTGAGCTTACTTCTGTGTCACAGCTAGTGTTTGTACCCCTACTTACTGCCTTCATCTTGGAAGAGACCAGGAAAGGTACACACACCTTTCAACCAGACTAAGGGTCTTCTTTCAAGTAGTAATTTGGAAGTGATTTGTGGAGAAATTTCCTCTTGGGATCACTTTCTCACTTTTAAGGTCGACGGGGAAGGTTTAAAAGGTACCAATTTAGGTTTCCTTCCTGCTTCTTTTAGATCCTACTAACATAATTAAATAAATAGATAAATTTATAAATGTGTAAAAATAGATAAATACATATTATCTTAATATACCTGGAATCACATACATCAAATCAGTCAAGATTGGATTGCTTGGTTTGGTAGAGGATTGACTGAATGCCCAGGTGTGCAGAACCTGAGCTGCTCACTAAAGAAATGATGCTTGTGCATTCTCTAAAAAAACCCCATATATTTCCCCTCATGTTAATTGCTCAAGGCAGTTATGTAAATGTTAGGGAAAACATATAGCATCACAAACTTAAACAATCTTGCCTAAAAATCCTATTCCTGCACAGTTTATTTTACTCTTTTCTCCTGGGATATTATTTCTCTGTAATTATTACTGGGTATAAACACATATGAATTGCTAATGTAATCATAATAACTAATAAAAATTGACAAGCCCATCTTGAACATCACAGCAAAAAAACCCAAAAACTAACCAAACAAACAAAAAAAATCAGGACTTTTGTCTGTAGATCAGTTTCAAGACTCAAAGAAAATGACACATTTTGAAGTGTTTACTACAGACTACTTTACTGGAATAGGTAGATGTAAAAATAGATCAAGATTTATAAAAATCTGAAGTTACTTGGCTGAAAATAGTTTTACTTTTTATTCAGATAGAAACTAATAAGTGTGTCTGAGGAGAAATGGTTTATTTTTCTCCCGGTTTCTGGGTGCTCATTGCTCATGAAATAGCTCATGTTTTTTGTATAGACAAGAAAAATTATCAGCTGTTTTCTTCTGAATTAGATCTTACTTTCCTATTCCAAGGAAAACCAAATTTTTTAATTTTTTTTTTCCCCAAAGCTTTTTGTTTTATGACTTTGAGAAAGCCAGTTTCCTCAAATTATCTTGTGGTCAGCAGTGGAGTGCTTGGTGGGAATTGCAGCACATGGATGTCCTCTAGGTGAAACTGTCCACAGGGTAGGAGGGGTGGTGTTTAAGGCCTGATTGAGAAAGGTCAAATAAACAAGTGATAGGTACAAATATAATCCTAAATCAGTGGAATAACTCAGAGTTAAAGTTACCTGCCACTCTGACTCATGTCCCAAAGATTTTTTCTGTGCTAAGCCTGAGAAGAAGTTGTCTTCTAATTAAGCTTTTATGTTCTCACAGAGAGCTTTTTAGCTTTCAATATGTCACTTATCGCATACACGTCTTCTAACCTTCCAAACCCACTGCTTTGCCAGGCTGCCAATGTAAAATAAAGTTCTGGATCTTTCCCTCAAGCACGTCCTGAAGTCTTTTTTTTCCCTCCTGTCATTATATAAAGCACTATGGTGATCTTTCTTTTAAGCTTGCCATCTGGATGTCATTCCTGATTTTGTCTCTTTTTAAATATGCATATTCAGGCTAGACCTGAAATGACGCAGCTTCTTTCTATGCAACGCTTCTGAAAGCTGTACTTTCTTTCCCAGCTTCTTCATCAGAACTTTGGTCATGGCTCCATCATCTCAACTCTTGGTATTTCGAGTTCTTCCTCTCTGTTATGAAATCCCACACTTACTACCTCCCCAGGGATATGAAAACTGGTGCTGTGACATTTATTTTCCTGGCTGCGTGGAGCATTCCAAACCCTTCTTGCATCACCTTGCCCTGCTGCCTCCTATCAGTCCCAGGTTTCCTGTCTTCATCTGCTGGGTAAAGTGCATCACCAGCCAAGTCTTTCCCAGTTTAGTTGATCTTGAAGTGATTCCTGGAGAGTGTAGTTCCCTCATCTCCCTGTCTTTATTCAGATGTAGATCCCTTGTCTTCTGGAACCAGGGCTCACAGCAAGGGCTGTTCCTGAGGGAAGACAAGGACTAGAAACTGGCACTTCCAGAGCTGGATCTGCCCTGGCTGCCCTGGTTTTAGAGTCTCTATACTTGATATTCTCTCCCTTTACCTATGTTTCTACAGCAAAGAGTAAACAATTCTTACTGACATCTTTGGGTGCAGTTCCAAAACTACAAAGCCCACCGCTGTTCATCAATTACAATCCATCTCCTGTTTTTCTGTGATCACTGCTTTGTGCTTTGGAAGAAAATAACTCTATTTATAAAACTAGATTTCAAAATTCACAAATGCTAAGAATTTAACAGTATTTTTTTTTGCAATAGACTCTTTTGATCATAATAGATTATTGTATTATTTTAACCCATTGTCTTATCTGTCAGTGTTATTTAAAGAACAAGATTTTCTTGCAGTATTCACAAGATTGGATAGCTATATCAGCAACAATACTGATATTGTTTTCAGAATACTAAATTTGTTTTAAATTATGTATAGTGAAACTGAAACCTAAAAAATAAGGGATGATAAAAATGTTTGGCTTCCTATGTAACTTTGAACCAAGAACTCAGATATCCTATTCAAATAGTTTGCATAGAGATTAGCATGTTCTTAAAACTCACTAAAAATCTGCTTTTCATGTCATTGCCCTTCCTGGCAGTGGAGTTTAGTGGTTGCTGTGCTAATGGCCAACTGTGAGGTCGTAGCTGTATTTTGATTTAAAAACACCCAATATTTGATAAATTATCTGCAGCTTCACTTCCTCACAATCTGTACTTGTGATTTTTCTTAGGCTAGAGAATGTAATTAAGAATTAGGAGAACAAGGAGACTTGTCCTGCTGGATTAATACTCTCATGGGTCCCTGATCCTGGCAGTGGCCAGTAATTGATTTGTAGGTGAGAGAACACCAGAACCAGGACACGGGGGAAGAAAGTGGGTTCTTTGTTCAGCAAGCCTGCCTCCAGGCTGCCAGTGCTTGAGGGGCTTCCCGAGTCAAAGCTGAGTCCCTGGTCTCTGTGCTTAGTGGCTGCTTTATGCTGCTTTCTGCTCTGGGACTTTGTCTAACCTTTTGTCACTCACATGCAGTTTCATTTTCCACAGCCCCTTGTGGCAGAGATTTCCACAGTGCCATTGATTGTGTCTGTGGAAAACAGTATCCTTTTTTACCCTCTTTTGTTTGTTTAAACTTGTTTCTTCCTACTATCACTGGGTGTCCCTCAGTTCTCCTATTTTGAGGCTTTCTCTGTTCAACTTCCCTATGCTACTTAGGAATTTACAGATTTCTGCTTTATCTCCCTCTCACTTATCTTTTTTCCAAACTGGAAAATATTAGGCTACGTATTCTTTCCTGTGTGAGTTGTTCCTTATTTTTGATTGGCATGGGCAATAAGGAAACGGATGTGAAAAAGCAGCTTATCACTACAGCAGAATACCGGGGCAACTGAGCCTGAGCACCGGCATTCCTCTTCCAAAATACTGTTGTGAGTCCCGGGAACAAAGTATGTCCCTCTCATACAGTTACACCATTAACTCACAAAGTAGCAGTTTGTTTCCTGTGTGTCCAACACTCCTGAGACAGAACAGCTGTTGAGGGATGTTTTTGGTTTCAAAGTTTTGGGATTTTAAGCAGAGGAATTTAGTTAAAGAATTGCAAAGCTCAGCATGACAAATTGGGTAATAGTGGAATTAAGATTAGGCTACAGCATGGATTTGCCCCCATGTGTATAAATGATATCATGTTAGCTCCTCATTAGCTGCACAAGCTGCAATTTCTCTGTGGATCTCTGTTAGATACTGCACGGGGCAGTCAGGGCTGTCCTGGGTCTGTAGAGGGAAGGAGGCTCCTTCCTGCCTGTGGGATCCCCCCATCTTTTAGTGCAGAGCTGAAATGTGTGTTGAACATTGAAAGTCGGGGTTTCTTGGGTGACAGAGCAGGAGGCTGCATGGATTGCTGTCTCTGCCTCCCCACACAGCTCTAGGACAGGTTGAACAGGACAGGTCCCTTCAGCTGGCATTCCATGTGTGGCCACTACTTCTGGAGTTTTGTTTGCAGGGAGGAGGAGCCTGTCCACCTTGCTGATGTGATTATGCCATTCAGGAACATGATAACAGCTCTGTGTTGGCAAAAGGATGCACGTGTGTACAGGCATGCAAGATTAGACATTCATGGAGTTGTTGCTTTATATCTTCACTAAAAGGAGAGAGGAAGTGAAGAAGGAATTCCCTGAAAAGCAAAACTTCTGCTTTCTTGTATTATGACCATCTGGTGACTTTTGGGTGTGCAGAAACACCCTGGGCAGATATTACCCAAAGGGGAAGGACACCACTGGAAATCAAGCAGCCTGTCCCCAGCAGAGGCAGTGGAGATGCCCAGGGTGAATTCACCACGCACTGACCAAGTACAGAGAGGGATGAATATGGGGCTGTGACATCCGTGAGTGACACTCGGAGGAGAGGCTGGACTTGATCTGAATGGCTTAAACGGGTGAGAAACCCATTCACGTGCATGCTTACAAGGAAACCTGATGAAGAGCGGCAAAGGGCTTTAGTCTCTTATGACTTTTTCCCATTTTTCCCTCTTGGTGGGAAGCCACATTAGTGACCCTCAGGCTTGAAACCTCTCTGCGCCTTGGCTCTGCCTGTGGACGAAGAGTCACCAACAGCTCCTTCCCATCCCGTGGGCATCCAGAGCCTCATTAATGTTGATGAGGCACTCAGACGGGCGCCCCACCAAAGCCCACGGGGACATCTCTAATGACCTCCGCGGCACGCTGTCTGCCGGGGGGGCGGAGGCGACACCACCCGGGGGCCGCCACCACCCGCGCGACACAAACACGGCGGCGTGCCGGTGCCGCGGGGCGGGCAGCTCTCATGCATATGCAATAGCTCATTAGCATGGCGATGAGAGGGCCCCGCCCCCTTCGGCCATTTGTACGGCGGCTCCCCGCTGGCCCCGCCCCCCCGCGCATATCCCACCCTTATTAGCATGCAGATAAGGGACACCCCGCCCTCTCATTAGCATGGCGGTGCGCGGGCTCCGCCCCCGGCGGCCATTAGTGCCGCGGCGCCGTGGCTGCGGGGGCGGGCGGTGCTGTGCGCTCCGCTCCGCTCGGCGCTGCCGCACCGGACCGTACGGCGGGGCGGGCGCTGCTGTTGCTGCTGGCGGCGCTCGGCGCGGCGGGGCCTGCGGCTGCTCAGCCCCGGCGGCACGAGGAGGAGCGGGAGGAGAGCGCCGGAGAGAGAGGCAGGCGTCGGACCCCGCGGCGGCGCTGCCGCGATCGCCCCGCTCGGCTCCCTCATGGCCGCGGGCTGCAGGGACGGCCCGGGGCAGGAGAAGTACCGGCTGGTGGTGGTGGGCGGCGGCGGCGTGGGCAAGTCGGCGCTCACCATCCAGTTCATCCAGGTGAGGGGCCGCGACGCCGGGGGGAAGCGCTCCTCCCGCCGGGGCCTGGGCGCTGCCCGGCGCGGGGGGGGGCCGGGGCCGGAGCCGGCGCGGCGGGCGGCAGCTCCCGGCGGCGCCGTGGGATGCTGCCGGCGGGGCAGCGGGAAGCCCGGGGCGGGGAAGCGGCGGCGTGACCTTGAGGGGCTCGGGGCGGCGGCGGTCGGGCTGGTGCGAGCACCCGGGAAGGTTCTGCAAGGCGGGAAGGGGCGGCCGCCGCCCCCGGCCCTCCGGGCGCCGCCGCCGGGTGGGGTTCGCTGGCCGGGCGCGCTGGGCTCCGGGGCGCCGCGGCGCTGGGGACCGGCGGCTTCGGTGTCGCGGGTGGGGTCCGGCCCCGCGCTCCGCCCGGGAAGCGGCAGGCGCGGTCGGCAGCCGCAGTCGGGGAGCGGTGACACTCGGCGTCCGGCTCCGAAATAGCTGCCCCGGGCTCAGCATCTTGTGCTGGTCCGGCAAGGGGCCAGGAAGCTCCCGCCGAGAGGAGGGGTGTTTGTGGCGGGGCAAGCTGGGACCAGCCAGCGCCCACCGCCCCTTGGAGCGCCTACTGTTCATCCTGCAACTTGTAGACAATTGAACTTTTTCGTTTACTCGTTTTCGGTAAAAACCACGTCAGAATAGGCGATACAAAGGGAGCATGTCAGTGTTACGAGGAAGATCCCTTGTTACTGTTTCGCCACGAATTCAGCCGTACCTCCTTTACTTATTTTCATCCCCTGCCCTGTTGCTGTTAGCGTTTCTACCTCTGTTTATGGTGGTAGGAGGAGACAGCTACTTGCGTTCTGCTTGCTGTTGCTGACGGCAGAGCAGCAAATCTGGAGAGCATGGCTTCTTGTTTGTTTTCTTTTATTCCACTGTGGAGAGCCGGTAATGCTCTACCCACCCCTAAGATGGGCTGCTTGACAGCGGGGCAGACTTGTCTTTTAATGCCTGGGTCAATGATGTTCTCCACTAATATTTTGTTGGAACAAAATAGGTGTTGGGTGTTCTGATAGGAAATAGACCATTTCTTTATTTCAGTCGGTTTTTTTCATTCACATATGCATCCATGTGTTCATTAGCTCAACTACTCTGTTAAGAATTTAAGCTCTGCAGCATAGAGTAAGTGGCTACATAGAAAACTTTACTTTGAATTTTTGGGGAAGTACTGGATGCTGGAATGCTTATACGATCCAGTATTATACAGAACATTAAAAGAGGGGGACCCTTTGGGAGAATTATTTCTTTGGAACTCGTTTGGTTTGACTGGTGTTTTTTGAGGTGTATTGTACAGGTGCCTTTTGTCAGATGTGTAGATGGCTGGTCAGTTTCTGGTAAAATACTGGCTGGTTGGTCTGCTTGAAGGTGATGGGGCTGGAATAACTGCAGTGCTCTCAGTGTGTGGATCGAATTCCTCATTGCTTGAGTATGGGGATAATTAAACCCTGAGTTTTCTGCAGCTGGTTTAGGGTGCCATTCACTGCTGCTGTAGGTGGTGTTGCCTGTGTCACTGTGGCAGTCATGTGTGCAGCTGGATATGGCTGCAGTTCTGAGATGCTGCTGTCTTGGGAAATGTTGCTGAAGGGATTTCTGGGTTGAGACAGCAGTGAGGGCTTTGGGATAACTTTACCTTCGCAACAAAAAAGCTGTAATTTCTATTAAAGGTGTAAGGAGGAAAAAAAGGGAAGTTCACACTTGATGCCTTTGTATAGCCATCTTTTTTAAGAGCAGTAAGGTTCTGCTGAGTACTGGATAACTTCAGTATTTGAGTACTTGTAGAAATTATTTCTTTAACCTAATAGTTTGAGCTTATATTAAATATAGATATAAATTTTGGGCAAAGTGCTATGACTGACACTTGTCTTTCAGGAAATATCTGCAAAAGTGGAACCAGTGTCTGTTTTGCCATATAGAAGGATCTTTTCAAATTAACAGCAGAAAAATAAATAGTTCACTTTGAAGGAGTGTTGAGGGAGCAGCACTGTAGTGTTAAGCTGAGAGATTGAGGGTGAATTCTTCAAAACAACTTATTGTCAGTTTGCATTAAGTTATCTCCATCTTCTTGCCCTCTCAGCAGCTTTATCCAGAGATAAAATCTTGCCACTGCAAAGTGAAGTTTAGCAGAAAATCCAACCTTAAAAATCCCAAACAACCCAAAACAAAACCGAAGAAAAATAGCTGGGAAATAAAGACCTGAGCAGTACTTCAGGTACCTTAGAGGAGAGTTTTGTGTTGTTTCCGTGCTTGCTGTGTGGTTTTGGACAATAAGAGATGAGGCTTGGTGTGCTATTTATATCCCACAGCGTCTTCCTGAGCTCTTAAAGCTGTGATGTTATCAAGTGTGTGCTTTGCCATGCAGGCACCTGGGTATTTTCTGTACCGCAAGTGTATTGCCAAATAGGTTGTTTGTCTTTTAAGGCTGCACAGAAACCGCTCCAAGTTGTTTTAAAATTGATTACAAGCAAGTCACGTGCTTCATTTTTGGAATTTCTTGGGATTAAGTGACAAACGTGTAGTGGCCTTCACTAAAACATGGATCAGTACTAGCTTTTGCTGCATGACAGATCCTGATGTCAGTGGAGGATTTAAATTCCTTTTTGCTTCTTTATTGCTTGTGTTTAAAATAAGGCTGTCACCAACTGAAGCTAAAAGAGGAAAGCTTTTTCTTTCTTACTGATACTAGCAAATATTTCTACACTTGCTATTGCTTTCCTTTTTAATTTTCAGTAAATCAGTACTCAAGTGCAGCTTTTACTTCGGTGCTGGTTGTTTCCCAGTAAATCAGACTTTTGTGGTGATAGGATATCGTGAGGAAGCATGTGCTGCAATTTACCTTGTATCTTTGAAAGACAACAGGGGATTCATACATGAAAATGGGAAAAGTCTTCCTTGATTTCAGATAAAACAAAGGGAAACATGAGAAAGTGAGGATGTAAGAAGAACCAGTTGATCTTCTTTCTTTTGCCAGCTTTCTGGGATGTCTGCACAGCTCATCCTTCCCTGCCTTGTTTAGATGATGGCAGGAAAGCAGAGAGCATTCATTCCTGCAGGAGCAGCAGTGGCTGAGGTTATGGCAGTGCAGAGTGCTCCTGTGCTTGCTGTCCTGTGTGTGAGAGTATCAGTTCCTGCTGATTGTTGTGCCTCAGTCTGGCCTGAAACAGCAATGTGTTTGTAAAGAGGCTGAGTGAGCAAACCCATCTCATACAAGGGAAACTCTCTGGTGTCCTGAGTTCAGCCTCACTGTGCTAATTAGTGCAGTGCAAGAGTAAGTGAGGTGTGACTGGTCACTTGTGTATAACTGCCTGGGCTCACCTCTCAGACATTCACCTGATACCTTGGAGTAGCTTTAGAGTACAAATTAGAAGATCAAAGCTTTCAGTGGTTAATGAGTAGCATGTTCCTCAAAATTGTTCCTCTAGGGAGGTACACACAGCTCTATAGTGCTGTTGGTGGGCCAGGATTTCATCCTGGAAATATCAGATCATTTCCTTTAAATCAGGATATGATAGATGAATTTACTGCTGTCGAGCCCGTGCACTGGTAAGACAGGAAGTGAAGATGTTTTAATTGTGGAGGAGAGTTAATGGGATGTTGCAGCTATAAACTCTAGGAAAGCAGCAGTGAATGATAGCTCAGCATTACACCACAGCATTTTGTAAAAGGCTAAGTGGTAGAACTAAGCATTCCTTCTGTTATTGAAAACATACACAAATAATCCATCATGCTCACATCCCAAGAGGCAGAAAACTTTTAAAATGCATTGCAGCCAGTTAACTGGCCTCTTAGCAGGCTGAGGTATTTGGGAGTATGAGCTGTGCAGAGCACACAGCTGTTGCCACAATAGCTTTTCTCCAGCTGTCATGCAGAGGTCTGTCACAAAATACCCCACATTCCCTTGTAACTCAGCCCTTTGTAATATTCAGGTTTCCTTGCTCAAAGGGAATACAGCCTAGCAACTACCTAATCACCCTCTGATTTTTTTTTTTTATCCTGCAGTTGCCATTTACTTCATGCTTTTTTATTTTTTTTTGTGCGAAACTGAACAATATATAGCTAGTTTTAGCAGTATGCAGCAAGAAAGCCACTAATATTTCATTCTCTCAAATCTGCTGTGCAAAATACTGTCTATTTTTTATCAGAATTGACCAATTTTTGTCCTGGTGCTTTTTCCTCTTTGTAAAATGATGGCTTTTGTTTTGTGACAATGACATGTATAGTTTTGCATACTGAGTAGGCTTTGGTGACTTGTATGAATGAATCAGTTAATAAATGTCACTAGATCCTTGAGATGATATTGAATGGATGTAGTTCAGTGTGGCTGAGCTGAGCTTCGTTTGTCAGTCAGCTTAATGTTACCTGTGGTAAGGTGTGAACATGTTTGAAACTGCTAAAACACTTAACAAAATACAAAATCTGTGTAGGGCTTCAGTGTTTGGGGCTTTTTTTATTTGTTTACTGATTTCATGCTGTATTTAGAAGCTCAAATCTTGCTGCCAAGTTTGTAAAAGAAAAAACTTTTCTTACTGCCCTTAAAGTGCCTGTAACAAATTCTGATTGGAGCTGAGCTTACTGTTCCACTGACTAGTGAGTAAAGTGAGTTGGATGTAGATTTTTTGACTCTTGAATTTTAATATCAGACACTTTGTTTGAAAGCAGGCATATGACTTGCAGATGGATGGGTGAGCAGTTGTTCAGGCTTTTTTTCCCCCTTTTTCCTTTCCTTTTCCAAGCTGCTACTTTCACAGGACTGTTCCCATTAAATAGCAATAAACCCAAAGGTGGGTTATCTCAAAGTGTCTTTTATCTCTGAAATAGCTGTTGGGCAACAAAACGGCTTGTTCTGAATTTTATGCTCTATATATGAATTCCAAGCTCCAAAATAGAGTAGTAAAGTAGATTGAAAAGCAACAACTGAACGTGCAGCTGGTGTTGGAGCCAGCGTGCTGGGTGTTTGACAGACCCTGATGTCTTGGTGCCCCATTTCCCTGTGCTGGACTTGAGATGTGCAAATCCCTCCACAGTTTCTGGATATTCTGACTAACCCTCGGTGACCGTCAAAAAATGCTCTTGGAGTAAGCGCGCAGGCAAATTGAGGGAATAAGATGCCACGGATTCCAGGCTGCAGATTCACGCAGGGCTACGCTGGGACTGGTATGCTCACACTGAGATAAAGCCTGGGGCCTCCTTACACTGACTCAAGGTGACAAAATACAGTTCGGGAGCAACTGATTGTCGACATCTGTTGAGGTTAAAGGTGGGAAATAAAAATCCTAATCAAAACAAAGGACTTGTGATGCAGTCACCTGGAATAATAAGGGCTGCTTGTCGCCCCTCTTGTGAAACTTGAACCGCTCGGCTCCTTGCTTCCTGCAGCACTGCTACCAAGCCAGAGTCTGGGCTCGATCTGGTTACAGATCTACAGCCTGGGAATGCAGTAGGTGACTTCAGGCTTGCCTTGCAGGCAAGCAGGAAACCTCAGGCTGCATGTGAGTGTTGCAGTATAGCCAGCAGTGGCATAACAAATCCTGTTATCCAACGCTCGTGCTTCTTGCTAGTGCACACACAGGGTAGAGCTGAGCTGGGTTCAAAAGCTGCCATAAATTTGGAGCAGTGCTTAAGTTCTGAGATACTCACCGTTCTAGTTTTGAGTGATTTACAGATTTTTTTCCAAAGTGACATTCCTTTGGGATAACCTAACCCACGTGGCAGTCTGAGAGCACCTTTCTGTGCGCTAGCTCCTAGCAGCAGTTGCTTGTATAGCGAGTAAATATTGACGTACCTTTTGGTTATCAGCTCGTCTTCTACTGCCACTTGCACAAGGAGTCCTGGCACAGTTTCCCAGATCTCTGCCTGGCATGCCCTTTGCACTCCCAGGGATGAATAGGCAGCCGCTGGCCTCTAGCCCTGAGCCTCCTTCCCGTACTAGAGGGAGAGGCTCCTGCCTCTGGTTTTGGCTGGAGCTTTGAATTCCAGTGCTCAGTAGTGGTGGTGGAGGGTGACTCTTATAAGTAGGGCCCTTATATTCCAAGAGTTTGGAAGGGCCTAAATGGCTCGTGTTTGTATACCTTGTGCAACCTGTTCACACTTACCAAAAGCATTCCAGCGCTGCAAACGTTGTGACTGAACTCCTTGAAGTGTCCGAAGATAAATACCAGCTTCGTGAAGTGGAATGTAGCTGACTTCTGGCTGGCTGGTAGGAAGCTGGGTTTGCTGCAGACCTTCCCAAATTAGTCAGTCTGCAGGTCTAGACTGGTGTGACACAAGCTGAGAGCTTCTCCCTTTGTTCCAACAATTCAGGTGGCTTAACTGCACCGGTTTGGTTGTCTTGTCTTCAGTTATGGTCAAAAGGCACTGTTAAAGGAAAATGGAACCAGAGAAATGCACCACTTCTAGTTCAAGAAGTATGTAAAACCAACATTAAAACAGAAATCATGCCTGTCATTGGTACTTTTAATTTTTTTTTTTAGAACTTGTTGGTCTGCATAGGACGTGTCCAAAGATTTCTGGGTGCAACTTTGAGCAACCAAGACAAACTCTTACTGTGAGGAGTAGGAAGGAACCAGATTGAAAAGTTTAATTGCAAATAGTGCACATAGGTGATGTTGGCCTCCAAGTACGAAGCTGTACAAAGTTGCTGGAGTTCTGTTTTGAAATTCTGAGAGAGAGCAGTGGTAGCCTGCTACTACAAATTTCTAGTTAGATCTCAAGTGAATTATTTCTGTCTGGGCAGTGAGTAAGACCCTTTCTGTTCACCTTGAATGGTATCCTTCTTTATGAAGACACACTCTGTGAACAACTTTTTTTCTGGTCTCTTTATCTTTTCTTTGCTGTTTTGTATGCTCTGTCTTATGGCTCAAGTGTGGTTGCAGCTTGGGTTTGGGATGGCCTGTAGGGCACATAATGGGAGCAGGTAACACAGAAGAGTATATTTCTTTCATATCTTTATAACTCAAGTAATTAAATTAGATGGCAGACAAGGGATGTTTGCTTAATATGCTTGCTTTGCCTTTTCTTACTTTTTTTTTCACCATGTATATACTTAAGCTGGTCACATCCCAGTGTGTGAAGTTCATGATACACAGTGGTACTTCTGGATGGAACTTTGAGGTTGAAATTTCTTCTTTGTAGATTGCTTGCTTTCACTAGGTTGTTTTTAAGAGGGTTGGCTGGACTGTTGTGCATGAACTGTTCTTGGTTAAGCTAAAGAAGGTCACATATTCACGTTTGAAGTGCTTGATCTTGAGACTAATCAAGCATTGTGTGCAAGGGCTGTTGTTGCAGCAAGGTCGGGGATTCTGATCTGCTGCTGGAATGGGAAAGGCTGGAGAATTTGGATTTATGCAGAGCCTCAAACCTGACTGAGTGAGGGCTGCTGAAGAGGACTGTGTGCACTTCTCTAGTTGCATGGGGAAATGCCATAAACTCTTCTTACAGAGGGAGATCCTGTTGGATGATGGAGTTCATGGTGAATCTTTGTAACACACAAATGTACTCATGCTAAATCTCACAAAGGGCTAAAGAGGAGAAGTTGCCTCTGGAAGAGGCTTGTGTGGAGCTCCCCAGGAATGCAGTTGGCAAGTGAGGGCTGCATATGTGACCACGAGGGCTGTGCTGGTACAGATGGGGAATTGGAGGGCCTTGAGAGTCAGGGCAAGTTGATTGTTTGCTTTTTAGAAGGGACTGACAGTGGGGAGGCGCAAGGCTGGGGAAATGTTTTTGTTCTTCAAGCCTGAAGAAACAGGGCTTTGCTGTAACTGAAAGTTCAATTTGATAAGCTAGTACTACAAGTAAGGAAAAATGTTCAGAAGGTCCCCTTGCTGCCACAGCAGTTTGCCATTATAGCTATTTACTCCCTCCAGTGCACCGAAACTCCGCAAGCCATCAGAGTTAAAAATAACCAGGGAATGTTTTTACCCAGGATCAGTTACCCTGTCTGGTTCACTGTGCAGCTCTGCAAACAACTTCATCTGGCAGTCGAGCTCATTTAAGCAGGCCTGCACCAGCTTCTCAGTTGTGAGCAGAAAGTGAAGTGTAGTTTTCGGTGAATCCAGATAGGAATGAGTTCAGGCGATAGGAATGTATGCAGAAGGGCACTATTAAAGATAGCATAAAGTGCTGGCTGCTGGGACCAGTGTGATTTAATAATTAACTAGATGTTAGCACTGACACGTAAAAATGGTGCAGTTGAAGGAAAAAATTAGTGTAACTCTCACAAGCAAAGTAATCCACGAAGATCTTTATTCAGAGGAGCTATGATAAGTGTTATTTCTCAGCAGATTAGCTGTGGGTACACACATTAATAACTATCAAATGTGTCATTTTCCTCAAGTCTTCTAAGCCAGAAGATAAACTTGAGCTTCCATACAACTTACCAGCAAGTCATCCTTCCACTCCTGTTCAGAGTATTCTGTAACTGTAGTGATATAATGTTGAGTCACCAGTTATATTTGCTAGGAAAAGAAATTTTAAAATCACTCTCATTACCATTTTGAGTTTTCCTGACAAAATGAACAGCTTAGCTCATGTTGCAGAGCATCTTCAGTATTCCTCATTTAAGCAGACATAAATCTCTAAACCTGCAAGCAAATCTGAGTTTTTTGCTTCTTATGTGGTAAGTGGACCATGAAATGGTAGGATGCCAGTGATAAATCTGTGTGAAAAATCTGGCATCTTTGGGTAGAAAAATGATCTACTAAATTTCTTCTGTTATTAGACTTGTTCTATGCAGGGAAAATAAGTGGAACTGAGGTAGGGAGTTACTTAACTGTGTGTTCATAATATTTCTGTGTTCCTCCCTCCTTTTTAAGAAGGTGCTTTATGATCATGTTAAAAGGTACCTGTCTGTAATATACTTGTACATGTGCCAGCTCTACTAAAGAAGCATACAATGTTTTCCTCTACTAGCTCACACTAACAAGCCTTCATTAGCAAAACCCAATCAAATAATGGGATGTATTTAAATGCATTCTGCTTTGCATGACCCAGTATTACTGAGAATGCAATAATGAGTATATTTTAACTTTGCCTTGCAATTTCAGTGTCTGCTTAGGATTTTTCCACTAGCAGCTTGTGTTTGAAGTCCTCCAGAAACACTGCATCTTTGCCTTTGCATCATTTCTCCTTCCTCTTCTCAGACCCCAAACTATGTTACCTGAGTCTTGACCACGTCCTGAGAGATTTCCAAGCTTCACCCATATGTGCTGTATCACTTTGATATCCCATACTTTGATTTTCCTTAAACTGATGTTCCCCTTCCTTGTGAAGCAGGTTTGCCTCCTGATGGGAATTCTCAAAGCATCATGGATGGAGGGGATATCCTCCTGTGCTCAGCAGCACTCCTGCAGTGTTGCAGCAAATTCTGAAGCTTTTTTCCTGATGGGTGTATGCCATGATAAACATTTTCCAGACCCTCCAATTTGAAAATGAACCTGTGAGGTAAAGATCCTTCTTAGCACATCAGCAAAGTTAACCAACTGTGCCTTGTCTTACCATCTGAGAGTATTTAAAGGAGAACTTCTAAACTGTGGAGATAATCTTCTTTCTGTCTCTGTAGGGGCCTTAAGAGGGATGTTTGTGGTGGGGATTTTTTTGGTTCTGGAAATAAATTGTTCTGTCTGTGGCATCCAGTGGACCAACCACTTTGAATGTCCTGCCTTGCTGCTTTTATTGCTGTCTCTTAGCAGGTTGTCACCAAGCCACAGTGCTGTTGTCTACTTAGCTTTGGTTTGAAGGCTTGTGCTTCCAGCTCTTTTGAGTCAGTTTAACTGCTTCTCTAGCTGTTGGGACAATACTATTTTATGTTGTACAAGTGATACTACCAACTAAAGGGGTGCTAAACCTTAAAGCTCTTGTCTGGTTTGATTGCTGCAGTAACTGCATGTCTAAACTGCATGCCATACCTGCAATACAGGAGGTTTAATTCTCTGGGGGCATTCCAGAATCATCAAGAAATTATCAGAAGGGAGTCAGGCTGCTCACTGTAACTTCTTGAGCATGATTTTAGCATTAAGTTTTACATGAAAACCAGACCTTCTGCTGTAATGTAATTTAAGATGCTCCTGCTTCTCGCCATTATGTGGTTTGTAACTTGCTCTGTCATACCGTGTCAGCCCCAGGGTGATGCTGTAGAAAAGCTCACAAACATCCAGGTGGAATTGGGAGAATTCTCTGTAGCTCATGGGGACCAACAGAGCCATGGTGAGACCCTGGTGCAGGCAGGGTGGGTGGGACAGCAGCTGCTTCTGCTGCAGATGAACCACAGGAGATGATGTGGCTGCAGCCTTGTGCAATGGGGGGAAGCTGGCCCGTTCCGGGGTGCAGGCTGACACTCAGGGGTGGCTCTTCCTCTTGCAGAGGGCACAAGGAGAATTGTGAAATGCCCCCTGTGTGTAATCCTGATGAGCAAGTCCTGCTCTCAGAAAAGAGGGTGCTCAGCTGAAGCCTCTCAGAGGTCAGAGTGTGTCAGAGCTGCTAATGGAGCAGGAGGTTTGATTTCTTTCAGGTTCAGCTTGTAGTGTCAAGGCAGCTCTTCAGATTTTGAGGTGTGGTCTTCTGGCTGATCCAGCTGCTGTGGGAGCCTGCACATCTCTGAGACTGCCTGGCAGTGGGTTTGCTCTTTGATCTGTCCTGAGAACATTGCTTAGTGCAAGGAGATGTTTTAAACAGAGTGCTTCACTTTCATCAAGGATGTTTAAAACCTGAGGCATTTCTGAATTCCTGTATCTGTGACCTAAATCTACTAACTATAGCAAAGTTTCTGCTTTGTTTCTATCTTGCTGGAGCAGTACACCCAAGTCTATGCAGACATCTCAACTTCTTTGAATTTAAAAAAGACACTTGAAAGCTCAGCTTTTGAAGTAGCTAAAGACATGTTTTTCTTTAGCTGTCTAGAAGTTTTTGCACCCATTAGAATAGATATAGTGTCTATCAGGTAACTGGCAGATTTGACAAATTATTTGTGTCTGTTAAACTACTTTTAGTCATGTATATCCTAAAAAATTCACTAGTATTTGTAAATTTGAAACTGCCCAGTGCCTCTGTTGGTGGGAAAAGAGCCTCAGATCTGAAGTAGTCGACTTCCTTGTCCCATTATCTGCTTTCTGCCCAGTAGGTTACATTCCACACATTTTTAATAGTGGCTTCCCCTCCTCCTTAGCTGCTTTGACTTGTTTTGTGGGAGGGCTTGAATATTTCAGCTGACACGCCAGAGGTTTTCTCCCAAAAAAGGAAACTGATAATAAAATTGTTCACTTAGAGCAGATTTTGAAAATAATTGAGTCTGTTCTGATCTGGGTGTCTGTTGAAATTGTGACCTGGAGTTTTAAAATCCGATTGAATTGGGGATTTTGCTCAAGAATTGAGGTTTCTGTTTGTTTGTTTGTTGTGATTTTTGTTTGTTATGTTTGTTTTGTTTTTTTTAGTTTAAGAGCTAAAATTGCACCTTGAAATTTTATCTTGTACATTTCTTCAGTTTACAAATGCTCTGAAGAAAATAAACAAAAGCCCTGCATCTCTTGAGCTGATCTCCTGAAGAAGATACTGGATGCCTGCCTGCATGAGGGAAGGTGGTGATCTGGAAGAATTTGTTCAGGGTGATTTCAGAAGATGAATAATTTAAACTGCAGCCACTTGCTTCAGACTACATAATTGAGGCTGGGTTTTCTAACAGCTTATGTTCAAACTTAAAAAATTCCCTGCAGCTCATGTACTTTAGGTGGCTGTTTTGTACTTGAGTTAATCCCATGCCAGTTGAGTAGCGTGAGAAATTTAAAAGTATCTCAGCTTTTCCCCTGTGCTAGGAGTTATGAGCTGCTGCTGTGACTGCCCAGCACTATCCACCTGGTCATTTATCATCTCTTTGTAACATCTTCCTTGAATGGATTGTCTCTCCTCAGTCCAGAAAACACAAGATAGATACCGGGAAAGAACTCAGGCTACTTGATTCTCCTGGACAAAACTCCATGTTTTGTTCCTGCTGACTAAACATCTCCAAGTTGGAGCACTGACTTTTGTCAGCTTCCAGGCTGTGCTTTGAAGTGTGAGCTGTTGCAGAGGAATGGCTCCCACTGCCATTCCTGGGAAGATTTCCCCAGATTTGTTTTTGTGTCTTCAGGATCTGACGGTCATTTCCTAAAGGTGAAGCATGTCGACTGTCAGTGCCAAAACTTACTTGAAGAGGTCTTTGTTATAACTCTGCTTTCCTGGTTTAAAAAAAACCCAAAACAACCAACAACAAATATTTATATATATACATGAATGTATGTATATGTGAAAACCAGCACTGCATTAGTGGGCTTTGATTCTGTCCCACATGTTTGTAACACATAAGGTCCCTCCAGGCAGCTTTGACTTTTGGTCATTATGAAAGGTTGAGTTTAACACATGCACAGGAAATGAGTCTTCTAAGACTTATGACTTAAATTAAAATACTTTCTAATGCTGGATGAAAGCTCAAAAGAGAAACTACTTGCCTCTAATTGGTAGCATCCAGCCTGTCTTTGTAAATAACATCAGCTTTGCAGCCTGTTAAAGGCTGGCAGAGCTGTGTGGTGCTAATGCTGTGATCAGAGGGACGTTCACACTCTGCTACATCCAAGTTAAGCAACAAGAAGATAAGGGTCTCCTGAAGGGCTTCTGGACTGCCTGTCCAGAGGCTTCACCTATGATTACTGGAAATATGAATAGTCCATTATTCTGAGTGTGATGAAATTGAAAAACCTGTTTCTAATCTATAAAAATTGAGAGAAACTAATGTGCTTTTCTGTGGTTTTTGGTGCAGAAGGCTGTGTGCCTGTGCATTCCACGCTCTGTTTTCTCTTCACTGAATGCCTTAACCACAAGATCTCTACTTGGTAGAATATGGGAGCGGAAATAGCAGTAGGGTTTTTTTAAAAAAAAAGCCAAGAAAAAAAACCCCTCTGATCAAACCCAGTGCATTCTAAAGCTGCTTTCTGTAAGTAAACAAATTGAAGGTCTTTGCATACTGCTCACACATTTTTAGATGGCATTTGCTGTACTGCTGCCTCTTTATACCTTTAAATGAAACATTTGCAGGAGTTCTTGCTCAAGAAAGCAATCAAATAATGATGCTGTCTACTTATTTGACAAGATACTTCATTATGTGTCCCTGTCAGACCAGGAGAGAATGTTGCACATTGCAGTTTGAATTCAGATGTTGCTCTGTAGATCAATTTCCTAATGAAAAGAAGCGGCTTTAGGTGATGGAGTATGTTCTTGCCTTCAGGGCAGGATGTTTTAAGCTGTCTTCCCTACTAGATGTATGGTAAAGCCACTTTTTCACGTGCTGTAAAGCTGTTTGTAGCAGGTTAGCAGAGGTTAGAGTTAGTAAAAGTACACATGTTGGTTTGCTATGAGTCCCTTATTTCTCTACATGTTCTGAACTGGGCTTGGGTGATTTACTTCTTGTTAGCTACTCATTTCCTGTCAGTGTGAACTTGCTTGCAGAGAGAACAACTTGAATTTTGTTTGTTTCTAATGTTTTTGTTTGTGGATTTTATAATTGCTGCATTCCATGCTGCAGAAACTCTTAGGTTGCCTTCTTTCTTTGTGTTTGCATGGGGTAGCAAGGCCTTTTCTTCACTCTGGAATCAGCCTCTGCAGGACTATGGCCTCCAGAAATAAAGTGAGGAATGGAGGGATTGCTTTGGAGAGGACTAAAAAGCAAGTAAGAGCAGCAAAGAGTTACATTTCAGGAGTACTGGCTCCCCTCCTGGAAAGTCTTGTAGGACCTGTCAAGTTGAAAGACTGTAAACTAAGATTGTGTGACTGATTATGGCATGTAAGTATCATTTGGCATGCTGAGATGATAAACAAAAAGCATCTTCCTTGTAAGTTGGTCCTAGACTGTGGAGAAATCTAATGCTTTCTGTGCTGTTTGTGGAATCCATGAAAGTATCCTCTTTTCTGAGCTTGCTACATGCCTAAAGAATATTGGTCTAACATGGTTTTCAAAGGCAAAATATTTTAGTAATAAACAAATTAGAGTTATTTTTTGGCATTGGCTGTTCACAGTGTCTATCCTGAAGAAAGTAGCTTGGTTCACTGAAGATTTGTTACAAGTTAGTAACCTGAAATCAGAGGGTGACATAGCAGCTGCTAGTGGAACCACCTTGTCTGAAGTGGAGAAATACAACTAGCATAATCAAATTATTTTTCATCGGTCCTTGTCCTTCTTCCCATTGATCATCCTTGTAGGTAGCTTAGACAATATGTTTACTAATGCTTTTTATGAACTATATTCATCTGATGTGCACCTCTGTTTTCCAGATAATAATGCTTTTTCTCCTCAACTGATATCTGTAAAAGAATAATGTATAGAGAAGTCAGCCTGTATTTTCTAATGCAAATGAAGTAAAAATCATGTGGTCTGGCTGCCCTGGCTTGTAAGTTTAGAAAACAAGTTTATTTGAGAATTTATGTAAATTCTTTGTAAGAATGAGTGCACACGGGGCAGAAGGGAAATCACCTTGCTGGAAACCCCCAGAGCAGGTCTTGACTATGTGCTGTTACTGAACTGAAGTATCTGAATCTGAACCCTTAGTTTTTAAGTTCACACCTTCAGCACTCTAAAAATATCAAAGCCTGCCAGTCTTTGTGAGGTGGTGATGATAAACTGGTCAGTGTGAATATGCTGTAGGAGAAAAATAAATTCTTTGCATTTTTAGTGGTGTGCCTTCCTTATTTTCCCTTAAATCTTGAAAGCCTGCTAAAATACTAGAGTGTTTTATTCAGAACAGGAGTAGCAGGAGAGGGAGAGAAGAATTTATTCTATTCAACTGCAATTTGTTTAAAGAGTTATTTTTGAAGGTTTGTGTGGACCTATCCGGGTGACTCCAAAGATTTAGCTCTTACAAAATGGTGACAGAAAACTGGGCTCAAATCTCTTTAGATAAGCACATAAAGTTATGGTTTTGCAAAAGGATGAGAAAAATGGTTTGTTTACCTGAATGGAGCTGAGATGTACTGTGTGTAGTCTGATGGTGCTTCTGTCCTCTTCTAGTTGGGATGGAGCATTTCTCTAAAGCAAAGCATGTGCACAGAGCAAGATCCTCAGCCAAAGGTCTTTCCTTTCTGTTGATGGTTGGTCTGCTAAACCTTGGGATCCCATTCTAGAGACAGAAATCTTGTCAGGATTTGTGTAACTACAGCATAGATGGTATCCTAGAGTTTTTTAATATGAAGTGAAGAGCAAGGAAAGGATGCAGAAAGTTTCTAGATCCAAGGGAGGTTTGCATGCTCTTGGTGGTCTCACGTTCTGTAGATGCATTTAGTAGTTTTTTCAGAGTTTGCTGCTGTACTGTAGGATGAGCATTTTGATGTTAAAGCCCTAATCTGCTTGCCCAATTATTTAAGGAAAGTTGTTTTTTCAAGCTTTAGATGACAGAACCAAGAGTGGAGAATGACTGAGGGTCCAGGTGTGGCTGGGTCGGTGTACGGAGCCCTCGTGCTTCAAACAAGGAATTACAATGCCATTGTTTCGTGAGAAAAGGTCTCCACTGGAGAGCTCAGGTTCAGCCTGAGCATCCAGCTCTGGCAGGAAATCAGGCACTGCTTCCCCTCAGCAATTCATGCGCTTCTGAATGGGAAGTGTTTGCTCTTAATCTGATCTTTAAACTCTTCTTCCACTTGGAGGAACTTCACTCACAAATGGGTAGAGAACTGTTTTGGAACCTGCTCTAATGTACTGCTATGTAGGATGTTGGAGAAGAAAATACTAAAGAGATTTTCAGTGAACCTAAGGTCTGTGTGACTCTAGAAAATGCTTGTAGCTCAAACTGTGAATTTCTGAAATAACACTGGGTTGCCTGTAGAGGTGGTGTTTGATACAAATCAAATTTTTATCTGTTACTTAGAATCAGTTCCACCATGGGGAGTGATGGTGCTCGGTGTGAAATTGCTCCAATCTTTCATTTGCCTTCTTTACTGCTACCATAAATGGCCATAGTGTAAAAACATGAGTTGACTGTGTGTGGTGTTTGATTGTGGAGCACCTCAGCTGAATGTTTGCTTGCAGTTTCTTGATGTGGTTCATCATAGATGTGGCTTTTTGACACGTGAAAGTAGGTGTTTGCACGTAAAACTAGTTTGTGGCATGAAGTAGATCTTAACATTAGAGCAGGTCTCCCAACATGCATCTTGAGTGTGCTGTGTCTCTGGGTTTTAGTGGCATGAGAATGGTCCCTTACAGCAGGCTTTTTTGCTTTAGTTGTAGAAGCATAGGGTTTAGGGTTAATTATATTTTCACTGGGGTAGAACAGTCCTTGCTTTTAAGATATACATGCTCTAAAAGTGTGACAGCCAGGATTAACATCCAATTGGGTGGGTCCTCCAACTCAAAAAGTCATCTGAAATAGTCATCTAACAATCACAGAATCAATTAGGCTGGAAAAGACCTCTGAGGTCATCAGGTCCAACCTTTGACTGATCACCACCATATTACCTAGACCATGGCAGAAAGTGCCTCATCTGGTCTTTGCTTGAACATTCTTAACATTAGCATCAATGACATAGATATTAATTAATGTTAGTTAGCTCCATCTTTTTCTATTCCATGCTGTGTCTGTGATAATTTAAAGTGAAAAATAAACTCCCTCTGAGATTTCTTCATGTTTCCCTGCCCTGTGAGTGGGGTGATGCTGACTAAGAGTGGTACTACACCTGCAGGTGCATAGGCGAAGGGGAAGAAACACTGTGGTTGGTTTTAGTACAGCCACATGTTTTGCTGGTAAATAAGGTTTTTTTTAGATGGAAATCGTTGCTTGCTGAAATATGTAGACTGACTACTAAGGGCAGAAGCATTTAAAATAAAATTTAAGGACATAAATGTGTATCCATTTAACAGTCCTTTGACATCTGAAATTGCTGAGGCTGAGAATTCTGGCACTGCTTAAGAGCATTTTAATTGTGCTTACTGGGGCTTCAGGATCTCTTCCTTTTCCCTGTAGATCTACTAACAAGCTAATTTAGCCAGACAGTGCTTTTAATCAGTTCTGTGCTGTGGAATCGTACTCATGTCAGGATCAGCCATGATAACACCTCTCTGTAGTTTCTGGTTAGGACAATTTGACTGTGTGTACACCTCCCTGTATGTGAGTTAGGACAATATTGGTCACATTGTGCTTTTAAAGTCTTGACTAATTGGGAGGGTAATGCTACTCAAGAACTTGCCTCTGACAAGCTCCCTAGTGAATATTCCAGTTGGGAATGATTTGGCTTTGTGTCTGCCATGCTGCTGGGGTGGGCCTGTGTGTTCTACCGAGCAAGCTCCACAAAAGGGTGGCCATCTATGCATCTTCTGCCCAGACAGCATCTCCCCCTTGCTTTTCTGTGATTCTGATGTTGATGGGACTTCATGCACACTGCAAAATAACTCAGGAAAAATAGGTACTGCCCTGTTTGATACTCTTCAGCTGAGTGTAAGCGAGTGTGGATCTGAAGGAGGGGCACAGACAATGTTAGGGTTGCACATAAGCTTTGTGTATCACTGTGCAAATGTGCTGATTTTAAAGTGATCTCACTGAGTAACCTTGTGCCACCAAAGTGCAGGGTCTGGAGATGCTGCAGGACAGCGTGTTTGGGTTGACTTGTGGGACACTGATGCAAAACATGGAGTGGAGCCATAAATTCTGTCTTCCCAACCATGAGTCTGGTGGTTTGGATTTCCTTGTTGTTTTTATTTATATTTAGGATAAAACTCTCTCTTTTACATCTTGTGTGTCTTCTAAGAACTTCAGCTGTCTGCCTGTAATGTAGAAGTTCCAGTAGACATGGCTTTGCTTCTGAAGAGTCAGAAATGAAGTGCTACACAGCCTGTTGTAAACAATCCTCATGTGCTGTACTGTGCCTCAGCCACTTGATGAGAAAACCAGGCTGAATTATGCTGTTGTCAGATGGGAAGGAGTAATAACCTTTGATCTTGAAATCTGCTGCTGCTGGTAGGGAGAGAGACTATGAAGACATTCTTCAAGGACGTTAGGATTAAACTTCTCTGTAAGCACTGATTAGGCTGGAAAGGAAAGCCTTGTACTCCCCTGGTATCTGTGATGGAAATACTCTGCATTGCTGTTTTTCAAAGTGGTTTGTCCAGCTGAAACTTTATTTCAGTTACACTGCTCTGCACTGCAGGCTCTTTTACCCCTTGTATTTGATTATTTGATTTCTAAGCTTTTGTTCTTCCAGAAACCTGGAATTTTGAGGATAGTGATATTAATTTGAACAATTATTTCTGAAGCAGTAGTGTCCATCTATGAGACTAGCCTCTGTTTAAAATACTTGTGCTTTCTGACAGGCATCACACCTCATCATGATCTCAGGTCAGCCTGCGTCACTGAAATATCTGTGCTAGGGATCTCCCTGATCACATGGGGTAGGATTTCTCCATCTTGCTCCAGAGGTGGAGTGACTTATCACATTGCTTTGCTAAGTTCAGTTTACAATGGCTAAATCTGGGTTCTTTCTCTTCCCATCTGTCAGAATCAGACCTGTTGAACACTGTGCCCAAGCAGTGAGACAAAATAAAGGCTTTAGTGCCAGGAAGGACTGAACACTCTGTCCCTAGTGAGAAAAGGCTTACGCAGCCTGCCCCACCTTGGAAGAGATCCTCTTCCTTCCTTTCCACTCTCACAATCAGGTGTGTTAACCTGACACCTTAGGTTAGAGCCATGATAAAAAATACCCTTAAGATTTTTGTTGTTTGGCTCTAAATCCCAAACTGAGGTTGTGAGCGCTTCTCCTTGATGTGTCTGGGTTAAAAATCAGATGGTGAAATTTGAATCTCTTGAAAAACTTCACTTGGCAGAGGGGACATGAAGGTTGTGGAGCTTTTTGCTGGTTTGGGAGTGAGTGGTGTGAAGTGCTTTGTTCTGCCTCCTGGTCCCTATGGGAGCCCGTGTGCTGGCCTGGCTCAGAGCAGCCAAAACTGCAAGTACAGATCACATGAAAAAAAACACCTATTGACCAGTGCAAATTCTCCTTCTTTGAGGTTTTGCTGCTTAGTCACAAACTTCTGAGAAATGGTTTCAGGTGGAGGAAAGCACATTTTTATCTTAAAATACAGTGTGATTGATGACTGATATGGATGTACAAAAATAGCCTGGGTACTGAGCTGCTGGGCCTGCAGCATGGGACCAGTGGGCCTTGAGTTCATCAGCCTGCCTGTCATGCCCTGCCACTGTGAGGTATGGAAAACTTTAGAAATTGATGTGTTAGAAGTGTGTGTTTAGTACGGTTTTGCTGTTGGAGTTTTTAGCATGAATTTCTTGTCAATGGCTTGCCACCTGCAAGCTGTTCAGACACCCCTTTCTAAAGGAAAGTTACCCAGTGTGTTTTTATTTTAATTAATTTTGCAGTACATCTTACCATTATAATGTATGCAGCATGCAGCCTCTGATGCTTGCACTCCTGAATGAGTAACACACTTTGAAGGAGTCCATTATTTCATGGGTAGGCAACCAATTATTTCATTATAATTTAAAATTGTCATACTCCAGGATAACTGCTATGTGTTTCACTGAGTTGGGTGAGGATCTCGGGGGAGGGCTAGTAATTATTAGTCTTGCTAATGAAAATAGATGGCTAAATAACACTTACTCAGCTGTAATTTCAGCATTCCTGACACTTCTGGTTATGACACTTTCCAAACTTAAAGATAATAGTAATTGTCTGTAGTCTGCAAAATTAGTCTAGACAGTCTAATCTAAGGCCAAAAGGTTGGAGTTGAATAAATATGTAATTTGGGAAAAGAAAGCTATTAGAGCTGTGCTTATCTTGAAGCAATAGTTCTTATTAGATAGAAGTGCTATTTTATAGCTTTTTCCTAAATAATTAGCTTTTAATGATCAGTCAACAAATCTTTGAAAAATAAATCACTCCAGTCTTTGCTAATGAAACTGAGTGTTATTATGTTGGATATTGTCCAGGCTGGTGTTCAAAAATTCCATGGAATTTACTGGTAATAGAAAAAACCCTATAGGACAGGAACTAGTGCATTGCTATCAATGTCTACAATGATCTGGCAGTGTAAATAAAATGTGTTACTGGGTCTGAAAGAGTCATTTCAAAGTTTTTGTTTCCCAGCAGAACAAGTGGTATGATCAGAACTTCTGGAAGCTTTCATTCTTTGGGTTCAGTCCCTGTTTGGCATTTCCATATTTGAGCAAATTGTGTATTAATAAAGTAATTGAATATGTTGAAGCTGGGTCAAAAGTGCCTCTTGGTGATATCATGTGAACCTTATTAAGGTGCCTGGACATATAAATATGGTTTGCATGGCTAGTATTTATTTGGATGAGGGGTTTTTATAATTTTTATGTGTCAATTTGAATTTTCTGATCTCTTGATCATCCTGAAGGCAGCAGGGAATTACAGTGGAATGTCAGGACTGGGGATGATAAAACCTCTCTCTTTCAATTAGGCAGTTGCTGTAGTTTAATTGTAGAATGAAACACTATCTTATAAATATTTAATCCTAGCTTGACTCATTCTAGAAAACTGTAGGCTCTGGGTTTGGTGGGCTAGTCAACCTGATTGTATCTCCATGTTAAACAAATGCTTTAAGAGGAAGAATGTGGAGAATTTACCTTCCTCAGGCCTTCTACCTGACTTTCTGATGAATGGAGTCAGAATAAGGAAGATGTTCACTTCAGAAAGTTTTGATCTTAGCTTGCTGTGGAGTCCCAGGGATCAAACATTTTTAGGTACTTAGAATGTGAAATAGGGGTTAGAGTTGCTGGAGTGCAGTTTTGTTTCACTGGCTTGTTGGGCTAGAAAAACTTCTTACTTTAATTGATTTAATGAATGTAATTGTCTGGCTCCAAATGTCCCTAACCTATGCTAGACAATCTGAAAAGTCCAAGTTGATCAGAGTTATGAACTGGCTTCTTTGTTAATAGACTGGAAATGCCCTAAACATGGGTCTCCTAGGAGCCACTAAGCTGAAGTCTGTTGCTGACTGTGGTACAGTTACATCTGAATTACAGAAGTGAAGAGAGATTTTAATTGACTTAGTCTTCTCCAGTTACTTAGTTTATAAACCAAAATCTCTTAATTACACTGTCTTGAGGTTGATCTGATAATGATTTCTTGTGTATGAGGAAAGAGTAATCTATGACTTGCCTCACCAGGGGATTTTTGAAGCAACTTTACTTTTTCTCTTACAGCTGTAATCTGGTTATACACAGTCCTAAAATCAGATATGTACTTAAAAAAAAAAAAAACACTGTTTTCTTGAGAAAAATCTTGAGTTTGTAGTGAAGAGCTTGTGTGAGCTTCTAGTTTGAAAGCTATCTCAACATGATAAAACTTTCTGGATGAAAAGATGGTGTCTTGAATGTCTTCAACATTTTCAACATTCTTTGAATTGCAAGTGGTTAAGATGAGGCAGATGAAGTACCTGGTGTGTTCACAGTTCCTGCACATATTTACTGTGAAACAAAAATGAAATGAAATGAAGTCAAGACTCAACTAAGCTTGCAGTATAGAATATGCTTTACTGTCAGACGTGTTTCAACTTGAGAAATTGCAGAGCTGCCTTCAAAGAACTCTGTAGGGGCTTACTGGCATTAAAGGGCATTAACTGAAGGCATTACAAAGAAGTCTTCTCAGACAGTGAAAGTGCACCTTCTCTGATCTTGAGCAATGAAAACTGCACCACTAGGAAGTACTTGAGAGGCCAAAGTTTAGTGCACACATATTGCCTAAACCAAGTGTCTGAGTGTGTGTGTTTGGTGTGGTTTGATTTTTGAGAATTATAAATTGGAGGGAAATGCTCACAGGGTGGTGAGCTCTTAATACCAAGTTGCTGTCCCATGGGGAGAGCTGTAAGCTGGGAACTGAAAAGGAGACCTAAGCACAGTGCAGATTCAGTTTGAGTTTAAAAGGTGGAAGCTGTCTTTAAAAAGTATCAATCTGCTGGTTGTTAAGGAAGTTAGTATTTTAAAAGATGCTCACATGCACTACAGAACATATATGAAAAGAAAACCCACTCTCATCAGTATTCACATGATGTTCATATAGCCAGCATTCATAATTTGAATAATAGAATCCTTTAGATTGGAAAAGGCATTTAAGGTCCTCAAGTTGAGACTGTACTGGCATCTGATGGTGTGTTTAAGCCTGGCAGTGTGTTAGCAAAAGGGCATGTAACTTTTCAGAAAAATAGTTTTAATGATGATTCTTGAATTATTCATTCAAGGGTGAATATTCTGGAATATTACTAATTTTCAAGAAATTTTCTTGCAATTGAAATCATTCAGTTCTATGATTTGAACATGCACTGAAAGGCTGTCTTAGTCAAAGTGGCAAAGACACTTTCTTTTCCCTAAGCAAATCTACTGTAGCTGGGTTTATTTTTTTTTCCTCATTGGATCTGTTTAGCAGTTACACTCTCCAGATTTCTACCTGTAAACCCAAGCTATTTTGCCAGCCATGCCTTAAGTTCCAGGGAGGAAAATAAGGGTGGGGTTGGAGAAAGTAAAGTAGCAGTTAGGGGGAAGGGGAAAAATTAGCAGACAGTTTTGTAGGCATGTTGAAATGTGTAAGAGCTGGTGGATGTTCCCTGTCAGAGCACATAAGTCAGTTTGATTTCAGTCTTTCTATCCCTGAGTGTTGGTCCACTACTTGACTGTAGAATAAGTTGATGCTCCAGAACCAATCTGGCTTTTTAGTCTGTCACACAAGTCAGTCCTGCTTAACTGGGGATGAAATCTGAAATTTCCTAGCATACAGCTGTCTGGAGAAATATCATTGGAAATGAGTGTGTTAATGGATACAAAATCCAAGTGTTCATTTTGGAAATGCAAAAACAAAAGGTGCATAGACAAATTTATCTGTTAACATTCAAACTGAAGGTACTTTACCTTCCATACCCCTTCCCCCTTGCCCCCACCCCCCCATCCTAGCTCATCTTTCCCCACACCTGTGAGGGATGCAAAACCAGTTTTGTTATTAGGTATTCTGGGTAGTGAGCAGAACCAAGCCCATATAGAGGAGAGCCATGTTATCTTTAGCTGTGTGCCTAAAATATGCCCATGCACTGAGCAGAGTTTTCTTAGGAGTTTTCTTTTTCTGATGTGTTCACTCTTTGTCCATGGAAGGAGAGGGACAGAAGAGTCTGTGGTGTGTAATAGGACTGACACTTTTAGTGTTTCCAGGCTAAGCAAAGCTTTTGACAATCCTTGCATTGCACAAAAACATGCAAGGGTAAGACTTACCTCTACTTAACCAAATCAGGTGTTTATTTCTGTATCCTACTCTTTTCTGTCTTCCAGTTGTATGTTGGCAGGGGAGTAATCTAATAGATGTACTCTAAGGCTGCCATGGCTTGTACAACAACTTTGCATTTTCAATTATTTTCTTCTTTAGTAGAACTGTTAATGTTTGATTAAGCATGTACTTAATCATAGTTTGGTATTATATATATGTGTTATTTTTTCAGGAACAAATAAAAATTTTCAGCTTGTGTATGAATTTCCAAAGGGCTTAGCTTGTACATGCCTCATGTCATCTTTCTTTCACTATAACTTCCTTCAGCTTAATCCTCTTCTGTCTTTGTGACTTCATGAAATGAAGTGTTTCACATCACTGGGTAATGGCAGTAATTGAAGTTACAAATGACATCTGTTTCCCTGGACAGCCATAACAATGCTGACAGTACACATTAGGGCACTGGGAAGTAGTGCAAATTGAGGGAAGCATCACTGATTGCTTGCAAGCACTGACTATCTTTTAATTTATATTTCTTGGAAGAAAGGAATGGGTGCTCTTACTGTTTGTATAATTAAAAGAAAGAACCTCTTAAAGATTTGTAGGAATATGGGATGATTGGATGATGGCACACTTAGCCGTCTGTAGCATGAGGCAGTTCTCTAACCATTGTTTCTTTAGTCTGGCCTTTATCAGGATAATTCTAGACCTTTGGTTTCCTATTTTCGCAACAACATCAAAATATTTGCCCTCATTCTGTAAATTATGCCAGCAAAGCCTGCTGAATGCAGTCCTGAGCATTTATGTTGGAAGTGGTGCTGGGTTGCTGTGGGTACCTACTGTGGTACTGGTTTGGGCACTGCAAAAAACTTTGCAGGGGTGGCAAACCTGTCATCAACCCCAACAGCATCCATCTCCTGCTTTTCCAGCACCAACCAATTAACCCTGTCTGGAAATAGTAGGTCCTAGTGAACCACCTGCTCTTGAGGAGGTGTGTGTTTGCTATTGGAACAAGCTTGTCAGAGTCTCTCTGATTAGTGGTGTGCTTTTAGTTTGTTTGGGTTTTTCTGTGACCCAAGTGCTTGGGGCTCTGTGAAAGGCTAAATTCGTGTGTTTTGCTCTGTCTGTTCCTTTATTCTGGAATGCAGTCTGGGTTTATGTTTGCTTCTAGAAGTCAGGGTTTTTTTACTACATGTTTTCCTTGTTTTCTAGCCAGCCAACTCATGTACTCTAAAGGAATGACTTCTCCTTTGTGCTGTGAAAGGAGGTTCTTTTAATCCCTTGAGGTGCTGGAGCCCTGAGCTGCTGCTTTGCCTGACTGCCCCTGCTGCTGGGCAGGTCAGCTCTGGACTAGGGCAGCACAGTGCTTGGGCAAGGTGACAAGTGACTGTCACCCATCCTCCAGCCATCCTCTGTGGTGACATAGAACCTGTCTGCTTCCTCCTCCAGAGACAGGAACATAGATTAGAACTCCTAGAAAAGGTCTCTCACTTCCTTTGCAAGCTGGAGGAGGGCACAGTGTGTCACTGGGGTCACTTTAGTACAGACTTGGTTGCTCTGCCACTCTTAGGTAGAAGAGTTGATGGCAGAGGCTATAAGATGTCATGGGAGGGAGAACAATAGAAGTTGCAAACTGAGCTATGCAGTCAGTCCTTTAGATCTTAATTCATGGTCTGGGAAGGCTTTTATGGTGTAGTCAAGTTCCTCAAAGAGAAAGGTGTCCACTTTTGGCCCTACTAACTGGCAATGGCACTGGAGCTCTGCTCTTAACCTGTGGCACTGGCTTTGTCTATGGCTTGGAACAAGTGCTGAAAATACACATTTAAATGAAGAGAGCTTAGGTGTTTGTCTTTGTGGGTTAAATATTTCTGATGTGATCAGTGTGGTGTGTGATAAGGCTGTAGCTGGGGCTGCTGTTTGTTATATGCCCATGGTGGAGACCTGGCAGTGCAGGGGGTGAATTGGGCTTCACATTGGTTGAGTGGCTCAAGAGCAGGCATGTTCTTGGTGAAATGAGGTAAAACCTAGAGAGGAGGTGGCAGTGTAAAAGGCAAGCAAAGGAGAGACTGGAGAAGAAATACTTTGTCAAGGAGCACAGCATGGGAATGTCTTAGGATCTTACATTTCAGGTATTTGGGAATTTATTCAAGTCTAAAGTTGAAGCTTTGGTGTTGGTGGATGCTACACACTTGTTAGGTTCTAGCATAAAAATTATAGCTAGGGAGGATTTTTGGGCTGTTTGCAATGCTCAAATTGCAGATGCTTATTTAAATCCAGAGCTGGTCTGTAACTGTAGCTGGAGGGTGGAAACCCTTCTATTTCCTTGCCTTAGCTGGGTTTGAACCAAAAACTTAAAACATGTGGAAAAAATTTAAATAAGCAACCAGTGGCTCTTTGAAACATTATGTGTATGTTTAGTAAATACAGATGGAGATTATAGAGACAGCAAGGATGAATATATATTTTGGCATGTACCTCTCCTTTAACTTACTCCTTCTGGTGGTGTGCTCTCACTGTGCAGGGCTGCCTGCATGGCCTTCAAGCTTGGTGTAAAGAGAAAGGGAGAAATGTTCTGCAGCCAGCCTCTGGACTGCAGCTTAGAGAGGCAGCTTCCTGTCAACAACAACCTACTTCTCTCCCACCCTAAAACATGAAAGTGCAAAAGAAAGTTATCTCCTGACTTTTCATTTTGTGGACTGTTTATTACTTTATGAAAAGTGGCACAAGAGCTGTGAATTGGCACTGAGGTTTTCCATCAAAGGTGTCTTTACTTAGTCATTTTTATTAATTTATGGAGTGGGACTCAAGCTTGTCAGCTAATGGAGGAATTTCTCTATGTGTATTAAAGGCAACAAATAAATGGGGGAAGAGGATAAACTGAAGAACAGGTTTTCAAATCTTCTCCTCACCAAATGACTTGAGAGATTGAAACACTGATTTAGGGATTGCTATTGCCTAAAACAAAGACTGCTGGAGCAGCATTCTGTATAGTGTCATTGTTTCCATGCACTGCAAGTAGAAACTCCTGTGAAGGTCAGGAGGTCGTATGAAATGCTTTTTAAGATAAGTGTATACATAAGAAGGGATTTTAGTGGTGGGTTCCCCAGCTCCAAGTGATGTAGGTAGTGTGGGATTGGGGATTTTTATGCCCTTTTGGTTTTTTCCCCCTTTACAAAACTCCTTGGCAGCAGGCTCTCCCATCTCTGGGCTTGATTGCCTCAGCAGTCATAGAAAGAGAAAACCTAGAAAACCTGTTGCATAATATTCTGGGTAAATTGAATGGTTGATGAGAGTACTGGGCTCAGCTTTTCGTTTCCCTTCTAGGAGATGGGTGGAAAAAGCTTTGATTTGGCTGGTGATTAAGGGAGGGGTGTAACAGGAGAGCATGTTCAAGTTACTATCTCCTTAGAAGAAACTTTACTGCTTCTAATTATTTCCTGCAGGCAGTGGCCAGCTGCAGTGGAGCCAGCTGAATGAGCCGTGGCTCTTTGCATTTGTCAGAGGAACTCCACGGCTCCTAGAGGAGTGGATCTGGCACCCTGGGCTGCATGGGGCCACCCTGGAGAGCCATGCCCTCTGTTCCATGCCAGCTCTCATCCCAGGCTCCTGCTGTGCTTCCTGGGACTGCTGGAGCCTGGCAGGGTGGCTGCCCTGAGGTGTTAGGGCTTGCATAAAACACACAGCACTAGGCAGGCCTGGGTATTCCAGCACTCTGGGACGTGCTTGCTCCTCTGATTTGTCTAGGCTTGGCATCAGTTTGAAACCAGTAGGTTGTCAGTGGTTTGTGTCTGCTGCAATTGGGCTCCTGTTAGGCTTTTAAGCAGTTCTGCCACAAACTCCTTGACCTCTACCAAGTTATTTGTGCTGGTGCAGGGTTTTGGGCTTGCTGGGTGAGCAGGCACCTTGCTGGAACAGCATTCAGGAGTGAGGGATGGCCTCATGGAATGTTTCAGCATATCTGCCATGCCTTAATTCTTTAAACACTGCCTGAACAGCAGCAGGAAGCTCCATTTCTGCTCAAATTGATAAATACTGTGTCTGCTACATCTTTTTTTTGTAAATCAACCAAAACTGAATAAGGCCTGCGAGCTGTGGTTGTTGTGTGTCCTGCAGCACATAGTCCCAGTGCAATTTGGGAAGGCTCCTTCAAAACCAGCTGCTGTTTCAGGCACAGAAGCCTTGCCCAGTGCCTGGAGGTAAACCACAGCACTAATTGCCTTGCAAACCTCTCCCATGGTGGCTGGGACAGCAGATTTGGCAGTGCAGCTCCATGGGAGGGAAGAAAATACTTGTAAGAGCAATTGTTACCTGGAGGATCTGTGGCATCTGCTCGTGATGAATTTGACATGTGGCTGATGCTGGCTCAGGATGACTTAATCTTGTTTCCCTTTTTGAGGGAGGAACCGTGTTCCATGTCTCTGTACCTAGTCTTGCATTCATGCTTTGTGTATAGTTGGAGTTTTTTAATTTAAAAAAACAAACTAAAAAGGGTGGAGGGAATCACAGAAATGCCCTGCAGATTACAGAACATGCTGTAGTTGTTGGCCCTTGGACAGATAATGAGGAAAATAAGAAGAATCCATCTGAGATCATGATGGCTTTCTTTTTCTGAACTCTCTTGGTTGAAAAATACTGCCCTTGCTGAATATAAACTTGCTGCTTTAGGTGTTCTATTAACACTGATTCATGAGAGCAAAATAAATTGATTCCAGAATCTCCCTTTTATTTAAAAGCTGTTATCCTTTACCATTCTGTAAATGTAAAGGTTCAAACAATAACTTTGAATTCTGCAGGATGGAGGAATAAAAGCTGAAGCTGGAGAGGGATAGGGAGTAATTTCAGAGTGCAGGCTTTATCTTCCATGGTTTAGTAATGCTTTTTGTAAATATCACTTTCTGTTTCCTTAGTGAAACATAGGACTTAAATTCCCTTCCTTGTGATCATCCCTTTAAAGTCAGATCCTGTAAATGATTTTATTTATATATTTGTATGTTCACTGAAGTTTCTCATCCATCTTTTAAGGTTTGTTAAAGGCCACAGAAGAATTGAGACCTTTTTTACAGTTTGTGTAAATTCATTCCTCAAAGTCTCTTCCTGGATAGCATGTTTTGAGTCATGTATAGATGCAAAAGAAAAGACAGAGGACAGTTTTGAAGGCTGAATTTTCTCCTCTTTAAATCTTAAAGGGAAGCAAGGTAAAGGGATGATGTATAGTTTAAAGAGCTGCTTGTTCTGAGGTGAGTGTTCTGCTGCCTATAGACAGGCACTTTGGCTCTGTGTTGCATTTAGGATCCCATGCCTGTTGGTTTACTGGAATTTTTTTAGTGGTAGAGGGTTTGTTAGGGGTTTTTTTTGTTTTGTTTTGATTGGTGTGGGTGGGGTTGAAGCAGGGTGACTGTTTAGCCTGGGTGCATCAATGCAGAGCAGCTGTGACTGCTGTGTAGGTGTATCCTGAGAGGACACTGATGTCTGCTTGAAATGCAAAGGAGCTGCTCAGGCTCTCTGCTCTGGGGGCAGCAGTTTTAGTGTGGTGCCAGCTGTAAATGAACAGATCAACAGCAACCTGTGCAAACTCCTGCTGCAGCCAACTGCATGAAGGCTGTGGTACCTGAGCACAGGGTATTTATAGCACCCACAGCTGGTGATGTGCTTCTCCCAGGAAGGGAGCTGCAGCTCAGGCCATGAGCTCTGCTGGAGAGCCCCTCTCCTAAATGCTGCTGAACCAGGAGCCTGGCATGGCCACGTCCAAGGGCTGGGCTCAGCTGGGTGCAGTCAGGACAGTGTCCTGCAGGCTGTCCTCATGAGCAGCTCCTCACCTGAACTGAACAAGGGCAAATACAGCCACATAAATTATCTGCAAGGAACAGAGTTAACTGTGTTCTGCACTGGCAGTGGTGTGTCTGGAGAAGGTTAGTGGGCTAGTGCTGTGATTTCAGTTCTTTTTTTCCTCCCCCTTTTTTTTTTTTTGTTTTGTTTTCCCAACTATGACACCTGTTAACTTGATTTCAGTAAGTTTAGAGGAGCAGAGTGTTGTCTTGTTGGGATCTTTCAGTTTGTGTGATGGGAAAGGTGCTTCTGCAAAGTCCCCTTCTTTTTTTTTTCTTCCTAGGAGCCAATATCTAGTTTCAAACCATTCCAAATTCCTTACTGATTTACTGAACTGAACTGGATAATGTACACATGGTACACCTGCAGTTCTGCACAAATTGTGCACTGAGTGCCTGCTGGGAACATAGATGGGAAAGATCAGGGTTCAGATTTGTTATGCCAATGTGATTCCTTCAGTTCTAGGTGAAGTTAATTTTACTGTGACTGCATGCAAGTTAAAACTTCATCCTTTGAATTCTAAACTTGTCTTCTGATGGTGTTGTTAACCCAGTATTCAGTACCAGATTACCTCTAGAGAAGTGTACCAGAATGTGCTTTGCTCTACAGTCTGGGTGATAAGCAACAGCCTGGCAGTGTCTGGTGGAGCCTTGTGCTCAGGCCATGGGTGGCACAGGCATTTCATGGCTTATTCTGATTTCAGGGGTTGTCTGTCTGGGGGCTGTGAGTGCTTAAAGTCATTAAAACCAGGAGAGAAATCCTGGGAACCAGGATGTTCTACCAGACTTCTTTCAGCTAACAAACTGAGTGCTACTTGTGCTGTGTGGAGCTGTTGCTAGACACTGTTCTAAAACTGCTAGGAAATTCTAGAAACAGCTGAGAAAGTCTTGGTACTTCCTAGAAATTTCTGGCTCTGGAATGGGGAGAAGTGCTGTAAACTTGAGAATTTCAAGTCTACCAGAAGTTCAGAGAAATTACAAGAGACCTTAGAAGTCCATAGAAACTGAAAATTTCTAGGGATTTGAGAAATACCAGTAATGTCTACAAAAATGTTGGAAAGGCTGTAGGAATCCAGTTAACTCAGTGTCTCTGCTAGTAATCTCTACAATTTATGTGCATTTACTAGGAATAGGAAAATAGGAAAACTGGGTATCTTTGGATGAAGTGTGAAATGGTTGTGCATGGATAAACACACTCACCTTCCATATGCTGTCAAGTGTCCAGTTCCAGCATCTCCCTCAGGGAGTGAGTGGCCTGTGTGTTCTTGTCTTAAGAGCCAAACCTGTTTTCTTCTCTGCAGTCCTACTTTGTTACGGATTATGACCCAACCATTGAGGACTCCTACACCAAGCAATGTGTGATAGACGACAGAGCCGCACGCTTGGACAGTAAGTAACCCGTCCACAGTGCCTGCAAATCCAGGATTAGGAATTTTTTTGGTGTTCCCAGGAGCTACCTGGATCATGATGGCATGGAAAACACACCTCTGTGCTGCCTTTCTCAAGTGTAACAGAAATGCTTTGCTTTAAAAGTTTGTTCTTGCATGTTGGTGATTTCTTCAAGAATAAATCAACAACCCTCATCCTCACCTATCTCTGAGCATTTTCCAGCTATTTCAGATGGTCGGGAATTAGCAGAAGTCCTCAAGTGTTTTGTTGTTCACTTTGTTTGGGAGGTCTTGAATTGCTCAGTCAGTGCAAGAACTTGTTGGGACTTTTAGAAAAATATCCAGTAGTATCTGCAAAAAGTGGTTTCTGCTTAGCTATGATGCACAGGATAGACTCTCAAAATATCAGGAATTTTTTTTTCAGTCTATCAGAACCTGAAATATAGTAATTAATGTTTTTGCTTGTGTTCAGTTCTGGATACAGCAGGACAAGAAGAATTTGGAGCCATGCGTGAGCAGTACATGAGGACAGGGGAGGGCTTTCTGCTTGTTTTCTCAGTCACAGATAGAGGAAGGTAAGCCTGAGGTCAAATTATTAAAACAAACAAGTTTTAATTATTCTTAAATTGCACATGATCCTTAACTGAAATAATCTCAAACAAGACATTAAGTATGTGTTCACTCTTAGGTGCAAGGTGTGATGCTCTTTCAGCACTGAAGAAGACCAATTTTGATCCAATCACTTTGTGAAAGTGTCTTATTTGTTTCAATAGATGACTTGAAAGCATACAAAAAAAAAAAAAGCTCTATTCAAGAACTTTATTACAGTCCAGAATACCATATTCCTGGGAGTATCTGGTATTCAGTCAGTTCTTAGGGATATCCCTTTGCCATGTGCAGCATCAATAGCTGGCTCTGGGTTTCTGAGTGGGTTTAGGGTAGGTGCCTGCACTCTTTTGCAGGCAGAGGTCCCTCTGCTTTCTCCTATGCATTGACTAAATGGCTGCAGAATGCAGATGAAACACCTTCTTAGAAGCTGATGAGAGCTATGCTTAGTGACATACATCCCTTCTAGTTACCTTTGCATGAGGGGTCTGGCTACCTAGTTCTTTTCCAGTGTGACTTTTTGACTGCTGATCATCTTGCTTTTAAATTTTAGCTGCAAATTAGGTGTAAATGCCTTCAGGCTATATGTCTAGAAGGCTGCAAAGGGTGTGTGATTACCTGCAAATGTCTGTGCTGAAGGTCCTTATGTAGTGATGTAGCTTGAAGAGTGTTTACTTGAAACCAGTGCTTTATTTATTCATTGTCCAAAAATCCTTGCTTAGGCCAGAATTAGCTTGTTTAGTGTACTGTCCTGGAAGAAGCTTTCTGCTCTGCTCACTTTTTCTTAAACACTGCTGGAATATTTCTTATGCTTGAAAAGCATCAGTACCTGGTTTAACTTAGTTGGTAACTGGAAAGCTTTCTGCTCATTTAGCCCTGCCATTTTTCTGTCCTTGACAAAACAAGGCTTTCCAGCTTTGGTAGCTTCCCCAAAATTCTTAGAAGTAGCTCTGGAGGTTGCAAGCTAAAATTGATCCACCAGGGTCTCTATGCTGTGGTTTAAATATTCTAGATGGAGTAGAACTCCAGAGTCAGTATTTGTAGAATGGACTGTAGTTGCTTGATTCTCTGCAGCACACTGGCCCTGGGTCCCTGTGGATTGAGACACAGTCAGTGTTTTGCTCACCCTGCAGCCCCACCTCAGCCCAGTGCAGAGGACTCTGCTCACTTGGGGATTTTTTTGGTTTGAGTGTTGAATGGTTCTCTGACTGCTCATGCTGTGACTCTGGAGTGCCTGCAGCTGTCTGTGCGTGTGTGTCATGGCAGGGCAAGTCCCAATATGTGACTCATAAGTTCTGAACTTTTTCAGAACCTGAGAATCTGTGAATTAGTGCACTGATGCTCTGCTTGTGTTCTTTCACAGCTTTGAAGAAATCTATAAGTTTCAGCGGCAGATTCTTAGAGTGAAAGATCGCGATGAGTTTCCAATGATTCTCATTGGTAATAAAGCAGATTTGGACCACCAAAGACAGGTAACTCATTGGCTCTTAGTCACTGCTCACTTTCTTCCAGGAAATTCAGTTTTCCCCCCAAAATTTAACTTCCTTCCAGAATGGAAACAAGCAAATTAAAAAAGTCCTATGATACAAACTAATTCCAATGCAAGAAATTCCACTCGGTTTCTGTACTTGAAGAACCTTAGGAGCATGATGGCATTCCATACACAGCACATCTTCTGTCTGACTCAGTGGGGTTATGTTGAGACCAAGTCTATTCACAGAGCTGAGAGCTTTCTGTCATGACTTGATTACTCAGGCATGAACGTGTCTAATTCCTCAGTTCTGTTACTCACCACTGCACTGTGCCAGCAGAGTGCATTCCAACACTAACTCCAACCATCCTTAGTCTTCAGTGCTCTTGCTTTTACCTTTCACTGCTGTGATGTATAAATAACTAGTTATTCACTGTTTTCTCTTTGTCCACTTATCTTCTGCATAACTGATTAAAGCTTTAAAAGTTGGAAGTACAGCAACACAATTTCTGTTATATTTATGTACCTTCAAGTTTTGAAACCAGTAGTTTTCAACCTCACCTCTAGTTGCAAGACTACTTGAAATATTTAGTTGAGAATGATTTAAAGGACTTCCAAATATGTTTTTCTTAGTTGCTGTTGATTTTTTAATGAATCAAACTAATTTGGGCTGAAATGTAAATAACCTTACTATAGCAGCAGGAAAGGAACAGATGTCAAACTTGTGTTTTCTTCAGCAACTAATTTGAGAAGCTTAGTATTTTCTCTTGAGACAGTAAGAGGACATGGAAAGCTTGGTGGCAACACATGATTTTCTGAGAATAAAATAAAAATTGCTGTAATTGTTCTAGGAGTGTCACAGGAAAAAACCCCATGGTTTAAAGACCTCAGTGAGTTAGTTTGTGCATTATGGAATTACAATTACAGTACAAAAATGTTCCTGTTGAATACGGTCCCTTGACTGTCACAGCCTCTTCATCCCAGAAGCTGTGTAGAAAGATCATGACTAAATTAAAAGCTATGCTGAAAGATGCTGCATTGAAAGAAGTTTTCACAGAAGTAGCTCACAAATTCCTCTGAAATAACTTTGAGTACTCACACATTCACAGAACAGTCTGTCCCTGAGATAGGGACATTTCATTCCCTGTCATTCTTCAGTTACCATCATGCTCTCATCAAAATCCCTAGATTTAACCTTGCAGGTCCTGGAACATGTGTACTTCATCTCCTGCACAAATGCTGGCATTGAAATTATGGAGGTGAAACTGAACTCTTCTGCTAATTGTAATTGCTGAAGGACAAACCCCCAGATGCTTTGGGAGGGAAATAACATCATGGCTGTCAGCCCCAGCTCTCAGGATACCTGCAATTGTAGTTGGTAATCCTGCACATCCATTTCTAGAAACAGCTGTGAACTTTGCTCTCTCTCTCTCTCCTCCACCCTCCTCATGTTATTACACTGCCTCTGTTTCTCCCTTAAAGGCAGAGAGGTGCCTGTCCCCTGGTCTCCTGGTCCCTCTGCCCTGTTCCAAGCTGCCTTTTCAGGGGGAGATGGGCTGGAGCTCATTCAAGCTCAAAGCAGCTTTTTCTAAATTGCCTAATTGCAATTTTGCTGCTTATATCTATATATGGCTCCAAAATTTCCTTTTGCTTTTTATGGCTATATTAATTACCTTAATGGATTAGATGCTGATGTGCATTATTTCTTGTTGCTCTCACTCACCATTTATATACCAATTGGTGGACTTGTCACTGCCATCATAAGCTGGGGCTTAGGCAGATATAGCTGACAAAACTTTTCTGGGTTTGCTTAAACAGCTACTTTGGGTTCTTAACTCTTCCCTGCCCCTTCCCCATTGCATGGTGTGTTTCACTTGGGCTTCAGTCAGTGTGCAGGAATGATTATGGGATGCTGAGCTGACATAATTGGACCCCACAAGGGAGAGGCTCCTCTCCCACTTGACTTCACATTCCCATTCTTTCCCACATCTCACTTGAAGCACTTTTGGAGTTGAATCATCTCTCTGGATGGGGAGGAGCAGGCATGGCTTCCTGGGACCTGTGTGAGCTAAATCAGCTTGCAGAAAGATTTGAGTGCCAGTGCTGGAAGCATGGGTAGGGGTGGGACTGTGGCTTGGAGCAGAGCAGGGAGGAGTTGGGCTGGGGGGAGCAGTGAGACCTCGCCCTTTGGCAGCAGCCAGCAGGGAGATGTTATCAGCTGGGTGTTACACAGGGGGGTTGTGTGTGAGCTCTCAGCACAGCCCTCCACTCACTGAGGGGCACCAGCTTGTTCATCTGGCTGAGAACTTGTCAGCTAGTCCTGCTACCAGCTAAACCAACTATTCCAAAAGTAAGGAAAAACTTCAGCCTGGCAAGGTCGTCCTGCTCTGGCTGCAGGTTTCTTGGCAGGCAGCTCTGCTGGGAGCAGTGGGATCAAAGGAGAGAGTGCTCCCTCACCTTGGCTGGCAGTGCTGGCTGAGTGGGGAGTTTGGGGCAGCCCCAGGCTGTAACTTGTGGGCAGAAGTGTGATAAGGGCAAATCCTCTGCATTTTTACACTTTGCCTGCTGATGTGCCAGACCTCCTTGGGCACCACCAAAAACTTGCTAGGCCACTCTTATCTTTTACTTACCTGGTTCTTTCTCTCGTTTAATCCCAACTGTACACTTTTCAGCTTCAGAATTAAGGTAATATTTTTAGAAAGTCAGGAAGCTGGGTATCAGTTTTTAGAGCAAAACTGCTTGTACTGGGTATCTGCCTGCTTTTTCTTGGAAGCAGGAGGCAGAGCAGTGAAATACATGCAATCTCTGAAAGACTTAAGCCCAGTTAAAGTAATTTAGTGTGTGTTTGGATGAGCAGATGATACTCAACAATAAATCTTCCCAGAACCCAAAGGAGTTAAACATGTGGAAGAGTTCTGGTTGTCTCAAGGGTCTGGCCACACCTTTATCCAAGTAAATATGTGTTGAGGTTGAACAGAGTACAGAGTACTATCGTTGTGACACCATAAATCTGGAGGCTAATGATGCATAACTAATCATCCTCGTGTGGTGGCAACTGTTTCTCAGGAAATACATGAACTGGGTTGTACAGCAGAAATGCACAAACAATGGTATGATCTTGATGAATTGTTGGGGCTCACCAAAGGTGCGGTGTAAATTAGTGGGGCTTTGTATACCAGAGAGCAACTCACAAGTGGTTTTGGGGGGGGACATGAAAGAGTAAGTTTGAAATAGCAATTTGTCATGGTAATAACATGGTAATAAATAGTGTTAAGCAGCTTTCTTGTGATTTTCATCTCTCAATCTCCATGGGTTACATTGACAAAGAAAAGTGAGTCTTCAGAGGACAAGGAAGCATTAATCTTTAGAATGTATGATAAGCAATGAAGCTACCAGTGTTTCCAAATTCCCCAGTCACAATTTCTGACTCTGAAACCAGAATTGAAGCACCATCTCTTCACTGCTCTTTCCTAAAGTAAATGCTGTGTAGCAGTCTTTCTGTTAAATGGGTTAATTCCTTAGAACTCAGCACTGGATGTTTCTACTGTAAGATAATTCAGTAGAGCACCAGATGTTTTAATAATAACCACTAGTGGTGGAGGAGTAGACTTGTCAGTGCAGGATATGTCTGACTTTCTGTAGATAACTGCTAGCTTAAACTGGGTCAAGTCTGATCATTCCCCAGATGGCAGGGTTTCAAGGAAAATCCAAGCTGCAACAGGAAAGTGCTTGGATTTCATTAAATGCTACTTCTTGCTTTTGCATCATGACTGAACTAACACAATGACCTAGTGCTGAGATCACCTCTGTTACCTTTAACAGGTATCTTGAAAGCAGGAAGAGCAAGAGAAGTCCATGTGACTTAACTCTTGACTATCTCTTTCTTGTATGAAAGTGAGATTATAACTTCTTGCAGTGGTAGATGTTGGGAATGTGTCCAGGAACACCTCTGTGCTCACAGCCAGATTGTACCTTTGACTGGGGAGTGTGGACAGACTGGAGTTAGGGGACAGTGAATTATCCCTGTGGGATAATTGGGATGACAGATGCACTCTTCAGGAGGGATAGAGCTCTTGGCAGAAATGGACAATGTTTTTGTGCTGGGAGCACTGTAGGGTGGGCACAGAGTGGTAGAAATGGATTCCTCTCAAACTTGAGGAAACATTTAATTGTTTACCTGTGTGATGTGTGCCTTAGTCTTGTGTAAGTGTCCAGGCAAAATACAGGTGCAGTGTTAGGTTAGGTAGCCTTGTAGAGTTGCTTTAGGTAGAAGCAAGCATGGAAACTTCAGAAATTAATGCATTTCTGACAGATACCAGACAGAGTAGTGAAGAGAGAAGGACTTATGTTCACATGATTATTGTGCAGATACTCAAATGGAAACTGTTTCAGAAGAATGTTAGCTTAGGGAGGTGGGGAAGAAGCTTTTCCATGTTTGACTGGCTCACATCTTCTGTAATGAGTTTTCATTTGAGAAACTTTTACTAACTGTCAGAAGAGGGAGAATGAGTGATATCCAGAAACAAACAGTAAAATATCCTCTAGCAAAAGGGTGAGCATTATGGGTGGTTCTCATTTGCATTCAGCCTGAAGCTCACTAAAACTGCAGGACCAACACACACAGATGTACATACAATCACTGCCATCAGATCTGTGGTTCTCTTTAGTTCTGTCAAAATAACATCCAGTCATCTTTGAAGAAAAAGGATTTAGTTTTTATTTTGGTGGTGATGTTAAATAAGCTGTCCCATCACATTTCCTGGAAAACTTGTGTTACAGATTGTTGTACTCAAGAAGGGACAAAAAAATATGAAAAGTCATGGTTTTATTTACAAGTATTTCTATGTTTGTACTTACATTTCCTTCAGCTTTGAAGATCGAACTGGTATCTTCTGGCCTCTAATTTACATTTTGGGCACTGCACATGTTTCCGTAGTGTTTCTAAACTAAATATTTTTTTAAACTGACTTTTGAGGTCACCAAAATTTACCACAAGTAATTTGACAATATACTTGTGAGACTGGAAAAAAATTATTTTGGAATTTAACAGTTACAGATATTCCAGTAAATACAACAAGAACTTTAGTGTATTTATTATGTTTTAGATTCAGGATGTTGTGGAAGTGAAGCTTAACTTCATTGCAGTGTTAGTTTGACTTGTACCTGTAAAGTGCTTTAGCTACAATAGTGAAGAAATTCTTTAAACATGTGTTTAAAGATTGAGTTCAGCTTCTCCTCAGAATTATACATTCCTTGCCAGTTATTTATTTTTGTTGAACTTCAGCCTCTCACTTTCTGGCCCTGCAATGAACTATGCAGGGATGAAGAAAAGTAAAAAGAGTTAGTTTTGCTGGAATTGTTATATCTATAACTTACTAGTCTGAGGTAAAGATGTACAGAAGGTTCTGGAAGCACTGGTACAAACTTTAGGGGATTGTGCAGTCATTGAAGTGTCAGAAAAGAGCTACAAATATTTGTCCAAGTGCAGCCTTCATAAGCTTTGCAATTGGAATATTTCAGCATCTGAGGTCAGAGTGGAGGGTTGAAGTGGAATTGTTCTTGCTGGGGGAGCAGGAGTCTTCATTATTTTCCAGTTTTCAAACAGCCCTAGAGGATTGAAGTTCCAGTTCTTCCAGTTCTCCTTATGTGCCCTGCAGTTAAAAAGGCAGCTCCAGTGGTTGATCTTAGGGTTGAGTTGGTCCTGAGGGTTTCTGTTTTGGCTTCAGCTAGTGATGATAACACTGAAATGAATGCAGAGTTGCTGTGAGTGTTTGAGATCCACAGATGCATCCTGAATTACTCCAGCTAATGGCACAGGGTGCTGGGAGCATTTTGTAGAGCTTCACAAGGGTTTAGTGGGAGCAGCCCTGATTTCAGCAGGAGGTGGATGGATATAGTGCCAGTGGGATGCTAAGGGCAGAGGAATCAAACATGTGGAGATGCCATGCATGGAGGCTCTTAAAGCACTGTGTAGCTGTTAAGAAACTATTTTGCAAGCTGAAAAGTCCTTCTAGATCATGCACTGTGGTCGTGCTGCCACTACTTTTCTATTCCCATCTATTTCCATTTCTGTGTAGCTGCTTTATCTAATGACTACTCAGAGTTCCTTTTCAGAACTAATTTAAAAATAAACCCTCCTTATTTTGTTCTTGTATCAGTCCTCTACGTGCTGGTTTAATGTTTTTTTTTCTGTGAAAGCAGTGTAATCTTTGACATTTCTTCATTAGGCATTGTCTTGGCATGATCTGTTGTGCTTCCTTTTGTCACTGAAAGCTGCCCTTTCCTCCCTGGCCCTGGGGGTGACCTTCCCCTGGGAGCCTCACACCTCTCAGGGTGGCCTCTGTTCTCTGACCTCACTGCTTTCCACCTGATCCAAAAATACACAGTGGTCTCCTTTGCTTTTGCCTTGTGCCTGACTTATTCCTCCTTCCTAGAATGGTCCACTGGCTTCCTGTCTTCTGCCTCATCACTTTAAATTTTCTACCAACTTTTCATGATGCTGGCTGTTTCCTATTCATCTCCTTTTCCACTGCTGTCTCAAGGAGTCATTTGGAGCCAGGGTCTCTTTAATATTTCTGGATTGCCTGAAGGCCTCATGGATTTTTAGAACTCTGGTAATCTAAGCAATACACAGCCAGTTTTAAGCATAGCTATGTCATTAATAGATTTTTTTTTATTGACTTTTTAAAAAGACTTAGAAGCTAAACAGCAGTTGTTGTTTTAATAGTAGTCTTTTTTTTTTTTTTCCTCTAGATGTAGCTGGGACAATGCAAAGGTGAATTTAGTAATAATATTCAGAATTCTGTTAGCAACCCAGCAGATGCTGACTAAAGCACTTGCTTTGAGGAGGAGCAAGGGACTAATGTCTGCCTGGGAAGGAAAACTTGGTCTTATGCAGAACTGGAGGCACCTGGAGTGAAGGGGATTTCTTGGAAAGTCAGTTTTTGTCTATTTCAGAAACTTCCTGTAAAAAAAGTCTGTTTCCCAGCTGTATAACGTGGGCAAGGTGAAAACTGTGCTGTGCCCAAATAACCATTATTTTTTGAGGGAGCTGGATCCTTAACATGCACATGCAGAGTGTACTGGCACAAAGCTGCTTGCAGAACCCTTGTGCTTAATGACTGATGTCTGTTGCAGGTGACACAAGAGGAAGGCCAGCAGCTGGCACGGCAACTTAAAGTAATGTACATGGAAGCCTCAGCAAAAATCAGATTGAATGTAGACCAAGCTTTTCATGAACTTGTCAGAGTTATAAGGTATGGTAATTGAGACCAGATAATTCATGTCCATGTGTTAATGGATAGCTGCAGCAAAGGTGTTGAAATGCAGTGGGAAATTGCTGGGAGGATTCTGCCTGCTGTTACCTCTAAGCTTTAGCCAATGATCTCCATTGTAAAACACTCAGGTGCATTAGGAAAAATGCTTACATGAATTTAATATTTGAAAGAGAATGTTGTCGTCTTAATCTTTTGGATTTTATTGGTCACCCAGTCAGTAACTGTGATAAACTGCATCTGAGACTGGCCTTCTGTAAAAAATTTGGTTTCTTAAAAAAATAAACAACTCCAAAAGGTGAACTCAAAACCTACTTTAACTACAGAACTCACTTACTATATCAGTAATTTGAATGTAAAAAGCAAGTGCATTCCCTATGAAAGTATAAAAAGAAAGTGTGGAATACAGTAGTTGTGTTTATTTACCTGAAAATTATTCTATGAATTTAATTTTAAATACCTGTTTCCAGGAAATTTCAGGAACAAGAGTGCCCTCCTTCACCAGAGCCAACACGGAAAGAAAAAGACAAGAAAGGCTGCCATTGTGTTATTTTCTGAGAATCCCAAGAACCAAGCTATCAACTGCCAGATCATATTTTTCTTTCCATCATTTTACATCACTTCTGGTATTGGTCTAGCCTTATATGTGCATGTCCTAAAAGTGGTCACCAGAATAGCCTTAGTCCAAGAAGCTGGCAGAATAGTTCTTGAAGAAGACTCGGTCATCCTGGGGCAGACTTCAAACCAAAACACTAAGGCTGCTTCTCTAAAACCACACTTCCTTCCTTCTGTCCCTTCAGAGCTTGCACCTTGTGGAGTTTTATTCGCAAAGGAGATGAAACAAAACCGTGTAGGACGAGGTGTTGAAGTCATGCATAAGTTGTCTCTTGTGAATTAATTTATTTTTACTTCTGACATTTCATTAGCTATTACAGAGACCTATATTGGAGTATAGAGAATACTTTTTAAAAAAGGGGTGGATTGGCTTTTTTTTGTTTGTTTGTTTGTTTCTGCCCTCAGTTAAATTAGACTTGAGTATTCAGCTAGCCTTAAGAAACCTACACTGAATTTCATTGTCAGCAAAAATTTTCATCTCTCATTTATGCTGCAGTTTTATTTCGGTGGCCAAAACATTCTACTGTATTTATTTTTTGAATCCAGAACAGCTACAGGATGATTACTACTACTATTAGGATATGGCCAAATACCTGAGCTCATTCTGGATTGAGGCATTTTTTCAGCTTATTAAGAAATTTCACATTATGTTTGAAAATAAATTGTGTCTTCCTTTGTATTTCTGGGTAAGGGATTAAGGAAAACTAAAATTGTAGCTGTTTTTGTTTCATGTGATATAAAAACGAATTTGATCTTTCCATTGTCAGAGATGATTAAATGTTTTTGCTATATACTTTTATACATTATTTTCTTATCAAACTAGTTAACAAGTATTTTTATATGTTTGTAAGCAAATATGCTTTCACAGCATAACTTGTGTATATGTAAAGATGAGTATTTAATTCTCACAGTTCACTTTTAACTGACAAAATTGTGGGATTTGCCAAACTGTGGTAAATTTCTCCTTACTCTCCCGGTTATACCCAAGAATGGCCAATTATGTGCCTGCCCAGCACACCTATAGAGTAAAATCTAGTGTTTTAATGAATTTCAGTATCCCTTACTAAAGACTGACCATTATGTGAATTATTAAACTGTAAGACTTTTAACTGATTGTTTAGTTAAACTGTGGATGGTTGTTTAATTTTGAGTTCTGTGGATTGTGTTTAAACAATTCAAGAGTATGGTCCCTGATATTGAAATACTGAGTGGTATTGCACAGTTGTCACCTTAACTGAATGTGTCCAACAGTTCTTTGAAACTTGATTATTAAGCAAACCCTTGTATAACTTCAGGTGCTAGAATTAAAGATGATCTAACCATTTTCGGGGGGTAAACACACTGCCTCTTTCTGAATCTCTTCCAAAACCTGCATTTTTTGGGGGGAGGTAGAGGGGAGAAGGGAGTGATGGAACCTGGCTGGGGAAGAGCAACACGTATCTGCAACAGCATTTTCCTCAAGCTTGGAAGTAAAGGAACTTTACTTTCAAGAAACACTTCAGCTTAAGTCATGACAGATGACAAAAGCTGATGTTTGCTTTGGCTTGAAATGTGTAGTCAGTGGTCCAGTCAACAATCCTTGTGTTTTCAGGCTGTGCTCACTGTCAGGTGCTCTGCCATAAATCTGGAAGTGTCTCCTGAGAAAACTGGGCTGAAACAAGTTCCAGGTACTTTACAGCAGCAAGGCATTAAACCTTGGATTCAAGCTCCTGCCAGGCATTGCAGAGGAATTTTTGGTTTTTAATGTAATTTAGATTAGCTTGTGTAATGCAGTTTTGAGAGAGTGGGTAGCTTCCCCTTCCCTGGTGGATTTATTGGTTGATGAAAGGCTACTTAGGAGGAGTGTGGGGAAGATTCAAACAAGGAGTTACAGTGGAAACACATGTGGGAGATGCATTGCATTTTTCAAGTCAAATGTAAGAAATTACAGCCTGTAGCAAACACCACGTGTTTTCTTAACTATGTAAAGCTCTCTGGAGGTAAATCACTGAATATGTGGCTTTAGAATGAGTTAAGACAACAGATTACAGCATGTGTGCTGAGACTGAACTTGTTCAGTGAGCATATCTTTAGATTTTATAACTTTTTCTTTATTTTTTAACCTTTCACTCGTGGTAGAATGGCTTTAAATAGTGGAGTGTTACAAAAATAAGGTTTTTTTAACATGCAGCTTCTCATAGCTGATAGAGAAGGTGGTAGAGCTCCACCTGGAGAGATGGATAACTTTGAAGAGGTTGATGCTAAAGAACCTACACCTGCTAAACCACCTGTTGTAAACATGGTGAGCCTTACAAACAAAATAAACAACCCTGGCACCACCAGCAGCTGCTGTGCAAAGTTTATTAACTAAGATATGTGCTTTTAAAGGCTTCTGTTGGAGAGAATGTGCAGAGAAATCTCTGTGTGATATTATCATCTCTTTTCTGGACTGTGGCACTTTAGGGAGATGTTAAATGTAGGCATTTGGATCCTGCTCTTCAGACATGAAGTAAATATTCAGAAAGGTAATAGGGATTTTTGGTCTGTAGTGGTGATGTAGGTGGTTGTGAGTTCAAAACAGCTGAAGGTATTTCAATGATTTGCTTTTCTAATTGTTGTAGCTGAAAGTAATGGTGAAAAAAGATGCTTCTGGCCCTGGTGTGGTGCTTGAAACAATATAATAGGGACCTTGTCAGTCTTAAAAAGTAGTAGCCCTGATCCATAGGCCTTGGATTGGTTGAGAATTTACAGCATTGCCACCTTACTGTAGGACAGAGTTTAGCTGACAGTCCAAGAGAGAGATTCTTACAACTTCTCCTGGCAGAAGAAATGCTTTAACATTTGTCACTTTTGTTTGAAGTTACTTCAGTTCAAGGCTGCATCCATAAATCTACTAAACTTGCAGTTCAGGAATCCAGAGAGCTTAAAATGTACCCAGAAGTGATCTCCTGCTCTTCCTAGAGCCCAGGGTAGGGTCTGGATCTGTGTTTTAAAGCACAAATAACACCTCTTTCTGGCCTTTCACACTGCTGAACCTGCTGCTCCACTGGACGAGGAGTGGGCTTGTTATGCTCATGGGCAAAAGCCTTTTTATGCATGGGAGCATGGGATGATCTGTTGTGAAAGGGTTAATAAAACAAAATACATTTGGAAGGTGTTAACTCCCACTAATGCCAAGGAAAACTCTGACTTTAATGCATGGCCTTGTGGTTAGTCATCATTGATAAAGTTCAAGTCTGGATTATAACAAAAACATTGGCTAAGGTTCTTCTGACATCATTTATGTGACACGAGTTCACCCGTGGTGGTGTGCAGTCACTGACTGGCCTTGCCACATCTTGTTACAAGACCTTGATAAACTTACTCCAAACAGGAGGCTTTTGAAGTCAGTCACCACAAGCCCAGCACTGCCAAAAATTATCTGCACTTATTCTTTAGAAGTTCATTGCTGGGAAAGGGTCAGGCTGAACAGAATGCATTTGCATTTGATTTAGGTATAGATTTTGACGTAGGTTACCCTCACATACCAAAACCATGATAAAAGAAACACTCAAACAGAATTTAGGAAAACAACCAATAGAGGGGCATGGGAATGTTTCCTTCATTACTGCACTGACCACAGCAGCCTGCCAAAACATGAAGGCTTGAAATTGTCAAAATGGGCTCTTGCTCAGGGCATCCTGGCCGGTAAATGCACTGTTCATCACTTTGTAAGTGTGGCTTTTCCTGCCTTCTTACTTGGGTCTGTTGTAAAGTCAAGTTAAAATTCCAGGCTTGAAGTGAATTCTGGGTTTTGCATGGTGGTAAGTAGAAATCTTAATCCCAATGTTGTGTACGCATGTTGGAAGGCTAGAAAACTTTGGAAAATTCTTGATCCTTAAATATCCTCGTAGAGCTCTGACCATGGGAACACTTGCATGCAACAGGTCTGGTGCAGAAATGAGGATGGGGGGTAGTTAGAGTAGCCTTTAGCAGGGAAGAGAAAAAGCTCTGAGACACCACAGATGTGGAAAAGGCAAAGGATTAAACCACAAGGAAAACTTACTACTCAGGGACAACATTGTGAATATGTGCTGGGCTTGCTTTCTGTTTTAGATTTTGCTGTTTCTTGCTTGCTATTGTAGAATTTAAGACTTCAGTTATTAAGGTTTTGAGAGACACTTATTTATAGTGACCTTAGCACTCTTTAAATTACTACATTTTTAAAAAACTCTTCTGACATTGTAGAGGGAGAAATTAGCAAGCAATGTGCAAACACCAAAAATGCGAGTAGAAACAGTGATTAAACCTCATAATTCCCTATCTCTTAGTGCAAATCGTGGATGAGGGTGTGCTGAAGCCAGTTTTCACGTCAGTTAAGCTGAACGGAGGAGCAGTAGAGCACAATTACTGCTCTGAATGCCCCGGGATCTCTACCGACCACCACGAGATGGCACCAGGGGCAGCCCTGCCTGCAGCTGGGAAGTGCTGCTCTCCCCAGGATCCCGTACAGAGTTCAAGTGCCTGCTCTTAACAGGCAGGGTAGGAATGCAAAGCTGATGATCTGTAATTAAAAGGGGCCGTGCGTCAGGGTTATTTCAGAGTAATTATTTTCCATGGATTTTGTAAAATCCGGAGGGTCAGCAGCTGGGGAAAAACAGTGGTTTTGTAAATAGTGGATCTGAAGAAATCGATTTCAAAAGTAGGAAGGATGCTTGCAAGTCTAAAACATTAGATGTGTGTTAATTAAAACATTGTACAAATTATTAATGTCTCCAGAGTTTGACAACTTTTATAGTTGCCAGCTGTGTCAGGACTCTCAGAGACAAAACAAAAATGAGTGATACTTGTGTATCATTAGTAACAATAATAACAATAAACAATGTACAATTTACAGTTAGAAAGTTATGTATAAACACTTCATGTTCAGCTAAATAATGCATCCATGATGATTACTGAAAGCAAATATTGTTGTGTTTGTGGGGTATCTGGGAAGGCATCTGTCACTGCCAGGTTCTAAGGTTTGGGCTCTTCCATTGCTGCCAGGAGCTGCTTTGTGATTATTTCTTTCCAGCAGTATTACTGGTAATGAATGTCCTTGAAGGGCTGGGGAGTGGAAATAGGAAATACACACCTGTTTCCTACTTGTAGCACCAGAGCAATCCCTTGGAACTCCTTTTTGACATCTTCATATTGCTGGGACTGAATGTGACATATTCCAGACCATTCCCCTCTGTTTGTCTTTCAGGAGTTAGGTCCTGGACAAGGAAAATGGGGAGCTGTTGCTAGGTGATTTAGTGACAGTAGACACAGTACCCAGAGCCTCCACTGCCTCTTTCTTGACCAAGCTGACTTCCAAGGTCTGTGTGAGGAGGAAGAATGAGAAAAGGGAAGAGCAGGGGGGTAAGGATCAAGGTACCGGTTATTTTGAAGGACTTGACCCATACAAATGCACAGGGACCTGATGGAGCCCATCCAAGATGGACAGAGAACTTGCTGATGCCCTCACAAGGCTCTTGGGACATCTTTCATGACCATCTTGAATGGAAATTCCAGGGAAATTCCTGATGGCTGGAGGAAAGCAAGTATTGCCCCCTTCTTCAAGCAATGCCTGGGAAACAATGTAGGGACTGCAGGGAGTCATCCATGCTTCTCTGTGTGGGAAGTCATGCAGTGAATCCTCCTGGAACACCTTTCTGGGCACATGAAAGAAGTGTTTGGGTTGGTCTGTATAAAGGTATGGATTTACTGGAGTCAGTCACACCTGACCACCAGGATAGCCTTCTGTGATGAAGTGACTGAATCTGTGGATGAGGGGAGAGCAGGGTATGCTTTTTCCTCAGCTCAGCAATCCTTTCAACACTGTTTCCCACCCTATTTTGAAATCAAGGCTCAGGGTGTTGAGGGCTGGGTAAAGCACTGACTGATGGACTGGGCTCAGAGGGAGTGATGGTCATCAGTGTGTACCAGGCAAACCTTTCCCTGGTGACACGGGAAAGGCTGCAGGGGTCTCACCGGGCATCCTGAACATTTTGGCAGTGACCTGAAGGAGCTGACTCAGTGCACTCTTAACATGTTGGCAAGTGACACCTTGGTGGGGAGAGCCAGCTGGTGAACTTGGGCATGCAGCTGCTGGAGGAACAGGTCAAGGGGAGCCTATGGAATTTTACAAGGACAGAGGAAAAGACCTTTTTAAAATCAGACATTTTCTTTAAAGCAGCTTAGAGCTCCAGCAGAGCTCTGTGACTTACCTGGGGGTCAGGATGTGCTTGAAAATGCCAGAAGGTTGCACTGGACCACGGTGGCTGCCCAGAGCATGCCAGGCTTGTATTGCTGGCTCCAGCTTATCAGAGATCCAGAAACAGGAGCAGTGGCTTGTGCAGCTGATGTGTTTTAGGGGGTTAATCAGATACCTCTGTTATATTTTAGAATGTGTAAAATGCTGCTTCCCATTTCAGAGGAGTTGATTGTTGAGTGGGATGTCAAGGAGACAAAGGGTGAAGTCTTGCAGCTCAGGCTCAGATGTTTTAAGTGAACCATGAAATAGATATTGTACCTTGTGTGCAGAAGGACAAGGGGTGTTGGTCTTTATTTATGGGCTGCTGCCTATGAATGAGGAATAAATACATTTCAAGGCTTTTGCAGTTTGGTTTCCAACTGATCACCTGCCAGAAGATTCTGCTACTTTAATATCCATACATGGATCCTCTGAAATAATGCCCTGCCCAAGAGCAGTCCTCTACTGTGGTTTTATGGTCTAGTGAAAGATTTTGTAATTCAAAACTCCTCTCAGCCTGAGCAGCATCAAGTGACTTTTTTCCCATGTCTGGCAATTACATTATTAGTTTCAGAACAACATTACAAGCCTGGCAAGCATAACTGTTGTGTTCCAGGGTGAAATCTGTCATTGTTTTTCACAAACCTGAGAAGTGAAAGGGTTGACAGCTGCAGGGAGATTTGCTGATGCTTTTTTGCCTGCTCTACTGAAAATGACAGCGTCTTTTGCCCTTTCAAATGTGGTTAGCACCTCATTTTTGGCTTGTGTCACTACACTGAGGTGACAAAGTTCCCACTTGCCAGTAGAGGGGACAGCCTGATGCATGTGGGTATGTGTCTGGATTTCAAACTTACTTTTTGATATTTTCATGTTCTGTTTACCTAAAGTAATCCAAATTTCTCATGACATTTAAACAATGATTGTGTATTTTGTAAGCTTTCAAAATTAATTTTTAAAAGAGTGAATTGATTGACTTTTTATTTGTTTTGCTATTTCTGTCTCCCCCGCCCTCCCCTCCCAATTCTGATTTATAAAGCCTGAGGAGCTTTTTTCAATGCTCCTGGTACTGAATTCCTTCTCTAGCAAAACGCCTTATGGAAGAAGGCATAATTCTTTACTGTGAGGTGTTGAGGCACCAGAACAGGTTGCCCAGAGAAGCTGTGGATGCCTCTTCCCTGGAAGTGTTCAAAGCCAAGCTGGCCTTGAGCAGCCTGGTCTAGTGGGAGGTGTCACTGCCTATGGCAGGGGGTTGGAATGACATGCTCTTTGATTTCCCTTCCAACCCAGACCATCCTGTGGTTTAAAATCTCTGTATTAGAAGCCAGTCAGTGTCAGTCCTTATTCAGGACAGGGCTACCTGGCTGGCTACTTAGCCACTGTCTGTGGTAGCTGCAGAAATTTGGGAATGTCGGTGCGTGTTTGAGGACAACCAAATGAGGCATCAACAGTTTCCTTCTGAATGTTGGAGCCAGCAGGAACCAAGGAGGAACAGGAATGGGAACAACACATGTAGTGCAGGACAGGGATTTAAAACACCTTTAATAACACCTGGGGCTGATGCCACTGCTCCTGCAGCGTAAATTGGGAAAAAATTAGCTATTGTTGTTTCGTTGGATCTGAATTTTGGTTTGTGAAGCTCAGAACTTCTTTCATGGATAGGAGGATGCCAGTCCAGAGGGATGAATGCAATATAAAAATCCCCAGCAGATGGGGACTGGAATTTCCCTAAGTGTGTCACTGCTAGCTGGCTCCTGAGGGGCTTCAGGGCTGACACAAGCTGCTGCAGCCTTGAGGGAAACTGGGAGGCTGCTGGTGTACCAGAGGAGGGGAACGTGGTGAGTTGGAGCATCATTGTGCAGAGCTGCTTTGTGCCTTCTTTAACACAAGGGAAACTCCAAATTGTCAGAGCAATTTTTATATTTCAGCTTTTTATTTGTATTGATTAACAAAGCAATACCTGACAGAAGGCCACTATACTCATCCATTGGCACAATGGATGAGTATGTTTTATGTCCCACCACTTCTGTACATGTGGGAAATCAGGATATATTTCAGAGAAGAGTAGAGGATGAAAAGAGCTAATGAATTACTAAGAGATTGCCTTAGCAGTTCACACTGTACAGATGGATGAAACCATCATGCTGTCCTTTCAGCAATATGGTCCATGAGGGAGACTGAGCCTGCTAAAAAAATACAGATCAGCACCCACGCTGCTGTGGACTTCCTCTGCTTTAGTAATTATAGTATTTTCTATAGAGCAAGCATAGCATACACATCATATCATCATATATATATATATATATAGTAAATACAGTATTTTCTCACTCTTAAAAAGAAGGAAGAAGTTGAGCTCTTAAGAATGCATTGCTAGTTTCTTACACTTGTGAATACTGGGACTTTAAAACCACCATGGATGGCACGGTCAGATTTCTAAACTCTTCCAGGCAGAAAGATTACCAGAGGGCTGGGCCATCCTGTGGCTGTGTAGGAACGTGGGCATTGCAGTGTGGAGGCTGCAGGGCCAGTGTGGGTGTCTCCCAGGCTGTCTTGGTTGCTGCTAGGAAAGCTGTGCTGCTTCAGGTTCCTCTCTACAAAGATGTAAATTGTCATGCTGGCTTCTTTGTAAAATGCCTGGAGCCTGACGAATGAAGTTGTTTATTGTATCAGGAGCAGCATAAAATCATAATGGCTCTTGGAGGGAATTTTTAGAAGCTGCATTATCCCTTGAAAGGAAGATGAAATACAGAATTATGCCAGATGCTCTTAAGGATGTAAATACCCTCTTTTCAGGCAAAATCGTTAAGCCCAACTTTCATAAGCTTTACTTTGGCAGGATACTGTGAGGGAAAGTGGAAAAGCAGACAGGCACGTTCCTCCTTCCTGAGGTCCCTGCATACAGCATTATGTCATCCAAGGCACTGGCTTATGGAGTCCCCAGCAGGGATGCTGGGTGTCCTGGAGTCACCACTGCTTGTCCCATTGCTGCTTCTCCTCATTTTAACAAGCTGCTCCACAAGCCTTTTGTGCTGCTGTCTTCTTTGATTTTAAAATTTTGTAGTGCTTTTTTCACAGGTATCTCATGCTTCTTGTAAGGCAGCAGAGCTCCTGTGGGGATGCAGGCTCTGCAGTGCTGTTCCTGTGTGTGTGGGCCCAAATCTCCTCCTAAGCAAGGTCCAGGTGTTTGTTCTGCAGGGGAGTGCACTGTCCAGGTGTGAAAGGGTTTGGAACTGGTTTTCCTGGAGGTTTTCCTGGAGCTGTCGTAGAACCTGTCTGGTTGCTAAATGAGAACTGGCATGTTTTGTTCAAGCCAGCCTGAGTCCCTCTGGAGCTGCCATGCAGGCTGGGCTGCACGAGTCTACTGGTGTCCCCAGCTGTCACCCTGGCACTGTCCCCAGCTGGAGGCAGTGGGTGTCTCACATCATGAGACAGTGGCACTCCGAAAAATTCCCTTACAATGGTGCTTAGGGGACCAAATCTCCCCTGTCCTTGCTCTCCTCCCACCTCCTCCTCACCTGCAGAACCGCGCTTGAACCCCGTCCTCCCTCGGCAGGACAAAGGGAGGAACTTTTTTATTGAAGCAGCAGGGCAGGGACATTAATGTGCGACCCTGTGGCAGGGCAGCGCCTACAGACCCGGGAGCATCCTCACCTCCAGGAGCAGCCCCGAGGGCTTGGAGAAATCCCTGCTTGCGTAAGCACTAATTAGCGCCGCTGAAGGACTCCTAATCTCATTGAGCAACTGTTTGTGGTGGTGGGGGCAGCGTCGGTCCTGTTGATACAATATAGATATATATAAAAAATCACAGAGTGGGCATGCCCAAAAAGTACACTTAAAACCTCAGAGTATTTCTAGAATATCTAATCTGGAGTTTAGGTTGCGTTCTTGACTTTGCACTGTTAAACCTGTTAGGCTCCATGCAGTGACTCAGCAGGTACTTTGCCATTTGTCTGCAGGGAAATGCAGCAACAGCCTGTTTGCTACAGCCCTGCTGCCGGTTTAATTTCTGTGCTGTTTCAACAGCTCAAGCCAATATTTCAGATGACATTTATTTGGGTGATAAAGTCATTTGTCATTTGCCATATTCTGAACACCTGAAGCAAGGAAGATTTTGTGTCTTTTCAGTGCTCAGTTCCAGTCTTTCTCCCAGCTGGCGCTGGGATGGGGAGTCTGTGGGGCAGCATCTCAATGCTTTTAAGAAGAACTGAAATGTTATTTCTGCTCCAGCATTCATAAACTGTAACCCGGAAGCCCAGCCCCTTGTTCCCCCTGGATTAAACATGCATGCTTTGAGATGTCCCTGCATCTGCAGTGCTCAGAGAGAATCTCTGGAAGCAGGGAGCAGACGTGACTCATTTCGAATGTGTGTGGCCATGCTCAAACACATGGTGACACATGCCCTGAAGCACAGGGAGCAGAGCAAATTACAAGAAAACCATTTCTCTCTGACTGAATTCCAGCATGGATCTTATTTGTGTCACTGCCCCTTGCATGGGCTCATGAGTGCCCCAGCTTGACCATCCAAACCTTTCTGAAAATTTCAGCTTTGCAGTGATATTGTCAGCAGTGCAGGCTGTGGGGTCAGGGGCAGGAGCAGCACTGGGACACTGGCAGAGGAAAGTCACTGCCCGGCAGCAGGACCTGGAGCTGCTCACAGCAGATGACAGGCAAAGGCTTCACCTTCAGTCATTAGCATTTGTTTTGAGTTAGTGAAACAAGAATTAACACACTCCTGAGCAGATGGGTTGGGAGACTTTGCATTCAGGGAGCTGTCACCCACGTGCAGGAAGCAGGGAGACACCTGTCCCAGGAGGCTGAGTCTGCTGCCCAGAGTATTTTTCTGAGGACTCTCAAGCAGTTGTTTACCTGCAGCAGAGCACTGGTGACCACACTTGGCTCTACTCTGGAGCACCTCTTCTGCAAGGATGTGTGTGAAGGGGTCTCCTGAGGCAGGCACAGGCAAGTTCTCCAAGCACTAGTCTACCAAAATTTGGGGAGGGGGGAGGGGTTTGGTTTTGCTATGTTAACCGTGGGGGGAGGCTGTGCTTGCCCTGAGGTTCAGCAGGGTCAGCCCCAAATCTTTGCAACCCACCTGCCTCAGCATGCTGGGACAAAACAGCTCTGGGTGTATGGCTGTGTTTGCACTATCAGGATGAACCACTGTGGTTGACATTCTCCTGCTCAGTGCCTTGGTCCAGGATGAGTGAGAAGGAGCCTGAGGTGCCAGTGAGCTACACTTTGAATGAGACATGTGAAGAGGAGAGCAGCCAGTCTGTGTTCCTTGCTTTTATTGATGTGCCTGGAGGGGTTTGTTTCTGACAGAGGCTTCTCTGGGCTGCAGGGGCTCATCAGGATGATTCTCAGCTGCTCCCATGTGGAAAATGTTGGCCTGAGTAATCCCACAGACAAGCAAATGGTTTCAGTTTGAGCAGAGCAGGTAGGTGGAGGAGATGGGCTGTGAGTAACTCTGCTTTCCAGATGGTCCAATTCATCCAGGTCACTCCATGTGGATTATGAAAGAGATAAAAGGGAATGCACTGTCTATACATCACATCAACAACAGGGTATAGGCAGTTACAAGGAGCAGGGCTCAGGTCTGAGCACTTTAATTGCCATTCCAAGGAACCCTGTTTGATGTTTTCCCTGTTTGAAAGAAGTATGGCCAAATACCACCCATATTCAGGAAGGGTTTGATTTGGGTTAAAACTGGTATATAGAAAAAGCTCTTGGGGTTGTTTCTGCCTGTCCTGATGCAAAAGGATGGAGGGTTTGCTCTATTTACCCTCTGAAAATAAAGACTGGAAATTTAAAGAGTGGTGGCAGACATTCATTTACTTGAACTAAAGGAACAGAATGGTGCAAGGACAATTGGCTAGCTGATGTCCATGAATACCTTTGAGCTAGGAATGGGAAGTCTCTGTCAGCAGGGCGGAACTCCAGGACTTTCAGCTGCTTTCTGGAGCTCTACGAGCTCTTCACTAGCAGCCTCTGGAGCTTCAGCATGAAACCCTCATCAGAGTGGTTTGTGAGATGAGTGACTGGGCCTGATTCACTCATGTCCCTTCCAGTCCTTATTTATGTATCCTTGGGATTCTTACATATTTCTTATGAGAGACCTTACACATAAGAGCAGAGCTGGGCACCTGGATGGCCAAGCAGTGATAGAAGGAGCCAGAAGATACTAGCAGAGACCAAAGAGTTGGGACTGTCTGGGAAAGGTTTGAGAGCAGTCCCCCACCTCTCTGTGTGTCTGTAGATACCCAGCATTGCCCTGGGGCTGACTGTGCTGACCTGGCACTGCTTCTGGAAGCATCTCCCTTGGCCTAGGGGTGGTCAGGCCCTCTGGGCAGCCCCATGTGCTGTGGTGTTGCAGGAGATGGGATCACGATCCTGCTGTCTGTGCCCGACACTGCACGGCCACGCAGCCGAGCCTCACAATCGTGGGACATTGGGAAGCAGACCTGATTCCCAACCCTGGGCAGGTGTGGGCACCCGGGAGCACCACAGACCCTGTGCTGCCTTCAGCTGAGGGAGGGGGCAAACAGAGTGCTCGGCACAGGCCCTGGCACTGCCGTCCCCACCAGGGACGTGTGTGCAGGAGCTGTGAGGGATGGTTTGGCTTTCGGTCCTGGCTCAGGAAGAGCCACGTCGAGGCTGGAGGGCTCTCACATCCCTGCCCTGGGTGAGCTGGGACCGTGCACCGTGCCAAGCCCCTGACTGAAACTGGGAGTGCAAGGCGTTTCATCTGCACTCCTTGTGCCCGCTGCCCACCCCCCTGCCAGCCGCGGCGAGCGGCGAGGCCGCGGCCTGAGGGGACCCCCATGGCGGGCAGCCATGGCAGCCGGGCTCGCCTGCCGGCAGAGCACGCCGGCCAGACCCGGGCCCGGCGCTGGTGGGAGGCGGCTGATGTCAGCGCAATGGACCCGTATCTGTGGCAACCGGGATAAATAAATAAATAAGGCGCGTGTGCCGGAGCAGGAGGCGTACAAGCCGCCGCGCTCCTCAGCACAGCCCCGCCGAATATCCCTTAAGCGGCTTTAGCAGCCGCGCTCGCGTTTGTTACCTGCGCGTCTCCGAGCCTGCCGCCGCCTCTGAACGTCCGGCCCCTCGGCGGGGACCCCGGGAGCCTCCCCTTCTCTTCATCCCTCCCTCCTCCTCCTCCTCCTCCCTCCCCGGCACCGGCAGTGGTTTGCTCCGAGCATCAGAGCTCGATGCGAAGCCGCTGCGGGGCGGTGAATCTCGGCGGTGCCGCGCAGGGCCGGAGGCGGCTGCCCCCACCGGCGGGGCGGGTCCGGCCGCAGGCAGGTGTGTGAGCGCCCGGCCCGGCCCGGCCCTGCAGCAGCCGAGCCATGCTGGGAGCGCTGTAGCCGAGCCGGAGATGGATGGTGTCAGCAGCAACAGGAACATGTCTTACAGTAGATGGAGTTACAACAGGTATCGTCTGTCTTGTTTTGGTTTGTTGTTTTCTTTCTTTTTATTATTTTTTTAAATTTTCTCTTCCTGATATTGTAAAACCATCGCGCTGTTTATATAAACCGAGATGGAGAGCCCTCTTCAGGGAAGCAAAACCCTTTACTGATGCTGCTTTTCCAGTCTTGGGACACCCTGTGTTCCCAGTAACTCCAGCAGCGGTGTTTGGTGATATTTAGCAGGTGTTTTTCTGGAAACCGGGGTGGGAGTTTCCCCTGGGGTGGGTGGCCAGACTGGGGGTTCTCCCAGCCCTGAATGCAAATGTTCCCCAGGCTCTCTCCTCCGAGCAGGACTCTGAGATGCACTGATCACCTCAGCAGTCGCCCAGACTTCTGAAAGGTGGGCTGTAGGAACTGCTGCTCAAAGCTTTCCACAAATATAAACTAAAGCTTGAGAAATGGAGGTGGCAGGGAGCCAGGATGTGGCTAAGGAGTGATGTTTTCAAGTAAGTGCTGTGTGCAGCTCGGGTACCACAGAGCTGAGCGGGCTGAATTTGGGAATATTTCAAATTCAAATTTGAGATATTCCCACTGTGTTTCAAACCAGCATGCATGCTTTTCCTCTTCCTGGAAACAGAAGTGTATTGTAGCATTCGTTTTGTTTTATGTGAATCATGGCTGTGACTGACAGGTTCTTCAAGCCTGGATCAAGAAAAAAGAAAAAGGTACAAACTTCATACTCTTTTTGTGGTTTTTTTTTTGTTTGTTTCTTTGTTTGTGGGTTTTTTTGGTTTTTTTTCTGTGTAAATGTTACACCTGAAATGCTAAGCATAAACAGTGTTAGCATCTCAATCACCACCACAAGCCTCCACGATATTCTGGAGAAATAGCCCTTGGAAGTGGTTTTCAGTGGTTAACCAGGTATCCAGCATTGCCCACGCTCACTGGATGCGTGGGTATGTATGTTTTATACGTGCATCTAGAGAGTTTCACTCATTTTTGGTGCATTCCCACTGCCTCAGCCATAAAAATACAGATACAGTGGTGCCAATGGATCACTATTTTCTTTAAAAAGGAGGTGTATGTGTTTATGTGTATGTAAAACTGAGTTATACAACAAGCTGTGATTTCATGTGTGCATTGTCCCATGCAGAGAATTCTTTCCATCTGATGGCACATCCTCAAAGAGCAGCAGTGAGACCCTGAAGAGCTCAGTCTGTCCCATGCAGCTCAAATTTACAGCACCTTCAATATTCTTACCCTACAGTAAACAACCCAAACATTTCACAGAAACTCCTCTTGGAGGTTTTCTCCTGGTGCTATCACACTGTGATCTAACCTTATGTATTACTTGCAATCCATCTCTCCAGTTTTCAGTCTTCCTGACCCTGACAGAGAAGTCACTCATGAGTGTTCATCAGCCTTCACCTGGGAACATTCTGCATTTGTATGTCTACCCTCCTTGGCTCTCCTACATCATCTTGGGGCATAAATACAATATTTCAGTGCCCAGACTGGTTTTTTGGTGGCCAGTGTTCAGATTTGGGGATTTTTCATAATAAATCTAACTATATACTGTACATATATATACACACACATATTTCAGTGCTGTGAAGATGAGGCAGGCTGAGCCTGCCCTTCCACACCCATCTTGTACCCAGGTTCCAGGCAGGAGAAGGAGCTAACTCCCTTTTATCCCAAACCCTGGTGGCTGATGCTTGCTTTTGGATCATGTCCCAGCTTTGGTCTCACTCACCAGTGGCCACAGGAGTCCCAGTGGCTCTAGGGGTTGCAGCTCTGTGGCAGAGATATGTGGGACAGCCCTGTGAACAGCCAAGCACTGTGTGAAGGCCAACATCTTTTTCTTGGGGAAAAAGAGCATCCAGGTACTCCTCTTGTGTTGGCATCCATGAATCAGCATTGCAGGAATTGAGGGACAGGGCCAAAGGAACAGGTGCTGGCTCCCATAAACACAATTGCATCCATAATTAAAAAAGAAACCAGGTATCATCTATGAAATTAAGCTGATTAAACAAAGGGCTTGGCCTTTGGACTCCATAAGATTCATGCAGGGATGAATGAATCCCATGGAAATAAAGGGAGTTGCTGTGTCCCTTGTGTGTGCAGCTGGCAGGTATTTTTCTAATGGGGTTTATTTGACATTGGTTGTGTGCCTCACCATTTGGCCCTGTGATAGTGGTCTTCCCCTAAGCTTGCTGCCCAGGATATTCCCAGGCTGTTCCTGCAGATAATTTGTGCAACCCAGAGCAAATCCAATCACTTGACTGTGAAACTCGGGGCCAGGGAGCCCTGTTGAGCACCGCTCCCCTCAGCTGCTCTCCTCACCAAGGGAAAGCTTCCCCCACTCCCCGCCCCAGCCTAGACCAGTGTGTCTGTAAGAAAGAAGCAGGTACAGTTGGAAAAAGCTCTTACTGATCACATTTGGCATTTCCACAGCTGGCTCCAAAAAGCTGGCCTTATCTTGTGCACATTTTTGCCTTCCTCCCATTTTAGTGCTGTTGTAATTCTCTGGTCACTCTGAACACTGCCAGCTGAAAGCACAAGCAGCAGTTTAAACAAAAACTGGGGATATTTGATGATCCTAGGAACACTTGGGAACTCTGGGTTCAGATGGCTAACTTCTAGAGTAAAAACATCTTCTCTTTCACTTTCTGCCCTTGGTGACAAGCTGTTTATAGGACAGTTTATATTCAGTTTCTGTTTGGCTTCTTTTCCTCTTGAGCATCACGCTGCCTGCGGTCCCTGGGTGTGCAGAAATGCTCATCTTGCAGGGCAGAGTGAAACTTGTTCTCTTTCAAGCTTCCAGTGTTCAGCCAAGCACTTCCCCAGCTTTCTTTGGGAGCCCTGCAGGCCCTTGCTCTTGGAGATGTTTGAAACCTCCTTGTGTTGGTGCTATCTGCAAATAGAGGTAGCAGGTGGAGGTTTACCCAGTGCTTCTCATCATTCCCAGGTGGAAATGAAAGTTTAGAGAAAAGAGACCCTAATATGATAGGAAGGTGAAAATAGGGAACAGTCTTTGGCTGCTATGAAGAGCCATTCTCATGAGCTGGAACACCTGAGTCCTTCCTAGCACTGGTGACCAGATTGTCAAATGTTTAAACCTCAACATCACAACCTAAATTTGACCACTGAAGGTCAAAATGGTGCTCACGAAGGCTTGAGGGAGCTCCGATACCATTCATGTAGTTGAATTCAATTGAAGGCACAGTTAGGACAGTGTACAGAATTCAGTCAATCCATAGGCACAGAAGACCAGTTTGAAATCAAATAGATGGGCAAGTACTGCAGAATGGGAATATGCAATCCACATCTGGAAAAACTGCAAGGAATCATTGGTTCTCCATGATTTTGCAAGGTTTTTCATGAATCAGTGGACTGTGCTTAGCTCTCATGGCTAGTCCAGAAGGATTTCTTCAGGAGCAGAAGTTTTGCAGAAGGAACGGGTAATCTTCACATCATACGTATGCATGAACAAAGATTTTTTTTTTACAAAAAAACCAACAACCACAGCAAAATACCAGATGTGAAGTCATCCCTCTTTTCTCACATCTCTTCCTGACATCAACACATCCATAGTTTTTCCACCCTTTTCTCTCTCTGTTTTGTCTCCAGACTTACTTTCTATTTCTTTTACTGGAGGACTTCAGTGCAGCCATCCTGACCTCAGTAATTACCACACTATGAGTGATAGAGGTTTTATCCACCAGCATTTGGAAGTATATTTTGGGAAGCCTACTCTCAGAATGTTTCAGCTGTTGCAGACAGTTTGAAACTTTTTTCAATTGATCTGGATCTTTGTTCTATTCTGAATATCAGTGTTGTTTTTTACTTCCTTTTGAAGCTGCTATTTCTGGTTTTGCCTTTTTTAGCCTGTGTTAAAAAGCTGTGACAATGCATCTGGGTCATGGAGTTGGAGGGTTTCGATCTTAGATCTCTGTTTTTGAAGATTTTTTAGACTCCTCTGTCTTGATTTTTCTGGGACGTGCTTTCATCAATGAGTAAATAGGGCTGTCCTCCAAACTTCATTCAAAAGAGTTGTCTTAGTGAAACTTAACTTTCTTTATCCTTCTCTCCTTTGAAGCAGCATCTGTGAAATCCTGAAGCATGTACAGGTTTGCTGCAGTGAGTGCACTTTACACCAAAGAGCAGCTCCTCTCTATTTGCAGCCAAGGCACCCTTCTCTCCTCTGCCTTCTTGTGTCTTCAGGTGTTTCCTCCTGGATGAGGTTCCTTTAAAGCTGTAATCACTGGACAAAGGATCTGGGAGGACAAGAAGAGAAAGTTGCTCTACGGGTCAAAAGGAGAGGTAGAATCAGCCAACCCTCAAGCGAAGCCAGAATAAAACATTCCTGTAACAGATACAGAAATCCTTATAAGTTTATCAGTGTTGTGCATTTAGTTTGCTGGAATTAGGTTCTTTATTTTTCTTTTGTAATAAAGCATCTTAATTTCAATTACATAGGAGAAGGTAGAGTTTGAGAGTGATGTTTCTTTCCTTAAGCCAAGGCACTAAGAATGACCTGAGGCGAGTTCATATGCATCCTCCCATGCTCAAGGGTGAATGTTTTGTGTTGGCTGGCAGCACGTCCTTGGAGTGTGTGAATCCTCCAGAGACTTGTGACAGCCTTGCAGAGAGGTGTGAGAGAGGAAACTTCAACTCCTGCTTCCCTGAAGAAGAAATTTTAAAGCTTCTTAAACAGAAGTAGCCTGAGAATATAAATTAAACCTACTGGGCTCATGTACAGCATGAGAATTCTAACAAATGTAAGAAATTCTTCACTGAAAGAGTTGCAAGCACTGGAACAGGCTGCTCAGGGAGCTGGCTGAGTCTCCATCCCTGGAGATATTTAAAAGCCATGTTGTTGTGACACTTGGGGACATGGTTTAGTGGTGGACTTGGCAGTGCTGGTTTAATGGTGGCTTTGATCTCCGTGGTCATTTCCAACATAAATGATTCTGTGGTTGGTGCTTGGAGCAGTAAAAATCACAGCCAGCAGCTCAGTAGTGAGAGTGAAGGGTAAATTTTTAAAGGAAAGTCAGTGCTACATCTGGTATTTGGTTTATCTCTAGTAATGTTATATATCCAGGTAACATAAGCTAGGAATTTTCAGTAAGAAGGAGAGAATCACTTGAGTCTTAGCTTGCAGTAAAAATTGACACAGAATACATACATCTTTTGTCAGTATGGTTATAGACCTCTGTTAAAGTTCCAAGGTCTCTGCAAAGCTTTGTGTTTAAATCCTGCCTTCAGGTAGTCTCTTGAACCATAAAGATAACTCAAGCATTTCTTCAGGATAGAAGGAGGAATAGGAAACCAGCAAATCTGTCTGTGAAGAGTGATGTACCACAAGAAATGGCATGGGATGTTCTATAGGAAATGCTGCTGTGGGTCTCTCATTAGCACTTTTCTCTTTCCTTGCTCTGTGGTCTCCTCGCACGCTCCGTGCGAATGCCTTTTGTTACCATGTCTAAAAGACACGTTAAGTGCCTCATCTCTGGTGCTGGAGCATGGAATTGTCACTCTCTGCTGTGCCTGCATCCATGCACAGTGCAGGGAAGACAGAGCACTGCAGCTCTGAGCTGTCAGATACTGTTCGTGCTCTCGCTGCAGCTCTCAGCGTTAGATTGTATCGGAGAGAAAAATCAACCATGTCGCTCGTGATCTGCATTATCATAAAAAGAGAACCTTTTCTCTCTCCAATGTGTAATTTGTGTGAATGCCACTACTAATGGAAGTCTGAGGAATAGTGTTCACGGCTGAGCACCAACAGAGATGGTTTTCCCCTTCAGAAATGAGTCAGGAAGAAGAGTCATCCCAGCTGTTGACACAGTGGGGTGTCCATTGAGATGACCAGGCTGAGTTCAGCCAGCAGCCACCTGTGTTTGTAGAAGAGGGATGTTAGCCAGTGCTTGGATATATCTGAAATGCTTGAATGCTGAGGTCAAGAGCAGGGGAAGATTCCAGGAGCTTGTATGAAAACAAAAATGCTCCCAGAGGAGTACAGGTCTTTGAGGAGCTAATTGTCAACAAATCAGCTCAAAATCAATTTTAAAAGTAATTCTTAAGTTGTAATTTGTCTCTAGAAGTGTACTACATAGGTGATCAGGCAGGTAAGTCACCTTGCTTGAAAAAACCCAATATTATTCTTTTTTTTTTTTTTATGAGCTTGCTGTGTTGTGTGCTTGATGTGTTAGGGTCCTATTATTGTGACAAACTGCCAGGCTGTGTCAAACATCCAGTTACTTACTTACCTGTCTGGTAAATGTGCCAGCTCAAATTCCTCCACCAATTTGTCAGTCCTTAGGGAGACAAGATCATGCCTAGATGTAATTCCAGAGGCAGTGCTCTTCTGTTTTGGAAACAGTCCAGTTTGTTTTGAAGTTTCACTGTTTCACACACCCCCAGCACCCTTCTCCTCCACGCTGTGCATTTCTGCTGCCTGTGAACACAAAGGGCTGTTTGGAGGGTGGAACAGTTCCTCATGGCCCCTCCAGGCACAGATGTCATTGATATTAATGTTGGTCTTTTCATCTGTTCTTGAGGAATTGTGTGAAAGCTCACCTAGATTCACTCTTGTCTTCACAGAGTTTGCTGGCCATCCTTTAAAACGTATTTCTCACAGTGAAACTTTTCCAACTTGAAAATCCTGCTTGAAAATCCTGCTCACACATCTTCTGCTGGGACTCCTGGAGTATGAAAGCTAATTCCTTACCATGGCTTTTCTAGATATGGTCTCCCAGGCTGTTTTGCAGAGCTGTAACCTAAAATCCTGCTGAAAGCCCGGGAATTTGCTTGGTTGGTGAAAGAGCTCCCAGAGAGCTTTCTGAGGAAGGCTGTGTCAGGAAGAGGTCTGGAGGGATTTGGCAGGAGCTGTCAGTCAGAGAGTCAGTCCAGGAGAGACTGGCTCCACACAGGCTGTTTTGCCTGTCTGCAGGATGCTGTGGTTTCTAAGAATATAATTCCATTTTTGCTTCATTCCTCACTTGAATTTTGTTCTTTTTTAACAGAGTACTATTGAAGTACGGCTGAATGGGCTTTCCCAAACTGACGTTTCTGCTTAAAGTTAGTTTATCCCTCCATCATATTTATTGTCACCTTAGGTAGGAGTAAATAAAAGTGCTCTGCTTTTTAGTATAATTTGGCTAGTTTAAGGAAGAACAATGAAACTTGGGCTTTGTAACGAGGTCTAGTAGAATGGAGTTATCATCTGGATTGTGAAACAGTGCACTCAGACTAGAAAAGGTTTTTTTGGTAGGAAGGTGCAGATGAATCAGAAGCAAGAAATGAAGAGAGAGGCCAGCAGGGAAACTGGGAGCTGTTCATTATGAAACACTGTAGAGCAGCTGAGCTGATTTTTATGTACATGTGAGGCACTGCTGTGACAAAGAATGACATATGTGGTCAGTGGATTTGGTTGGGTTTATTTAGGTGAGTCTGAGTAAATCTCAAAGGAGCTCAATTGTACAGAGCAGATTTCTGCAGCAGCTTTCTAAATAATGAATAGTTTATAGCCTTGTCTTACTAGCAACAAGTAAAGGGTAAATGATGAGAGGGAGCTGGGAATCAGTGGGATTGGAGCGGGACTCCAGCGTGTTGTGTGAACAGAAGACTTGAAGGTCTTGGCAGTAGCTTTCTTTCCATGGCATTCTGTGCTTCAGCAGGCCTAAAACCTGGACACTGATGGGTAAGTGTCCCCTTCTCTTGGAAGCTTGCTATGGTTTTCTCCCCAGCTGTGTTCTTTAGTGTGGACAGATACCCTGCCACATTTCCCCAGTAACTGCATTACCCACATCATCACTTCAAATTTCACTTGTATTTTCACCTTCAAAATATGCTGTATACACTTTTGTTTTTCTCTGGCACGCTTCATTTTTCTTCTCACCCTCCTAGAAATCCCTTGCATGTATTTACTTAGCAAGGATTTTGAAATTCAGTGTGGGTCACTCATGCAAGAAGCAGAGGAGCCAGCCTGGGCTATGAACCCTGTCTCTGAGGCCAAAGCCCACTTAAGTCCCTCCTTACAGCCCTCCTGTTCTTCTGCTAATCACAGTAAGAGGATTACCTCCAGGAGTATGGGATGCTGGATACTACAGCCAAAGATGTTCATATCAGACTCTGGGCTATTTTCATTCATCCTTTTGCAAATGTGAAATCATTCCTGAAGCAATGCGTGTACTGAGATCCAAGGAAATTGTGCTTGGAATTCAGGTGTATGAACAGCAGGGAAAGGAGCTTTGAACTAAAAAATAAGAACTAGTTTAAAATCAGAGCTGAGAATTTATGTTCCAGACTTGTTGAAAACTAGAGATTTTGATTCCACTCTCCACTTGTATTTGGTAGTTGTATTACACAGATGTTTGCTTTCACTTAAGAAAAATAATGAGCAACCACACAATATTATACTGGGGTTTTTTTCCAATGTCTGAATTATACCTTAGGTGAAGGTGCTCTCCTCCCATCAGCTTTGGGTGCAGGTGAGCTGCTCTTTGCAAGAGAGCTGAAGCTAAGCCTCAGCTATTTATGTTCATAAAAATGGGGCTGAGCTTTAGACTGACTACAGGGATTATTAAATATATCATGTCAAATATGGCATCATTAAGTGCAAATATATTACTTTTTATCTCTGAGAATGAGAGGGAAGGTGGTGATATTTTCCTGATATTTACTGTCTCCCCTGGGCATCAAGTCTTGGCTGCAAATAAGGCAAGAGGCCCTGCTGCCTGCAGCCCCACTCTTTGCTCCTGGGGAAGTGAAGCCAGGATTTGTCCACTGGGCATCCTCCTGGCCAGGCTGGGCCTGCAGGCATCTCAAATGTGCCTGGGAGGGAAACTGAAGCTCAGATTTGGTGATCTAACTCTGTTTTGTTCACTGTCATGTCTTTATGATACATTATATGCATTTGATTCATTCACTGGGAAGTCTGCATGGACTAATAGCTTGGTTTAAAATGTAATTCAAGTGAAATACCTGCAGAAGCATTTTTTTTTTCTTATCCCTTGCAGTGAGGTTTTCCTGTTGTCTTGGATGAGCTGTAGGTTTGTTAGCATAAAGCAAAGAGATGTTAAGAGTCCAAAGAAACCTTGCTCTTAGGGTGGGAGACAAGGATCTGTTCCCATCTTGGTAAACAAAAATGCACTTGTTTAGGTGCAAGTTTCTCTGTTAATTAACAAGTGTGAGTGCTCTGCAGTGCTTCTCTGGCCATCTATGTGGGGCATTCCCACCCAGCCTGGGGAAGCTGTGCTGTGGGAACAGCCCTGGATTGTGGGTGCAGGGTGAGGCTGAGTGCAGTTCCTGCTATGCTAAACTCTCTTGATAGAGGAAGGTATGCATTTATCTTTGACTCAATTTGATTTTTTTTTTTGCATTGATGATTATCTTCCTGCTAAAAATCTCTTTTTGCTTTCACCTTGCCCCTATTGACCGTGGGATCATCTCCATGCTATGAAGTATGTGCCTAAATCCCTTTCCTGTGGTTCTCATGAATCATGTGAAGAACAACATTGCAAAGAATATTGATTTGCATCTTATCCTTTACCTTCCTGGCTGGTTATTTGGTCCAGACTTTGTCACAAAGAGAAGCTGCTGATATTTTTATGCATATATTCTTCTGATGTACTGTGCAGCATAAAAGTGCTTGTGCCTCCAGCAGCAGTGTGATGCTCCAGCAGTGGTGTGAGGCTCGAAGTGTATTTGAAGTTCTGGCTTCTTTACTAACAACTGCTTTTTTCCTGCAGTTGTAATGTCCAGGTTTACCTTTTTGATGGCATCTCAGTCACAGTGCAGCTGTACAAAAATTCTGAATTCTGCACACAGTAAATGAAGTATGAACGTTTCAACATAAATGCTGGAAATACAGAGAATCTTTTTTTCTTTTTTTTTCATTAAGTTTCTCTTCACCACTCTTGTGTAGGTAGTTGGCAAGTCAGGGTAGATGACTTGGATAAGAATAGGTATGGAGAGAGGGAGTAATAAAACAGATTATTTAGCAGAGAACAATACTAGAGCCCTTTAATGAGCCTCTTCTGAAATATCTCAGATTGAGTCTTTTAATATGGTGCAGAAATTATGCAAAAAGTTTTCTAATGATACCTGAATTGTGTCCACGAGTACTGTCAGCTTTTTTCATGCAAAAGTTACCAGAGATCTATAAATTATAACTTATGCACCATTGTAACTTAGGCACTGTCAAGTTTTTCTGTGCACAAAGTACAGCAGAGTTATAACTTTTCTTTTCTTTGAGGGGAGACAACTGAAAACCCCATCCTTGTGCAATGAGCTATTCAAATATATGCTCAGATCCTGATGTCTGTGATATGGGGAGATTCTTCTTAAATGTTTGTTAGTCTGACCTAAAATTCACGTTTGCCTGGATGCTGTGCATGAGGCTTTGCTAAATGAAAGAAAAAGAGCACAGGTACCAAAGAAAGGTCTCACTTTAGAGGTACTGATTGTTTAAATTTGAGTTCAGCTTTGTTCTGGTTACAGCCTTGTGGGCTGACATTTAACTACAGCCCCAGATGGGCTTATGAGTACTTCAGTCTATGGATGTAAAAAAGAAAATAATCTATAATAGAAGACATGGAACATGGCTAAGGAAACAAGAAGTGTTACCCAGCAAGTCTTTGGGAATTGGATTGCTGACATCAACCAGCTACTCTCCATCTTTTGCTCACCCATGTGTAGGAGGGGTGTTCCTTATTGGATCTTGGAAGAGGGAAAGTCTCTAGAATTAGATGTGAAGTTTACTCCATGACAGTCCCTGAGAGCTGCCAGTGTGCTCCTTGCTCTGCCATCTTGTTTGTTCTGTGACTGGGAACTTCACCTTTTCTTTGAGACTTTTCAGACACCCTCTGGACATTCTAGGAGACTTTTAGGGCCACTAGATGAGGTTTTTATTAACCAAATCCATATTCTTGTCCCTTGAAATACTCTTTAACAATACAGGAAGTTTAGAAAGGTGGTTTGTTTACTTCCATCTCTTTCAGCTCCTCTCCTTTATATTCTTTTTTTTCCTGCTACTTTACTGTCTTGTCTCTTCTTTGCAGTTTTAATGCAGTTACATCCTTGGCGATGACCATAATAAAAAACCCAAATGGGTATTATTTTTGATTCACCTGAGCAGTGGACAAGGCTAGAGAAAATGAGGGAGGATCTTCACAGCTTTTCACTTCCCTTAGCTGTTTCATGAAGGATGCAACTGCCTGCTGTATTAAATCGGTGCTGTCTCCTCGATAGTGCATTATCTGAGCACTGGCCAGAGAAATAGGAGCTGCTATTTTGAGGTATTTAATCACATTCTGAAATGTTATTACGGTGTGCTGGTTGTGCAGTGAGAGCACAGCTTTGCAGAGCTGCGAGCCTCGCATGTGCAGTGGTAGGTGAGCAGCCAGGCACCCCTGCAGCACAGGAAAGCCCAGCTGAGTAGATGGAGAGGAGCCCTGCCAAGAAGGACACAGGGATATAACGATGGCTGAGAGGCTGGACATGAGCCAGCAATGTGTAAATGTGCACTTGCACCCCAGAAATTCCCCAGATCCTGGGCTGCATCCAGAGCCCCGTGGGCAGCAGAGTGAAGGGAGGGGGTTCTGTCCCTCTGCGCTGCTCTGGTGAGACCTCAGCTGCAGCTGCATCCATCTCTGGGGTCCCAGCATAGGGAGAACAGGGACCTGTTGGAGTGAGTCCAGAGGAGGTCACCAAGATGACCAGAGGCATGGAGCACCTCTTCTATCAGAAAAGGCTGAGAAAATTTGGGTTGTTCGGTCTGGAAAAGAGAAGGCCTTGGGTGACCTCACTGTAGCCTTCCAGTGCCTGAAGGGAGTCTGTAACAAAGATAGAGAAGGACTTCTCACAAGGCCATGCAGTGACAGGACACTGGGGATGGCTTCAGAATGAAAGAGTTGATATAGATTGGATATTTGGAAAAACATTTTTACTGTGAGGGTGCTGAGGCTCTGGCAGAGGCTGCCTAAAGAAGCTGTGGATGCCCCATCCCTGGAAGAGTGAAAGGTCAGGTTGGATGGTCTAGAGTAAAGTTTTCCTGCCCATGGCAGGGCAGTCAGAACAGGATGATCTTTAAGGTCTCTTCCAACCCAACCCATTCCATTTCTTCTGTGGTTCCCCACGTAGGAAATTATGTGGGCAGAGGTGCTGATGTCCTGCCTTTCCTCTGCCCACTCTCAAAATACCTATTACCAAAGGGGCAGAGGGAATAGGGAATCTTCCTCCCAAACATCCATCCAATTCCTACTCGTGAGTTCAGCTGTGCTAAGCTGATGTAGCTCCCCTGCCTCACATCCTGCACTTGCATTCCTTTTTTCCCTCTACCTGCCTAAATATATCGTATTCACCTGCCTTGCTCAGTGTTGCAAGACATAATTCCTTCCCATTTTTAATTAAATCAATCCCAAAGCTCTAATTAATGGAATAAACACACCTTTCTATTTGCTGGCTTAAGACACTCATTAGAAACAATGTTTTCATCTTGAAGTGAGGTCTCTTCCCAGGAGTTTGCATCCTGAAATCCCCAAATTTCAGGTCCAGGATGTCCCAAATTCCCAAAATTTCTGCTCCCCCAATTTAGTGTCCACACCCCCTATATCCTCAAATTGAGTGTCTTGAGCGCCTGATTTAGGGTCCAATACTGAGTGGTTTTGTAGGGTCCTGGACTCCCAAACTCCCTGAAATTTGGGGTCGTGACCCCAGATTTTGGGGTTCTGATCCCTCCAATTTTCTGCCACCCCTAGAGCCCCCCAGTTTGGTATAACAGGCCCCCCCAAACCCCAATTTTGGGGTCCAAACCCACTCAAATCCCAGATTTGGGCTCTTGAACCCTGAATTTTCAGATCCTAGCATCCCAGATTTTGGGGTTCTGACAATAGTGTTGGTGGAGAGGTCAGGCAGCTCCTGGGACATGTCACAGCCATTGCTGGAGCTGATCAACACTCTTTGAGGCAGAGCTGCATGAGGATTTAGGAAATATGTTTACAAAAATGGACTAGCCTTCACCCTCCAGCTGCTGTGAAGCTGTGAGGAATCTAGTCTTGGGCAGTTTTCCTGCACATTTCCCCCATTTTGGGTTTTTTCTGAGCAAACCCCGAGTGGCTGTTACCAAGAATAAGTGATACCAAGAAGTGTTACTCCAGAGTGCTCAGTCACTCAGCACTGAGCCCCTGTGGCAAAAAATAGCTTTATGTAGATTGCAGGAGGTACTGAGAGGAAGCTGAATCCCCTGGGGCTCTTGTAGGAGGGGGAATGAAAAGGCTTTTTTGTCCAACTATGTAATACTCATGCAGTCACGCCGAAGCGCAGAGGTGCACTGCTCCTGCTTTTCAGAGGCCTCCAGATGCATTGTTTGTCTCCAAAAACAAGATAGCTGGGAATCATGGTGATAAATGACAGAGCAGGCTTTCCTCCCTCCCTGCAGGTCAAGCCTTTCCAAAAAGAATAAGGAGTCTGCTAACATGGGGCTGGAATTTCTTCCTGAAACCTGCCAGATCCAGAAACTTTTTTTTTTTTTTCTCACTCAGTGCATTTTTTCCCAATAATAGAAACTGTCACCTGTAATTGAGACTATCACATTGAAAAGTGAGAATGGTGCAGAAGTGCACGTAATTTAACTTATTCTGAGCCTGCTCATCCCCCTTGCTAGAACAGACAACATTTTTAGTAAGCCTATGCAGTCCTTTCCAGCCAGCTGTAGGTTTTCCTATAAAAAACAAGGCAAATCACCACCACTTAAACTGCAAAGCAAAGGGAGGTATGGTGGACACTGGGTTGTCTCCTTCAGTCTGAGCTATGCCTGTTAGCCTTAGTGGTCATGGAGATTTGCCTCTTTTTTTGTTTTTTTTTAAGCATGGGGCAGCAACAGTGCAGGTGGATGATGCTACATCTTAATGTGCCATAGTAGCCCCAGCACAAACCTCCATTTTTTAAACATGTTTTTTAAAATGTTGTTACATAGCTTGGGGTTTGTGTCCAGTGCATTGCAGGTGGGATTTGGATAAGCAATTTAATACACCTGTTACTGTGTGCAACTGCATCAGATTTGGCTGACTGATGTTGGTTAAATGCCATTCCTTTCCTACACCGTGCACTAAAGAGGTGGACAGATAAAATAGCTAAAACAACGATTTTTCATGGGTTTATTACCACTCTGGTATCTATGACCCAATAAAGGTTTTTTATTAGCCCTCCACAGTGTGCAGATTTAATAGAGTACCATTTTCTTTGTTGAGCTTTCAGTATATTTCAGATTTCCAAGAAATGGCCCTTGAACTCCAGTTCAGCACTGTCTGCATTAAAGTTGTTTGTTACTAAGTCATGGTGAAGAGGTGCAGGATAACTCACATTCATCTTGTAAACCCTTTTGATTTTGCAAATGCAGAAGGCAGAAAACTTGAAGCAGACAGAAGGAGCATGGCATTGTATTCAAGGTTTGGTGGCATTAACAAAAATGCTACTTTTATCATCACAAAATCATTGAGATGCTTCTGAAATATTTTTTCGGCTCCTAGCCTCTTCTGTGTGGAATGTGAAATGGCTTCTGTTATTTTCATGATCTTTTATCATAAATATGTCTGTCAATCACCTGGAGCTGTTTGCCAGATATACACAATAATGCTTTCTTTGGTGTTTATCAGCAAACTGATGAGATGCTCATTGCTTTGCTGTCACTAATTAGGTAATTGCTTCATCTGGAAGATATGTTGCTTATTTTTCAGATGCTTGATTTTTCAGGTGAGTTGACTTTAAAGCCAGGTCACTTGAGCTGACTTTTTTAAACCATGGTTGAGTTAACAAGTTTTCAAGTATTTGTCCTATTTTTTATGACAGATTTCCCATCCTGTTATGATTGACCTGTGATTTAGGCAGAGCATCAGTCTGCTAAACAAATCCAGGTATGTTTTTCAAATTCTAACTGTAGTGTATTGTGAGGGAGCTTAGTTGATCAATCTTCATAATTCTTGATACAAAAAGCACATTTGGGATTTTAAAAAAACCCTCCAAAACCTAAGTTAACAAGAGATCTAGCATTTTAAAGGTATAGGAAATTGGTGACACTTTGGCTGAAGGCTGAAAAAATTCCAGTCTTTTTAGAGAAGCACTGAAATCCCTCGGTCTCCTGAAAATACTGCATGCAGCTCTTCATGTGTCATTCCTGATGTCATTCTCCTGTGTCATTCCTGATCCTCTGATAAAGAAAAGGTAAGCCTGATACTTGCACACACAGGTTGGAAAGGAGAAATATGAAAACAGGCACAAGTCCTCATCAGAATTGAAAACATAACAGTCCCTCTGGTCTGTGACCAGCAGGGCAAGTGATGTGGCTCATGCTGTGCTTGGTGGCCTGTGGAGCCTGAGGTTGGTAGGTGAGATATCTTGCTATATTCAGCTGGCTCTTGTACCCCCCTGGACAACAAAATGGACAAGAAAATTATTCATTAAGGACCCCCCAAGTCCTTGTAAGGGAATGGCTGAGCCCTGACAGCCCTGCTGGTCAACTTGACATGGACTTTGCGGCAATTAAAAGTGACTTAAACTGGACCTTTACACCCAAATAATGATGAGCAATAAGAAAAATTGTGCAAGTGAAGCTAAAGTAGAATGTGACAGCATTCCTAGTTCCATAGGAAAATGTTTCACCAAGCAGCCTCTTGCTCACATTAAAAACACAGAGGCTTTAACATCAGAAGCTTCAGTGAGTTTGTGCGATCCCTCAACAAATAAGAAAATTTCAATTCAAAATCTCTATTGGAGCAGGATAGATCTATATGAAAGAAAAATTTATTTTTCTTTAGGGCACTTTTAAGCAGGGTCATGCTGGAATTTAGCAAAATTTGTCAGAATTTGTGAGAGAGCAGAATAAACCAAAAGCCTTCACCCCAGCTCCAACCCAAATCATCCACATCCTTAAAACAGTTAAAATACACTTTAAAATGCAGAGAGATGGTCAAGCAAAATAAATGGGTATTTTATTTAATTATGATTGCACTGCTTGAAATACATTGGGGAAATGAATAATTAATAACTCATAAGACTGGCTAAATTTAGAGGGGAAAAAGTTCAAATATTTTCAAGGGCCTATAAATTAGTTTAAATAAAGCATGACTACATACTACTGTGATTTTCCTTCCTCTCCCCACTCATCCTTCAATACATTTTAGGCATGTATTTTCTTAAACTGCAAATATTCTAAAAGAAAACACAGTGGAAGAAGTGTTTAAAATTGGAAAGAAACACAAGTGTATTGCTCCATCAGGAAATGGAGAGCAAATTCTACATGAGCAACAGAGTGAACTTCCTCCCACGTTACATCAGTGATATCCCCCAAAAGATGGTGACAGTGTAAACAGAGGATGTTGTGTGCAAACCATGGAAGGGCTGCACATAGCCATGTTTTATGGATTCCTATCAGGCTGAGACAGGATTATTTCTTTTGCCAAATTATTAAAAATCTTTTCCTTTCTCTGTGTGGAGTAACTGTACTCAGCTTTTTGAGGTGGGCAAGTGCAAAGTCACTTTGGCTTTCCACATACCCGAGTCGAAGATTTTACCCTTTTAGCTGGCAATTTTTTTTTTGGGTGTGGCCTTCCATGTCAGCTGGCTGGTTGTGCTGTTCAACACGTCCCAGGTATGGCCAGGGATTGTTGCCCTGACAATTCACTGCTGCTGAATCAGACTTGTTGTCTTGGCAACTGCCTTCAGCTGGAAAACCACGAGTTAAAAAACAGAATCTTAACAGTGTGAGTTCTCCAAGGGTGGCCTCATCGACACTCAGGCCTCTCCTAAACCTTAATTTTTACAGGTGTGCTCTGTAAGGATGCTGTAAGAGAGCGTGGGGGGGAAGATGGCATCAACAAGGACTGAGAGGTGATTTCCTGCAGTGGAGAGCTGCTGCCTCCTCCACAGCCAGGGAGGAGGGGACGGATCTGATTCAGGGGCAGGGACTCCAGATCCCCTTGGGAGGATGCAGAAGGTGGAGTGGGAACACTGGGTGCCCTCTTGTGCCTGCAGATGTCTGGCATTTCAGTCAATGATTAAAATGTCAAACCCTTTCCCATCTGTTAAAATTTCTGTGCTGGGCAGAGCAGCCTCTTATAAGGTCCAGCACAGACAAGGGAGGTGGTGTGCCAGCAGCTGGGCCTGACCCATGACTGTGCTGTCATACTCTTGAGGCTTATGAAAAAGAGGGAGAGTGATTTTAACATGGGCTGGTAGTGATAGGAGGAGAGGGAATGGTTTTAAACTAATAGAGGTGAGACTTAGATTAGATATCAGGAAGAAATTCTTAGCTGTGAGGGTGCTGAAGCTCTGGCACAGGTTGCCCAGAGAAGTTTAGGTTGCCCCATCCCTGGAGGTGTTCAAGGACAGGTCAAATGGGGCTCTGAGTAAACTTGTCTGCCCGTGCCAGGGGCTTGGAACTAGATGACTTGAAGATCCCTTCCAACCCAGGTTTTCCTAGGATTGCCAGCAGAGTTCTCAAAGAGAAGAGAGAGAAAATGCAGTTTCTGGCTTTTCAGTGTGGATGAAGGCAATGCCCTACAGTGCTGATGGCATGTTCACGTCCTGGGGCCACCCTGGTATAAGGGAAGATGAGAGAGGACACAAAGAGATTTTCTTGTTCTTCTTTGGTACACACATATTCAAAAAAGGTTACAAATAACCTAGCTGCTTCTAGCACAGTTGGTCATTCAGAATCACATGAAATTAGCTCTGACATGAGTGTCATTGCAGGTGCTTTTGAGTGCACAGCTGGGCAGCTGTGAAACAGCATCAGCAAGGAGTACTGAACCTGGAAAACTCACAGTGAGTGTGGGTGTGTTTATCCTGACCTTTGGCAATTCTGGCTTTGCACTATGTACCAATGTGCTGAACTGATGAATCATAATTTCAGGAATTCCTGTAAGTGATAGAAAAATATTACTTCCCTCTCCTGAGTCTGTAGCTGTTCTGAGGGTGTCTTTTTCTAGACTTGAGCTCTGCTTGTGAGGGTGCAGCTGTGGGAGCTGCAGAGGGTCTGTATGAGGGAATTAATGAGATGATGATGGTATAAAACAGAGGTGCTGGGGCAGAGAATGCAGGTGAAGCCAGCAGGGTCAGGAGCGAAATACAGGAAAATGGGTGAGCAAGAGCCAAAAAACCATCCAGCATCCTCTTGCAGAGGTATAAACACAGCTTCCTCCTGGGGCTGCTCCATCTCCAGGGCCTCAGCTCTTTACTTCTGCTGCTTGTAAGCATCAATGGAAATAAAGAAAATGTCTTTTTTGAAGAACCTGCCCTGCCTACTGAGTGAAACTTCTCATCTTCCATGATGCTTTGTCCCAGTAAATAAGAAGTGTTCTCTCCAAATTTATGCCAGATGTCTGTCTTCTGCATTTGTGATGAAAATCTGTGTGGCCAGACAGACACTGTAGTATGAGCTTGAAAAGAGCATCATAAAAATGGAGAAAAAGATGGTCTTTGGGAGTAGAATAATAAAATCATAGAACAGTTTAGGTTGGAAGGGACCTTTAAAGTCCAGCTCATCTTGTTCGAGCCTCCTGCAATGAGCAGAGACATCTTGAACTAGATCAGGTTGCTCAGAGCCCTGTCCAGCCTGGCCTCGAGTGCTTCCAGGGATGTGGCAAATAAAATGTGGCCACAACTAACCCTTGTAACAAATATTTTGATGTAGACAGATGAGGTGTATTCCACATAAACCTGTAGAAATTGTTACCTGAGACCTCTGAGGCAGAACAGGTTTTGGTCCTGTGCTTCTACCAGAGCCATCAACAATCTTGGCAGTTTGAGTTTCCTGCTGAAATTGAAATGTTTTGTGGGAATTGATTAATTACTGCTAATAACCTTGACAGAATGCTGTCAAAACATGTTGTTTTGATTTCTGTGGAATAGAGGAAGCAAGTCAAAATGAATCACTGCTGCTTGAAACAGCCCATTTTGTCATTTTAAATTTAGTGTTCTCAATTCTTCATTTGAATGAGTTCTTAGCAAAACAAACTTGAAAATTCTGCAATAACAAATTTTTTCCATTTGATTCCATCTCATACTTGTTTTTTCTTCTCAGCTTGTATTTTAAGCAAATATATCCAAGAAAATAAAATTTTAAATGGAGATTATTGATGTGAGTAAAACCTTTATATGAATGTACTATTAGCTCCAGATTTAAAGCCTTAAAATATATTGGCTATTTTAATTGATGCTGAGGTTCAAAATAGTATGTGTATCACATTTGGGGGGGAAAAATAATCATCCTTTTTTGGTCACATCTACTGAAATTTTGGAGGGCATTCCTGAGATGCTGAGAAAGATACTGATTCTGCTTTTCAAAGATAGCAGATTCATTTTTTTCTCTAGAAAAATATGTTTTCTCTAGAAAACAGACCTTCTCAAATGTGTTGCTGATTTCTTTATCAGGAGAATGTAGCCTGTTGTGGCACAGGACCCCGTCCCAGCTGTAGTTCCCTGATGTACTACAAGAGAATTCATGAGATCTGAAAGGAAAACAAAGTGCAATGTTTATTTTGTAATGAAATAGGTGCAGAGGAGTGATGCAATTAATATTGGAAGAGACAAGGGAGAATGGTAAAATCTAACTGTGGCTGGGAATGTGTGAGTAAAGTGCAGGAACAGCTCAGGACCTGCACCCACAGGGGTCTGCCACTATTTAGACAAACCCAGGCAGCACCAGCTTGCAAGTTTTAAAAGTTTGGTTCCTTTGTTGAACTCAGAAGGTTCAGACTCCCCTTGCTATTTTAGAAATTTCTTCCCCTGTTGCACTCCCATGACAAATACTCCCCTGGCTGGATCACCTGTGCTCAGTGCCAGATTTCAGCAAAGACCTGGAAGGGTAACACAGGGGTCTGTCTGTCAGAATCTCCCATGTTCAACAATAAAAGATGTTTCACATTTTGGAACAGTGTATGCACTATACATCAACAAATACTGGATTTGTCAAAACAGAAAGTGCAAAAGGAAATGGTTTGGCTCATTCCACGGAGCTGAAGTCTGTGGAAAGAGATTGTTTATTCCTCTGGGCATGAGGAAGCATTTTGTGCTGATTTGCTTTAGGCTTCTGAACAAAAATGACAGAACCACCTGTGTATCACTTTTCTTGAAAAAAAAAAAATCTCCATGAGAAATAAGAATAATTTATGGCAGCATTTAATTGTAACTATAAACAAGATTTATTCAGCAGCTTTACAGCCATTTGCCTTTTTAAGACATTTTTGTATCTGTAAACATCTCAATCTGTTTCTGTGACCCGTGAAGCTCACACAACATTTCCAGACTTCCCATGAAGGGCAGCTGAAGAGGCCAGGCACAAAGATATTTAAAATATCACTGTGACTCATACAAAAAATCTGCAAGTGTGGCAGGGCAGGTATGTTATCAACATGCTGCCTGATGCTTAGCATGCAGACAAATGAATCCAAACTAATTTTCTGCTGCCATTAAATGGGTCAGGGAGCTATTTTGGCCCACTTCAACAAATACTCTGGCATTCTGCATGCTGTACTAAGGATTAGGATAATGTTTGTCATTGCAATCATAGCAGCCATTATTATTTCCATTCTGGAATTGATTTTCCCTGTTTCACTTCATTGCTTGACAGCTTTATTTACTTTCTATTTTTCTGTGTTGTTTTCTAGAGACATAATGAGAATTGTGATTTTCTGGGTTAGTGTCACTGTGAATTATTGTAAAGGAATTTAGGTGTAGAAGCATAACTTGCTGGATATTGTAGTCTATCAACTAAGTCAAGTTGCAAGGTGGGATGCAGGAAATTTGCTGTACATAAAATGGGAGAAGGAAATATTCTAAATTCCAGTCTACAGTTTGGGACAACTCTAATTTGTGTTTTCTGCATATATCTAATGCAAGACTGTTTTGGAAACTATTGTAATTACATGGAATATAATCTGCATTCCCTTCAAAATTAAGATGTTAGCATTTCTATTAACAGGGGAAAAAATGAGATGCCATATTGAAATATATCAAATATTTAATAACCATATTTTGAATCTCCTTATGCCTTCAAACTCTCCCGCAGTGCTCCAGCTGCAGAAAGACTCACTTATTGTTCTAATTGAAGTTAACAGCACTTGTCATTTTAGGCAGATTGTGCTGCCAGAGAGTTTTTAGCTGGAGCATTTGCCACTTTTCCTAGCAAAGTTTGGTTTCATGGCAGAGTCAAGAGGTGGTTGAGGCAAGCATTCAGGCAGCTTGGTGCCTACCAGTTTATGGCAGACCTATCTGTAAAGCCCATTGAAACCCACAATTCTGGTGGGGAGGGAGGAGGAGGGAAAGGAGGGAAGGAAGGGATGCTGTGGGGTCAAAAATAGTCACTCTTGTCAGCTGCAATGAGTCCAGACCCTGGCATCTAGAATGGGGTGTTAGGGGCTACTTGTTTTATTTGGGATTCTGGGCAGTTATTCTGAATATTAAAAAAAATATCTTTGTGTCTAAGGCTGTTAAAAACAGCATTTTGTGCAAACCTCAGCTCAAGTAATTGAAAGGGGATTTTCCCCCTCATTGTTTTCCCTTGGTATTTTCAGAAAGCATGATATTTGTGCATAAATACTTACTCTCAAAAAATTTGTGGGGTTTCTCTAGGTCTGTTTGCTTCTCTTATTTGGGGAAGGGGGGGGAAGAGAGAGAGAGAGCCCTACATATTATGTGCTTTTCCTCTCCTCCCAGTTTAGTGCGTCCTTAAGCCTCAAACTGTTTTACAGTACATGAGCTAGGAGTCAGAGCAAACAAAGCTCGTGGAAGACATGATCCAAACAAGGAAAAGGAAGTGGGTTTTCTCACAGCAGGCAGCAGACGGGGAGCTGCTTGCCAGAGAAAGCTGTGGATGTGAAAGTTTTGTCATATGGATCCAGGAAATGCCCTGAACTGAAAATACTCGAAGGCTGAAAAGAGAAGTGTCACCTTTTTTTTTTTTTTTTTTTTTTTTAACGTTTTAAAATTTTTTTTAAATTATTATTTCAAGACATATATTTGCCTTTTTTATTTTTTTCTCTGTGTGTCCACGTCTGCTTGTGCTGCAGAGAGGACGGTGAGCATTTCACACTCCGCACTGTTAGTGTTTCCATGGCTTTTATGGAAACAGAATAACACCCCAGAGGTAGCAGCATGCCAGCGTGTGCTGATGTAATCCCTCTGAGATGAAAGGAGCTCTTTAAGTAAACACAAATTCATGCTCTAACCTAGCACTTGCGATGAGACAGTGAAATGATTTACAGGCCAATTAATGTGAATAACTCCCAGCTAGCAGTTCTCTTGCAGATATCCACACTTCAAGCAAACCAGCATTGCTCTCTGTAGCTCATAAATTCTCACTGAAATAATAATTGAAAGTGGTAAGGCTCTTACCTGGAAATCTCTGTGTGGACAACAAAAGCTGCTTATTTTCCAGACATAAAGAAAGAATGGCTATTCAGCCTGTCCAGTTGGGGAAGAAACACAAAGAGCATGGGCAGAGAGGGATTCTGTAGTGCTGGATAACCCATCTCCTTTCTAGATCCTTGTGGGCTTTTTACATGCCTTTGTGTCCTCCTTCACTTCCACCTGACTATTCCAGTGTCAGCAAGAAATGGTCATGAGCTGGAGACAGCACTTGTCTCTCTGCCCCCTTGGTTTGCAGTCTTGCCTCAGACCAGAAGGATGCTCACTCACTTTGTTATTCAGGGCAATTCCAGTGGAATTTGATAGCCCTGTATTTGGAGAGAAAGCTCCAAAAGCACTGCTCCGAGTCCAGCAGGGTGAAATCTGAAAGGCTCTGCTCCCATTCATGGTTATTTCCTACTTATCCAAATACTTGTCATCTTAAACCTCTGTGATTAACTACACGTGCCATATATAGACAAAATGAGTTTATGATTACATGGAGCCTGGATTTGCTTTTCTTTCTCTTCCATAAAAATAGGGATGAGTGCAAGCAGGCCATAAACAAGAGCTGTTCCCTCATCTTTAGCTCACATTGTGGCTGAAAATACCTGGCCACGTCTTTGATCTGCTTTTGGTTTGAGTTGTTAGTGATATTTAATCAACAGGTGTGTTTGTCTGACAAAGTATGAGCAAATGATGCACAAATTGCTTTTCCAAAAAAAAATTAGGGAATACATCACAGCCTGACTGGATAGGCAGGAGGCTGCTGGTTTATGTCAAGTGTTTCTCTTAAAGGACAGATTGTGGAGGAGGACCAAATTCTGCTGTCTTCACAGGGGTAGGTAGGATTTATGGCATGTTATTCCTGCTTCTCTAGAGTAGAAGGATGCATCCTGAGGAGATTTTGGGCTATCCCATATTAATTGCTAGTTAAGGTATTGAATATTTAAGTATAAAGCAGAATAGATGAATACAGTGCACGGAAGGAGTATGAGAGGTGGAAGAGAAGCAGCTCAAAAAGGTAAGACTATTTGGCAACTCTTCTGGAGGCTGATACATGGGGAACATCTCACTTAATGCATCACAGCAGAGCTCCAACAACCAGGAAAGGGGTGGCAACCGAGCCCAGAAAATGCAAAAAGGTGAAATGCCTTCTCTGTGTTCAAAGGCCAAGAGGAAATTAGTATCATATTTCCCCTTCTCTTGCACTGTGATTGGAGTTCTTCAAAATGCTTCTCTTGCTTGGTGGGCAGGAAAATACCAGGAAATGTCTAATAATAACAAGACTTCTATACCAAGCTGTTCCTAGCCTGGATAGAGATGCATTAGTTCTATCTATGCTTTTGTTATTTGATATGGTAACTTTTGTAGGAACAAGAAATCTCAGCTGTGGGTCTGGTTCTGTTACCCTCCGTGCTTTAACAGGCACAGACAAAGATTTCTGTAACAGATGGGTGCTCTGGGGAGAGAGTAACAAAAAATAGGAATTGCAAAGTCATGTGGACATAGTCTGCATATTTGCATGCCCTTCTGCCTCTGTGAGAACACCAGAAAAATATCTGCATTTACGTCTTTTGTCAGGGTCACGGCACAGCCCTTGGATCAGAGGCCAGCAAATTAATGAACTTCTGAATCACGGCCCGTGGGTCTTTCCCTTCTTGTCTCTGCTACAGGAAGGCAGAAAGCTGAACCCAATAACATAAATCTGCTCTTTGGTGCTCACTGCAGCTGCTACAGGACAGGTCATGTCCCACAGGTGGACAGTGATGTGTTGTGCTGCTGCAGAATCTCTGCCAGCATTTAGCTCACGTGCCTCTCTCAGGAATAATAAAGAATTAAAAGCTGTGACACCAGTAGGGTGGTGAGTCAAAAAATCTGGGCTTTAGCATGTGAGGACATTTTCCTTGTGCTGCTAAAGGCAAAAGGCTAATTTTTGGAAGGCCACCCAGTCTTGATAAGTTGCCTGCTTTTGCTTTTATATTTCAACACTAATTTTTCTTCGGTAAGTGTTTATTTGTTGTTTTCAAACACAACCTATACCTCAAATGCACCAAAAATTTGAGTAAATTACTGGAAAAATACTGTGACATTGATCAAATTCATGATAAATTAGTGCTGCAATTGGGTGCATTCAGGTATAGCTGGAAAGAAATTGAATACCTCCTATGTGATTAGTTTAAGAGCCTACTCTCTTGGCATTAAAAACAAATCTAATTCTCAAACTGTCTTTACCACCCTTTCATGCTGTTATTGATTTAGTTCCTAGAGGCTGGATTATTTTTATCTTGAGAGTGGTGAAAGGGGATTTGTTTTTTAAAATTTCACTATTTTGAAATTAAAACATTGGAGAGATTTCATTATGTCAGCAGAGACAGCTGAGAGTTATTTTGGAGAATACACAAAAAAATAGGCTTTTTAAATGGAAGGATGTAGGTATGTATGTATGTTCTCACAGAAGTAATCTGCTGCTGTCTTGATGCCATCCAATGAATCTCAATGCAAAATTTAGGCTCAGTTCTCAGTCACCTGAGAGCAAAGCTCTGAGTCTCATGTGTCTAAAATCCTGCCTAGGCCTAGCTGAGAGAACTCTGAGCAGGTGGGGGAGACTGGGGAGGCTCTTCTCTGGTGGGGAACCACTGAAGGATGTGAGTTCTGGCAAAAAGATGTAATAAAATGCAAGGTTTCCATAGTGGCAAAGGTGGGGGTGCACCCAGTGTCTCAGAAGAGCTGTTGGCATGGACACAGCTGTGAGCTGGTCCTGACCAGCCATCCCTGCTTTGTGCCTCTCAGGTTCAGCTCAGATAACTAACTGCCCACACAGGTGTGAGCATTCAGATGCTTCAGCTCTCCTCTCAGCTCTGCAGGCTTAAACAAACACATAAACATGTTCAGGGGCAGAGCAACACTCTGCTGTGCCCTGTTAGGGACAGGGTGGTGCTTGTGTTTACAGGTGGATTGGTGGTTACTGTCTGTCATTGGGGAAATTTCACTCATTTTGTCCACACAGAAATTCGTGTGTGTGCCATTTCATTTGCATTAATCATTGCACACAACCATGGAAATGACCTTTTTTAATTTGCTAGCCAACTTCAGTAAACCTAAGCTGGCAAAACACCTGCTCTAGCTTAGAGCAATGAGAATTTCACAAGTTCAACACTAAAGTTCTCCCAGTGCTTTTCCCTTGGTAAATAAACACATGCATTTGGGCATTTGCTAACAGAGAGAAGCAGGAGGAGCTGAAGCATAGCTGTTCATGTTCAGGGCAGCAAATCAGGAACTAAAACTTCTGAAATACAGCTGGTGTCACCAAGCATTTGATGGAAGGAGGCTGTAATGCAAATATGTAGGACCAGCTCACCACAGTAAACAAATGGGTTTCTACCCTGGTGGACCTTTGAGTATGTGATTTAGGATATTCCTAAAGCAAGGTCAAAGGAGATAAAATGCCCAAATGTTACTGATATTGATGAAGCAAAAAACAATTAGGTTTCTGGTGTATTTCATCCCTGACTCCAATGTTTTCTAGACAAAAGGCAATGCATAGCAGCTGAGTACCTGACTCCTCACGTGCTCCTGAAGTAACACAGATGTTTATTGTAGGGCTGCTCTGCAGCCAAATGCTCTTAGGGCTGACCATGCTTTGTCATGCTCCTTAAATTAATCCCAGCTGAAGTGGTCAAGGCCAGTACTATTTCTTGGAAGCGGCTGAGTGGGTGAGTCTTTCTTTAGCTGAAGAGGAAGAAGAAAATGTGCATCTGCTCTGCAAATAAATGTTTATTTCAGCTTGAACCTTGGGATATTAATGTTTTGTTTGAGTTGTGGCCTGATCTCAGTCACTTTGTGTCACTGATCAGATGGCCATGAGTACTTAACAAGTATAACTTATATAGCTGACAAGTGTTTATGGAAAAACAGGGAAAGGAGACTTTTATAAGAAAATGTACCCCTGTATCTCTAAAGGTGCTGTGATGTCAAGGAATATATGTAATGCTCAGGTTGGTGTGTAAGCTACAGTACAAGTTGTAAACTGAGCTACCTGCCCTAAATGAATGCCTCAAAAATGAGAGGGGGATTGGCTGGGGGGATGAACAGTTTTATAGAACAACTCGTATTTTCAGAATGGCTGTGATGTTGGGCTATATCCTCTTTCAGAAATTGTGTGCAGTCTCTTAGGGAACACAAACTTAAGAAATATTGTCTTATACCATACTATTGATTGGAAAAAATACTTAAGCAGCAAAAGATGTTGAAGAAAACATATGATTTTTCCAGACAAGATATTGCTGTACTTAGATGTTCCAGGTTTTCATGAACTTATTGCTTTCATCTTTTAGAAACTGATTTATCTAAAGAAGATCTCTTCCCCTCTCTTTTGTCTTGATTTCTCTTTGCTCAGTGAAGCTATTTTTATTTCACTGTGAAATAAACTTATTCAGATGTGTATTTTTATCAAAGATTGATGTTGGTAAATAAGCACAGGCAGCTTCAAGCAATTTCTATTTCTGGTTATCTAACAGGTATTACTTAACTGAGGTAGAAGAGCACTGCTGAGAGGGAAGTACTTCAGATGTAAAGAGTGTTTGCAGTTTATATCAGAGATTTGGTAATTTCTGCTCTGTGTATTTCAGTGCTTTCTATCTCTTGAGCTGTATGAAGCACAGAAAATTCCTCTAGCTGTTAAATGTTGCAATGCTGATGCTTATGAATCAACAGTGGGTTTTTGTGCTGTGCACTGATATGGCAAAAAGCCTATAGTGAGGTCTGCAAGAGCTGAACTTGTGATTAATGGCTCTTGCAGCTTGAGCAGGGCTGTGGATGACATTACAACAGCGTGGTAATGCTGCATGCAGGTCCTGTAGTGTGCTGGAAACCAGCAGAACAAACAGCATTTTCTCATCCAGTGTTGGAAGCACTGGAAAAGCAGCCCTTAGCAGGGAGGTGGAAGGCTGGCAATACATGCTATGGTGTGGTTCTTTGCATCCCTGAGGCAGGAAAGGAGTTTCAGAAAAAGCTGGCACTTCTTGATTTTTTGTGAAAAATGTGCTTTCTTGACTTTTGTGACTTTGAAGCTCCAATTATGACTATATGCAACATTTCAGGGTGTTTTTATAGCTGCTCATCTGAGAAACATCTGTCTTTTAAGGCATTCTTATATTCTAGCCTGTGGTCATGATCAAGTGGCACTTTGTAGAGCATGATGGTGACTCAGAAAATTTCCTTTTGAAGGTTTCCACCTTCTGTTACCTGCCCAGCAGTGAGGCTGTAGGAGGATCAAGAAGAATTTATCCTCCTGTACCTGGTGGTGCAGAAAGGGGAACTGGAGGTGGCTGCTGCCTTGTGCAGGTTGCTAGTTGGATGGAGAGGAAAGGTGCAGGAGAAGGTGTCACTGGCTGATGGAGAAATGAGACTGGGTGTTTTGTATCTCTCAGTTTTTCTGGTAATAGAATTACAGTGGATTGCACAGAAGGGCAAGGCAGGAGTGGGAGTGAAGGCAACAGGGAGAGGATGATAAATAGCTGAAGACAGGAAAGAAAAACAGAGATGTTGAGACAAACAGGGAGAGATAAAATTAAAACTATTTATTTGCAGCTATCCCCTGATATCTTCCTGATTATGTGATGGGCTTTTTGTTTTGCTTTTTTTCTCCCCTGCAGAAGCTGAGTTGGCTTTGCTCCCTGTCTGATCAGAGGTGTCTCACGCTCCCACACATCCCCAGGCACAGATCCTGTCCTGCCCCTTGCCCAGTGCAGCAGTCCTTGTTTAACTCCTGTTGGAGTGGCTCCCCTGGCTGCAGACTGCAACTGGGAATTAGTCTCACATTCAAAAAGGAGAAAAGCTGTGTGGGAGTTTGTGACTTTAAAATATTGAAATGTTACTTAAAATCCTCATAACAAAGGAATCTGTTGCAGGAAATGGTCAATTCAGTCTTCAGCTCTGTGTATCTTCTGCAGTTTGGCTATTATTTTTTTAATAGTCAGTCTAAAATGAAAACCTTTCCAATCCAGGTATCCATTCTTTGTTTGTATTCTTAGAACCAGACCCTGTAAACATGATACTTTTGCCGATATTTGCTGATCTCTTCTCTGACAAAATCAAATTCTCTAATTATTTCTTCAGCTAGCAGAGTCAGTTTTTAGCATCTGAAATAATATTGTCTCTTTCAATATTACTAGGTCAAGAAAAAAGTTATTCCTTTTATCTTCTCTCTTTGATTTGGGATATAAATGCAAAAGAGGTTGTCAGGATTTTTTTCCAGATTATAAAATCTTTGGCTCTGACAAATCAAAAATAAGTTGTAACGTTGTGTCTGTCCCAAAGGATTTAAAATTATACATTGAGGTCAGATTTCAGTACTTAGTGAAACTATTTTTATTTTCTGTAAACACCAGTGGTGTTTTTCTTTGAATAGAGCTGCAGCTTCGATGTACGTGCAGCCATTTGCCTCCTAGTCTTTTTGTGCTAAAAGGGTAACCTTAAGTTGGGGTTTTTTCTCCCTAATTGAGATATAGGTAGAGTGTGAATGTGAGCCTAGATCTGTGTGGGACACTCCAGATTGCTTTCATGCACAGCATCCTTGAGCCTGACTCCATGCTCTTCTCTTTTTGGTACAGTTGCCTTATACTTGTTGTAGCTAAATTTAAATTCTGCCCTGTTTCTCAGGGTCTTCACAAGGATCTAAGCCATTGCAGAGGGTAAAAAACCCCACAAATGAGGCCTTGCAGTTCACAGTAATTTTCTGTGTGGAACTGAGTCAAGATGAAGGAGAATGCTCTCCCAAACCCATGGGGAGGTCACTTCATCCAAACTCCATGTGAACACACACGAAGGAAGCCAAAGCACACATATGAGAGAGAAACAAACTTCATTCCTGGTGGAAACAATATGGTTTTGTAGGTGAATGGGACTTAGTGTGGCCAGGCACTTCTTACTACCTCTGAAGGACATTGGGAGGTATAATGCTGGAAAGACTGAAAGGTTTAATACATAAAATGTTAATGATAGGAGGGGAGCAGGTGTTTTTTCTCTCTTGGTAATTCATAATTAATGTTTACAAGGCTGGAGAATGTAGGGGGTTTTGTTTGGGTTTTTTTCCTCTCTTTTGAACTTGGGGAATTTCAGGCCACAATAAACAATGGGTTTTCCATTCCAGTGAACAAGCTGTTCTGGGCTCTCAAGCTGCAGCTTTTAGCCCATTAGATTGAATTCTGCTGGAGTGATGGATGCTGCAACCACCATTCAGCTGGCAGCCTGGTGTGTCTCCATGCTTAATTAGTCAGGGAAATCAGCTCAAAAGGCAGCAGTTGCCTTGACAGAAGCACTGAGTGAGGTTGGTTGTCAAGTGTTGGGATTTTCATGCAGTAGATGTTTGGCTCCCGGGGGGTGACAGTTGGCTGGAGCCTGGAGCAGAGGAGGTAGAAGGGAGTGTGAGCACTTAGCCAGGAGGTGTGGGAAATCCTCAGAGTAAGGAGCAAACAGGATTTGGTTCTGGTTGGCTGGCACAAACCTACCAACCTCAGGGCAGGATTTCAAGAGAATATTGGAGAGGGCATGTTGCACTCCGGCCTGGTGTTCTGAGCAGCTGAGTGCCTTCCTTAGCACACAAACTAGCTGTGAGATAACACTGGAATTGCATAAGATGATGATTTTTAATATTCTCAGTACACTCTTGGGCCAGACACCAGCTGGTTCTGGTAGTTTGGCTTCATAGGGATTGGGTCCAAATGGTGAATCATTTAGAGATGGCCATATCCTGTGCCCACCTACTCCTTGGCTGCTTTTCAGGAAAGACTGGTCTCTCCCAGCCTTAGCCAGCTGAATGTTGGCTCTGAGCACAAGAAACTGTGCTGACAGTGTGCTCTCCTTGCAGATAAGGCAAACAGTGTTCTGGGCTGTGCTGGAAGGAATGTCCCCAAGCAGACCAGGGGAGGTGTTGATCTCCCCCTCTGTGGCCCTGGCCAGGCAGGACCCAGGGTGCTGGATCCAGCTCTAAGGAGGTGACCCCTCAGTAGCTGCCTCTAGAAGGAGGCTCTCTGCTTTTATGTGCCTTGCAGTGGTCAGTGCTGCTCACACTGGGCTGGAGAAGCATGAGAGTGCTTTGCAGGGTACATAAAGGGCTCTGTTTTCTGGCTAGCTGTCATCTTTTGATCTTCATTCCTTACCTGTCTCCATTTCAGGTCTCCCATAGAGACTTTCAGCAAACCCCAGAGGGCTCAAGCTCAGCTGATGTAAATTGTTGCACCTGCATTTTGGTTTAAAAAACCAAACCCCATTTAAAAAACCACCTTCCCCACTGCAGTCCCTGTGTGGAGTCCTTGCTGCTAGATGTGAGGTGGCAGGAGGCACATCTGCAGCATAAGCAAAGCAACTGATTTAACAACCACACTAATTAAAGCAACTCTTCCAGTGATGTCTGTCTAAATTGCACTCTTGGGTAATTAACTCTTTATTGTTATTATACTTTTTCCAAAGCATCTCCTCAAAAAGAGGACTTCCTTCTGCCCATGTTTTTCCAGACTAATATTCTTGTGGATTAGCAGAAACAGTTTTCATCCATGTTCTAACATAAAATCTCCTGTTATTAATCAGGTTTAGGATTTTTTTTTTTTGGTGGAGGGGAATCCTGTTATTACCAGCTTTTGGACTGGTTTCCAGCAGTATCTTCATACACCAGAGTGTGGCTATTTGTAAGATCATCTTGCCTGTGAGCTGTTGTGAGTGGCTCTGAAGACACAACTGGGGTATGCCTGAACTAACAAATCTTCTGTCTTTTGGGCTCTTTGCCTTGATCCTTGATTTTTATCAGGTCTTAGTCCCAGGTGTCCCTTTCCATCAGGGTTTTGCTGCACTGCAAGCACAGTCCCACTGCTTGCTTTCTTTCACCAGCTCACAGCCACACTCTTAAGAGCATTAAGATGCTGAAACCTTGAGCAAAGGCCTTTTTAGCTAAGGCAAGCTCCTAATTCTTCAGGACCTCAAGGCAATTTTGCTAATTGGTACTAGAAACACTCCAGTGAAGGCAGAGAGCCTGACACCTTCTGCCAGAAAATATCTGAATAGCACCTCACATGAAAAGACCCAAAGGGCTGTGTAGCCCAGCACACTATTTTGAAACAAGGAAAATGGCTTGTGGCAATGCTAGACTGGAGCTAAGAAAAGCTGTGAAACTGTCACAGGCAACAAAAGATGGTCAGGCAATGGACTTCCCTGAGTGGTGCCTTGTAAGAGCTGCTGGAAGTGACAGCTATAAGGCCATGCTGTTTGGTGGCAGCTTGAGTGAATTTTGTTTGCTGCTCAGGCAAAAGGTGGCCTTGTCACAGTTATAAAAGTTGACACAAGCAGTTCACAGGGAATCAGCAAGTCAACTGCAAACAGAGCAACAGCAGAACATATCCAGAGTAGCAGGGGAGGCAGTTCCTTCAGACAGTATTTGATAGGGTGACCCCTTGTGCAGGGAGCAGGAACAGCCTGTGGACAGACACCAGGTTTGCAAACAGACTTTGGTAACTCCAAAATCGTAAATGTTCAACACTTTGGTTCTGCTTAATCAGCTCCTGGAGAAAACCAGTCTGTCTGCTATGCCCAAATCTAACTGCTTAAATGTTCATTGCTCAAAGTAGGAGTTGCCTGAAAGTAAGGCTTTGAAATGAAATGAATTCTTTCTTATCTCTTTGGTATAAATTTGACTTATAATCCTATGGTTTGTACATGGCTGTTGTACACCACAGCCTGTCAATGCTGTCACCCTTTTTCAGGGCAAGCCTTTTAAGCACAGATAAAAACCCTCTCTGCAAAGAACTCAACTTCCTCATAGAACTCTTCAAGTTTAGCTTGACTGTGGCTTAGAGGGGTTCACAGGAGCAGTCTAATAATGATTTTTTTTTCTGCCAGTATCCAATAATTTTTGCAACATTCTGTGTTGTAGGAATGCAGCACTCCCATAAAAACTGCTTTCCTATAGAGCCAGAGAAAAAAGTTTTCTTAATAAAATTTATTGTGTTACATTTTAGAGAAAAAAGTTTTCTTAATACAATGTATTGTGTTACATGAATTTGATTTCCTTTTCTGCCATTTAATGAAAATTCAGGAATGGGACAGTGTAAGTTTGACAGGTGTATTTCTCTGTGTGCTGTCCTCCTAAGGCATGTAAAAGGCAAAGACTTTTCTAGCATGTTGGAATAAAGTAGTTACTTCTCATTGAAAATTCACTTTTATTTCTAGTTATTGAGACCTTTCTGGTGTTTGTTTTCTGCTATTCTGGTGTTTGTTTTCAGTCTATATTTTTGCAGTTCCATCCCCAGGCCTTTGTTTATCACTCTAAGATGCAAGACCAGATAATAGCAGTTAAGAACCTTTATCATAGGTGGGGGCTCCAGAAATTTCTGGGAGGCACTTGCCCCCTAATGTGCTCAAAGACAAATTTCCCTTTGCTGTAAGAATGAAGGAAGATGCTTCAGTACTCCCGGCTGTCAGCCCAGCCTCTAAAAGGGGACAAATATCGCCATCTTGAGGTTACTGCTCTGTATGGAATGGTGTGGAAAAGAGAAGTATTCAGCCATAGCTCATTTAAAATAAAACACCTTAAATTCTGCTTAAAAAGGCTCTGATGGTACACAAAAATAAAGTTACTGCAATAGAGGAAACCTGATTTCTCTGTTGCTGTTCCCTCTTTATATAAAGAAAAAAACATTGGTGAATAGCATTTGTCAGGCTGTCAGAATCCTATTGAAATAGGAAGTGTTCTTTTGTTAAATAAAAGGAAAAAAAGCCCAAGTGATATATTAGACATATTTCTTAATTTTAAGACAGCCTAACTACCACTTGTACCTTCATCTAAAAATGCTGCATTCATTTTTAGAGGTAAAGCACCACAATAGGTTCAGGTTCTTAGAAATTTCTATCATGTAATTTTGTGTGTTTTGACTGTACAAGATTATTCTCTTTTGAAAGTTGTAACTGTGTATAAATCTACTATTCCTAGAGCCAAACACACACACAAAAAAAAGATTCTACTTTTTATCACCTTGACACTGATCTATTACACACACATAGGGGTGGTTTGCTGAAGGCCTGAGCTGCCAGGACAGAGCAATGTAGTCTGAAATATATTCCCAATTCTTTAAGTTATTGACTTAAATGATCCAAGATCTAGGTGGGCAAATGGAAAACAAATGTTACACTCCAGCACTTAAATTGCTTGTAATTTCAGCACAATGTTTGTGGGGTTGAAGTCCAACAGAATTTCACAATACTTCAAAGGCAAGCTTGCAGTGCCTGCTTCCAGATGAAGCTAAAAGATCACCTGGGAGTGATTTTACAGCTCTGTCTTACATTCTTGACCTGGTTGCTGGCTTTCTGATTAACTCTATGCCTGTTGCTGGCTGCCTGTGTGCGACCTTCTTTGCCCATAAAAAAGATTATTTGCTGCCTGAAGTGCATAAATGAGAGGAGGTAGACAATATGTGCTGAATGCAGAAGCTGGGCAGTTTTACAGGGAACAGATTCTCTCCTTCCCTCTGAATGCTCTGCATTCCTATAACTGGTAACTACTGCAATTTTTATTTTTTTTAAGATGGGGAATGGATTTCTTCAATATCCTATTTAGTGCTATCATTTCTGCTTGAAAAAGAAAGGAGGGGGTGGAGGAGGGAAGATACTACTCCAAAAAGAAGCCTTAGAAGTCCTGATTTCTGAAGGTTTAGGGCTGTTTCAGGTCACAGTAGAGGTCTGACTAGTCCGCTAATTTTTTCTGACAGCCTTTAGGAGAAGATGCAAAGAGAAAAGTGTTAGAAGCAGCCAAGAATATTTCACCACCCATTTTTTCCACTCAGGCTATCAAGTCTGCTGATGAAAGAGCAAAGCAGAAGTATTCATGTATTTATATTCACACACACAAGACTCTGGTTATAGAAATAGCTCAGCCATGCCAAGAATCAATGTCATGGCATGGAATTTAAAGGAAAACACTGGTGCTCTATGGCAGGTGACTGTAAGTGTGAATATCATCTTCAAACAAGCAGTGCTGGCTGGGCTATGGCACCAGCTGGTTCTGGGGTGCACTGGCAGCTCCCTGTGTGTTCTGGATTAACCCAGCAGGCAGCTGAATGAAACAGACACTCACAGTGGGTGGGGGAGACAATTTGGGGAAAATAGGTAGAACTTATGAGTTGAGATTGAGTTTGATAGGGCAGAAAAGGAAGGGAAAATAATAAATGAATGCATAAAGAAGTGATGCATGATGAAATTGCACCTTGCCCACTGACCAACACCCAGCCAGACCCTGAGCATCAGGCTGACACCCCCTGCTCAACTCCCTTCAGGTTTATTGTTCAGCCATATGCTGTGGAATATCCCTTTGGCTGGTTTGGGCCAGCTGTCCCAGCTGTGCCCCTTCCCATCTCCTTGTGCCCCCAGCTTCCTTGCTGGCAGAAGCTGAAAAGTCCTTGGCTGGGTGTAAGCTGTGTTTGGCAGCAACTGAAACATCAGTGGTTATCAACATTATTCTCATCCTATAGCCAAAAGGCAGCCTGTACCAGCTACTGGGAAGAAAATTAGCCCACACAAAATCAGGACAGCATGGTCCATACTGGAACTCTCTATATCTCAAATTGTGTGAAGGGGAGCCCTGGAAGACTTCAAAAGCTGTGTGCATGTGGCACTTGGGGGTATGGTTCAGTGCTGAGCCATATGGCTGGACTCAGTTATCTTAGAGGCCTTTTCCATCCTCAGTGACTCTTTGATTTTTTGTGAGTTCCTGGAAAGAGAATGGAGCAGTTTCTGAGTGAAAGCTCTGCCTTTTGAGCTGGCCATCCCAGATATGACTGAGTTTCTGTGGCTATTTGTCTCAGGAGATGCACAGCTCAGATTAGAGCCATGCCTGTGAAGATGTGACTCAGTTCTCCCCTATAGCCCCTCCTTTTTTGCTCCTAGAAATCAGAGTGAGGCAGAACTGGCTCATGGTAATAAAATAATACAAATCTGTTGTAATCTGTAAGAAACAAAACTAAAAGGATCAGGCCCTTTGTTTTCTGTGTTTTTGCTTTCTGTCCTGTCAGGGCAAACTCTGATCCCTTTACTATTCTTGGATGCTGTCTTCTAGATGGCAAATATTGTGATTTGGTGCTAAGCTGCTGCAACTGAGAATTTATGTATCAACAATAACAATGTTTAAAAAAACCCCTTGAATTTAAAAATTAATTTTGATGCTTTATTTTGTTCCTATATTTTTTAACACTTTAGAGGTCCTGGTTTTTGAGCTTTCCTCCATAAGCCTGGTGGCAGAATGCTTTATAGGAAAGTGGATCTTCTTAACCAGAAGCCCTTCTTTATGGAAAAAGGTTAAACATCCCAAGAATCTGGATGAATATGTTGTTGTCCAAGCTTGTAATTTTTATGAACTTCCTCTTTTCCCTTTAAAGGAAATGGCACATACTCCTCAGAACAACTCTGCTCCAGTTAGAGCTGACTCTGCTCTTAGATGTGTTTGTCCACGTTCTTGGCTCTCCTGCTTGAAGACTGCAGGAGGTTAAGGGACTGTACTGAGGGTCAGAGGGATTGCCCTCAGGCTGTGCTCTGTTCCAGCCCTCCCTGCTGCCTGGGTCATGTTCTGTGGATGCTTGCTCCAGGCTCAGGGAGGAGCAGGGAGGATGCACTAATGGTGCCACGAGCAAAGCTGCATTGTTCCTTGTTCTGAGACTCCTGCTCCAGCTTTCTGGCAAACCAGGTGGTGCAGAGCTCTGCCTTTGTGGTGAGATTTCCAGCCCAGAGGTGTTTTCTTCCTGAAGAAAGGTAGCTGGAATTCCAGCTCCTCCTGGCCCCCTGAGAGCATCAGCTGTGCACAGAGGCAGGAGGGGAGGGAGGGAGCTGAGTGTGCAGGGCTATTGGAACTCATTCCAAGCCACTTGCTTTGCATTTTCTCCTTTTCTTGCCAAATTACAGATCAAAGTACAGGCCTGAATATGCATGTTAGGAGAGAGCACTCAGATAACTTCTCCTTAATTATGTTACTGCGTTAAGACATAATTGTCAATTTCATTAGAGTTAATTGTTGCAATTTTAATGTCACTATCAAAGTGAAGTATCCTGGCTGTAAGAAGCAGCACATCATCTTCTTTTATGTAATGGCCCACGTGTTACTACAAGCCCAAGATCAAGACTTGGCTGTATTTCTGAAAGACAGATTTGAATTTAACAATAAACTGTCAGGGGATGCTCTGAGTCTCTCCAGGCAGGAGGTCAGAACAGCTCTCCAGGGCCAACCTGTCTGATTGTGGTGAAGCTGAGGTACCTGTGGTTCTTTTTGTACTGCTATTCCTTTTTTTTTTTTTTTTTTATTCCTTTAAAGGGCAGCCACTCAGCTGTGCTAATGTGTTATTAAGCAGTTAGGCAGGTAGCTCCCAGATCTTTCCATGGATATTGAATTGCCAATTGGATATTGATATTGGGTTTTGTGTTTCCAGAAGATGCATTAGGGATGCTTTGTTTTTGGATAGAACCCCACGTGAGCTCCCTGAAGTGGCTTCCACCAAAAGCTGCCTCTGGCTCATTGTATGAAATATACAGTAATTTGACACTTTTGATCAGTGCAAGATCAAAACCAAGCCGTGGTAGAAATGAAAGCACATGTTATTTTTACAGGTCAGCATATTATATATATTATATATATATTATATTATATTATATTATATTATATTATATTATATATATATATTATATTATATTATATTATATTCATATTATATTATATCTATATATATATATATATATTATCATTATATTACATTCATTATATTATATTACCTTATAATTATTTGTAGCATTGTTGACCCTCTATAAAAGACAGAATAATTAGATGATATCTTTGTTAAGGAATAGTGTACTACTACTTCAGCTCCCCAACAGTGGCGAAAAGATGTTAAATATGATTTAGGAGGTACTTAAAATTGTATAGTAAAGCTACTCCTAGGGGTACCTGTGATAAAATGGTCATTTGAGGCTAAAATTAACTGTTTTATCTCAATAAAGGCCAGGATTTGCTCTTCTAATGGCTTTTAGTGCCCATTTCCTTCTCAGCTAGGCAGAGAGGCAGTATAGTGGGACTGGAAAATCCATCCAACTGGAAGAATGAGCCAGGTGTTCCTGGGAAGATGTAGGGAGGCTTGTGACTTATCTTCCTTTATTTTTTTCCTTGTTGACCACTTTGGGCATGTACCACTGTCCTGTTCCCCCTCTGGTGAAGTCCTGGGAATGATGCCTGTGTGAGAGGGAAGGAGCAGGTGGCCCATCTGCATCCACAGAGGAGCATTTCCTGGGCTTTAGCAGGCACAGAGCCAGCAAAATTTCCTGCAGCACTGTTTGCATCTCTATCAATTTTGGATTTCTTCATGGACAGATTTTCCTTGAAATTACTAGTCTAAAGACAACAGCTAAACATAGAGAAAAACATAGAATATTGCCAAGGAAATGCAGCTCCTGTGGTGTGGGATACCCCTGGCTAACTGGCAAGCCTTCCATCCTGTGGGCCTAGGTGCTTGCTTCAAATTAAACCAAGTGCCAAACCAAGGTTGGGGATTTTTTATGTCGTTTCTTTTTCCAAAGGCTGAATTCAGATAGCACAGTTTGGCAGAGGCAGGAGGCAGCCTTTTAGAGGGAGCCCTGGCTTGTAGCTAGCCAAACTCCTGATGTCTGGGCAGCCCCAGCAGTCAGTGGAGTGGAGCAGAGCGAGGCAGTGTCTTGAGCCCTGGCAGGCTGTCTCAAGAGCTTAGTGCCAGTTACAGGAGGCCAAGTTGCCTCCCTTTGGGAAGTGGGGAAGTCTGTGGGTGCCTTCCAGGTTAGGTATCAGCACTGCAATAACAAATCACCTCTGTAATTGGCAGCAATCACCCCAGACAGCCCTGCCTTAAGCAGCCTCGGCAGCACCTATTTGCATTCTGTAGTTCCCTCCCATCAGGGTATCACTCAGCCCCGAGACTGCTCTTCCAGCAGCTACACTGTGCCTGGGGATGCCAGTACAAGAAGCAGAGTGACATTTTGAGAGAGATGTCATTTCTTTTTCAACACAGCAAAACGTCCACACATCTGTCACAAACATGTCTTCCTTCCTGGCACTCCTGCATCTCTGCATCAGTCACATGCAGAGTACAGCTCAGCACACAGCAATATATGAAATTAATTTTATTGTTCATATGCCAGTTTTACTTGGGAGCTCCAGAACCACCTTTCTTTCACCCCTTACCATCAGGCTGGGGCCTGTATTTTAAGCTTATCCTAGAGAAAAGAGCTGGAGAAAACACAAGTGGGGATATAGTGCTGAAGCATCTCTGAAAGATCAAGCTGGCTTGCAGACAAACTGAATGTCCATGTCCTAGAGGAAATCTGCTGTCAGATTGCAGAGTTGGAGGTAGAACTCTTAAAGCCATGTGTAGCTGGTAGCTCTCCATGTCCTCCCATAGGTCTTTTTCTTTTTGAAACTCAGCCTGGTGGGTTTGGTTTGTATTAGGAGATGCTGATCCCTCACAGGAGAAAAGTGAGTGAACTGCTGTGCTGTTACACCAATAGCAAACCAAACAATCTTCATCCTGTTCATTCTGGAAATTTTGTTGACCCTAGTTAAACACTAGTTACCCAGAGCAATTACATTGTTCCATGGTACTTATAACTTCACTTAAAAAGGGATAAAGAATACATGGTGCACACAGTCACTGTCAAGATCATGAACTTACTGATTTGCCCAGATGTTGCTGCCAGTGTTTTCCATCCAACCCTTATGGCACCTTTAGAAATATTGAGAAAAATTGTATTTCCTTTGTTGGATATTTATATGTGTTGCTTTGGCTACCTGTGTAAGACTGCTGAGATAGAAATCAGCCATATCAATTCTGGAGAAAATTCATTCTCCTTGTGTCTCAGTCACCTAGAGTGCTGATTTCTAGAAGTTGGATTGCATTTGTCATTCTGAGAGTGCTGCTATTTTGTCAACAAGATAAAGTGAATACAGGGATTAGTGAAGCTCACACATGGCTTATCAGATAACTCAGTGTATTCATGTTAGTTTCAGAGAACTATGAAGGATGAGGCCAAACCAGGGACTTTAATGCCTTAAGCCTTTGCAAACTTAAGTTTCCTTGGAGCATTCATCCTAAATGGAGAACTCATCTGTCTGTATACTGGTGGCTGTCTGTCATGGGCAATGTGTGCTTGTTAAGCAGATCAATAAGGCAGCTCCAAAGGCCTCAGGAAGTTTCTTCTCTCCTCCATCAGCTTTTGAACTCCATCTCATATGGAGTGACCCAATTTCTGCTCTTAAAACCCCTGAGACTGAAGTGTCAAACCTGATGGCAAACAGTGGGGTGGTTCTGGCACTCCCAAGTAATGAAAACTTCTGGTCTTGATGTTGGAAGAGGAATGACAAAGAGATTCATCCCTGTTTCTCTGAGAAGGGGGCATTTTCCATGGCCCAGAGATAGGAAGGAGATGCACTAACAATAGGCAGAATTTTCTTCCTTGTTGTAGAGAAAAAAAAAAAAAAATTGTTTGTATCTCTGAAAATCTTTTCCAGCCAGAGCAGCAGAGGACATGGAAACTGGCCAGAGAGTTCAGGCCAGATTGCACTGAGGTTTATTGCTGGGACAATGGTCCAGCTGAACTAAAGAGATGGGCAGGCTGTCTTCTTAGAGAAAAAAAACCCCAAAGAACCACTCCAAAACCCCTCGATCATTTTATCTCCACTCATTTAATTGGCATATCTGAGTAATGGCCAGAATGTGAAAATAGCATGCTCAGAATTTGCTACTTTTGTGGGAATAGGTCTATTGCCAACCTGCCAGTCAAATCCTGTTTGCTCCAAAGAAAAGTGTGGAGACAGCTTTTCTGCAACTGAGACTCCATTATCCATCACCTGAATATGCTACCCAAACAATGCAGCATCCTTCAGATGTCCTGAATCCTTTTCTAGGTATGTTTTACTTTTGACTAAATCCGTATAAAAAATTCCAGTCATCGCTGCTAGGAAAACATAATTCTTTTTAACTTAGAAAATAGGATGCAGCACTCTCACCATCTGAGAGTATCTTTAAAGATATAGAAAATGCTTTATGCCAGGTTATTTAGTGCATCTTTTAATGAACTGACTGAGGGAGAAACAGAAATATTGATTGTGGGGCTTGATGTTATGTAAGGGAGTCCAGGTGGAAAGCTGATGGTTTGGGAGGGGGTGGGAGTGCAAATATGTAGAAATTCTTGTCAGGGGTCTGGAGTGCAAATATGTAGAAATTTCTGAATTAGGTCTTGCATCTCATTGTCCTCATTGTACAGTAGCCAAGTAGACTGAGCCATTCTGGTGTTCTGAAATGTGATATAGGAGGAAATGACCTTCTACTCATGACCCAGACACAATTAATGCATGGCTATGGATAAATTCTTGTTGCAAATAAACCTGATGCTCGATCCCATTTGATTAAATACCATTCCCAGATTTAAATTCTTCTGAAGGATGATCACTTGGACTTCCTTCAATTTCCCTTTCCAGTTGGTCTGGAAGTAAAATGCTGCTTTTGAAAAAGCTATGTGATTTAGTCCCCTCGTGTTCATTTAAAACCACTTAAAGAATGTTTTTTTAATTTCGATTTAGGAGGGTGGACAGACTTAATTTGAGAACTTTAATTTACTCCTGCCTAAGCAGCTTGCTGGCTAATTCAAATGCTGAATGTACAACTTAATTCAATAATGACTTCTCTCAGATGAGTGCTGAAGGCATGTTATGTTTTAAAAGTCTTAATCTGCTTTTCTAATTTAACAACGAACAATCTATGTTTGTGGGTTACAATAAGTTCATCTGGACTTCAGTGGGGTTATGTGAGATGGGCAGGTTGTCACAGACAAAGATATCTCTATCAACAGGAGAGAAGTGGGATTCTACCAAGCTAGGAGAAAGGAAAGTGTATTGTGGGAATAAAGAACTTTACATATTAGTTCAGAAAGCAGTACGTGAGAAGGAAGACAGAATCTCCTCACAGACAGTCTGGAACTGGAAGAGCTGTGCTAGAGAAGCAAGTTCAAGGGTCAAGTGTGGTTGTTAAGAAGTATCAGTAAAGAAGATGATTTTGCAAATGTCACTTCAAATCTGGTGACCAAAGCTAATGAGGATTCTAAAATTACTAGGAAAAAAGAAAGAGGGAGAATGAGATAAAATTTATAGTGCCCTGTTTCTGTTCTGTTACCCATTTTGCATAAACCGGAAAACAGCAAAAGTTGATTATTCTCTTGCATATTTTATAAATAAAGTCAGAAAAATGTGGATAAAAGTCTTGGCTGAATTCAAAAGATCTATTTTCATTCAATTTCTGTGCATCTGTTCAAAGTTGTCTCTATCTTTTCAAGTGTACTAAAAATTGTTTTCTATAAATATTTTTCATTGTTTCTGGTGGCAGCTGTTAGCATTTTCTCACACACAACCTTAACAAAGGAATCCCAAAGCAATCCTAAATAAGACAAGTTATTGCATGTGTGAGTAGAAAACAGCTGTTAACACTAGTCTAGGTGTAGCTGCTACAGTGATGGAGAGGTGATTAAAATCCAAACATGCTGTTTGGCTTGTGTCAAAAATCGTTGGCCAGCAGGACCAGGGCAGGGATTGTCCCCTGTACCGGGCATGGTGAGGCCACACCTCAAGTGCTGTGTCCAGTTCTGGGCCCCTCAGTTTAGGAAGGACATTGAGGGGCTGGAGCAAGTCCAGAGAGGGGCAGCAAAGGTGGTGAAGTGTCTGGAGCCAAGTCCTGTGAGGAGCAGCTGAGGGAGCTGGGCATGTTAGCCTGGAGAAAAGGAGGCTCAGGGTGACCTTACCACTCTCTACAACTGCCTGAAAGGAGGCTGTGGTCAGGTGGGGGGAGGTCTCTTCTCCTGGACAGCCAGGGGCAGGACAAAAATGAATGGCCTCAGGATGCTCCAGGGAAGATTCTGGTTGGACACCAGGAGGAATTTCTTCATGGAAAGAGTTGTTAAGCACTGGAATAGGGTGCTCAGGGTGGTGGTGGAGTCACCATCCCTGGAGATGTTTAAGAAGCTACTGGAAGTGGCACTTGGTGCTGTGGTTTTGTTGACAGCTGGTGATTGTTCAAAGGTTGGACTTTATCACCTTGGAGGTGTTTTCCAACCAAAATGTTTCTGAGATTCTGTATTTGATTCTGTTTTTAAATGCTGTGACTTGGCTTTAAACACTGGTCAGTTTGAGTAAGGCCATGTTAAGAATTCCTTCAGTTTATTCTAAAAATTAAGAGAACTTGGAGAGGTCTGGTTGGGCTGATTCAGATGTGCAATGTAGTTAAATCAGTCAGTGAAATAGCTGAATTCTTCTATGCCAGACCACAAACTCCGTAGACTGCCAGCACTGAAATACTGGGGTAGAAATCCTTTTCTGGGACATTCTGATACAGTCCACTTTGAGAAAACCAAGCTGTGTAGTTTCCATCATTTTCTTCATCTAAGAATATAACTTAAAATGGTGCTGCATGGCGGGTCAGAAAAAACCCTAACCCCATCTTTTTTTCCTTCATTTATAAAGCTTGAAGCAACATCTGAAAATGTAGACTGTAGATGTTTGGAGGGTAGTACAAAAATAGGAATTTAGATTGGAAGTTATTGTTTCTGATTCAACTTCTTTTTCTATAGATTATAGAAAAAGAAATGTGAAACGCATACTAATTTGCTATTCTTAGCTTTTATTTTTGAGTTTTGTTCTTGCATGTAATTGTTTGAACAGACAAACTATAATCCCCCTCCTGAAAATTGTAACTGTGCAGAGAATTATAACAGTTTTATCTCAAAGAATATATAAAATTACAGATCAGCATCAGCTGAACTATAAGCAAAGGTTGTGGACACTTATTTTCAGTATTGTAAATTGAGAAAATTAGCATCCTGAAAAAAAATGTTTAATTACCTTATCTATGGAGAAACATTTAAAAGAAAGTATGTGAGGAAAATCCCAGAAGGTTTCTGCTGTGACACAAATCAGAACTGGTTATCATTAGAAACCAGTAATAGGCAGTAGCACTGTGTAGGAATAAAAGCAAAATTCACTTACAAAAGCCTGTGTCTGGTTTTTCAAGATGCCTGATGTTGATTTCTTTCCTATTGTATGATATTTGCAAAATCTTCTAAGCCTTTGGAATTAAAAGCCATACTTTGGCTGATAGCCAGGTTTTTCAAAATACTGCATGTTTCTGAAAAGTATCAATATTATGTGGCCAGTGGCACTTTACCATAGGATTATCTAGATGAGGCTCTTGCCACTTTAAACTGAAAAAACATGAGAACAGCTTGGCAAAGTGATTCCTGATTTATGTATGCATGTCAGCACTTCACAAGTACTAAAATGTAGCATTTGCTGATTTGCATGCTGATGCCCTAGCTGGAAGATATCAATTTAACTGCCACTGCTTTATTGGCTGCTGGGTCAAGCTTCTCAATACATTTTATAAAAGTGAAACTGTTTTATCAGTCTGCTCCTTTTTTCATTCACCATATGGAAACTAGTATGATCTCTTCAGCACAGTATCACTGTGTGCACGAGCATTGCCTGAAACACCACACACCTGAATTTGGCAGTTGTCCTTGCCTCATCTTTGTGTCTAAATTTGTGCCCTTAACCAGCAGTCCTGCTGTTCACAGTCATGACTGGGAAGGTCTCCTAGTCCAGCTGTGTGGATACCTTGTCACAGATTACTCAGAAATGCAGGGTGAGGTTTCCTTGCTTTGTTTCTCCCTGCAGAACATCTGAATATTCCACGGGGAGGTGCTTTGCAGCAGTTGTGCAGCACAAGGTTGGGCGTGTAATGCAAGGGAGCTCCTGTTTGCTGCTTTTCCAGAAGAAGCCTCCAGATTTAAGTACTCTGTTGATTTCATTCAAGCACCAGAAATGCTTTCATCTCTTTGGCATCCAGCCTGTTATTTCTCTGCTGTGCCACCTGATGGTGCTTCATAAGGAGAAGGGCTGAGCTGAAAGGATGTGAAGGAGTTGCAATTAAACTGTGCCACAAAAGAATATGTTCATTGGGCTGAAACCAAGACAGAGATTTCAAAATAAAATATCACCTGGGAGCTGGGGTGTTGCAAGAGCTGGCATATCTTTGTATAGGGAACACACAGCATCATGGCTGCCAAAATAGTTTGAATTTCAAACTCTAGAGTTCAGCTGAGCAAATCACATGGTTAGAGGCTTTAAAAATGTATGATAGAACAAACTCTACTGGGTGTTCCTTATTTAGAGCTAATTAGGCTACCTTGACCTGCAAAGAAATTAGACTAAGAGTTGCTGGGAACAGAGAAAGTATTTTTATTTCAGTTTTTGTCCTGGAGGGACAGTTTTTGTATGGCACCCTTCCACAGCATTGATTTTGTGGAATATATTATTATTATCATGCATGTATCATTTTGATTTACTAATTAGATTACTGTAGCTCTAGAAGGTAATGAGTCTGCTTGATTATTCCCTTTTTATAGCCACAGTAGAGTTTGAGAGGAAGAAACAGAACCCTCAAGCAATCTGTAAAATCTTCTGTGCAATCCACTTTTTCTCCTGCTCCTATTCCTCTTTGCAGTGCTGGCAGTGATAAATGGGGAGCAGAGAAATTAATGAAACTCAGTATTTTTGAAAGCTTGTTACTCTCTATACCACCCATCTGTATTGCTTAGTGTGGCAAAAAGAAAATATGCTGGGCTTAAACTAGACATGTTTTAAAAGTGGAATCTTTGTACAGGTCAATGAAAAAAAAATAGAATGCAATGCAAAGGACAAATGTTTGCTGACACATTTATAAAATGCAAAAAACCAACCCACTAGCAACAATGTTGTAGACTGTATACATACATTTGTAGTGATTTATTCTCATGACTAGTTGACCCATCTTTAAAATATGGAATGAATAATTTTTTGGCTTGGCAGAAGATGTGAAAAATATTTGGATTTGTGTTTTGGGTGCATTGTTTTGGGTTTTGATTTTTTGGGTTTTTTTTCCCATTGTCCTTGCTTGGTTTTGTTTTCCAAATTATTGTGAGATAGGATAAATGCTTCACTGTGTATTTTCTAAGAAACTAAGGGCATGAATTTGCCACAAATTTATATATTTTTAGCTGTATTTTGCCATTTTAGGAGGCACATAACATCATCATGATAAATATTAAATTATTTTTTCTTAATCACATTTTTAGAGACAGAGATCAGAAATTCCAGTGTTTTTCAAACCAAACAGTTTTATTTTGTCATGTGGGCTTCCCTTCCAATATCATTTCCAGTTTGCTACGTGCTTTTGGAAATGGGAGGGCTAAGACTGTGCATGGTATTTGAAATATGGGTGCAACATATATTGGGTTATTGACGGTGTTTGTACTTTCTATTCTATTTATTTTCTTTTAAATTCAAGGCATCTACTGATTCCCTCTTTCACAAAGTTTCTTTGAGACTACACTAACTTATAATCATACAAGACTAAATGGATTATTTTTGTGAATTGAATTCCCATTCTAGCGCTCCTATTCCTGACCTTAGTGGCCTGCTCTGAAACCCAAGAGACTGCTAAATCTTATCTTGTGCTCACCTGAGATTTTTATTCTGTGTCAAATTGATTTAAAAGCATGGCTATGAACTTATTTATTCCTGAAAGTGTTAGTTAATCCATAAAATTTGCATGACTTCACTTGAGTTACACAAAGTAACTGTTTTTAAGGAAAAACAATCAAGTATTTTTGTAATGCTAATGCAAGCAGCAGAAACTCAGAGTTTTTCACAGGAAGGTAACTGACCAGGAATTAAATTCTTGGCTTGGTGAAGGAAACAGTGATGTTTCCATTGGTCTCAGGGATGTATTCCCTGTGAGCTTCTGAGTAATTTCAAAATACTGAATGGGTTTCTGAACATTGTGGTTGTCTTCAAATGTACCTTTTGAAGAAAGAAAAGACAAAATGCCCAGGTTTATCTGTCTCCCCCATGGGCCCGTGGTGAGGGCACTGACAAAGCCCAAGTGAAGTGGTCACACTGCTCCCCCCTCTCTGTAAACTCAGGTTCCCAAAAACCCAATATCTGAGCATTGTCAGACTGAGTCAAACTGCAAGGGATGGGGTGATGTTTATTTGGGGTAACTCTTGGCACCCTATCAGTTTATGTGTTCTCCTACTTAAGGATTTGTTCTTCAGTAGAAAGCAGCTCATTAGAACACTATGGGGAAGATTTTGTGTTCTTCTTTGAAACATGTTGAACATTTTGAATAAAAGAGTAATTATAGTTGTTAGAGTCGGCAGAACAATGTGAAGTCATTTTACTCAGAATGATATGCAAGCACTTGTCAGCTTGCCATTCAGAGGAACCTTTTAAAATGCCACAGTAGTTACTTTCTAATTGCATAAATATTAAGTCACTGGAACACAATTAAAACAATCATTTTCAGGGAAGGATTCTTGCATTTCGGTTTTGACCACAAAATCCATGGCAGAAAATCTGTGTGTTTCTAGAAAAGCACTAAAATAACATTCCACTTAAGACAGGTTTCTTTCTTAAATGGCTGTTAGGAAAAAAAAAAAAAATCCCATGCCAATCACCCCCTCCAGTCCTGCTGTAATATTGTACTGTCCATAGTAATATCTCACAGTAACCTATTTTAAAAAGTGGGTAAAATAGAAAAGAAAACTCTTATGCCAATGCATCCATTTTAGGAATCTTCACAATGTGCAGGAAAAGCTGTATTTTGTTCCAGTGGTTTGGGGGTTCTCTGTTTGCAGTTTGCCACCTGTGATGGATCCCTGCACCACACCGAGCCAGCACTGGGAAGCCCCAGGGTACCTGAGCCATGTTGAATGCACTGTGCTATTAGATTCTAAAATGCTTAAATACCAAAATCACTGCTGGCACTGCTGGCCCTCATTTTCACAAATCAGGTGTTTCTGTGTGATGTAATCCCACTGATTGTTGCTGAGGGCACATAGTACAGGAGGACAGATTTTTAATCCCCATTATGTCTGTGTAAATCCAGCCAAAGTTTATTGAATTCAGTGGCATTCCGGGTGAGATTTTCTCTGGTACAACAGGGCAGAATTTGGGTTATGTTCTGGTTTCCTGCAGTCTTCTGTGCTGCTCCATGCTGGCTGCAAAAAAGGCACTGTGCAGCTCAGTGCCTCCCAAAGGCAGAAGTGCTCCTTGACATTTGAGCTCCAGCTCATGGGGGTTTTGCTGCCTCTCTCCTCTCCAGTTTCTGCAGGCTGACTGCATTCATCAGGATGCTGTATTATAAAAATAGACTGGTTACTAACACATCCATAAGTCACTTCATTTAGAAACAATACCTGGACTTTTTTTGGTGGGGATTTTGGGTGAGTGGAAAGAATTGCATGAGAAAACCCCAGGGCTCTTTTGGTAGAGTATCAGCTTGGCTTTTAGCCAGACCCCCATGAAACTGGGGATGTAAGTAAAGCTGCTGTGAAAATACCTTTTTCTGTGAAATATACTTGAGGTTGTTGGCTCTTAGAGGATGTTTGCCAAAGCCCACTACCTTTGATTGAACCCTTGCCAAACCCACCCTGTTCTCAGCTGCACGACATCACGTGTAGCCTTTTCCCCAGTGAAAAAGGAAAATGTGCAGTTCAGACATCCAGAAAACTTTCAGCAGACTGTCAAGGCATTGCTGTCATCAAAAGTTAAACCAGCTCCATATCCAGAGGGAATGTGCCCTGAGAATGGGGTAGTTATTATGTTTAGTACATAATATAGTTTTCATCTTGAATGGTAGCACAGAGTTGCTGGTCTGTATTTGTGCCCAGATGTGAGAGTACTTTTTGGGGGACAGAGTAATCTGTGGGTAGCACAGATAGGTTTGCATGCAGTAGTTAAATATTATTTCTTACAGCACACACACACACCCCAATAAAAGTTGACTGCAGGAATGAGGAGATTCTTTGTGAAAACACATTGAAACACTGAAGATTATCTTCACAGTAGAGAGCCTACAGCAAATTACCTGACACTCAGGCTGTTAATTAAGAGTCTGAAGCAAGGCACTATGTTTAAAATACTAGTCATGATATTACTAACCTATTTTTTCACACAAAAAGCTCGAGGATCTTTCCTATTCACTGAATAGATTAATGAAAAATCATGCAGTTTGAGGTTTACACTCATGATTTTTTCTCTGTTAATTAGAAAGCCACATTACACTTCTTGATAATTTTCATAAAATTCCCTGAAATTCAGCTGTAATGATTAAACTAGGGCTTAGTTTAAGTATGTGCTTTTTTGGTCTGTGCAGGAATGTTGGGACTGATGGGAAGGGATATGAGAGGGTCAATGACCAAAAAAAATAGAAAAAGTGGCTGTGGGAGCAAGAAAATTATTCATTAAAGAACAAAGCAGGGTCAGCTTATCAGGAAGGTCAGAAAAGTGCCCTTTGAAGGATTTGTTTGACAATGGCATGAAGACAAGTCCTTGTGAGGAATACTGGAAGCTAAGTGTAGAAGGTTTGTGCAACACAGCAATTTCTTACATCAAAAGTGAATTGGGTGAATGTGTTTTGATTAATCAATTTTTTTCTTTACTTCACTGGGACAGTATCTTTTCACATGGTAAAATTTGACTTTGTTACACAAAACAGCCGGTGTGGCAGGGCATTGAGGGTATTCAACTGTATAAAAACAAGGAAGATCTATACTTTTAAATTTTATAAGAGTTCTATGGGGAAAACTGTGGCAAGAGTTTCTGTTTCTGGAAAGTGTGTGAGACTGCACCATTTTATTTATTTTTTTAAATGGAGAGTGAAATGGGCAATCTCACAGGTGTAGTCTGTGATTGTATGTAGGGACAAAAAGTGTATCCTCCCACCAACTGTTCACTCAGTGGTAGATTTATGTATTTAATGCATTGCTTTATCTGTCTCAGGGGAAAGAATATAATAAACCTCAAGAATATAATAAACCTCGTGTCTTTAAAAAGAACATGCCTTTGTATTTAGCCCACAGACAATCCCCTGAAGTCTAACTTCATCAGAGGCTTTCAGCAGCTGGAACATTAATCAGGGCAGGAATGAACCCAGAGCAGAACATAAGCAAATGGGGAGAGTCTGAAATATTCAGGGTGTAGTTGGGAAAACAAGATCAATGCTGATGTCTGTGACACTGTTAGCTTCCCTCAGTCTGTCTCTCTCTTTTTCACGTTTTTTGTTCTTATGGCTTCACTTTAGGTCAGGGAATTCTTTGAAAAAGAATCAAAACCTTGACCAAGTTTATAAAGGCTTTATTTGAATTATTCCTTTAAACAAAATATTGTGCTTTAGATTATTAAGGTTCATGGTCATTCTTTCTTCTCTAGCCTGTGGAAAATTGTGCTACCTACACTTACAGACCTGTCTGAAAGTGGTGTCAGCTCTTTTGGGATCATGACAAGTAAATTCAGAAAGCCCTGAATAAAGATGAAATACTCTGGTATTGAACATGATATTCCACATTGTATCTTTGCCACCAAGCTCCTTTTCCACTTGGTCTGAAGTGATAAAACTGTAATTTGGACAGAACACAGTTGGTGAATTGATTCCCAGTCCTAGCTGTGGATCCAAGGCACAGCATCACAGTGGGCCCTTGAGTCACTGAACTGCAGCAGCAGCTGCTAAAGGAGGCACAAATTCTTCCCCCTGAGCTTGTATGGACATTTCTTTCTGTAGTGCATTCAGTACTGTTGTTCCTCCTGCATATTTCCAGCTTCCCTAAAATCTGGGTTACATAAAGCACTGGGCACCTCATTAAATGCAGCAGGAACCAACCTGGTCGTGAGTGTACAAAATGGACACACAAGGAGTAAAAACTTGCTCAAGGTCAGTGTGAGCCTGTGGCTGAGCCAGGTGGAGAATTCAGGTGCCCCAATGCACAGTACAGTGCATTTCCTCTAGGATGCAACATCATTGTTGTGCAGATAATGCAGTAAGAAAATGAAAGGGAAGAGGGGGGGTGATAGGTCATCTGGACTGTGGATCACCTCTTTTTCAGCATTAGATGAATAGCAAGGTCCTCCACCAAGGTACTGAGGCAGTTACCCGTGCTTTAGGTGTGTGTGTTACTGCTGGTGCTTTTAAAATACACAAGAGAAAGGGCCATGCAGACATTTTTGAAGCTTACATGAATGTTATTTTATTTTAATGTCAAGTGCATGTTTTGATCTGTTACAATTCAGCATCCACGCATTGATCTTGTCCTTCATACCTTCTCAAAGACTGATGAGAATACCTTTTACCACAGTGTTGCATTGGGGTCACACCACCACAGTATTCCTGGGTGATATTCTGGGATCTCAATAAATACATGGTCTTCCTTTCACTTTTTTTAAAGAGAAGAAAATTCAACAAGAGAAACTTTATAGCAGTGATGACATTTAGCCAGCACTTTCTAGGCCTGTGTCCTCATCAACTTGGCATGCCTCAATTTGAGCAGAAATTGTTCTTCATTAAAGGGATTGTTTGAGGTTAACTAAGACCAAGGAATTTGAAAATGACACTGTAGCAGCTGGGTCATCTGAGGATGTCTTTGACCATGTGTTTTTCACAAAGAGACACGTGAGGCCACGTTGTAGGTGCCCCTTATAGTTTTGAGTTTCAAAAGCTTGTGTCCCGAAATGGTCTATGACTCACCTGTATGTGCAATGCTTGCCCTTGTGACCAGAGGATTTTATTATTTTAATGACCTTCTAACAGAGCTGCCAGCAATTCTTCTTCAGAGTTTCTCATTTGTTGAAAATTCAGCTGTCTGCTTCCTTGCTGAAGTCAGCAACTGTGCCTGTTCTGCTGTTACACGGACAGATTGCCCTTAAGCTGCCCCTTTGTTTTTGAAGACCTTAATGGATATGCCACTTGGTTTTGTTTGCTTTTCTTTGAGCCTCGTGCCTTGAGATTTTCCTCCTAGTGATGTCAAAACAGTAAAGAACCTAAAGCTGTATTTTGTCTTCAGTAGCTTCTAGGAAATTAATTCCCCTTCAACTAAAATGTTGCTGTATTCTCTCTCTCTTACACTCTTCTATGCTGATGATTGCTGAATGTACATCAAGTTTGAATGTAAAACTTGTGCTTTATTCACTTCTCTTTGACAGAGAGGCATTTAGAAAATACAGTCATTACATTTCGTAATGGTAGTGTAGGCTGGAATAGTCCTTCAGGCCAAGAGCATGGTGTAACCAGAACTGTTAGTTTAGAAAATGGGCCATGAGAGTCAACTTTGACCCAAGTTTACAAGAGGCAGAGTGCAAATGTGTAACTAGATGTGGGTGTTAGCCTCAGAACTTGGAACATCTGGAAGCATTCTAATCTGAAAACAATTGACCATAATTTTAGAACGTGTAGCTCTTTAGGAGAAGCAAAGTTCTGTAGTATTTTGGTTGACTGATTTGGTAACAATCTCAGGCCCTGGTTTTAAGGGGACTCCAAAATTTCTTTAGGGCAGGCAAGAATTCTGATTCAATTATCCTTGATTGCTCAGTAGCTGAGCAGGTGACAGGCACCCTCATTACCACCTTTCAAGTTGTCTCACCATGTCAAGTGAGTACCAGAAGTGCCCACTGCCTTTCAGGCTTCCTTCATCTCCTGCAGTCCTGCTCAGCTCCTGCAGGCTTCTCCTGAAGCTTGGAAGTGCCTCAGGCTTCCAGTACCGAGACTGTCTTATGATAAGGAATGAGGTAGAACAGCATTTGAACAGCCAAGTGACTTCCACGTTTAAAACAGGAGGGCTGAACGCCAAGAGTGGCAACCCTTGGGAATTTGGAGGTGAGCCTCTGACCTGCATTGCCCTTGGGGAGGCTGGCACCATGGCATTGGTTTAACTAAACCCTACCAGTCCAACACCTGCTAGTGCCCGTGTTCTACAGAGCAGGAGCCCAGCTCACTTCTAATTAAAAATCAGGATTTAATCTGAGTGGAGATGAGCCAGAACAATCATCTTACTTCCTTTCCTCCCCTTCTTTACTACATTTCTGTTTCATTTGCTCTCACGTGGTCTGTTCTGAGGTGAAGCAGGTGGGTGGCAATCATGGGATCCGAGATGTGCATTTCATTTGTAAATATTTCCAAGTCACCAAAGTTTTGTTTATTGCTTCATGGTTCTACTGCAAGAGTGCCTCCACTCCGTTTTCTCTTTAGGAAGGGGAGAATCAAACTGCTTGGTGAACGGCTGAAGGATGCTTTCTTTGTCTGTGCAACTGTACCCACCGAGAGGACCAGAGCAGATTGAGAAGCTGACCATATTTTGAACATGTTACCTATTTCTTTGAGCTGTGAGTAACCTCCTGAGAGGTGACACACTTACAAAAGTAGCTCTCCATCTTTTTTGCCACAAGCACTGTCTTGCTGAAAATAGAATCCTCAGGAAAAGCAGAAGACAGTGACTGCAACTGCTCGGAGCCGCCTCACACCATCCACAGAAAATATAAAACCCACAACGTATGCTCAGCTGCTGGTACCAGCTGCCACATTCATTATAGTAATTGCTGCCATTAGTGTGCTATTAATATTTCTCTTACAAAATCGTGCAAGAAATCGAGTGAAAATGCAAAGTCTGCTCCGTCTGCAACCGTTTGTATTCTTTGTGGGTCAGATCTCACCAGCCACAACTCCTAGCAGTGCTGTCCTCCAAGGAGACAGTTCTTAGGAGGAATTTCATTTCCCTGAGTTGCTTGTGCAACTTTCATTTTGTGCTGCAGGAGAGAGGCAGCATGTACATTTGGGAGGGCACAGGGAGAGCTGCTGCAGGATCTCCTTGTCTATTGCAGCAAGTCTGTCACCTTGCAACAAGCAGCAGGAAGATTTCTGGGCCTTTTCTGACTTTGGTGTAGCTTTGTACAACTTGAAGACCCTGGAGCTGGCAGGAAATGCAGCCTTTTACCAAAAGGGCCACGGCTAGGTCTGAATAGGTGGCTTAGCCTCCAGGCTGAAGGCAGCATGCCAAACCACCCTCAGATGTGGATCTGAGGTGATCTCATTCTGATCATTGTGCAGTGCTCCTATATCAGCTCCTCATCATCAATATATTCCTAGAATGGCTTTATTGTGGACCAGGATTTGGCCCTTTTTTTGGTGGATTTTATCTTCCCTATCTCTGACTTTTCTCCATTTCTTTGGGGAAATTCTCATCTATGAAAGTGCCATTGAGCCAGAACCTTTTAGCTCATGAGTGCCAGCACTTGACAACAAGTAGCTGAAAAGAAACCTGTTCATTTCAATTTTCTTTTTTGGTATGAAATATTGCAGTGGAGAAAATTGCTGACCTATATGACATGTTCATCTGAACAATGAATGATGAGCTGAGAAAAGACTAGTTAATTTTTCTAGTTCACATCACAAGAAAATGCAAAGTACTGGAGAAAGTTGCAATATTGGTGGTTTGTGGTCTGTGCCACTTTCCACCGCTGTGAAAAAAAAGATTTCAATAGAAGTATATTGGAGGTAAATATTGATTACTTGGAGGTCAGTTAATAACTCAGGACTGTATCAGTACTGTTGTCTGCTGTGAAATGCTTATGCTAATGCTGCATCCATGGCTATGACATGGCTAGTTCATGGTGGCTCTGCATTTGTGCTCTCTTAAGCCTGTCCATTTACAAGGAAAATTCTCCAGCACTCCACGTTGTACATAAAATGTGAAAAGCAGAATCCTAAAGATAAAATCCAAGAGGCAGATCAAAACAGTTTCAGTTTATTGGGAACAGTAAAGTTTCCAGAGCCAGTGCTGCAGCATTGGAGAAGCATGGCACAGCGCAGGGATGCACAGGCTCCTCGGTGCAGGTGCTGTTTTCACAGTGCTGCAGCTCTACTTCCAAGCATTAAGAAGCAATAAGTGTGATTTTATTTCTTTCAGCTTCCAAAGATGATTGGTGCCTGCTTAAACAGTGGTTCCTCCTGCAGGGATAGGTGTCCATCCTTTATTTGGCAGGGATACTGTCTCTCTGAGGCGTGTGAAAGAGCCATTCCCACGCTCTTTTCATACCTTTCTTCCCTCTGCCTGGGGGGCAGAGGAAAAGAAAGGAAAGCTGGTTCTGGGAGTTTCTTCATTATTCTGGATTTCCCCTCCATCCTCGCCCAGAGTCAGCTTGTTCACCCTCCGGGCTCAGTGAGAGGGAACTTGTTTGCCCATCAGATAACTCGACTCTCACAGGAATTTCATGCACCCTCAGAAGTGGAGGAAGGTTGTACTCAAAGTGAACTCTAATCTAGGACTAGACCTGAGTACATAATTTGTGCCAGCCAAAAAGCAATCACCTCAAGGAGAAGGAAAATATAAAATTTGATGGATTTCAAATGAAAGCAGTTTATTCCAGAAGTGTCATATGTAGCCCTGACTGAAGCAACAAGGTTTGAGGGAGACCCTGGTTAAGTTTTAGCAGCTCATCATTAGTACTGCATCTGTCATGTTTTATGATGACTTAGTATTACAGAAATAAGGGACCAAGCTCTCAGCTGATGTAAATCTTCACTGCTCACTCCAACTCAGTGAAGTTCTGCTAGTCCCTTTGGAAATCTGGAGTGTTATTTGCAGTTTTATTGTTGTACACAGTATTTTCCCTGCTTGCAGAGGCTTTGCAGTATGTATTTCAACTAATATAGACAATGTTGATAAATTCATCTGAATGCAGAATCTTCTCTGCACGTTAATAACGTTAATTTAGTCTCACCAAAGGAGGAGTACCTGACCTTGCATTGCTAATGCAATTAAAAATACTGAAGAGATCTTGGTACAGTATTAGCTGTTAGCACTGCAGTTCTTCCATCAAAAATGTAACATGATGTTTATGCTGCTACAGAAAATTCAGTTCTATTAATTCCTTAATTGCATCCTTTCCATATGAGAATGACCAACAATTTGTCTTTGATCATCAATTTGATGATTTCTGCTTCCTACAAATATCTATCTGCAGTGTCTTAGGTCTGAGGAGTTGAACTGATCTGTTCATTTGCAAAATGACATTTGATGTGACCTCTGTTTCGCTTCTGTCCTTATATTTTCATCCCACTTCTTCCTACAGTTTGTTGATCTGAGCCAGGCATGTAGTGCTTGATTTTCAGGGCACTCTGCTTCTGAGATGAGAGGGGACAGAAGCATTGTCAGTCACCCCTAGCTGGGAGTAAAAGGAGGAAAAACTCAGCAACGTTCACAAATTTGGCCTAAAAGAGAGACCTGAATATGTAATGGTGTGCCCTGGCAGCCTGTCTTCAAATAGACCACGCTGGTCTTAAATCCAAATCCTGTGTGCCAGCAATCTTAGACTCAGAAATTGAAAAGCTTTGGGCTTGAAATCTGATTTAAATTTAAACCATAATTGATTTTTTTTCTCTCATTTTGATTCTTATGAACAGATGGACTGTAGCTGGCAGTTGCCCTTGAGGAGTCTTTAAAAATGTAGTTCTGTGAACTGTTTCCCTGAAGATTGATACAGCTGCTATTTCTTCAGCTATCTCTGAATCATCCTCAATTACTATATGTCTTTATAAAATAATTATAGGTTTTATCCAGTAACTGAGCTTGGCTCTGTACTTTTCATAAAACACTTATGCAGAGTTGGTTAGCAAAAGAGATGATTTAACCCAAGTTTTCAATTGCTTAGCTTTGAATTTTGTTCTCTTATTCAATGTTTTGCTATTATGTAGAAGCTATATTTTCTTGAAACTGAAATGAAAAGGGTTTTGGCTCCTCTATCCATCTCTTTACACTTACTAATTTGTCTGTCAGAGTAAATCACACACAGCATGAACTTAGGAGAGTTATTAGTTCAGATGAAGCTATTCAGACTCAAACAAATAAATAAATTATGATCTTGCCCTGCAATGTGTCTGCTTGTGCAAACGTCAGTCCACTCTTCCCCTTTCCCTCTTCATGTATAATGGGGAAATGCTTTGTAGAAAAAGATCAGCTGGAGAAAAATGCAAGCTGAGAATGAACAGAATGAAAGTACTTGACATTAGCTGTGGATGACAAGGTGATGGAAGCTGGGGGGTAGCCATGTGAAAATGTCGTACAAAGGTGCAAGGTCAGTTCACAATCTCATCTGATCCTTGCCCCTCTGTACCTCCAGATACATCTTTGAGAGTGTCTTGGGCAATGACAGAGGGGAGGGCATTAGGTGAACCTCTGACACAGTCAGATGTCCAGGCAAGACAGCTGCTCACACATTAAGGCTGGCAGGTCTCTCTCTCCCTGCAGGTGCCCTAGGACATTTGGGCTAGAAAGCATTTCGCTAAGAAAATGTTTAGTTCCCTCTGCACCTTCCATTTTTTTGCTGCCCTTGAGGACATCTTTTACTCGTGGCAGAGATTGGGCTAAAGCACCAATCTTTCTTCTGAAGAAATGTGAGGAATTTGGGAGCCATATAGCTTCCATGAGCATTTATAGAATGGCACAGTGGGGATTGTTCTTATTTCAAGGTGAGTTACAGGTTATCAGAAGTGTTGTCAGTAAAAGATTTTCAGCTTAATAGAAGCTGTATCTCCATCTTTGTTTTCTGTATTATTTTGTTGCACATAACCTGGAATTTACAGGCACTGTTAAGGAGGATTGCATGTGCTAATCTTTTGCCTGGAGGATTTTTCAGCGTGTATCTCACTGAAATGAAGAATGGAAGGAGTCTAATCCCTAGCTTCCTTTCAGTCCATTTTGCCCAGTGGCTGCTGCTGGAATTTTGCAGGGTTTCTTAATAGAAGTTGCCACTTCCATCTGGGTGTGTTCATAATAACCTCTGGATTCTGGTGTTTCTAGTACCTTCAAGTCCCTCAAGAGTGAGTGCTCAATAGGCACATCAGTAATTTGGGCCTTCCTAAAAACCTCACAGAATTCACTTAAATACAGTGGCTTACAAGTTCATCTTAGCGTAAGTGATCCAATTTATTTTCCATGTTTGCTTTTTGTTTGTTTATTTGTTTTGCTCAGCTCCTCCTCCAGATAATGGCACTTAGAGGGTAGACAAACACATTTGGGGGCTGTCCTGCATCACACTTTGGCTGCCTTGTGTGTTTATGCTGTAAACATTGCACAAGGAAAGAGAGACCTAAGGGTGAGGTGACTTGTTCAAAATCACATAATGAGGTCTTGGACTCATTCAGCTGAAATTCAGTCTCATATGCTCCTGCAATTAAATTGCAGTTTGCTGCCTCCTTTGATGCTTTCCTTTGATGCCTGGAGTTCTCTTACTCTTCAGGGACTACAGGTGTTCATAGCACTACCTTTATTCATTATTATTTTCTTTTAAATAAAGGGGAGATAGGTTGCCTCAGAGATGCAGCTGATCACAAGATATGAAATGTAACTCGAGCGCCTTTAGAAAGAAATATGTGATGTTGAAAACTTGGCATTTTTCAAGATAAATATATTGAATCAATTCTGCTCCTGAGATTGCAATTGAGACAGAGGCACATCTCCCTCTGTACCTGCTTAGAATTCACTTCTTGTCAGTGGGGAATGAAAATAAGTTATATTCAGGGACTCAAACCATTGATTGGTAGGTGTTAAAAGAGCCCAGGCTTTCCATTTTAAGTTTGGTCAGAATGTGCCTGTGTCATGTAAGCAGGCAGGAGTACTCATACCACTCAGTGTTTTTTACAGCTGCTATTCTGCAGGAGTAAGTACACTGATGTCAGGGTAGGGGATATATGCACAGACCCTCTGGTTTACTGGCACCCTAAAGTCTTACTGGTGGACAGTGAAGTTTTCTTAAAGCAGGATGCCAATATGAAAACCTAAAAATTTTCCAGTACTCTTTTTCTTATTTTCACCAAAGGTTTCATTTAGAGGAAAATCACATCCACACAATCTTCCAAATATTTGAATTCATTAACAATTTTCTCTAAATTTCCATAGTTAATTGCAAAAAAAAAAAATTGTATAAGAGAAAGATGGCACTTACTGATATTAGGAGAACCTGGTATAATATATCTTGAGGCTGGGGTTTTCCTCCTCTCAGAACCCCTACCCTGATCATGTCAGGCTGACCACAGGCTATATTTGCAAAGATTATTCCACCAATTCCAGTGGAAAGCCTGGAAATGTCTATTTATTGGCAATCATTTCCTTACAAAACATATTTTTCATCTGAGTCTCCCCTACAATGTCTTATTTCAATGGTATAATGCATTTAGGTCAGTTGAAATGCCTGCACACAATGTGAGTAGCAAAGGGAAAGCCAGGAACTCTTCAAGTGTTTTTTGACAGCTGGGGCAAACAGCAAGGAAACACGTGGCACTCTGTGGGGCTGGGAACTTTCAGCAGAAGTTAGCACCAAAATATATTTTTTTACAAACTGATTTGTTTTTAGATGACAATCTGAAGTCAAATCTGCTGTTCAGAAAAATATGCAGTATGTTTCCTTTCAAGGGCTGCTCATTTACTGTGTGAGTGGCACGTGCTGTGCAACAAAATTCATTGCCATGAAGCAGTAAGAAATTAGAAAATGAGAAAATAAAGTATCAATACCCACCAGCTGCTTCTGTCTCATTCCGGTGCCACATCCCTTTGCAAAAGTAATCTGTGACACTTTTCTAATTGAATGACTTACTCCAAGATCCTGTATGTGGTGTTCTTGGAGACTTTTCATTGTTGTGGGGTTGTTGTGGGCTATCAGCCAGCTGATATATGGACCTTTTGTGTGTAGTTTCTGTAATTAGTCCATTAACTGCCACTCTGTCTTTTAGACCTGAGTCTCCTGTTCTCCATGTTTATTTTTATACAATTTCCCTCTCTGTCTTGTTCTCTCTTTTTCAATAATTTGCCTATTACACCTTCATGAACTTTTTCAATGTTTTCTGGATTGGCTGAGTTTTTTCTGTTTCTCCTTGATTTAACTTCCTCCACCGAGTCTTGTTTTTGCTTTGATATTTCTGTATACAGGAAGGCTCTTCTTGTTGAGGTGGGTCTGGAAGAGAGGTAAATAGGAAAGCAAGCCAAGAGGCACATAAGGGAATCTCTCCAGGTCTGTGTCTCACTACATCTCTCATACTCAAGTACAATTCAGCACTGGCTGCAAACAGGCTGCTCCATTACCCTCTCCTCATGTAAAGGAAGACAGTGTGGACAAGGATCAATAAATAGCAAATGTCAGAGTGAGGAAACTGCTCAGCATTTCCTGGGGAAGAGGCTGTGCTGTGGGCACTGTGGGTTCTCAAGGACACTGTTAAATTTGGATTTCATGAGAGGGAGCAGAATCACACAGCAGGTATAGCAGGAGACATATACATATATTTATGTGTATATCAGGTATAGCCTGTGCCATCCACTATGTACAGCTGCTTCATTGTGGCTGCTAGAAGTACAACATGTACATACATTGTAGGTATGTAGAGCACAGCTAAATATACTGCTGTTTTCTGGGAAAGGGGCCATCAGTGGTTTTTGAACAGTTTCCTCATAAATGCAGAAAATCTGCTGGCTTCTGTAATGCCTTCTTCCCCTCAGCTTTTCCTATTCCTTCTTGTTCCTCTTCCAGTCAAAGCATGCTGACCTTCAGAGGTTAACTATGCTGTGCAGAGACCAAGAAATCCCTTCCTAAAGACCTAAACCTCTGTCTTTCCTGAAGAATCTTAATTCTTTAGATCCAAGAAAATGGGACAGAACTGTGAAAGGAAGAAATGTGAACTGAGACACTCCTACATCAGTCATACAGGAATGGGAATGATGGGTGGTACCAGCAGGAAGGCAGTCACAGGTTCTGATGTCCTGAGCTCTCATGCCCTTTACCTTTGTCCTCTCCTCAGCTCTCTCACTAAATCCAGCCTTGTGGCTAAGCTTACATAATTATTATGATTTTTTTTAAGTGAATACATCATATCTTTTCCCAATTCAGATCATCTCCCTGGTTTCCTATTTTCCATAACATGTATCTGTGCATTCACTTAAGGAGAGTTGCATTGTTCTCAGAGTCTCCTTTTGATTTAGTCATAAATAATACATTTTGTGTGAAGCTGGAATCATCCTTGCTTTCAGGCAGGGATAATTTGTAACTTGCTGCACCTGAAGGGTGGTTGGAGGGCATGGTTGCCATCGTGTTACCAATGCTATGACCCAGACTGGAATTACAGTGTTTAGTGCATGAATGAAACAGGCCCATGAACACAGCATGAAGGATGGAAGGAAAAATGCAGTATCCACACAAGGAAAGTGTAACAGGATTTGGCTTGGAAGAAGAACAGGGAACTGTCACTGATAAGGAGGTGCAAAGAAATCCCAAAGAGTCAAAGAAGCAATTCCTGAGTTGGATATTAAATAGTATATCCATAAATATCTATCTATAATAATTTCAGATAAACTGTCTGAAAAGGGTCTGAGAGAACAAAAAAGACATTGGTTTATGCAAAGCAAAATGAAGAAAAAGATGTCACACAGTCATCTCCTTGTATAATAATCGGCACAGGCTCAGGTAATTTTGTATCCATGTAATCTTTTTGGAGTTTACTAGAAAGATGTAAACTATTTGATTGACCTTTGGCTTTAATTCTTACCCCAAAATTACATAAGAAATGTTGCTTTAGGCTATCTGCTGCCATGGAGGAGAAGTCTCTTTGAAGAACTTAATTTTTTTTAGTGGAAGTTTTATTTTAACTTATCTCCAGCAAAAAAAAAAAAAAAAAAATCCTGCCCTGGTATTCTCCAGTGGAAACTGGGGGCTGCCCAGCAAAGAGCAGTTAAACTTTGACAGCCACATCCCCTAGTAAACACTGAAATAAAGCATTTTATAAGAACATGCTGAAAGACAGAAAGAAAAGGGCTCTTTAGGCTGGACATGTTATTAAACACAGTGTCTCACATTTAGCTTATGCTGAGCTCTTTGGCCACGGCTTCAGTCATCCATCGAGGTAAAGTGAAAAACTGTGTGCTGAAATCAATAACATTAATAGCATTTGCAAACAGAAATTCTCAGCCAGCAGTTTAAATTAATTTAGTGCATCTGTGCATTTGAAATTATTACCAGTTCCATTAGATTTGTAATTTAGGGAAACACTGAGTAAGCAAGGAGCTCTCATCTTGTCCTTGTTCTGGGGACCACGGAGGGCTCGGGAAGCGCCTGGCACGCGCTGCCCACAAACTGATTTGTATGCACTGGGCACGGCTGCTCTGGGGAAGATCAACTGATCATCCCCCAGCCCATCCTCAGGCTTTCTGTACAGCTGCAGCCAAACCAAATCATCTAGCTCTTGCCTCTGTTTGTCACCTCTAATGTGAATGTGGCATTTTATGGCGTTGCAAAGATGATGTAGAGCAGTCATATTACGAATAGTGTCACAGGTTGGCCAGAAGTGCAGATGATTGCAGTAAGCCAACTTAATAAGTTGCATAAATTCTGAAGGAAAATCAGGTGTTTCCATGGCAAGATCAAATATATTTAGCCCATGCTACTAGAAAGACTGCAGAAGGACAACAATTTAAATACTTATTTCTGCTCTTTTTGAAAAGTTTTACCAGCTAGATCATTTTAAAGACAGAAAATAAAAATAATAACGTGATAGTATTTAATCTTTAATATAATCTGAAGACTTTGAAGACTGTAGAATGTTTTCTCGCTATAAAAACACTCAGCTATTCTAAAGCTGGTTTCTAATTTTCCAGCTGCTTTGATTCCAAACAAAACCATTCAAATCTTTTTTCTTTGTACAGTGAATTCAACCTCATTTTAATTTGATTGCAGCTCTGTGCTAAAGTGTAACGGAACGTTAATTCTCTTAAAATCTGAGGCTTTTTTTTTCTTTTTTTAAAGAAACTGACTTCTTGGAGTAATCATGTTTGATGGAAGAAATCTAGAGGGTATAAAATGAGAAGGTCATTATCATGATGTTCCATCCGAACACCTATGGCAAAGCACTTCTGGTTCTACTTACAAGTTCTGCTGGGAGCATTTCAATTTTCTGGCTCATTGTCAGGTGAAGTTAACAGCTTTTAAGGGCAGATAAGTCATAACTGAGTTTGAGCTATCTGAAATGGAAACATCCCAGAAATTAGGCAGGATTTTGTTTGCTTTTTTGTTTCACTCCGCTACAGCTAAATATGAACATTTAAAGCTAAACTCTCAGCTGGATAGACAGTTTTAGATGTATAATTTCAATGTTTGGGTGGGTTTTTTTGTTTTAATTTTTTTTTAATAATAACTGGAAGTAATTCCTATGTATACTTTCACAGACTAGTTATGAAGGATGTGCTTAGCTTTAGGTTGATCTTGGGGTTTTGCAGTACTAAGTACAGATGCTTCCTCACCGTGCTGCAAAGGGAGGAGTGTTTAATATGAAGAAACAGTCTGAGATTTTTCCCTTTAGCAGGAAAAGATGTGCTACCATTTGCTAACAGCTTGCAAGAATTTCAGCCTGGCTCTGCCAGTCTGAGTTGGAAGATCCTACTTTTGTCCTGGACAAGGACAAATGACACCTCAGGGTCCTCTACACCTGGGACAAAGGGAGATGCAATATTTTCCCTCTTGCTGGCTGAGTGTAAAATGATCTCCAGAAATGAGATTCTTCCATTGCCATCTATCCTGGGATTCCATGAAAACAAAACAAAACAGTAAAGGAGTCACAACTGAAAATAATTCTTGACTTTTAGAAGGCAAAAAACCCCACCCCAAATTACATCATTTACACGGGCAGTAAACCTGCATTTGGTTTCCTATGAACTGACACCAGTCTTATAGGGAAGAGGCATGTACTTTGGGCAGGGGGATTTTTTTAAAATATGTCTTTTTTTATTTGGTATTATAAGTGCCTTGATTGATATGTAAATAATCTAAGTGGTTCAGAAAAGTCCAAGGAGCATAAGTGCTAGAAATGAGAGCAAATTACAGAGCAAAATTTGGTGTAATCATAAATAAAGGAAAAATAAACCTTTTGAAGCAAAACTTAACTTAAATGAAATAATATGCTGAAATGGCATAGAATTATCCAATTTTGTAATTAAGCTTTGTCATAGGAAAATTCATCCTTCATGAACAATCCCTTTAGGTATCACGATGTAAGAATCATGTTAGAGGGCAGTCAAGCAGGGAGTCTGAAGGGAATATGGAACAGAATCCACTTCTAGTGGCCCCACTGGATTTAGGTAATTGTGCAATGGGACAACAATTCCAAAGATTACAGGACCTTCAGTTATGATGTTCCTAGATTCTCACTCAAGTTTCAGTGACTTCATTACACCACTAAGGTAGTTTGGTTTCCTCTCAGTAACAGGATTTTTTACTTACACTGGAGGTACCCAGTGCAAGACTTTGAGAGAGATGCTGAGTGTGTTACAGGATGTGGTATCAGACTGAATTAAAACTTCTTTAGAAAGTGTTGAAAACAGGCCACCATTGTTGAAAGCAGGCCACCCACACAAGGACAGTGACATATGAGGTTTGATTTCTAGTGCTGGCAAAGGGAGTTTAACAGCTTTCCCTCCTCAAAAGTTAGCATTTTCTCATACTTTCCTATTCTATAGGAATGTGTAGATGTAGGTGTCAGCTTGATGTTAACTGTTAAAGAAACTGGTATTAGACAGGGTCTCCTGGAACTAGGCAAGTTCAAACTGAAGTGACTAAAGAGAAGAATTACCCTAGGTGGCCAGGGAACTCTGTTCTGTTATTGCAGAATAGATTTTATTTCAGGGTGTTACTGATAAGTATTTATACTTCACAGCCTCACAATAAAGAAGCAGGAATGAACTTATTGGAATGAGAATAGATGAAATGCAATAAGGAAAGGTGAGCTTTTATGGAGAGATGGAGAGGATCAACCATGTAAATGCTGCAATTAGTCTTTCAGGTACCAATCTGCTTCCTCCCCAGAGTTTCATCTCCAAATTGTTCACCTTTGCCATAAAATTTTCTTGTTATATTTGAAATTGGGGTATCAAAAATAATGCCTTTTTTTTTTTACTAGGGAAACAAGATCTAACCTGGGCTTCTTTCTGTTTAATGCACAAATGCCAGTGAACTTGGCATAAGCTTCATCCAAAGACCACAACAACAGGCAGAATTACCTCTGTCATGTCTTTGGTATTACTGAAGTGTTCAAGGCCAAAATTACTACTTGGGTCTATGCTTTTTTTCCATTTTTTGAGAGGATTTTCTTATTTTTTGATTTGGGAACATGTTAACACCCTTACTATCATCCCAAGAGTTTATTCTGAATTTGATTCAATGCATTTCAGAACTCATTGGTTGGGAAGAATTATACTGACCCTGATGAATATCAGCTTCACAAAACCTTCAGCTTTTGCATCTGGTCCTGATTAGAGCCTTCTACAGTTTGATTTTCAAGCAAGCAAACAAAATATCCTAGATATTCTCACAACTGATCTAAGCTTTATACAGAGAAATCCATGAACATTTTTAGGAACTTCCAATTTGTAAGGAATACAGATAAATTTTATCTGTATGGTGTGGTTTAACTTCAAATATGATCATTTGATTCTAGATACATTGGAATGGAAAAATCTAAACACAACCACTTCTGTAGGCATGCCAGCACAAACACATCCTTCATTATTCCTTGTCAGTTGGAGCTTAAAATTAGAAAATCTCAAGCCAATAAATGAAAGCTCAGAATCTTTACACATTTATGCCAAATCTGTTCTGTTTGTGCCACTACAAGCTTAAAAAGGCTAGATAGAAGTGTTTCTGCACTGTGCTTCAGCTGACCCAGAGGCAACAAACTGGCAGCTCATGCCCTTTTAAGAGACCTCAAAAATAAAGATTGTTTTATTCTCTTAGGTGTCTCTTGAAAAGGTTGGGAACTGTGAGTCAGGATGTGTGTTACAACCCAGCATAAACCGAGGACAGGTTACTGAGTTCATTACTGCACTTTCCCTTTCCTAAAATCAGCCTTTGTCCAGGTCAGCTGAAAAGGCAAACAAGGCAGGAATTTAATTCAATGCATAACCTGAGTCTATTGTAGCAGCTCTGAGGTGTAGCAAACCTAAGGCACAGGACATGCAGACCTTTCTCTCTGTAGCACACAAGCTCTGAACAGTGCCGTGCTCAGCAGTGCAGATGTAACAGTGGGCCTAGAAAGAAATACAAAGGAATATAGATAGATAAAACCTGCTCTGTAAAAAATACTCTATGCTCTTTTTTCAAATCTGTATATACATTTATGACTTTTTTATGGGCTAAACAATAAAAAAATTTATTTCTCCATCATGGGAAAATTAGACTTAAAAGAAAAGAAGCTGTGCATTTAGGAAAGAGCTTACATCAATTTCTTATTTTACTGCTTTTTTAGGTTCTCCAGGCTTCCTTTCAACAGTGTTTCTGCTTTGATGTCTTGCTCTCTACCCAGATTGCCAGAAGGCTTTCTGTTGCAAATGCAGGTGTTTTCAACTGTTAGATACAGTTGTGTTGTATTATTCATCACCTCGCTATAAAAATGTATTAGTGGGACACTTATTTTACACAGAGGACAAAACAGGGATAATTGGAAGGATGGCAGACTGCATATAGAGGAAGATGTTGCTTTGTGAGACATGTTTGGCAGTGGAGGAGACAGGTTTGCATCTGCCTTGCTGCTGTTTCATGTATCAGTCCTTGAACCTTTAAAGCACAGTTTTCCTAACAGACTGCCTTGCCCATCAGGCTAGGCTGGCATCTGAAACTAATTAAACATGGCTTTTGAGAAGTACAGCTCTATTCACAGAGAGCACCTAGAAATCATCATGGTATGTCAGGGTTGTTTGTTACATGCTGGTGCTTTTTCCTGTTTTTTGTTGTTTTAGTGCTTGGTAAAGACCTGTGTGTGTGAGGCCAGGTCTTCTCTGAGCTGCCTAGAATTACCAGAGATGCCAGTGAATGGATCTGCTTGTCAAGGGCAATCTCGAGGCTTGTTACACTGTAAAATGAACACCTCGGTCCTGCTCCTGACAAGGATTTCTCTGTAACACTTGCCCTGTCATTCAGAGATAGCTCTGTGTGCCACACAGAAAAAGCAGAGGGACATCCAGAGAAGGCTGGTGAGTCGTGACCCTGCTCAGAGTAAGAGATGTGCAGTAACCCTGTTCTTAGTGCTGCCAGCTGCAGAAGACTGGTATTCACCTTTCCACTCCACTCAGCTGTTTCACAAATGGAGGCAGAGCATTACTGGTGAGAATGAACCAAAGCTGGACAGTGAAACCATGTAAAACATATTTATCAAAGATGGTAAAGGGATGAAGGAGACTCAGGGTGGGAGAGGATGTGGAAAAGGGCTGGGGGCATAAATAAACAAACCATTCAAAAGCAGGTAAAATACCAGAAAATTGTTTTCCCTTTCTTCCCATAAAATATTCCTTATCTTTCTTCTACTCTGTCAGCTTTCCCTGGATGGACATTATGCTCAGTGCATATCCATCTTCCAGAGCACCCTGGCAGTCTCCCATTTTGAACACCTGGTAACCCTGTGTGCTTTGTATCTGTGAATCCAAACATGATCTTGGGCTGTTAAATGGGCAGTAAGGCACTTTCATGTTCTGTATCACTCCAAGGTTCAGAGGCATCTTTTTGATGTGCGTGCATTTGCTCATCTACCAACCTTTACACTTACGGCTTTTTGAAAATAGATATTCTAATCATCAGTCCTGAGAACTTTTGTCTCTGAACACAGGAAGCTCTTCTTTTGTCTTTCATCTTTTCCAAAGAAGCCTCAGTGCTTAAAAAGCGGGCAGCTTAGCACCAGGAGATGGGAATGTCTCCTCAGCCACCTCCTTATGCTAATAGCACTGCCAGGTGGTGGTGAAGCCCCTGTTTCACAGCTCCAGGTTGTGCCTGACTGGAATGGACGGAGGGAGATCTGTCGAATCCAATGCCTGACATGGTCAAGAAAGCAGCACATTTTATTTGTAGGGATAGGAGAGAATTCTTCCTTAAAAGCAGATCTTGTTTGGACTTCTGGAACAGGTTTAAATTCTGGTTTCTGGATTTAAAATAGCCTCTGACAGCTCATGAGAGTGAGGAACATGGTAACGTTTGTGTTGCCTGCTAAGCATGCCATCTTCTGTTGACTCTTCTGTCTTCCTGGCCCTGGCCATGATCTTTGGTAGTGAATCCAACCCTAGAGTTAAGTTGAGTGAAAAAGTATCTCCTTCAATCTGTTTCTAATTTTCTAAGTTATAATAGTCTCCTTGCTTTTTATGCCATAAACCCCAAATGAGGGTTCTTTTTCTATTCTACTCTACCATTTCTAGGCACATACCTCTAAACTCCCCATCTCTATTTTCTTAGGTGAAGTTTTCTTTTTTTTTCACTCTGCTCAGATGAGCATCTTTCCAGAGCCTTAATCATTCATCTTTCCTTTTAATTCTGCAGTCCTTGTGATGGGATAACCTGTACTGTAACCTTCTTCCAGATGAATTCACACATCAGGCAGAAGACCAGTGTTGCAATTTGGGTGTGGCTTAGCAGGTCAGAGCTTCACATTTTTGTCACTAAGGTGCCCCTAGCTATCTAAGCCTTTCCAAGGTACAGTGAGTGCCACATTTAACTCTTTGGTTGTTTATTTCCCAATGCCTGTTTTGGGACAAAAGGTGACTTCAGTTAACTTGTAAGTTTTCTTTACATATCTCCCCCATATGCAGTACAAACATTACCTACAACAAAACTTGTGAGATACTAGGGGCCAGACTGGTATTGTTCAAAGCAAATAGAGATAGTATTTTTCATAAATCCTTATCCTTCAGTAATTTTTTTGCTCAGGTCATGATGTTTCTTCCATGAAGTCAGTAACTGTTTCTATAAGCTTATAATCTGACACAGGATTTACAAGGTTTAAAAGAGCTTTACTTCTGCTGCGGCTGTAGAGCTGGGAGCAGAGCTGGTCTTGTTGTGCTGAAAGGATGGGTGGCCTGTACTACACCTGTGTAACAAGAAGTGGGTTCCTCAGGGCTCCGTGACTGTGCGCTTCTCCCAGCCAGCCTCAGCTTCCCACCATGGTTTTCCCAGGAGAGCTGCCGGTGCTTGCGGCCGTGCCGGGGCCAGCAGAGGCGGCTGCGACCACCAGATCCCAAAAGCTCTCATCACTGCAAGGCATCAGTCCGCTGTTGGCAAACTGAAACCATGGATTTTCCCTTAAGGCCTGCGGTGAAGTCTTACTAGCAGCCCCCAGGCCGTGGTTCCTCGACCATTTGGGGCTGTGTTGCTGCAATTTATACATTTTAGCGGTGGGCTGGGCTGAGAGGAGCCTGCGTGCAGGCTGCGCTCTCCTCGCACCTCTCCACGCCCGGGTCAGCCGAGGGCTGCCCGGCCATCGCCCGACTCATGGCTCGGTCTCTGTCGGTGCCAGGGCGGGCCGTGCCGTGCCGTGCAGAGCACAGCCCGTGCCCGTTCCCCGCGGCCGCGTAGCCCGCATATGCCCAGCGGCGGCGCGGCTGACGGGGCAGGGGCGGGCCCGGCGCGGAGGGCGGCTCGGTTAGGCTCGGCTCGGCTCGGCTCGGGGCGGCGGGACCCGCCTCGCCCGGGCGATGCCTGAGCGCGGCGGCGGCAGCGGGGGGGGGCGGGCGGGTAGCGGCAGCGGGGACGCGGCGCTGCTGCCCTGCCTTTCCCTGCCCGCCGCTGGCCCTTCCCCCGCCCCTCCCCGCTCCGGTGCGCGACTCAGCCGCCGCTCCGGGCAGGGAGGAAGGGCTGGGAGCCGCCTCCCGCTGCCCCCGGCCGCCCCCTCCCCATGCAGCCCGGCCCGCCGCTGGGAGCCCTCCCCGGGGGGATGTTTCTGCGGCCGCTGCCGGGATAACCGGCGCGCCGCCCGCCCCCGCCCCGGACGGAGGATGCTGCCCGCGCCGTGGCGGGTTTCGACTCGGGCAGCAGCGGCCGCGTCCGCCTCCTCGGCTCCGGCCAGCGTCGCCGGGGAGAGATGAGTTCGCGGCACCAGGCGGACTGGATCCCTTACAGGTAGGGGGAGACCCCGCGGGAGGCGGCGGGTGGGGCGGAGGCAGCGGGGCTGCCTCTGGGCAGGAGCCGCTGCCACTCGGGGGGTCCCCGCCGGAGCCCGCGGCTCGGTCGCGGAGCCGGGGCGGCCGGACCCTCCCCGGGGCGCGCCGGGGCGGCGGTGGGTCCCGCCGGGGGGAGCGGATCGCGGGCTGGCCCGGGCGGCCGCTGCCCAGAGGGGCACCCGGTCCCTCCTCCCAGCTTCGGGCCGGTGCCGCTCCGCGAAGTTCGGGGGCTGCTCTCGGGGCGAGCTGTCAACCCCGCGGGGAGCGGGCTGAGCGCGGAGCTGTCCTGTCCTGCGGCCCGGGCGGGCGGAGCGCTGCGCCGTCGGTGGCGGCTGCCGCGCCTCGGGCTCGGGCCCGCGCTGCCCCCGCCGGCGGCGGCTCCGGGAGCGCGGCCGCGGGCGGGCGATGCGCGGGGCGGCCGCGGCCGGCGGTGCCGCCATGGCGGGGAGCGGGATCGCCATGGCAGCGCCCGGCCCGCCGCTGCCATTGGCTCCGCCGTTGCCATAAGCTACGGGAGCCGCGGCGCGGCGGCGGCCCGGGAGCCCCGTGCGTCAGCGGAGCCGGCCCCGGGAGCGCGGAGCCCCGCGGTGCGCGGAGCCCCCTGCCCCCCCAGCCCCGCAACCGTGCCCTACCCCGAGCGCCCGGCTGTGGAGCGGGAGCATCCGCGGCTGGAACGAGAGAATAGTTGGTGTCAGACTTGCCGGACCGAGGGGAAACCGAGCCAAAAATTTCCCTGCGAGAGGGATGGGCTGTTCTAGTAATAGACCCCTTTCCGAATCTGCTGTTCAGAGTACATGAACATTATGGGTTTGTTTGTTTTTATTTTTAGTTTTCGTTAAAGTGTCTTTTTCAAGCTGAATTTTAACAGAAGGAAATCACGAGGGGTTTAACAAGGTGTTCTGAAAACGACAGAAAGCATGTTTCTTTCATTTGTTTGGTTGTAAGTGAAACAAGGTAGATACAGTAACGTAGGAAACGAGGACACAGTTTTATGGTGCGCCAGGGGAGGTTTAGGTTGGACACGAGGAAAAAGTTCTTCACAAAAAGGATGATTGGGTATTGGAATGAGCTGCCCGGGGCGGGGGCGGTGGAATCACCGTCCCTGGAGGTGTTTAAGGAACGACTGGATGTGGCACTCAGCGCCATGGTCTGGTAAACACGATAGAATTCAGTCATTCGTTGGACTCGATGATTTCAGCAGTCTTTTCCAATCTAGTTGATTCTGTGATAAACCTTTCATTTTTGTTGTCGGTAGAGAATCATGGAATTAAAAATATGTACAGAGTGCATTTTAAAAGAAAGACAGCTGCTTAAGTTGTAGTTTGCCACATTTTCAATGACAGTGTTTGTAGCAGAGGTATGCCTGCCACAACAAATGCAACGTGAGCACAAATGCATCACTCCTAAACTCAGAGGAAAAAAAAAAAAACAAGATAACTGCACAAGTGGAAATCTGCTATTTTTGTATGTGCACATCATAGTTCAAATCAGTAGAAGAATTAGAAAGAAAGAAACATGATTACAATGAATCTGAGAATATTGCCACTCTCTCAGCAATAGCACTTTCAGCCCATGTATTTTGAAAAGATGTAAGGAATTGGCAGTAAGGCTTCAAAAATGACTAGTGGATGCATTCTGATGCAATTTGCAGCCTTGTAATGAGGACAGAAATATCAGAGGAACAGCTGTTCGTGGCTCATCCCAGCAGCAGTGGAAGAGTTTCTCTGTTCTCTCACTGTACACAAGACTCTGCAGAGGCCAATGCCAAAACTTTGCTGAGGGGTTTTATAGCAGTGGCCTCAAAGAAGGAAATAAAACATCTCCATTTCTGCTCAGTGCAGCACAAAGGTAGGCAAAGCAGCAAATCTCAGAGAAACACAGATTTAATGATACTCATATCTTTTCTAATATAATGTTATTCTTGAATGTTAATGATGTATTTATGGTCAGAAGCTGCTGAAGACTGCTTAAAACCAAATGGCAACCAAACCACGGTTCTGCTCTGAAGTGTCTTTATTTAGGCTTCTAACAGTGTTCTCTTGAGAAGCTGACTTACTTTTCAGTCTTCAGAGGTAATTCTTGAGCTAGAGGTATATTGTTGGAAATCTTATTGGACTTGTGTGTGTAAAGCATCCTCCAGGATCCCCTAAACATACTTGCCTAGGAAGCAGTGGTTTGTGAATGCCTATGTGACTGGATTTACACATGAAAGCACCGTATGAGCAAATTAGGTCAAAGTACCATTTCGAGGGAGTGAAATATGCGAGGAGGAGGAGGAGAGACCTGGTCTGCACCCCTTGGAACAGATCATCTTCTCTCTGAAAGCAAAATGCCCTATGCTTATCTGCCCTATTGCTTCACATTCTTGCTTACTGTGGTGAGTTCAGTGGTTGCTGACTCTCAGAGCCCTGAGGAAGGTTCAGCACCTTCTTTATGGTCTGGGTGGCATGGGGCAGCCAAGAGTGTCACTGCTGCTTGTGTGGGGGACAGAGCATAGGGTGCTGGGCATGCTGAAGTCTGGAAAGATGAATCCTTCTAGCAGTGGAACATGTGCAGCTATATACCTGAATTAACTCAAGCAGAGAAGGATTGTATTTCCACTAGTAAAATGTCATATTTTTCCTTTCAAGTGAAATGAGCCAGAGGGAGTCAGTTCCACGTGTGTCATGTACAATTCATTAAGCAGTCCACCTGCATGTCCACAACTCACAAACTTACACTTCCCCTTTTAAGATGCTGAGAATATACTGAGTTAACAAAAAATAGCAAGCAATTTTTTCAGTGTCAGTGCTAGTTCGTGCTGAGCTCAATAAAAGGTTCATATTATTTGTGAGTTTGTGATTTCAGTGTTTTGCCCTTATCTCTTTTCATCCTCTCTTAAGTATTCTGCTTTTGAAACGCTAATAGTCATAGGAGGAGTTTTCAGTTCGCTAACATTATGAAAAATAGTAGGGAAGCTGCTTTTAAAAGTAAATATATTGCATTTATTTTCATGAAACACATATCATAGTGCATGATCATATGCTTAAATTTCTATCTTACCTGAAACTGCATATCAGGTACAATGAGCTAGGAATTCTTTAAATTGTACCAATTTTTAACAGTGTCTCTGCTCTTTATTATAAAGATTCAAAATAGTTTAGACACAATAATAAAAAAAAAATAATGTGCAGTCCATGTAGCTGCCCCCAGCCCCAAAAAGTGATTTGCAATGGAAACTAAGAGTAAGATGTAGCTTCTTCAAGAATTATGTTCTCAAGCACAGTAGTGTTTTCCTTTGGTATCCTTCAGCAGTTTCCAGTAGAAAATACAATGCAGAAGTATCTGGGAATCATTATAAATTCAAAGGAGTTCAGGTTTTATGTTCAAAAGTATGTTTTTGTTTCATATCTTTTTCTTGAACTCATTTTTAATTTATAGCATTTCTTAAATATAACATACTCATTTTTATTTTATGCTTGTGTGTCTTGAATAAGTGAAGACATTCCTCATACTAGAAAACTGCAGTCAAATAAAACTGCTGCTAGGTAGGATGAATGTATCAGTAAACTCAGTTTCAGTAAGGCCCCTGTCTCTATTGTTATTATTTGTTCTTATGTTTTCAGCTGCTTCTTTAACAATAAATCTTGATCCTGTAACTTTAAAAGCAGCATTTACACAACCAGCTAACCTGTTCCATGAGAAATATCTAAACACCACCAGCTGAAAAGCCCAATCCACACAGGAATCGATTTAATACAAGTCCCCAGAGTTCTCTGTAAAGTGTCTGTGTGATGCTGCTGAGCCTTGGTTTGTGTGGATAAACCTGCCATGGCCAGAGGGGACCCCATGAACTGTGCCCTGGGGGGTGCTGGCACTTGTCACTGAGGGCACTGAAGGCACTGAAGAGAGCAGATCACACAGCCTGCATTTGCAGTGGCATAATATGTCTTGATATGCACATGATGGTGGTAATAATGCGCATTATTTTTGTTTGTGACAGGTTTTATTATGCTCAGTTTTTGTGGCTTTCATGAATTTGCTCTGAAGTTTTAAGGCTGTGCTTAGATATTGCAGCTATAAACAGTCACAAGTTATTTACTTGCAGTGTGAAGGATTACAGTTGGAAGAAAATTGTGGAGCACGGCTGGGTTGTAAATTCATGAATCATCGCAATTAGGGCAGATAAGAAGATTTCTGAAAGTGTGATGTGTAAACAAGTCCTGGAACAAGAACAGCCTTGAACACCACAGGTATCCCACACTTGTTTCTGAGCACGTTGTTGAGGTAGTGGGATGTTCTAAACCCTGAAGTTTTGGCATTGTGAAGGCAGCAGTGCAGTGGAGGGCTCACCTTGCTGCAAGGTGCAGTCTGTGACCGAGAGCATCGTAGTGCAGGCAGGCTCTCTCCCAGCCTCCTGCCGTGGGGAATGGCATGGATAATTTACAAGAACTGCTTTTTAAAAGAAAAGAGTTCAAAGACTGTGTCTGTCCTCTTCTCTGAAACAGGCTGTCTTGTCTCAGGCTATTCAGTGTATAAAATTAGCCTGGTTATGCGCTTTTAAAACATTTAAGTTAGAGCTCTCCCTTAATGGAACTCTGTGCTCTTGCATGGAGTGTTCCTGCTGTGGTGCAGAGATCAAAGGTGGTTTGCCCAGCATCAGGGTGAGGGAGATGTCAGAGGCAATTGCTACCCCAAAGCTGGTAGCCTAAATCAACCAGGCAGAAAAGAGAGGTGAGGAAAATCAGTATCCCAAACCATGGAAGTTGGGGGGTGTTGGCTTAAATGGAAATGGGACAAGGCTCAAGGGAGATGAGCTGCAGAGCTGGGCGTGAAACCTCGTTGTCTTGCGCTCTGCAGTGTGCCAGAGGTGGATTTAAGAAAGGGCTTTGCCACCCCTTGCACGGGCCTTGTGACAGTAAGTGATGCACCAGTTGTCCCTGAGCTCTGCCATCCCCCACCACCTTTGTGGTATCAGCAGCCAGATTGAGATGAAAACTGATTTTTTCACAGGCCAGTGGGTTTCTGGTAGCAACAATCATTTGCAGGTTCCTGGCAGTGACAATCATTTACAAGCCATCTGTGCCAGATTTGGATCACAGCCGGGAAGTGGATATGAAATGTAATGTCTCTCCTCTTACACTCCCCTGAGTTGGACAGTTTTGATTCTCATGCCTGAGGGTGTTTGGACATTCCCTGGAGTGGCATTCATTTAGACATGCAAGCAGCAGCTTTTCTGAAAGATGGTACTTTTTATCTAGTAACTAAAAATTGCCATTCTAGAGAGCTGGATTCTTTTCACACTTCCTCCTCATTTTTCTTCCTCTCACACTAATGACTTATTTTCTAATTCATGCTTTTCTGTTCTTTCAACTGATGAACAGATTTCTTTTTGCCATTTTTCTCTACATCATGCTCTTCTTGCCTCTTTTTCTCTTCTCTTTTCTTTCCTACTTCGAGATTATTCACGAAAATAGAATTCTGTCTTGCCAGCTGTATGGTGCCTGCAGAAGATACCCTTCTCTGTAAACATTTGCTATTTCATTTGTATTTTATTGTTGTAAAGAAATCGATCCCAACTTCTCTTAAAAGCTGAAATAATTTATTTTGCAGATTATTGACAATTAATTTCAGTGTTTGCAGTGGTGGATTCAAAGATTAATGCCTTAAGCATGAATATTAAAATTGTTGTTTATTTTGTATCTCACTTACTGCTGAACATTTTGTTCCTGTAGGATGTGAAGGCCAGTCACTGGGACTAGGAGATGCCCTTCTTGGTGACAGGTCTGTGTCATGCACAGGGGGTGGCAGAACTGTTTTCCCACAGTTTTGCAATCTCTTTTATCTTGATGTAATGTCAGGGTGATGATCATGTCGGCAAGTTCTGAGCACTCTCAGAATGTAACACCTCTTTGGGCCCTGCTGGCATTTACATAATGCTAATAATATGCAGGTATACAGCAAGGCAGCCTTCAGGCTGGAAAATTTTCAGTTTAGGAGGCAGGTACAAGAGAGGGGCACAAAATGCAAATGGAAAGCTCAGGGTGATTGCTGGCATGCGGGTTTTTTGCTTTCATTTTTCTTGCAAGCATATGATCATTAGTTTCTTTGGACTATCTGTTCTTAAGAAAATGGGAAGTCAGGGGATATTGACTTAGAGAAGGAAATGTGCTCTCAGGGAAGGGTGCATAGAGTGTACAAAGGCAACAGTGGGAGAAGGTGGAAAGACTGGAATAATGATTTTGGATGAGTACACGTCATAAAAGATGAAACTTTTTTTCCTGTTGTAGTTATTTTACTCCAGCTTGTTTCATCTAACACTTGATGGCAATGTAATTGATGTAGTTTATGTAGCTTTTCTAGCTTTGTGACACTTTAAAAGCTCAGTTTGCTCCATAATTAAATTACTTTTTAGATCGTTTTGTATTTTATTCTTTTATGTTAATAAAAAATGAAAAGATATCTTTCCTTTCCCTTTCATTGATTACAGCAGAAGTAGGTTTCATACTTTTTTATTGCTAATAACTTGAGGGATTACATATTTATCTATTTTTTTTATCCTTAAAGAGAAATGGTGACCCAATTGAAAACACTTCCTCCTTCAGGGAAATGGAGTAGGCCCTAGAGAGCAGAGGAGAGTAACTGCTTTTGCCAGGACAAGAACTTTGCAGCTTTGGGGGCTGATTTTGTGCATTGATACCAGCATCCTTCCCCCTGAAAGCAGGGATGCTGTAGAGATTGAGGCTGCCCTCTGCCATCCGTGCAGTTGTGTGGTTGCTTGCAGGGAGCTGTCACAAAGAGGTGGCACCAGAGCCTTTCTGCTGACTTAAAAGGAGGTTGGATTGGTGCCATCCCCTTCTCTGAGCTGCGTTTTAGCTGAGCAAATAAGGGCAAGCAGTGTGTAATACATGAATATGCCAATGTGCTTGTGAGTGACACACTTATCTTGCTCTCTGACAAAGCAAGTGCCCCAGTCATTCTTTCATGAAGTTGAGTTCTAGCTTGGATTCTCAGATGTTTATGAAAATTAAGTCTTGAATTGCAAATTTCTGTGGAAACCTCGTGATCCCTGTTGTGATGCGTGTTAACACAAGCCTGTGAATATCATAATTCATGATTATTGTAACTCATTTGACACAGGTAATGAAACCACAGCATGAAGTTTTTAATGGTAATTTCAATTCCAATCACAGTTCTAACTACCGGCAGATGAGATATTACAAGATGAAGAAATTCCTTGATTAGCTGCAAATGATGACTAAGATGGAAATTGTATTTGCAATTGAAATACAAGTACATTGGTATTTGATCTCTAGTTAGGAAAGGGATCTGAACAGTTCTGTCTTTTAAATTTGGTATCAGTTGGAAAGCAAAATGAAGTTAAAGGCTAAGTATTTGCATTAGTTATTCCTGTGCTACAGCAAGAAGCATAAGGAAAACAGGTTCTTTTTTCTGGTTCTTTTTCAGAGCAGGTTGTTGCTAGCCCATATTACTACAGCAGCATTTTCACTTGGCTGCAGTAACAGCAACAAAACCAAATTACATTGCATCAGGTAGCAATTCTCACTTCTGAAAATTTGAGGAAATTATTGAATGTGCTGTGGAAATTAAAGAGTAGATAACTTGTCCAGACAATGACTGCTCGGATCAGGTTGAGTGGAAACCAAAAGACTAAGACACATACTGTACCCTGGAATTCATCCCACTATTTTTGGCAGATATAAATCCCAAAACTCAAGCCAGGAGTGTGAATTTCCATTAAACAGTGATTTGCAAACCTAGGGATTGCTTCAAGTTTTCTGTGCTGAAACTTAAGCTCAGTTGTACGGGTGAATAATGCCTCTTTTGGGACACTGCATCTGCAGAGCAATGTTAAATAACTTTAAAGGTGTCTCTACACACCATTGACTCAGACCTTGATAATTGATTCTTCCAGGCTACTGAATCTTAAATCACTCCACTGGCTATTGCTGCAGATTTAAAAAGTAAAGTATAAGGTTTTAGAGAAACTTTTTGTGCTTGCCCTAGAATAACATTGACATTGCTTTATTGTCTGTCCTTAAGGCAGAGCTCATGTGCCTCTGCGTGTGGCATACTGTTACATCTCTGCAATCAGAATCATTTGGTCAGAAAAAATCTCCAAGATCATCAAGTCCAACTATTTACTCCACATTGCCAAGTTCACCACTAACCCATGTCCCCAAGGGCCACACCCACACAGCTTTTAAATACCTCCAGGGATCGTGACACCACCACTTCCCTGGACAGTCTGTTCCAAAGCTTGAAAAATGTTTCAGTGAAGAAATTTTTCCTCATATCCCATCTAAATCTGACCTGGCACAACTTTGAGGCTGTTTTCTCTCATCCTATTGCTAGGTTGCCACCTGGGAGAAGGTGCCAACCCCCACCTGGCCACAACCTCCTTTCAGGTAATTGTGGAGAGCAGTAAGGTCCCCCTGAGCCTTTTCCAGGCTGAACACCTCCAGCTCTCTCAGCTGCTCCTCACAGGACTCTCCAGACCCTTCCCCAGTTCTGGACTCTCTCCAATCCCTCAATGTCTGTTTTGCAGTGAGGGGCCCAGAACTGGGAACAGCACTCGAGGTGTGGCCTCATCAGTGCCCAGCACAGGGGACAATCCCTGCCCTGGTCCTGCTGGCCACACCATTGCTGATCCAGGCCAGGATGCCCTTGGCCACTTGGTCATTTGGCTCATGTTCAGCCAGTGCTGCAGGACCCCCAGGTGCTTTTCCAGGACCCCCAGGTGCTTTTCCACTGGGCAGTTTTCCAGCCACTCCTCCCCCACCTGTAGTGCTGCCTGGGGTTGTTGTGGCCCCAGGACAGGACCTGGCACTTGGCCTTGTTGAACCTCCTGCAGCTGGTCTGTCCAGATCCCTCTGCAGATCCTTCTGCTCTCCAGCAGACCAACCCTCTCACCCAGCTTGGTGTCACCTGTGAAGTGGCTGAGTGAGCCCTCAATCCCCTTTTCCAGATCACTGGTAATGGGCCACATCAGAAATGCACAAGTGATTCACTCTTCCAGCAGTGGTGCAGTTCAGTCTGGGAGGAGCTGGGGACTGGCACATTTAAATTGTTTCCAATACATGTGTTAGATTGTTTCCAGCTGGCTGGGAATCTGCCACAGCACAGTTCACAATGGGCATATAACTTTTAATGTAGAATTCATTATCTGTCTGAAATAAGAATATTCATTTTTGGCTATTAAAAGAGCACTAGCCACCTATGAGCCACCTAATCTAGGCTCTTGCTTTTCAGAACACTAGGATAATTCTTGGATCTGCCAGATATATTAATTAAGAAATACTTTATTAATACCCAGAGAAACTGGGCCATGGTATCAGAACAAAAAGATCATGACATTACTAGAAGTTTGAGGCATCCTGGAAGATGCCTTTTAAATGTTGGCTGTTTCAAATAATGATATACTGTAGTATTCTGGCAGTATTGATGCAGCTTGAAAAATTCTTAATTGCCTCCTTGGGGCTTGAATATCATTCTCAGATTTTGAAGATCAAGAAAAACCAGCACAGGAGAAATTTAATTGAAATTAATAGTCCTTCCTAACTTCCTTCCTTCCTTTCCTCTGTCCTTCCTGTCCTCCCTTTTTCCTTCCTGTTATTGTTCCTGGGCACCCTCTGGTTTTTATTAATTTAATGCTATTTGCCTTAGGATTTGCAAAATGTAGGTTGTTCTGAGTAGTATTGGAAGGAAAAAAGTTCTCCTCTGCACCTTGAGTCAGAGTGATTTCCAGATTATTCTGTTGGAAAAAAATGTGACAATATCTTTGCATAAGATCGAAAGTGGGATAAGCAAGTTCAGGTGTTCCAGTCTCTGCTCTTTGTTTCATTCCTTGAAAGATGTTTCTAATACCTCAGATGAGTGCCTGGATTTTCAGGTTATTTGTTGGTGTGTGCTGGGCCTATCTCTCCAAAATTTTGTTCTGAAACTGGATGTCATTAAGTCTGTAAACTTTGGATTTGATAAATAAGCATTCTTATACAAAGACTTCTGGTAAAAGAATCCAGTGAACTCTAGACTTAGAAGAAAATATTTTAAAGCTTAGGAAATTAATTTTCCTTGCAATAGCTGTAGTTTCTGAAAGCTGTGCTCTCATTGATATGGTATCAAATAGTGTAAGTTATAACCAAATTGAAGGAGGTAGTAAGGCAACTGGGAGCTCACTGGGAATGGCTATCATGTTTATTTCTTGTTGTATTCTGTTAAAATAGAAAGGTTATGTAACAGAAGAATAGCTGTATTTTATCTTAAGGCTGGTATAGGCCTTTCAAAGGATGGAATACTGTGAACCTGTCTATGGCTGAATTTTCAGGAGTGCTCAGATTCTGTTGAAAATACTTAATGTGGTGGATGGAGAAGGGAGGAGGAGGAGGACTATTGTGCTGCCTATTCAAAATGACAAACAGCATGTAACACAGTGTAGTTTTTATGTGTTCTTTGGCAAAAACAACTCATTTTCTTCTGAGAAAGCTTATTCTAAGGAAAAATATAAGATACATTAGAGGCACAGAGATTTTCACTGCATTGTGTGACGGACTGTAAATATACCCAGTTGACATTGTGAAGCATCCTCAAAGTAAGTCCCTGTGTGTTGGGGTGAAAATTCTGCCCACAGGGTTTTAGTTTACAGCCAGCTCTGCAATGTTGCATTTGCTGTGGTCTTGGATGAACAATGCCAAACATGAGCACATATTGCAATAAAGAGTGAACAGAAGGTTATTGTTCTGTATGGTTTTCTTTTCACTTGATGGCATCTGTCTTGTTGCTAATTTTTCATGACGTGGCTGTGATACTGTTTCTGTTTTTTGTTTTCATAACATTAGAATAGGTCTATAACTAACAATGATTGAGGCATTATTAATAAATCCCTGAGTTATTTACTTTGGGAAGTGAAGGCATCTGTTTTCTTTTTACATCATTAAATGCCTGCCTCTGTTTCCTAATGATACTCAATACTAAAGGACACTTATTTTCCTTGTTTCTGTGGTTCTTTCCTTTTTTGTGTGTGTCCTCTGTACCTGGCTGATGTTGGTTTTGGGAGAGCAGTTGATGTGCTGCTGGGAGAGTGCCTGGGCATAGTGTGGCTTGTGCTAAATTTGTCAGTCAGTGCCAGTATTTTGTATAATCTTCCAGCTCTTCTTAAATTAAATCTTTTAATAATCATAAAGCAGATAAATATTTGAGCAGGATTCCAAGTCTCTGCTGCCATCCAAGAACTGTCAGCAGCAATCTTTCTAAAGTAGATTCCAAACTCAGGAGGAGGTCCTTCTGTCACCAGGTGGGAGAGGGGAGAGCAGAAGTGTTTCCTGGACAGCAGCCTGGTTTGCCAGCACACAGAGCTTCAGAAGGGTGGGTGAGCAGTCTCTGGTCACTGCTGTGGGCTGGCAGTCCAGACAGACACCCTGTGCACTCCCCAGTTTGACACTAGTGAAGTGTGTGCACTGGTAGTGTGCAATGCCATCCCACCATGGTAAACACATTTGGAGGTTCTCATACAGGAAGCTGTTCCTGTCTTATAAATTTCTGGCTTGCTTGTGCCAGCCAGCTTTCTTTCCATAATTCTGCTGAACCTCCTCACCCTGTTCCAGTTTTGGTAGGTCCTGAGTGAGCAAGGAAATGGAGCCTTCTGAATCTGACAGAATGAAGCTGAGTGACATTCTGAGGATGCTCCTTCAGGCTGAAATGGCTCACCTTGTATCCTGCAATAAACACAAACTCATGGGTTGTGCACTGAAGTATTAGAGCTATGAAAAATGTGCAAATAACAGTGATCACATGCTGCATCAATTAGACCTTCTGTGCAGTGGGCAATTAGTGTTTCATAAAGAAACCAGAAGATACACAGTCATATGTATTTATCAGAGAGGAGAAGAAAACATCTGCTGGTGTATATTTTGATTAGACCCAAAGGGGAATCTCAGCTTCACTCCTTTTTAATGGTCCAATAGCTAAAATCATTCTTTCTGCCTTACTTAGATGCATTTGGAAATAGCTTCCCACAGTGCCTGAAGTGGTTTAATTACATCTGATATGGTTAGAAGAGGTTTCCAGCTTTGTGTGACAGAGCTTCCTCTAGCTGAGGGGACACGTGCTCGCTGATTACACCTTTGGTTGTCTCCTTTGCCTGGCATGCTCCTGGTGATTTACAGCGTGGCTGTGGCTCAAGAGCTCAGTGGGACAGGTCCCATGGTGTGCTGGATGCACCTTGGCATTGTGCTGGAGTGCAGTGCCAGGCTTGTGTCTCACTGCCTTGTGTCCTGCTTGGTGTGGAACTCTGGGAGAGCTTGCAAAGACAGAGATGTATTACCCTTGTGTTACTGATAGGGACCCTGCACATACAGAAATGTGGCTTTTCCAGGATGAAAACTCCACAGCAAGATTGGGGGAGGAATTCTATTTGCTTTATCTTCCACCCTTCCTTCCCCCAAATATGATTCTCTTTTTAATTTCATTTTATTGCTCTTTCTCAAATCTCAAGTGGGATAGTGAGAACTATGCATTAAAAAAATGAGCCCAGTCAATTTTCTTCACAATATGTTGATGTTGGAAAGAATCTTTTTGTATATATCTGTAAGAAATGGTCCTAGGATCCATATGAAGTCTAGGGTCCCTGCATTTTAGATAGCAGAATTCCTGTAGCTGTCCTTGATAACATTCCCTATGTGGATTCTCATTGCTCAAGTCATATTATGGAGCTGAGCCCCAAAACATCCTCTTGCAGAGAGACTGTTTAAGGCCTTTGCCTCTATCCAGCCACCATCTTAATTATGAAATCTGTTGCATCTAGAAATATTACCCCTTTTTAATTTCAGTTGAAATTAATCAACTGAAGAAATTATTATAGGCATTATGAATGCATAAATCTTTCTTTGTTACAGAACCAGGCAAAACCCCCTCATTATATGAATTGTCAGTGAACGAACTTGAAGTTTGAGTACTTGGGTCTAATTTTATTATACAGGTCCCACAGAAATGAGAATTCTTCCTGAAACTTCCAGAGGTCCCCTGCCTTCTACAAAAGGTGACATTAACATACATGTTTCATGAGAGATAGATAGAAAGACCCAAATATTTTGAATTTAATTTTAGTTGTATGGCATGATCTGCTTCCTGTTCTAGGAAATCAGCAGCCGAGCTGATAATCACATATTTCTGTTCACATTTTACCCTTTTTAACTGAAAATACTTCATAGGAGGGAAGTACCAGGCTTACAGGTGTGTCCAGAGACAAGGCTGTACATGGCACATCAGTCCCCAGTGGAGATCCTTTTGCTGTAGTTGTTGCTAACAGGCATTCTACCAGGTGAAGTGGAATAATTAGAATGGCAACTTCAGCCAGGTATTAAAAAGATATGAAAAGGGTGGTGGAAGCCCTTTCCTGTAATGGTTTGCTATGGATGTCACAGCACCTGAACAGCTCTCTGTTCAATAAAAATGTGTTACATCTTATTCTGCCAGCCTTTGCTTTGCAAGTTAAACACAAGACAGCCTCCTGGCAAGTAGGTTTGTATGTTTTTGCTGTGCCTTTCATAGCCACAAAAGGTGTTGGTAAACTTTTCAGTGCAGTTTGTCAACACAACCTTTCTTTAGCAGTTAATCTCATCTACTTCAGCTGTGATCTGCTTAGTTACGTTTTTAAATGGCACACGGGAGCAAATTAGATTAGGCTTGTTTTCTTTGTTGAAAAATGGAAAGCACAAAATCCAAGACCTGTAATATCTTGAATTACCTCAGGACCTGTTTCTGTCACGCTTAAACAAATCTGCTACAAGGGCATGGCTGCACCAGTGGTAGCTCTCTAAAGCTGTGCTGGTTTAGAAATCAGAAATTGAAGTGCATTTAAACAGATTTGTTTTTTATTTTATGATCAAAACATTTGGGCTGGGAAACAATTTGTACTTTTTCTGAATACATGAAGAGTGACATTTGCTAAATTCTACATTCTGGTTATTCTTTCTATCTTGAAGCTTTTTTATGAAGTTGTAACCACATAGGAAGCAGTACTTGTCACGATACAATTGCATATTGGAGATTCATGTAAGTTCCATACCTTGAATCCACAAGTTGAAGTTCAAAGTGATACTACAATTCATCTTCCTTTAAAAAACAAAGAAGGGAATAACACAAAACCACCCCCAAAAGTACCCAAACCCAGTGATACCCGATTATGCTCAAACATCTGATTTAAGTTTTGAAGAGGAGAATTTGTCTGTTCTATGCAGTGTGTACAGTCAGTAGGTTTTTCCTATGTTATTTCTTATCCCTGTCTTTGTGTGGGTTGATAACATGCCTGAATCTTCTTTCTTAGAGAAAGAAGAAGACAAGGAAAACAGATTTTGTGTTAATTGGTAAGTGAACTGCAGTATCTGTATCTAGCATGAAAGCAGCCATTGGAATTGCAGATTTGGCTATCCATTTTGTTTCTAGGAGCTGACAAATGTACAATTTGCAATCCTATGTAATTATGATCTGATTCTAGAGTGCTGTAATTTCTACCAGTATCTAGAAATATATAATTTGAGCATAAATTTTCAGTAGAGAATGTGCAGGGATTAGTGGCACAACCTTAATGAGAATTACATAGCTTAATTCCTTGGATATGATGCTGGTATTGTGTCCTTTATCTATTTTGAGAGGTCATGTTTAACTGAAAATCTGTAGCAGTACATGAAGAGAAAAGGATACTTGTGGCTTTGTGTGTCAGCTGTCCAGCAGTTACAGAAAATGGTACCCCTTTTGCTTAGCCACTGGCACGTGGTGGAGGAAAAAATGGATGCTAAACTTAAGTAAAAACAGTTTAATAAATAGTAGATTGAATAAATGCTGAAATCGTTTTGATCTAGTTCTTTTGGATATTTTATTACAGTCACAAATGACAGCTGCTTGCCAGATTGAGAAAAACAAATACTTAGAACTGACACAGCTTTTTAAATCTAATTATCTTATGTGTGCTTTATTTCAAAGACAGGGTTACTCTTTTTGCATGTAATATATTTGTGCAAGTCTTAGGAGTTTTCAAAACAACAATAAAAAGCATCTTAGTGTCTTTTTTTGGTTTTTTTTTAATTTTTTTTATTCCTCCTTTGTTACAGTTTGATGGCACTGGTGAATATTTGACAAGCAGTTTAGAAAGCAAAGATAAAAATGAATGATTGTTTTATCAGCCATTTATTCTGGTGTTTAACATTCTGTGTGCTATAAGCTTTTATTGTGCAATTACTTAGCCATTTGAGCAGGTCTATATGGCAATATTTATGTCCAGCATTAATACATTATTTTAGTCCGTTCAGGATCAGAACCCTAAAAATTAGGTGCTGTGCATATATCAGACCCTATTTTCAGTCCGATTCAAATGAAGTGAAAATGATTTTCCAGAGTCTGAAATGCCTTGCCTGGGGGACTGGCTTTGCTCTCGAGCAGTACCACACAGACTATTCATGTGACAGCCTTTTAAAGCCCAGAACAATAACTTGAAAAAGGTAGTTGCAGTTAGAAATATGAATTAGTTGGGTCATGATCATTGGCTCTTAATTTTCAGTAATTTGGTAACTGTGTCAGCTATAAGCTGCATACTGCAGAGGAGATTTTCAAATCTCCAAAGAGAGATCCAAAGGAGATCCAAAGCTTTCCAGGGACATGGGTTCCATGTTCTCTGAAGCTGTGAGTCTGGGTGCTAGCTTGACTCCTCTGCCACAGCCTTTCTCATAAGTCTCATTTCTTGCTGGCACCACACATTTTTGCATGTTGTATACATCTCATGGAGCAAAATTGTGTTTCCTTAAAGGAATTGCTCTATCAGTTAACTGCCCAGCACTGAAAGATTCCAGCATTTGAGTCAAACCAGTTAATGATGATAATTTTAATTTTCCAGACTGTATTTAAACAAAAAAGTAGTACTTTTCCAGTTTTATATATATATATATATATATATATATATATATATATATATATATATACACATACATATATATGTGTGTGTGTGTATATATATATATATATATGTATATGTATATGTATACACACATATCTATGCATATATACTTGAATATGAGGAAATAATATCTCCTCTAGTTCCTGTTGAGACATCAAGCTGGATAGAGCAGATAATGTATCACTTTTCTAAAGTTATCACACTTCTTAATAATGAAATGCTTTTAAAATATTTTTCCATTTACATATCACTGTAGCAAGGCATTTCACTTAGCTTTTTGTAGCACCACACAATGTACTATGAAGTGTTGAGAGAGTAATCCAGAGTAATTATTAGACTAAGTGATAATTTCATTGGAGGCAGTTAAAGAGAATCAGATGAAGATGATTGTCAGATGTAACAAAAATTGTCACAGAGTAGTTAAAAAGAAGTATAGTTGGGATTTTCATAATTCATAATGAAAATGGAAGTAAAAATACTGCAACAACATATACCTGACCTGTTTTATATTTGACTAATTTATTTGAAATACTTCAAGCTGATGTGCTAAGCTAGGTGTATAAACTCAAATCAGTGAGCATAGTTAATGTTTATGAGAAATAAAGGTGATTGAATTTTGTGCAATGTACATATCTTAGTATGCTACAAAAAGAGGTGTGTTGCATAAGAATACTGAGACTGCTACTTGATGTGACACTTCCATGTACTTGTAAATGTAGTGAGCTCATTTTGCTATTAAAAGGGCTATTTTCTTCAATTTGAAACAGAAAAAGTATGCCAGCATATTTGGGTTTTAAAAAAGTGTAGTATGTAAGTATAGGTTGAATGGGACAAGTTAGATTTTTTCCCCAAATGTGTCAAAAGTTCCTTTTCCTATTACAACCTATGACATGTGATTCTGTATAGTACCATCCCATGTTAGGTTTTCCCCTCCTGTTTATTTTCTCTCTGCAGTTATTTTTAGTACAGAAACCAGGCTCCCTTGGCTGGGAGTCGCACACAGATGTGGAGAAAAACATTTAATGTAACAAAAGGAAAGAAAAGCTGAAAAGTGTTCAATAATGTTGGAAGGGACCTTTATAAAGGAAAACAGAGCTAGAAAATTGGCTTTCACTGTACACAAACAAGGTGGGTTCACAGCTGCAGCAAACTCTGATTGTGTTGTAAAGTTTTTCTGCTGCTTCTTAGGTCTTGAGAATAGATTCCATTTACCACACTTGGTTGCACACAGAAGCACAGGAAAGGGATTAGCTTAGTTTTGAAATGGAGAACAATGCTCTTCAGCTTGTTTACTCACAGGATCATCTTCACTCAAGGAACTGATAAATTGGAAGGTTAAATATATAACTTGTTTTGAAATTATCTTTGAATGCCATAGACATCACCAGGATTGAATACTTATGTCTCACTAAAGGGGAGGAAAATCACCATGCCAGCCTTATTATTACTATGGTTTTCTAAGATTTATTAAAATCTGAGCAAGAGTCTATTTCTGTGCAGACACTGTGTATGCACACTGTGAAAATAATCCTTTGTCTTCAGGAGTTTATAATTAAAAATCCCAGCCTGGAGGGATATATACATATGCATCTTTTTATGCAATGTGAAATTAGTGGCAACATTCTCATGAGATTGAATTCATGGTTTTGGGGATTCAGGGCCCAGGAATGAAGATCAGGCTGTATGGAATACTTCATCTGCATAGAGTGCTGTTAGAAGTAATGACTTAGTTTTCATTGTAGGGAACAAAATAGAGGCCAAATGGTGTTTGCTGATTTTGACAACCATCAACATCTTGCCAGTCTTGAAATCCATATCCATGCACTTAGGCACCAGGATCTGACTAACTCATTTTCCTCTGAAAATGCTGTCCAGGATTGTCAGTATTTGCTACTAGTGTAGATGGTAATACAGAGAAAGAACTCAAACCAAAATGAAAAATTTGCTTTCCTCAGTTCCAGCAAAAGAGTACTAGGTTGGATTATAAAGATAGTATGTGTGGGGGGGAAAAGTGACAAAATATTTTGTTTCACGGTTAGTATTTATCATGAAATGACATGTCTTCCCTTAGAAACTGTATTCCATGGAAACTGTAAAACCACCTGTAAAAAGGATAAGGGAGCTTAGCTCTTTCAATTCACTAGCGTCTATCAGAGTTACAATTCTGACTGTGTTTTTGTTCAGTTTTGATTGTTAGAACAGCAAAGGTAAACTAGGTAATCTCTTTCACCTTCACGTTTTCAATAAATGGATAGCTTAATTTTACTGTTGCTTTAAAAACCCAGTAAAAACAACTCCATCTTTTTCCTAAACACAGGCAGTGGGATCCGATAATACTTTGCTGCATTAGTGAATTACCTCAAGTATAATCCATTTCAGCAGCAGCATGTTTGATCTACATATTCATGCCTGTGTTTGCACTCCCTCCTGCTGCAGGGAGAAGCCTCACTGAACACCTGCAGCAGTGACCCTATCGTTGGCATCACTGTTCTGTTTGTTAAACACTTCACCATTAGGCTATTATTTTAAAGGCCAGCATTGTTTCTAGGGTAATTACTGTACTGTGAGGCTTCATTCTTGCTTCACAAAGCTGTTTCCAATAGGAGTTAAGACTAGTTTGTTACTCTCATTCTACAGGTGTCTTGGAAGGTTGGGCTGTTTGATGTACAATAGGCTCAGTAGCTGCCAAGTGGACAGAGCCATGTTTCATAGAACAGGTATAGGACAGGGAGGGAAGGGGGCCAGAAGTTATCTTGTGCAGGTTTTCTCTTCATTACAGTGGCTCACAGTGTTTTCCACATCAAAGCAGAGGTCTGTTCTGAGTGACACCTTTTACCTGGTCAGCAGTAATGGAATGGGAGAATCATTGTGGTCCAGGCAGAGAGCTCTTGCTCTGCCGTGTATGTATGTGAAACTTCAGTCTCCTTATCCAGACAATACTTTTCTCTAGTTTCTGCTTGTTTAATTTACTGTTTGTTGTGGTTGGGAGCTTTGTACATTAAGGGGTTTGGTTTGTTTGTGCACATATTTTACTGTTTTAACAGCTGAGATTGGCTGGGTTTTGGTACTGAGAGAGAAACCTGGCTGCTCGGGCTGGATCTTTCCAGTGCTGGCAGCGATGTGTTTTCGATAAAGGCACTTCCTGAAAGTCATGTCATTTGTCATCTGGATCCATCTGCATTGCAGGTAGTGTATCTCCAGGTCACAGTGGGTTGGGTTTTTTTCCTTCACAAATTGCTCCTGTTCAGGTACTTCTCGTCAAACTGCTTTAAATACAATTTTAGCATAGATCACCCAAAGGCTATTGTGTTTTACTGCTCCATCATTCATGTTTATTAAATTCACCTGTCTCTTTTGGGACTTAGATTCCTTCTCTTATGTTTTGTTCAGAATTTGTGTGTGTTGAGGGAGGGTGAGAAATAACCCAGCTCTTCCAGTAGGTGATGTTTTCATTACCTGCATTTTTTCTGCCATATGCTGTCTTGTTAAGTTCTGTGTAATTGCAGAGAATGAGTCTGTACAAATATTAGTTCAACTGATCTTTCCAGGGCAGTAGTGGCAGCCCTGTTGTTCATTTATTTAAAACATGCAATGTGCTGTAGGGAATAGTTTTGCTTTTCATCTCACTAGATCTTTTCTGGCTGCTTATCATCCTCACTGAAAGCTGTCAGCCTAGGCATTTCAGATCCTAAACTGTAGTTTCTTTTTTTCTGTGACTACAGTTTTGTTCTGATTTTACTCAAAGCTGGATCTCATTACTTCAAAGCATATCTGAAGTATCTGCAGAGCTCCTGTTTTTCTCTTCAGCACTGAAAGTCTCTTGGGTTATTTGCTCAAGAATGGTCAGTGTTTGTTTTAATATATCCTGTAATACATCTGCATCTAGCAATTGTAATACAATGCGTCTAACAATGTATTTTACCTGACTCACATGGGTTTTTCAAAAACTTAGTCTAAGTAGAACATTTAGAAGATTTGATTTCCACAATTGCTGTTGGTTTCATATACCCCTAAGGCTGTAACAATTGGAGATCTATTTTGATGAACTGTTCTAATTAAAACAGACCAAAATGCTGTTATGGAATCATAAAATGGTTTGGGTCAGAAGGGACCTTAAAGTTCATCTCATTCCAGCTTCCCTGCCTTTGGTAGGGACACTTTCCACTAGACCAGGTTGCCCAAAGCTCCATTCAGCCTGGCCTTGAGCTCTGCCAGGGATGGGCCATGTACAGCTTCTCTGGGCAATGTCTGCCAGTGCCCCACCACCCAAACAGTAAAAATGTTTTTCTTAATACCCAATCCAAATTGACTCTCTCTCAGTTTGAAGCCATTCCCCCTTGTCCTGATCTACATGCCCTTGCAAAATGTCCCTCTCCATTGTTCTTGTAGCTCCCTTCAGGCTCTGGAATGCCACAAGAAGGTCTCCCCTGAACCTGCTCCAGGCTGAACAACTCCAACTCTCTCTGCCTTTCCTTACAGGAGGAGAGTGCTTCATTTCTCTGATCCTCTTTCTGGCCTTCATCTGGACTTGCTGCCATGGGTCCATATGCTTCTTGTGTTGTGGGTCCCAGACCTGGACACAGGTGGGGTCTCAGGAGTACTGAATAGAGTGGGAGAATCCCTTCCCCCACCCTGCTGCCCACGCTGCTTTTGATGCAGCCCAGGACATGTTTGGCTTTCTGGGATGAGAGCTCACATGGCTGGGTCCTGTTGAGCTTCCTGTCAACCATCACCCCCAAATCCTTCCTTCAGGGCTTCTCAATCCCTTCTCCTCACAGCGTGTGCTTGTGCCCTGACCCACCTGCAGGACCTTGCACTTGGCCTTATTTAGCCTTCATGAGGTTCACACAGCCTCACCTCTCCTTGGGATGGCATCCTTTCCCTCCAGTGTGTCACCACACCACACAGCTTGGTGTTGTTGGTGTCCTTGATCCCACTGTCCATGTCAGGAACAGCTGCTCGAGTCCCAGTACTGACCCTGGGAATGCCACTCCAGGCTGGTCTCCACTTGGACACCGAACCATTGACTGTGACACTTTGAGTGTGACCATCAAGCCAGTTCCTCATCCATGAGGGCTCCATCTGTTAAATCCATGCCACTGTGGTTTAGAGATGTGGATGTTGTGCAAGACTGTGTCAAACGCTTTGTACAAGTTCAGGTAGATGACATCTGTGTCTCTTCCCTCATCCACCAGTGCTGTAGCCCTGTCACAGCAGGCCACCAGATATTTCAGGCATGATCTGCCCTAACTGTTGCCATGTCTGCTGTCACCAACCATCTCCTCATTTTCCATGTGCCTGAGTTCAATAGGAAATTCCCTGGACTGCCACATCTCCTCTATTATGATGAGTGGTGGCTTAGCTACTCCTTCTGACAGTTCCCTCAGACCTGCAGAGACATCTCATCAGGTGCCATGGACCCCTGCACCTCCAGGTGCCTGAGATGGTCTCAAACCTGGCTTTCTCCTATAGAGAGCAGTTCTTCATTCTCCTGGTCCCTGCATTTCCCTTCTGCACTCAGGCTGTGTGCCTGGAGCTCTTGCTAGTGAAGTCTGAGTCAAAGAAAGTCACTGAGTACCTCAGCCCTCTCCATGTCCCAGGTAACCAGGTCTCCCACTTCCCTCTGGAGAGGGCACATGTTTTCCCTGATCTTCCTTTACTCAGTAATGTACTTACAGAAGCTTGTGTGGCTGTCCTTGACATCTCTGGCCAGATTTGATTCTATCAGGGCTTTAGCTTTCCCAACCTGATCTCTGGCAATTGTGTGGCCATGCTGAGGATTTGGCTGGAGTTAATCTTAACAATTATCTACATGGAATTAAGAAAAAAAAATGTTGTTACATTTGCTCTCAGTTAATCTGCAGAACTGTTGCCAGACATAATGAGTGTCATAAATCTTAATGTACAAAGGACATTTAGATAAACCTTACTGGAGCAAATAGTACCAACAACCTTTCAGGAAGGTCTCATTAATTTGCTGATTTTTAAACTAGTTTGCCATCCAGGATTTGAGAAGAAAATAATGTGTTTGGTTCTGTAATTATTTGTGCAACTGCAAATGCAGTCTGCTATCAACCATCTGCCCTGCAGGCATTACTTTCAGTGCCATTTGGATCATCAGCGCAGTGTCTGATCCTCTGCATCTTCTGTTGTGTGGCTGGCTTGGTGCTGATACTTCTCATACAAATATATGTTTCATGTTTCTGTCTTTTTTCCTTATCCTTTTCCTTTATTATTTTCAGTCTTTTTAAGGGTCTTCTGCACAGGCAGAAGATGTGATGCTGTACTCCTGGACTGGCACGCTTTTATTTATTATGTGAGAGTCACAGTGAAATACTTTATTCCTCTGAAGCTTTGCCTAAAGAAATGCAATTTCCATTTCTGCAGGAGTTCCTAGTGTCAGTGCTTTCCTGGTCAGTTCAGTGGTGACTGAGAGGTGGCCTGTAAGGGTAGGTGGTTGTCCTCTCTGCCCTCTGAACATGGCATGGGAGAAATCCAAGTGCTGTTGTTGCTGATCTTTGCAGTAGAAGGGCAAACTAATATTCAGTGTCCTTGGGTTGCTCCTCAATATCCAGACTTCTGCTGGCTTAGGTGGCCCAGCAAAGCAGTCACTCATTTTACTGTAAAGAGAGGACTGCAGGTTTTATTCTAAATCAGATGACTGAGCAGCTGCTTTAGGGTCAGAAATCCTTGATGATTTCTAGCACGAGGAGAGCTTTTTCAGAGTGCTTTATCTCATTTATAAGTCTTTGATTAGCCTGTGTGCCTGATACAATAATGTTCTCCCAAGTGGCTTCTGGTATGCTCAGTTTGTGGGGACTTGCAGGTGTGGGGATTTGCAGGTGTTGGCATTTCTGCTGACTTCACTGCTTAGGAGTTGGTTGAATTTCACTTGTTGGAAGAACCTAAATGTGTGCCATTCCCCCAGAGCACTTCAGCCTGCAGGTCCCTAACCCCATTTATGGGCTTTACAGTAGCATTTCATCAGTGCTGGGGGAAAGCTCATTCTTAAGGACTTAACAGTAACATTATTGAGAGCAGTTGGGCTTTATGGAACTGCAGAGACTTTATAGAGATTAAGAGGAGTGTAATTGGGTGAATATGACAGATGGTATCCTGTAAAGTGCTATCTCTTTACAGGAATTTTATTTCCTGTGTTTTTGGAGACTGTAATGTTCAAATGGCACATTACACCCATTCTTGTTCTTTTGAGTCTGTTGTGCTCTTGAGGATCCCATAACCTGTTTGTCTTGACACAGCAACACAGCAGCTTTCTTCACAGCACGAGTGCATGGAAAAGATCTGAGTGATCTTGAAGATTAGTCTGATATGGTGTATTTTTTTTTTCTTTCTATCTGGTTTGATCATCCATTGTTTTTGAATTGCAATTCATAATATGGCAGAAAAAAATCAAGATGAAAACACCCCCTCTAATTTTCCATTTGCTTCTGGTTCAGTGTTCTAAATGGGAGAAACAATTTCTTATCCAATTCTTCATCCTTTGTAATGTGAACTGTTTGTTTCAGGAATCTTCTCTGCCTATGTATATTCATTTTTGCTTGTGCAAAGGTCCCTGATTTCACAGAGTTTTTGGGTGCTGCTGTTAGTAATACATTATAAAGCAACAAAAAGAGAAAACACAAGGGTGACACTTCTTAAACAGTGTGTTAAAGTTTAGTGGTAGTATGAGTAGTTAAAGTTTAGTGGTAGTATCCCAGTATGAGTCTGCTTGTTTGACCAGCTGTACATTCTGGTGCTGGACTGCAGAGATGTGCTAGGTGAGATTTTGGACCTTTGTCCTGGTAAAAAAGTTATTTTCATGGAAAATGTTCCTTATTAAAGAAGTGTCAGGAAGGAACAAAAGCATTGCCTTGTTCATCAGGCAGAAGCAATAGAACTGCTTTACTGTGGCAGACTTTTTCTTTAAAAAAACCTCTTGAATAAAATCAGTGACTACATGCATCTTGGACATTCTAATTAGAAACATTTCTTCTTAATTGTTTTTTCTTGCAATGGCTTCATGAAATACAAGCAGTTTGCATTTTCAAAGAGCAAAGGCGAAGTACTTGCTGTGAAAAGTGTTATTTGAATTAAGTCTTCTCAGATTTTACTTTAACTGAAGCACCCTATGTGGAATTACAGCAAAAATGTAGCAAGATACTGACTTAGAGAATCTTCTGCCTTCATCTCAGCAGTAAAGTGTGGAGCTTTCTGTAATCATGAAGTTCCATCCTTAAAACCTGATTGGTCTTAGGTTTCTCGCTAAATGTTTTTTAAGGAACAGGGATTATTAAAAGCTTAGAATACTAAAATTCTTTCACATGTTTTCATCTTTGTTATGACATGCAGTACTTTAGTAAGCTTGGCTTACTATAAATTGAATTCAATGTTGGAGCTGTTTCTGCAAAATAGATTTTGTGTCTTAAAAGAGTGGTATGAAAAAATAATGCTTTGACTAAAATGTGATTTTACTTTTAATGTTTTTTCCCTTTAAAAAACAGGAGCTGAGATGTTTGATTCAAATCATGTAATTGAAATCTGAAAATGATGCTATGTAAAGACAATACTTAAATCTCTCTGGGCCTTGGTCCAGGCAATTGATAGGAAGCAACTGATAGGAATCTTTACAATAGGTAGCTGTAGGCTTGTCTTCTTAAACCCAGCACTAGTAACTTCTAAATGGGTGGACTGTTCAAGTTCTGTATAGAAGGATGTTTTTTTCCTGTGTCTGCTAGGAAATATATCCAAGCTCTGACCTGTCAGCTGAATTTGGACTAGACTATTACTGCAGAGCTGAAAGGCTGTTTACAATATTATGTGTAGTGTAAAATTGCTTTTTGTTTTAAGTGGGTCAGAGCCATAGCTAAGATGCCAGCCAGATGCATGATCCTTGATCTAGTAGGAGTAAAAATTAATCTTACTGGATCTTCAGGATACTTCACTGTGCTGAGCAAATTGATAATATGTATGCATACTCTTCAATAATTCAATTTTGATGAATTATAAAGTTATATTTCTCTATTAAATCTGACTGAGTTTCATGCTGCTCCTGGGATTTTCTAGCATCTCATCAAATGTGTAGGCAGAATTGTTCTAACAGCCTCTCTCTCTCTCTCTCTCAGATTATTTCCTTCCATCTTCCGGTCACAGTTTTTCTGCTATAGTGGGCCTTTAGTTTCTGACCATCCCAGTTATTTGGACCAGAGTGCAGCAAAAAGCCTGGCCAGGACAGGCTGGGTCCTCACACGTGCACAAGCCTTCCAGAGGGATGAGCAATTGATTCCTGCTCTTTTGAAAGACCAGGAAGGGCAATGGCTGTGCTTCTGCTCACACACTTTTGTGTTTTCCAAAGAAATAGAAGGCAGAAATCCAGAGCTGGATTTCAGCTCTTGTACCCTGGAGCATCCGAAAGAATGCCAAGTGCTGTGGTGAGATGATCTGCTAAATCTTTCTGCAAGGACTCACTGAAGTGTGAGAAAAAGGGTCAGTGGCACTTACACACTTCATCTCAGAGTCCTCTGCAGATGTTTTTCAAGGGAGCAAGAGCGAGGGCCTGATGGAATTGCTATGGAAACAGAGCTTATATTATTTATTTATTTACTTACTTATTTATGCATGCATATGTTTAAACCCTGACTTCCCTTAATGGCATATCTTGGAAGTCACCCAGTTTCAGGAGACTTTGTTCATTGGAAATTGGGGAATGTGAAATGCTGGCTGCTGGTCAGCAACTCCAAGGTCCAGCAGTTCTGCAGGGAACACTGACAAAGTGCAGTCTGAAACTGGAGTGCTCTGTTGTTGTAGCAGAATATATAGGCTAAACTGAACCCCTTTTGTATTTGGAGTTGCATAAGTGTTATTAGACATAAAGAAAGGACAGCACTGCAGCTTTCCAGTGATACTGGAACTGAGTAACTGTTAAAATAGATAGAGTTGGTGGTAATAATGCCTTTTTAAACATTAGCCTGTGAAGAATTCAGAAGAGTGGGGGGGGCAAGGCATTCTCATACCAGTCCAGCATCCTAGAGGGAGAGGGGGTTGTTGAAGCAACCATATTCTACTGAATCTTGGTGTTGGTGATGAAAGCTGGAATTCAATTTTATTTGTTGAATGTTAAATGCAAGGCTTGATATTAATGCATGCCTAAAAAAGGTTGTGGAAAACTACTCAGAACTTTATGAAATATGAAGTAGGATAAGGAAGGAGCTGGAAGCTCCAAATGACATTGTCATCTGCTTTTCAAGGTGTGCTGCTCTCGGTCTCAGCTTTGATTGCATATTTTCAGAAGCTTAAAAAAAAAAAGTCTTGCAGTAAGAAGGGCAGTGTGGAGAGGTGTTTTAGCATTGCAACATCCATAGTTTTTGGATGGAGTTTTATATTTTTTTGGCAGTCCTCTGGTGTATCTGATAGCTGCTTTGCATTCCTGGAATGCTGAATGCAAATCACACCATTCTCTGACTGGGGTTTGCTGTTTGGTGTTATTTAAACTGCCATGTTTCTCATGCTACAGCTGGGCATTAAGAGACCTACAGGAGCTCTGCCTGAACCTGATTTTGCCTTGTTGTGGCTTCCCATGCAGGCACAGGACATTTTCCTGCCCCTTTGTTCCGTGCAGTGTGTCATGCCAGGACATGGATGCTGGGATGGTGTGTGCATTGCTGCCTCTGCAGTTCTTGGGGTCTCTGTTAGTATCATTGCATGGTTTTGGCTTTTTTTCAGGCATTGTCTGAAATGAGGAGGATTTGTTCAGGCCATTGAGCCTGAAACCTTACACTTGGGCATCTTTTACTCAATTGTTTGGCTGAAAATCTCCATTAGGGTAGTTCTACTTTCTGGCAGTGCAGCTAATGCTGCTGCAGCTCTAGTGAAACACTCTTCTGCAAGCCTGACATTGTATACCATGGAGGAATGTGTATCTTCCTTTCATAACTTCTGTAATTTATAAAATGAAGTATGCTTGGTGTAAAGCAGAACATTTTTATGACTGTGAGGGTTTTTTTTTTCTTTAATCTTTTTTGTGGAGTATGGGTAATGCATTACTTCTACAAGAGATGGTAATTTCATACCTGAGGTACTTGAACAGCAGTTTCAATCTGTGGAACATCAGCCTTTTGTAGCATAAAACCTAAGAAAAATTGTAAAAGGCTGATTCCACCAGAAATGCTTAATTATAGGTCTTTGATGATGCTGGCATTGGAAAGGGGGCATTCTGCATGCCTTTATTAGCTGTTCTGTCTAACTCTACTACAGTGTTACTGTCTCCTAAAGACTGGGAATTCGTACATGAGATTCACATTTTTATGCAATTTCCATTGCAATACTGTTGGTTTGTATGTAGGTCAGAATCCAGGTTTGTTTGTCCTGGATCTTTTTTTTTGCTCTTTTTGATTGTTAAGAGTGATGTAAGAGACGGGGCTAACATTTTATAAAAGTATTGTAGGAGAAAATTAATTTTCCTTGTAAGAGGCTATTGTTTTTGTTCTGTAACACTATTTTCCCTGTAGATGACCTATTACTGTTTAAAATATTCAGTTATCTATGTTCAATGTTTAACTTTAGTGTTCATACAATAGAGACCTTTGTTCTCCAGAAAAATAAAGCCTGGTCAGTAGTTTGCTAAAGTACTTTGTAAAAATAGCTTTTTGATTTCAATGCCAGTCTTTTAATATCTAATTAATGAAAATGATTGAATGCACGGGAGCATTCAATGCTCCCAACAAGCAACAATTAGCAGAGAGAAATATGGCACTGAGCAATGCTGTTCATCTTGCCTGCCTTTTAATGTTGAAGTGTGTGGCACTAAGTGTGACTTCTCATGAATAAATATCCAGGAATATTCAGGAATACATTATGGTTTTCAGTGGGCAAAAGATTAGGTGGTTGATTTTTCTACCATAATTTTAAATACTACTGAGTTGCTAAGCAGTTCACTTACACTCCTCTCTTTTTCTAGGCTTTATATGCAGTTTTTCAATTTCAGTGCTCTATGCATTGATGTTTTGCATTAGAAGAGAGTGGAAAAGAAACCAAGCTGTACACAGTGAATTTTGAATTTCTTTGTGAGCTGCCTGATTATATATTTTTGTTGAAGTTTGTGTGAGCCAGAGTTTTGCAATTTTTTGTGGACTGCATTTAAATCCTCTGAAGCCAAGTTTTTTCAGTTAGGGCAGGCACACTTATTTTGTACGGATAACTCCTGTGAGAGTTTCCTTCACTGGGTGCTGTTAGGTGTTGTTTTTGAGTGATAAATTTGTTCCAGTTATGTTCTCTTTGTCTTTGCAGTGTTCTGGATGATGAGGGGAGCAGCCTGCGTCAGCAGAAGCTTGACAGACAGGTAAGATTTTGGAGGAGGACCTTGCTCCCTAAAGTCTGAATCCTGGAGTAATAAAACCACTGATAATTGATAGAAAATTGCATCCTCTCATTGGGGGATGCAGAAGAGAGATCTGTGGAGGCTGGAGTTAACTCACAAGTCTAACTTCCATTAGAATTAGTCTTCTGACTGTGGTTTGAGTGATTCCCACTGCCTTGGACTTGTTTTAAGCTGTTGTACAATGTATTTGTTACCCCACTGATGGAGCAGTCACACCAGCCAACAGAGGTTAACCACAAAGTTTTTATTCAGTGGCCTTAGCTCTTGTGGCTGTATCCTAGTGGCACTGTGTGCTATGTTGCCTATTTTCTGACTGCATTCCTACATGACTTGTACAATGGAGTCAGAACATGAAATCTGAGGGAATTGTGTCATCAAGTTTTAATGGGAGTTGAGGTTTCTGCTTTTACTTTTTCTGTGGTACCCCTCAAAAAACTTTGTCATTTTTATAGTTAAACCTCTTGAGTTTAATTTTATTCTTTTCTGTTGCCACTATTTCATCAGCTTGCATGTCTAACAGCATCTCATTTTCAAATTCAAGTACTATTTATGCCATAATCCTGTGCTTAATTCTGATTATGGGGAAGTCATGTTGAGGTGTTAACACAACTTAGGGAGCTGAAAGAGTTCCCTCTCCATTTTTATTCCTCAGTTTTATTGCATCTCCTTCCTAGAAGCTAAAACATCACTGTAGAAGCAAGGAAAAGGTAAGGTAATAGATAAATAAAATTAGCAGTTCTCTAAGGTTGTGGAAGAGGGCTCAAATAAGGTCCCTATGGGGCCACTGGATGCCAAAGGTTTTGGTTTTCACCAGGTCTAGCTGAAAAATTTAAGTGTTTAATTAAAGTTCTTCTATTATAGCTGTTAAATTAGGCTTGTGTCCAGTATTATCACTCGATTCTAGTTTGCAATTACCTGCTTTTAATTTACAGAAACTGAAATTGGCATCTCTGCCTCACGCCCTTGCTTACCCTCCCATTGCTTCACAGCCAGTATTCTCACACTGTTGTTTTCCCAAGGGTTATTTCCAAGCAAGCTCTGACAGCTGGTGGGCTGCTCAGAAAGATGTATTTTAATTATTTGCTGTTTTCAGCAGAAGGTGTTTCAGCAGTGGGCTGGTTGTGGTTTTTTGGAAAGGTTTCCTGTAACCCGACGTCCCAGTCTCCCGCTGCCAACTGTGTAGAGCTGGGGAAGGGGTAAAGCTGGCCATTGTTTCCATGGTAGGTTGCTGCTGTTTGGAGTGCAGGAACAGATGCTTTTCTCTGTCTTTTCCCCAGAGAGCACTGCTGGAACAGAAGCAGAAGAAGAAGCGCCAGGAGCCACTGATGGTTCAGTCCAACGTGGACAGCCGGGCAAGGGCGCGCAGGACGAAGCATTCGGAGGAGCAGGCGCCGCTGGTTGAATCCTATCTCAACAGCAACAGCAGCACCATATATCATGGTACAGAATGCCACCTCCTGCAGCTGTATTTGCTGAGAGTCCTGGTGTGCTGCTCATTTTATGCTCAGGAGAACAAAAGCTCTTGTTTTGCTTGTTTTTGTAAATCATTGATATCCTTCACTTGGGATAAAGCCATCAGAATTTGCAATTATAGCCTAATGGCAGGGAGCAAGGTACCCACTGCCATTTCAGTGCTGAACTGGGAAAGAAAGCTTGTCCCTTCTGCCATGGCTGTTTAAGTGTCTTCAGCCTTGGTTCCTGCTAAGTAAAGCTGATGGATTCCACTCTGAATGTTCTTCTGTGTGAAATTTTGCTTAAACCTGACAGAGGTAATGATAAGTGTGAAACCTATTAACCAGGTTCAGCTAGGGCTGAATATAGTAATTTCAAAGATTCTGTGTTTCTCCAAAGTCCATTAAAACAGGTAGAGAAGAACATTTCAAACTTGTACAATGTCTCCTTTTCTCATTAAAGATTACAGGATCCAGTAGGGATAGAGTCAATTCATGTGTCACACCCACAGGGGAAAAAAATTATAATGCCATCTCTTTTCAGAGACCTTTACAATCAGAAATAAATCCTGAGGAAACCAGGCATTATTTAGTTCTGTCCTCATATTTCTCATGCTTTTTGGCCCTCTAAAGATGGTATGGCATACTTTCCCTCAGGATTTCTTAAGGGGCAGCTTGGGTAATCCTTGTCCAAAATTTGGCTCCTGTAGATATCATTCCAGGTTGGTACCACCTCCAAGATCTATAGAGAGCAGTAATTTTCCAGTTTTCTTGTTTTGCATTTCATTAAGTTGAATGTAATTCATAAGGCACTCATAAGCTTCAATAGCAAAAGGCTTCCTTCCCTGACTATTGATGAGTTTGTGGGACAGCAGCTGAATCAATATCTACTGATATTGATTGGGAATGCAGTTGGCAGCTTTCTGGTTGGGAATGGTGCTAGGTGGCAGAGTACTTAGGTTTTGGGGTTTACACATTAAATCTTAAGAAGCCTTTGGTTTTGGGGTTTACACATTAAATCTTAAGATGCCTTTGGTTTTGGGGTTTACACATTAAATCTTAAGATGCCTTTGTAAATCTAACTCTGTTACAAAAAACCAAAACCAACCAGTATCCTACTCCTTTACAAACAAAAACTTAACACAGCATTCAGTTCAAATTTCTGTCAGTTTTACTCCACATGCTGGACTTTTTGCCTCCCTGTTGTTTTGTTTTCACTTGGGGGTCTTATTTTTCCATAAGAACAAGGTGAGTGTTTAGTATACAATAACAAACTCTGCTCTGAGAAGTGCAGGTTTCAGAGTCTTTCCTCGTGGTTAGCAATTGGTGGAAATTTTTAGCTGATTACAGCTACAGAATTTACTGTTAGAATCTGGAAATTGCATTGTTTAAATGTTGAGGTTTTGGTAATAATGGGCCTTTTTAATCTTGTTTCTGCAAGCAAATAGGATACCATAAGTGGTTTCAGATGGAGAATTATTTTTTCAACTTAGCACTATTTTAATTATTTTTTCTAATAAATATTAAAAACATTAGTAATATTTCTCTTTACTGCCTGTTTCTCAGTGTCTGGAATGTTTAAAGATTAAACTGAATTTCTTTTCAGTCTAAACCAAAATATTTGATTTAGCACAAGCATTTAGTGTGTTTATTTTTTAATCACAAAAAATAGACATTTTCTCTTTTTCCTCTTAGACTCAAGAATTTATCAAAGGTACAGAGCTATTCTGAGAAATAATATAGCAGAGAGTTCTGTTTACTAAGCCCCTTCTATTGCCAGTTGATCAAGGTTTTAATTTTCACAAATCTGAGAAAAAGACATTATCATCACATAATTGATAACAAATTTCATATATGTACTAACTGAGCTAAATTGTACACCAATTTGCACCAGAGTGGATTTTCTCAGTATAAATGAGATTAGCTGTGCTCTTAAGGTAAAAGTGACCCTTTCTGTCATATTATACCACACCATTCATTGGAATGCTTGGGATTTATTCTCCCTAAATCAGTTTGCTCCAAATTTGTCTCTCAAACCCTTTTAATGTTTCACAAGGTTTCAGAGAAGCAAAGAAATATACTGTTTCTCATATTCAACATGACATTTGTTAATCCCTTGGGACAGCTCTCCTTGCAATAAACCATGCAGTTTGCAAGAGCCAGCTTAGGAGAATTTAATTACCTAGCAGAGTGTTTTATTGCCTTGTAAAATCCTTTGTTAGGCACGTTGCTTTTGAAAATATTACAAGAACTCTCCAAGTGTCTTTTTTTGGTGTGGCCTTCTCTGGGAATGTGCCTAATGTCTTCAGTTCCCCAGTTTGCAGGGAACATTTTGGGGTTTGAAGACCATTTTTAACTGTGGCATTGAGCTCCAGGGCTGGCAGTTTTCTTCCCCTTCAATGGAAACATTTGTATGTGGCAGTGTCGGATGCATGAGACAGCTGGGCTGTTTCTAAAGAGCTATTCTGCTCTTTTCCGTTCATTTCTGGCTGTTATGGGCATGCTGATTCCAAATTGAGAATGGCTCTTTGATGGGACTTGATGCTCTACTGAATGAACTACACTGCTTGGATGAGCATGTTTGTGAAATCAATTCCTGTGCTAGCAAATGCTACAGAAAGAACACTTCTTTCCACCTATCATCCTGCTCTACTCTCTCTTTTAGCTTGTGCTGGTTCTGTGTAGCACAAAAGTACTTGTTGATTTCCACAAATAATTGGATGCCTGTGTGGAGATATCTCTATGGCACTTTGAGCAAAGTAGGTCAGAGATAGCATCTCAGCAATTCTCAGATGCTGGGCTTTCTGTGCTGGGAAATTCTCCTTCATGCACTGCCACTGCTTATTCTGCTGCCATTAACTGTGCTGGGAAATTCTCCTTCATGCACTGCCACTGCTTATTCTGCTGCCATTAACTGTGCTGGGAAATTCTCCTTCATGCACTGCCACTGCTTATTCTGCTGCCATTAACTGTGCTGCAATGGTTCCCTCATGGGCAACTCTACTCTGCAGTAAAAACTCATTTAATTCCAGAATAATCATCAGAGATTGGAGTAGAAAGTCAGTCATTCTTGTTCTGGAATAGAGCATCAGCCTGGTGAGCTACTTGTGGGTAGACAGAGTAGAACATCCTATTTTGCTAGTTAAGCTAATTGTGTATTGCCAGAAATGCCATAATTGTTTCTTAGATGACTTCAAGGCAGAGAAGTGACAGATTGGTAGGAAAAAATGGTATTTATGTTCCCTGCCAAGGGTTGCTAGCAATTTCTCTGGGTACCATGAGACTTTGAAGGAGATGTGTGCTCTTCCAGTGAGGAAGTGGCTCTGCAGAATCCACCATGCACGAGTCTCCACACAGAACATTTCTTCTCATTTGTCCCATATTTCACTTACAGATAAAAGTCTTCAGCTGCTGTACCTTGTCAGGTACAGTATATATATGGTACTATATGACTTGCATATAGTGTATCTTTTTTAAACCCTTTTGCTGTTGACATAATGCCTGATTAACTGATAACAACAAAAGTTTCCTGCAGGAACTGAGATGAATTAGGCTGAGAAGACCAAAATGAGATAAAAACTCCTTGGCACTGAGGTCTATAAGGGGTTAGTTTGAGCTGGAGTCCCAGCTAGTGGTAACACAGTCATCAGCACCTGCAGCTCAGGTAGGTAGAGCTGGGCCCCACATTTATCTGCCTGCCATTTCAAGGAATAGGTATCCTTCCAGTGACTTCCATGATGTTGTTCCATGGCTCTATTTACAATAAAGCCTCTCTCTCTCTCAGTACCAAAAGCAGCTCAATTGCTATTTTGTCATTATAAACAGCCACCTAAGAACCAATAACAACTTTTTGTATTGCTATTAAATTTAAATTCCAAATAAAAGACAACAAAGGCTTTCATTTACCAGAAGAAATGTAATCCTTCTTTGTAGGAGAGATCCCTTACATTGTCTTCTCCTCATGTGTTCTGGTTTATTTTCAATTCAGTGTCCTTCATAAGGACATATTGCTGCTTGTTTGTTTAAAGTTTCTTTAAAATTTTACTTGCTGTTCTGTAATATGTCACAGTTACATCTGCTCACTTGTTTTCATGTATTTCTACTCAACCTATTTTGTGAAGTTTGTTGAAAACCTGAACAAACATTTTAGCCTGATTTGACATTGCAAAATTCTGCTACAAATACAGTTCTTTTCAATCTGGATTGCAAATACTGAGCATTCCTGGAGCCAAATAGCATGCAGAGATACACTAATTACTGCAACAATTTAATTACATTATTTAATTACATTTAATGCAAATGCTGAAAGCCCATTTTACAGAGATTTTATTTCTGTGAAAATGGTGAATTTTCACTGGGGAGTGATTTTTCTTTTCACAGCACTGAGGAAGGCAGAGATTTGAATGAGTGCCAGATATGCTTTCATTAATATTGCCATACTTTGTTGCAGCTGTGGTGTTTTTATATAAGACTTGAAATTAAAAATGTTTTCAATTAGATACTCTCAGAGTAATTTCCATTGCACCTTCCAATTTAGCGATTTAGATTAGCCATGTGTAAAAAGGCAGAATGACTTTTTTGCTTTTCTCCTCTGACATTTGGCAGCACACCTAGGTGTAATGGCTGTGTGGTGTGTTAAACAGACCCCTGATGACAATTCATAGCTTTGGATTTTTAAATTTGACATGTCATTCTGCTGTTTATCATGAATGATGAGAGAGAGTTTTCTGATGAGTATCCTTAGCTGTCAGCTTTAAAAGATGACATCATTAACTATTAATTTAAAAAATCATATATTTTCCTGTTCATCAGAAGAGTGTCTCCCCATCCCTGTTTTCCACTGACCTTGGAATGAGTAGGTTTTAGTTTATATTTTGAAGATAGTAAGGAATGTTCTTTGCAAAGGGCTGTTAATATTGAGAGATCAGGCAGCACCCCAAACATCTTGTGGGCAAAATACTTAACTTCCAATGAGCAGATATTTTGAAATCTTTATTTCAGCTGCAGTCTCTTCACCTTAATCTTTAGTGCATCTGTTTGGTTTGTCAGCAGTCCTTACTGCACCAGTGCACTTCCAAAATAAACAAACCCAGCAGCAAGGAGCAGAGGGCATTGGGTAGCAAGTGTTCCACAGGTCTTTTTGTGGTTTTTGGTATTGAACTATTTGAGAGGAAAGTTTAGAGGAAATGGCCTGAGAAACTCCCTTCTCTTGCCTTTAATGTCCCACTTTTAGTGTATTTACTTTCAGTTACTACTTGATATTTAGCTGTTTTCTGTCCTGGGCAGCATCTCAGGAGCCAGGAGGGAGGGTGCCCCCAGCACAGGAAATGCCCTGGCAGGCAGAGTCCCATCCCAAAGGCTGCAGACAGGGCAGGCAGAGCTGCCAACAGCATTCCCTGCAGTCCCAGACACGGCAAGGGATGAAGCAGAGCCAGGGCCCTGCATGGCACCAGTCAGGGTGGAAAAGAGATGCTGCAGTGCACGGATCTCGGTTGGGCACATGAGCTGCCTGCGGTGCCAGGATGCTCCCAGGAGACAGGCTGGGAAGCAGCACCTCCAGCACAGCCCTGGGCTCAGCTGGAACAAAGCCCAAGGGTAGGGTGTGGGTGGAACCCCCCAGGGAGGCTCTCAGGGCAATTAGAGCCTGGTCGTGCCCTCAAGGCTCCAGGATCACAACGTAATTATGTAATTTATCACTGTCTTTCACCTTCCTGGCATAGATTTTTCATAGATGATTTTAGCTTTCCTTATTGTTGTCTGCTTTCCCAAAGTCTGGTTCATTGCTATCAACTCTCCACATGCTGCCTTTGCCTTCCCCCTCCCCAGGATTAGGCAGCAGGCACGTGGGCGTTTAGAAGAATCTTTTATTTAATTCCTTCCCTTGTCCTCTCTGAGGAACTCTTAGACCAATGAGCTTTTAATAATGTCCTTAAGCAGCACCAAGTTCCCAAGTACCTTGGTTCCTTTTTTTGGAGTGCTAAAAAACCCATCCCCTTTCACTTCTGAGTATTTTCAGGTTTGCAACATTAGCCTGGTCATCACATCACTGTTGGAGGCATAAACTGCAAGGAGCCTTGCTGTCAATAAGGTTTTGGGAATGTGGAATCTGACTGTAAGTTACTAGCTGAAGGAGTAATGCCTTTGATTTTAAGTATTTTGTGGCAGGAATCAAATCTTTGCATGTGATTAACCAGTAACTAACACACCAAAATCCTTGTCCTTATTCAGGTCCTTGTATTTAACTATTTGTGTGGTCTATGTAAAACTAAGAGAAATATTTAATTGCACTCTAAAATATTGTGGGTTTACCCACCTTCAGACTATTGCTGATAGACTCCAGTCTTTTAAATGATTGTAGAAATACTAGACCAGTTCAGAATCTAAGCTGATTATATAAACTAAGAATGAGCAACAGCCCAAATAAGCTGCTAGACTGACTAAGGCTAGAACTTCATAAAGAAAAGCAACAAGCCATTCTTACAGTGAAACACAAGAGCTTCTCAGGCAGCAGTAAGCAAAGGACATCCAATTCACATTGAGTTGTTAAGGTACACCCTGACTGAACTGTAGTTAGCCCTTCTTTGCATGGAACCCTTTCTGGGTTTCCCTTTTATTGTTGAGAGGATGTTGGTAAATAGAATGAGTATTTGCCTTAAACTTACCTCACATGCCCCATTGTCTGGTTCAGCCTCTTCCTACTTAAAGTGTTTTCCAGACAGACTGCACAATTTTAGAATTGTTTTCTCTTTTTGTGATTTTTCATTTACTTCATTCTTCCTATAATGTACTGATCAAAAGCATCCTTTCTTTAGCACGTGGCATTTTTATGTGATAGAGATTGGTAAGTTATGATTCATAGGTTTTTTTTTCCTTCTCTAAGATCATAAGAGTGTACAAGCACTCATATCAAGAAATATGGTCATACAAATGGCAAAAAGAAATCAGCATTTTCATTCATGCTACTTTGAAACTTATTTCCTGTGTGAACTCCTCCTCATGAAGGCCAGATGGAAAGACATGTTTCAAATTTTCATCCACTCATATAAATATAGGTGGGTAATTTACAGAGTTGAAAAAGAGCTTGGGTTGTCTGCATCATAATTTACTCACATGCTTTCAAACTGCATCCTTTTATCTGGCTGTGGTTTGTAGCTTTACCTCTGTAACCTGGAGTGTTGTCCATCACAGAACTGATTCATGGAGAGGTTTCTTTTTTCCCCTTTTCTGAATTAGGCCACTGGAGGTGCAAGGCAAAGCTGGGACACTGCCCTTGTCTGCCTTGACAAAGCCTTTCCATACTCACCTGTATTATGTTAACAGAATGTTTGCTATTTGTTCCTCTTTCTTTTCATCTCAGATCCTGAATTTATATTGCAATCTGTGCTCCCTTCTGTCTTCCCAAAAAACACTTGTTTTAATACTCTATTGAGGTTAGTAGTCAGTAGTTGATTTAATGAACATGGATGAATAATACTGAAATTAAAGTCATTTAGTTGTTTTATTTGTAAGCTTGGCATTTATCTCAAAACCATTTTTTTTACAATTTATTAAGTTCAAACTAGAGTGAAATACCAGGTCTGAGAGTCCAGTGGCTTTTTCTGTTTGGAATGCTGACTCACTACAGGACTTGCTCCTCCATTTTTTTCCTTGTCTGAATGCAAATTCTATTACAAACAAATAATTTTAATTGAAAAGGAAAATCTCTGTGTTTTTTAAGTGAAGATGTTAATAATCTGGAGTGGGCATATGAAGTATCAGGATAGATTTTCAAATCTATCAGTCTCCTACTGTTTAAGATCACATCAGTAGGGATTTTTAAAGATGCCTAAATGGGTAGCTGTACTGAAATTAATGCATTTTTGAGTGACAGTCTCTGAAATTTCATCCCCATATAGATGAATTTAAGGTTCTTAATTTATTTATCCTCTGGTGCTGCCTATCACTGTTTTTAACTTTTTGATGTCCAGCAAAGGATGTAATCACATTGTTGTATCAATGAATATTATTTAGGGAGCCAGTTTATCTCATTTTCCTTAATCAGACTTTCTTGCAGGGAACTGTAAATTGTTTTATGGGCTGTCTAGAGCCTGTGGAGAATGTAGGCTAGAGTTAATCTCAAGGTTTCCATCCTGCTGAGAAGGGAAATTCTTGTCAGTCTGTTAGATAATGATGCAAAGATGCAGCAAAGGGCAGAGGGGAAGACATTTGATCCCCTGACAACGTGGCTGAGGATAAACACTGCCTCTCTGACTTGCTTCATCTCCACAAAGGCAGCCTGGAAGGAATGCTGGTTGGAGAAGTTCAAAGCTGCACATGCTAATGACCAGCTGCAGAGTGAGTACACAGGCCTTAGAAATGGTCCTTCTTCCAACTCTCCAGGGCAGGAGAGAGCCCTGGAAACAGAAAACAGGATTTTCACTTTGCTCCACATCCAAGCCTGCTGGACCAGCTGAGCAGGGGAGGCTCACAGACCTGTCCCTTTGGGGTTGCAGGCTGCAAGGATCCAAATCCTGGCTGGCCTGTTGACAGGAGCTTGCCTAAATGCAAGGATATGCCCTGAACTGAATTTGTACAGAAAGCAATCTGCAGGCAACACCAGAGAAAACATGAGTGGGTGAGCCTCAGCTAAGGTCTGCTATTTGCCAAATAGCTAAAAGCTACAAATGAGATGGTTTTGTGGTGGAGATGGCATTTTGGGATTAAATTTGGATTTATTATAGAGGTAGTACTTTAAATGTAATGGTAATGCTCAGAAATGTATCCTTTGGAAACAGGACATTCTGTGCCAATTCCTTTCATGAACCCAGGCACAGTATCATTACCTTTATGATCTGAATCTTACTTTGCAGCCTCCATCACTTGTGTCTAAAAGGCACATTTACCACAGACAGCAGCCAAGGTCTCAGAATGGCTACTGGGCTGAAATCCTGCTCTTTGCCTCACAGAAAGAAGCAATGGAAATATTCTCTTCTCTGTCCTTTGGAGCTCCTTCAATGAACTTACAATCAGATACCTCTTGCTTGAAGCTTTGAGGCAAAAGTAACTCAAAAAATATCAGGGCTTTACTGGTAAAATGAAAGAATGGCTGGCAAGATAGAGAAGATAAGTCTTGAACTTTGCAATTAATAGTCAGAAAGTGTCATCCTTTGCTGATTGATAATTGCTTTGGACCAAGTAAATGGTGCTTCTTTTGAGTGAATGAATACAGCCAGATTTAAAATGATTTAGAGAACTGCCTGGCCATTTAATATAGGTCATTTGTAAAGTACTGGATTTCATTATAACATGGATTACCATCTTCAGAACAATTAAAGGAACACAGCCTAGTTTTTAGAGAGAGATATAGCAAATAGGGCATATATGCTGGGTTGGCAAATCACCCCTATTTAAAGACTGTGGAGAGCTGACTCTGGTTCCCTGCATAGTCTGAGCCTGCCATGCCCATGCAGGTAGGACCCAGTGTACTGTCTTTTATGTGCCATTTCCCCTGTGCACTCACTCCTTTGCTTTTGTCCTATTCATTTCCACTGCTCCTTTCCACTCAGCTAAGGGATTGCAGTCCTGTGATTAGTGCTTGACAAAGGCAGACATGTCACCAAATGGGTGGTGACAAGCTGTTTCTTTGGACTTCAAGTCTCTCCTCTCATATAATTTAATGTGTTTTCTCTGTGGAAGGGAACCCTTCCTCTGCACAATGAGAGAAGGAGTGTGTGTTTGAGTGCCTCAGGTGCCTGCTGTGTTGTGAATGCAATGCTACTCATAACAGATTGCTGTGCTGGGGAGGGTAGCAGCGGGTTTGGGAGCTGCAGTCTACACAGACATGACTAAATCTGTTTCATCTTTCTCCTCTGAGAATCTCCCTGGCGTTTCTATTTCTATTCGTGCACTTGAAGGATTTGCTGAAGAGGAAAGTTGCTTCACAGGCCAGAAGCTTAGGGAGAATTTTCCCCTTCAGAGAGAGAAAAGTGTCAGTCCACATGTCATTGAGAATCATTCAGTCTTTTGGGAGTTTAAGAAGTTTGTATGGATATTTAAAAAGTAGTTTTGGGGGAACCAGTTCTTTCCTATAATGGTCCTTAGTGGACTTTTTTAATCCTTTAAAAGAAAATCCTTTGGGAAAAAGAAAGGGTGGGAGGCCCATGTGCCAGGCAGAGAAACCATGGTCACCACATAAAGCCAATGGGGCTTAGCATTTACCAGTGACCAGCAGCCAACCCCAAATCTCTTGGTGCCCACCTGTAGTTCGGGGTGTGAAATTTGACAGTTTCTTTATGCATTTCAGGAAGGCAATTGTGATATTTATCTAAACCTGATATTTATCTAACTTTGAGGTTTGGTCTAGCCAGAGAAAAGAGTTACGGTGTACATTGCTTTCAGAGACTCAAATATTACCCTCAAAGCGTGTCGTGCTCTTAGGAAATGATGAAGCCTCTTTTTACTTTGAAAACAAGGAACACTGTGTGAATTATGGTGACATTCACAATTTATGCCATGCATATTTTGTAGAGAGTCCTTCCAAGGAATTAATTAATTTGCGTATGCTATAAAATAGGAAGAGTTTTTAAATTCAGCTTGGGTATAGTTTCACCATAAAATGCATGGCCAATCTTCTCATCATGCTGTGTTACACAGCTGTGCAAGATGTGCTTTGAAAGTAACCTTCAGATGATTCCCTGTTTAGAGAGTTAGGATGTAGCTTGAAGCATGGATGCTGCAAAGTCAAAATTAAATTTTTCTGCCTTCATGCTGCCACTGTTGATGATCATTCTGGCAGTGCTTTACTGTGAGGAAAAATGCTTCCTGCAATAGCTCAGTATCACAATAATATTCTGATGTCACTTTTGGACTGGAAGTTAGGATTTGATACATTATTGTGAGGAAGAAAAATGTAAGGGAATATATCTCAGCTAACCTAACACTTTCAGATTTTTACTGCAGCTTTGCAAATTCTGGTTTACTCGGCTCTCCTCACTGCATGAATTGTCTGAAATACCAAACTCTGCTATGTTTGCTTTCTCTTTTATGCCTTTGCAAAGTTCTCAATTCATTCTCTCCTCTCTCTCTCTCTCTGTTTCTCTCTTCTCTCTCTGTTTATTTTCTTTTTTGGTGGGGTACCCTGACTCTCTGAAGCAGTGCAGGAGGCTGAACAGGAAGATGTAAAGGTGGTAGTGGACGCCCAAGCTCCGAAACCAACTAAAAAAGCCAAGGCAGCAGCTGCGAGCTGTCAGAGTAGCAGCACCAGAAAGGAGAAAAAAGGGAAGCACAAAGGTTAGCTGCATGCAGCTGCATGTCAGATGTTAAATTCATTATTTTGCTGTCAATTCTCTCTCTTGTTTTTTGTATAACTTATTTGAAAATCCGAAAATTGTCTAAAAGTAATTTGCTGAAATTTTTCTGAGGTTGGAAATGTGTATGTGACTTGGTCGTGTCTGGGCATGTACAGCCTCGGAGTCAAAAAGTTTGTAAATGGAGTCTTTTCCAGAGGAGAATATTCAAAATATTCCTGCAGTGGTAAAAAAAAGAGAAACATCTTACCAAGAGTGTGCTTTTTTAGATTATCTGAAACTAATCTTGTTTGGAGAAGCAGCCTTAAATTGCAGCTGCTTCTGTCCAGACTCCGAGTGAGGTTTAAATCATACAAATTAGAGGTTAAGGGGATGTTTTGAAAATCAATTCAACAAAACTGAGATAACATCCTCAAGGGGATTTTTCAAGTTATTACTTCAGTGTTACTTTTCCCACCTGGCTGACAAATGGGAGGTGTTTGTATGAAAATTTTTCTGCAATGACTTTGTGTATGATGAGGTAGATGAAAAAAATACACTATTGGTAATGACAAAAGGGAGGTAGAAATGACATTGCCACTCTTAGATTTACAATTTGAGCTAGGTGCAAGAAGTAATGAGCTAGTTTATTGATATTTAAATATATATATATATAGATGATGTATGTGTGTTTACACACACAGAAAAAGAGAGGCTGTGGTACCACATACAGTTACTTTTTATGTGGTGCTGAATGACTAATGAAATGAAATAATTTCCTAATAAATAATTTCCTAATAAATTGCAGTTTTTGAATAAGGCCACTGTGACACTGTCCTGCCTGGCCTGTACTGTATTCCTGTCTTGTGCATGTCCAACAGTTTCTCCACTGTTGCTTCACTGAGAAAGTAGTGTATATCCTTGACAAGTCTCTTTAAAGATAGCAATGACTAATAAGGTTAATTATTGAGGTCAATGTATTGGGGCTTATCTGTAGGGATTTTGCAGGACTTGAGCCTACCTTGGTCAAATCCTTTGCGTATTGCAGCTTAATTCTTGAGATCTGAATCTACAGCATCTCTCTGTTCTTCTGGCTGCAAGGGAAGCTCTAGGTTGTACAGGCTTTAGAGCCTGGCCCTGAGCTAAAGGCTGTTCATGTATTTGAGAAAAGATGGTGTGTGTCAATGGTAAAATGAACTCAATGTAAAAATAATTGGCAAAATAAATGAACAGAAAGCCAATGTTTCCCAGTTTAATGTAAAAGTAATGACATTCCAGCGTGGTAATACAAATGCCAAGTTTTATTTTGAGGTATGTCTTGCTGAAGAGTAAAAATTCTTTTGCTACTGTAAAGGAAAACCTGAAAGGGAGCATTATGTGAGCTAATACTTAAATCATGGTTATGGCATAGCCTTGAGGCTCTGTTTTATCTCATATAATACCTCTTTTGACATGCCTGTGTCTGTACTGTGTTCAGAACTGAAGATATTGTGCTGCACAGTTTTTTTACTATCCCACAGCAGGTAACACCTAGTATTTTTCTCACATGCCAGTTATAATTTTACTCATCTTCTGAAAAGTCCCCCAAGCAGGCAAACAAAAAGCAGGCCTATGTTAGTAAAAGCAAGTTGAGTCAGTGAAAGTGAAGTCACTTTGTGTAGACTGAGAACTTTGGCATGCTGACACTGCTCTAGGTGTTGGGAACTAATATTTGTAGGCCAAGAAATCTCAGCCTCTGCTGCAATTCTTACTGCTCATCCTGCTCTGCTCTGGGAGCTTTTCCCTGGCCTTCAACATGTGCCCAGCAGTTCCAAGTTTTCAGAGAGTGGAGGTGTTATTTATCAATTATATGTCAATTAGAGCAAAGAAAATGCTGAGTATTTTCTCTCCTGAAGTTCATGTTGGTGATTAGAAGCAAATAAAAGCCAGTCAAAGTACATTCAGAGCATACACATAGCCCATCATCCAGCTCATCTCCTTTTTCTGTACACTGGGATTTAGCTGTTCATTCATGTATAATTTTCCCCTTGGAATAATACCTGGTTTACCTTTGACAGTGTTGTAAACTTGGGAGGATTATGACTGGATTTCCAGTCTTCCATCCTTATCAAAGATGCAAAATATTTTTTTTATTAGATGTAAAAGTAAAACCAAATGCATCCTTAAAATTCCAGAGGGATTTTGCTGATAAATCCACTACAGAAATAGCTAATTTTGAATTTAGGAGTGAAGAAAATGCAAGTTGTAACAGAACCCTGTAGTGGAACTTGTATTAATTTTCAGTTACTTTTAAAAATAGATGTGAGTATTAAGGAAAGATTTTTTATAATAGTATTGAATGGATTTGCTAATAACTTCAGATCTAACTATAAAAATGGATGAAGGGGAAGTGGCTTTATGCCATGTTTTAGCATAAGAGATTTTGCTGGGAGGAGTTCATTGGTAATTAGAGCAAATCTTGGGAAATTTGAGGTTCTGCTTTTAGCTTTGCAATCATTTCAGGTTTGTCTCCACTCTGGGTGAAACCTTTGTATGTCCTGCAAATGAGCAGGATGAATGCTGAGGGGTAAGTGCACTTAACATGCTAAAATAGCATTTTAAAGGTTTTTGTTAGTATTTAACTATAGTGGACCTTCCCTTTCTAAGCATAGCCCAGCTCTTTGTGTTTTAAGAAAAAAGAACACTTAGACCAGATCCTATGAATAAGAAGCTAATTCAGAGCAAAAATTGTTGAATTATACATGAGTAGCTGTTGAAGCTGTAGTGTAATGACTGCACTCTGGTTTTAGATGTGTAATGCTTTTTTAAGTGGCTTGGAGAGTGATGAAGCTGTGATCAGAACAATGTGCTGAAGACAAACGTGAGAGAAATATCAGGTTTAATGAGGTTACACTGGCAGAGGAAAAGGAATGTAGCTAACTGCTCATGTCAGTGCACTTTGTAATTCTCTGATGGGTAACATGGTATTCAGTAATTTTTTCTAAATCTGTGATTATTACTGGTATTTCTTAATGGCAGTATGCAGTGTGCACTGTGCCTATTTTTAAAATAACCATAATTTTTGTGGGACAGAGCCTGGAACTGCAGTAAATTGATGACATTTTGTAGTGGCTTAGCTCATTAAACTGGTATTTCTGAAAGCTTCAGTCTCACAGTTTATTGCTTAGCAAAATATTCACTATTGAGGAAAAAAACCCCAGATGTAACAAATGCATATGTAAAATGGTTGTTTTTCAAATGGAGATGGTGGATTAAATTCTGGTTTGATTTGTGGCAGATTGTGGTGATTCAGGGTAACAGAGAACCCAGTGACAGCATCACTGGGTGGTTCAACAGAAAAATCATGCAAATTAGTGAAAATATTTGCAGCAGGGACCTATGAAAAGTATGCACCCTACATAATATTACAAAACCAGAGCATGTTTAGCTATCAAAGGTCTTGATGAGTCTTTAAAAAAGGAGATTCATGAAAGTATTACAGTTACATAGTGGTGTCGTTACTTTGTTTGGAAAGGTTTATGAAGAAGTTAATAAATATGCAGGATAAAGTGAATTTTTTGGCTGTGTGCAGTGAATGGGGCAAATCAGGAAGAAAAAAATGGAACTTTAAAAAATCCCAGAAAAGCCTGAGAAGCCAGGAGTTAATACAAAGTGAAATCTGATATGAAAATTCAGGAATCATTCTGTGAAAAGTTATTGGTGATTGGTTGGGTTTGTTTTTTTTCTTCCCAAAACTCTTGCACTTAGACTATGTAAGTACACTCTAGGAAAATTCCCAGGAGATTCTGCTCTGAACTTCCATGGACAACATAAATGAAGATTTCTTTCTCATCAGAAATCAGGATGTGTTTAAAATATCAAAATAAACAATAATTTCACAGAAATTTTGCCTTAAATGTAAGTGGTACCCTGTGTATTTCCTGCTGGCTTTCTGGGAGCCAGGAAGCTGAGGAGCAGCTCTGTCACACAGAGCTTTTCCTGCCAGGGTGGCTATTCCATGTTTTGATTTGGTTGGCTTCTTCCGTGTTTCTTCTCTCTCTTTCACGCCTGTCGGAGTGTTTTGATTTGTGCATCCTGTCCCCTTTTCCTATGTAACAAGCAGCTACATTAACACTGGCTGGCTCAGAAAGCAGCAGCAGTTGTTGGGTAGGGAGCATCATTTCTCACTGTAGCACTTCCTTTCTGATGGGGGGAGGGAAGTTCTTGTAAAGCAGATTTATTTCGGCTTCCCTGGGCACTAAATAAAAAGGGTAGGAGGAACAACGAGTGAATTTCCACCAAGAAAATTCCTGTAATTTCTAGATCTGAAAAACCTTTCAGGATGTGCTTTGGCAACACATGAACTTGATGGTGAAGAAGTAATTTTGACCTCCTAAGGGTAAAGATTTATGAATGTATAATTCCTATTTACTGTGTTAGATTTCATCAAAGGATAGAGCTTACTGCTCAAGTACTTGCTTTTATTGTCCTGATTTGGTGCTAGCAGTAGCCCAATGGAGGTTTGGAATAAATCACCTCTAGACATCCTTTAAAAAAAAAAAATCTCTATTTGCTCCCTTTCCCTCTGAACAAATCCCTTTGTAATTTTGCAGTTGCTTGAACCCCTGTCAGTGGATGCACAGCCCCTATGAGAACAGGAACATAATGGGAAGTGGCTTAGAAAATATTGACAGCAGGGTTTGCTTCAAGCCAAGTTTTCTAAAGAATGGAAGCTCTTTGTTCTGGTGTCAGATCTCCCTGGGATTCCCTGTCCATGACCTCAGAGCAGGCCATCCTTTGAAGGGCTGTGCTGCCATCCCCCAGTTGGAGGGAGAGCTGCTCTGCAGAGGTCTTGAATGGCATTTGCACCCACACCATTGGGTGTTCTCCTCGAGGATATGACTCCTTTGTCAGAGCAGTAACTGAGCTCAGGAAATGTGTGTTTTCTTCCAGAGGCCTCCTGCCTGACCTTGGTCATCTCTCCAGGTCTGATCTGCAAAGGGCAGATCATATTATTAATCATATTCCTAATCTGTGAGCAGTGTGCCCAGCTTCATACATCAAACTTGTGCCTTAAACGCTCTATGAAATGAGAGCAAGAACTTCCCTGTCCTGCAGCTCTGCATTTGTAAAGCAGAGACAGAATTACTTGTTTTCTCTGCTGTGTTCCTTTCCTGATACATGATCTTATTTGCCATTCAGTAGTTTAGATTACCAGCTTTTAACAGATTGGTGCTGCCAATTTATAAATATTGTCCAGAAGATTTAGGTCTTAGAGAATACAGGCATTGATGAATAGTAGTTTGCAGGCTGTAAATGCCAGCAATGCTCATTTACTGAAGCTTTTCTTTTTTCTCTCCAGTATTGCTTTGTTTTCATTTCTGATACCTCTGGTTTTCATCTGAGACATGATCATGCCAAAGGGTACCAAAAGGCCTTTTCTGAAGGGACTGGTATTCTGAGGGTTATTCCAATCTTCTGCTTTCCTGTCTGCCCTCCTTCACATTTGCCTCTCAAAACTTCCCCTTTTTTTCTTAGCAGGTGTTCAAGGCTGTCTCTGTCAGACTTTCTCTCTACCTGATTTTTGGGAAGCACTGTAAAAAAATGCTGACTATAGCCATAAAAACTCTTTTGGCACAACCCACTCAGCTTCTTTGCCTCTTTTGGCTATGTCCTTATGCACAAGAACTATAGATGAGTGGTTTGTTTTATTACACAGAGAACCAATCTTCTAGGGAGTGGATGAAAAGGAGTCACTGAGGCAAAGAGGGGGAGAGATCCACCTTGAATATCATGGTTACACAAGCTTAGAAGTGTTTTCAGATGTTTTCAGACATTTGGTAGGTGGTGGCAGAGCTGCCTTTTGAGCTATGGCTTACAAAGGTGCACTTATACCTCATGATATAGAAAAATGTGTGTGTATGCCTGCATTTAATCCCATTTTACATATGCATTTGTAGCTACAAAGGTAATGCACATACACAAGTATTGAGTAGCTAATGCTACATTTGCACCTACAGTGTTCTAATGCAGCAGAGGTTCTGCAGAGGTTCTTTTCTTTCCTCTTTTTTTTTTTTTTTTAAATCCTCTCTGTCTTGCTACATATTTCATTCCCTTAAATGTGCTCACCAGTGGAACCATTCCTAATGCTTAATAACACACTCTACCAGTGATGCACTCTTCAGAACACTGAAATTGATTTTTCTTCTCTAAAACTGTGCCCTGCCAGTGTAGCCTTTGTCCTGACTCCTAATAATACATGATGTTCCTGACAGCATGGGATGTGAGTGCAGATGTTCTGCAGGCATTGGGGAAAAGCAGCCTCAGTGCAATCTCCAGTGCTGTTGAAGGCATTTCATTTGCTGCAGATCAATGTCTGCTTTGAAGGGGAATAACTAAGGAGCTTTGTTCCTTCTCAAAAGCGCTCTCAAAACTAGGTTTGTATCATCCAGTGCTTAATAAGGGGCTAGGTATGGTATGCATGAGGCATCTTGTTAAACTCATGGATGCTTAACACTTTTGAAATTCAGAGTATTGAGGTAAGAACCTCTCTTTAGGCAGCAACTGTAATGATAATGGTTAATTTTGTATAGCTGTTAAAAATACCACAGAGGGTCTGAGCAGCTACCTGTCTGTTCTAGAGCACCTTTGCAGTGGTACTTCTCCTTGGATAAATTTTAAGAAAAATGCAGTTCTTTTTCTTCCATAATATACCTGCAGCACAGAAGATGATACTGTTCATTCTGTATCATGCAGAGCTGCTTCTGAAATTGTCTTCCTAGCAAGGTCACAGAGACATTTCCATGGACTTCATCTAGCCCTTCAAGGTTGGATGGACAGATTATTTATTTGTTGTTAGTCGTTGTTGTTAGCTTTGCTGCAAGTAAATCAGAATTTGCAGGCTTGGTGCAGAAATGGCCAGGGTCTGTGTAATGCAGATGAATCAATAACTCCTTGTGGTCTTGAACTCTGTGGGTTTAACACCTCTGCAGTGTCAGACTGCATCTCGTTGGGTGGTTGCACATCCAGTGCTGTTCCTGGGGATATGAACCACTCTTCTTTCCACTTATGCTTCGTATTGCAGTGGCAGTGACAGCAGATATTGCAAAGTACAGTTAAGCGTGCTAAATGTATAATCCAGCTGTCTTTTAATGCAAGCTGACAGCTGCTGGCAAAGCAGGATGAAATGGTATTCTTGGAGACTTCTGCTACAGATCACAGTCCAAAAAATATCCCAGTCCCTGCAGCTCCTTCTCACGGGGTTTATTCAGCTCTGTTTGATGTGAGAAGCACCATATTCCTTTACTGAATTAGCTTTTTGTAGTGTTTGCTAACTCTCCACAATGTTGCCTGCTTATTAACAAAAAATTCACAACAGCAGCAGTATACAGCTCATGCTATTTATTATATCTGTGAAATGAAAATATCCATATCATGAAAATATTGCCGTTTTTATAGCTACAGAAGTGAATTTTCATATAGCTGATTTAGTAACATATTCCAGCTCCATGTCTTGACTAAGAGCTGAAGAACATTTGCAGTCTAATGTTTTACCTCACTGTCCTGAAGAAACAAAATCAAGTTGGCTTGTGGCAAGAGCATCCCCCCCCCTTATTTTCATTTTCTCACTTCGGAGATGAGTTACAGCCATAAGGAGGTAAATAATTTCTTTCTGGCTGTGGTCAGGAGTCACAGGATCATGGCTGGGCTGGGAGCTGCCTCTGGGCACTGTCTGGTCCCTCATCCCTGCTCTCAGCAGGTTGCTCAGGACCAGGTGCTTGGTTGGGATTTAAGCATCTCAATAGGATGGAGGTTCCAGGGAATATGTAATATCTTCCTTATGGTTTTGCTCTGATGCATTAACTGTATGGCAATTTTGCTAACTCAAAAGGTGTCTCTAGGCTTGTTAACATGCTGCCCCTCTGTTGGATACACTGCCAGATCTACTTGTGAATTTTCCAAGTTTTTGAAGCTGAAAAGTGTTTCATAACAGGAGTGGTGTTTATATGGGGATGTGGCATAACCCAGGACTCAGGTTCATCTGTTTCTAGATCACTTGTGTGCCCTTATGAAAATTTTATCTGTTTTCTTTATCAGTTCTCTCCAGTGTGTTTCTTTTCTGCTTAGTTTTCAGTTTTTCTGGTGCATGGGGCAGGTGTTCTTTGCGGTGAGGAGGGCACCAGCAAAATCCTGATCCTCTCCTGGAGATTCTCCAGTGCAGTATGTGGGAAGTAAAGTGTTTGCCTTGGAGGCTAGCTTAGTCTTGTTTAAGTCTAGAAATATTATTGAATGTGAACATCCAGTCTGTGGCTCCTAGAAAAGCTGCTGGTTTTGTGAGTGAGCCATTCTCTTTGCAGTAACTTCTTGACACAAAGACAACTAAGGCTTTTGCTGCTGTCTCACAGGGATTGATGGCCCAGCTGCTTTTCAAGATGATGTTCAGAAGATAGGAAGTCAAGTGCAGATTCTCACTGTTGGACAGTCTAGCCACGATGAAGATGATGGTGAGAAAGTGGCTACTGGCCAACAACAGCAAAGCAAGCAAGATCTTAGAACAGCAATGCAGAAGAAAGGTAAGTAGCTAAAGTTTCCTTCATGTTCTCACTGCTTGCTTGATGGACATTGACCTAATTTCCTATTCTCACTGCCAGCCCTAGCCTAAGCACAGTTTGTTAGTTTGGGTGTGTTCTCCTCATAGCCTGTTAGGCTCTGCTCTGTTTCCTAAAAAAATCCCAAACCTAAAAAATATAAAACAATGAAGTTCTCTCTTGTCCCAAGGAACAAGAGCTCTGCAGGCTCTCAGGGATGACATCCCCATCTGCAGTGCAGTGCCATTATTAAGGTACCAGGCAGATGCCAATGCTCACATCCATCTGTTCACATTTTTATAATGTACAACTCTGGAAATCACTTACTTGATGGTTGGAAACCAGCATGAAATAGCAACATTCAAACTAGAATATTAATTTTAGTGATGCAGTCAGTTACACATTGTTCATGTTTTCATAGTGTCTGTTCAGGGTTGCAGAGGTGAAAAGTACACCACATTCTGCAGCATTTCCCACACAGAGTCCACAAATGTTCTGGAATTTATTTTTCTTTTTCCAGAGGCATGCATGCTTTGGGAGATAGACTGTGTATGTACACATTCATGCATCTGCCTCTTCCTTCCTGCACTGTTATCTCCCCTTAGACACGAACCGTAGGAAGGAAAAAATAAAAATTCCCAAACCCTCACAAAGCCTTTTCTGAAGACATTTGCTTTGGAGTTCTTCTTCTTCAGTGTACAGCTTTTGAAGCAAAGATGGCTCAAGCCAAGAGTGCTCTGATGCTTTAAGAATAACCTCTTTGTGTATAAAGAGCAAAATGTAAGTGCAGACTTGACTCGTGTAGAATGGACTATTCATACCTAAATGCTGCCTCTTGTCTGCAGAGCAGTTCTCACTAGGATTCATTTTTTCTGGGACATTACCCTGCAGATGTGAGCAGCTCCAACTGAAATGGGCAGATTTTCTCCAAGTGCACTATTTCCTGGGCATTTGAGTTGCAGGGGTGTTGGGCATGACTAACAAGTTCTGATCTGTGTGGTGATTGTGTTGCCTTAGACCATGGCTCAGAATATTTAATCATCAGGCACACTACTAAACTAAAGCTTATTGACTTAAAAAGTACCCACAGACTTTGCAAATTAGGTCATAGCACTCAGATTTTTACTCTGGGGGGCACTTCTGGGTTTGATGGTTTTTTGCCAGGTTATCATATATTTTTTATTCTCCACAAATTTGTGTTTATTTATAATAGAAGCAGAGAGTGGAATTTTTTTGGTTTGCATTGCTTCTGTATATTCTCAAATATATGATGCAATCGTTCTTACCAGGTCTGATCCTGCTCAGAACAGACACTGCTAAGAGTGAACCACTAGTGTATTTCAAGTTGAGGCAAGGGGGAAACATTTATTTAAATGTGAATACTGAGGTTTATTCATTTATATTAACAGCAGAGCTATGCTGGGTGAGACACAAAGACAGGTTTTAAAATAATGCCAGCAGCGTCTCTGTAAATTATTTTTATTATGTATTGTTTGCTGCTTGACACCAGCAGAGGATGCTTGTTTTGAGAAAGTTTTGAGTGTCCCACCATTAATGTGATACTTTATGCAGAAATAAAGCTCTTCATGCAGATTGCCACTGCCACTTCACTGCTTGTGGCATGTCCTCACTGGTATGTCACCTGGAAAGTGTTTAGAGTTGCTATTTCCCATCAGGGCTTCTCTTGCATGGAATAGGGGCAGAAGGAGAAGTGCACAAAGATAAGGCACTGCAGAAAGGGACCTGGGGGCCCTTGTCCATGACAATTGGAACAGGAGCCAGCAATGCCCTGGCAGGCAGGAGGGACAGCTGTATCCTGGGGGCATCAGGCACAACATCCCAGCTGGGCAAGGGAAGGGATTGTCCCGCTCTGCTCTGAGCTGGGATAGCCTCACCTCCAGTGCTGGGGGCAGTTTTGAGTGCCACAATGTAGAAAAAACATTAAACTGTTAAAGAGTGTCCAAAGGAAGCCATGGTGATGGTGAATGTCCGGAGGGGAAGCTGTATGAGGAGTGGCTGAGGACACATGATCTGTTCAGCCAGAGAAAAGGACACTGAGGAGAGACCTCATTGTTGTCTTCAACATCCTCATGAGGGGAAGAGGAGGAGCAGGCACTGATCTCTTCTCTGTGGTGACAGTGAGAAGTTGTGTCAGAGGAGGTTTGGGTTGGATTTCAGAAAAAGGTTCTTCCCCCAGGGGGTGGTTGGGCCCTGGAACAGCTCCCCAGGGCAGTGCTCACAGCACCAGGCAGAGTTCCAGAAGCATTTGGACAGTTCTCTGGGACATATGGTGTGACTCTTGGGGTGTCCTGTGCAGGGACTCCATGATCCTGAAGGTTGTCTTCCAACTCAGCTCATTCTATGATTCTATGAAATGCTAACTGGTCTCATGGCAAAAGCTGAATCCCATTGGATTTGCATGGCCCAAGTTCGTGCCTTTGGCACTAACCTGGTGCAGAGAAACTTCTCTCAGCACGTGTCTCTCCTTCCCAATGAGTCAAGCTCTGTAACAAGACAAGAGGTTATAGGCTACCAAGTGTGAAAAGAATATGCCACTTGCAAGAAAATGCCAAATGTTTTATTTGATTTCTCCATCTGTTGGAAATTGCCATCCTAGAATAATTTCCCTCCTGTAGGAAATATTCATCTTTTTAATTTCCAAAGTGTTAATCTGTAGAGTTCCTCCCTGGCAAATGAGTCACTAGGACAGAGTCAGACTTCCATAAGTTTTAACACTGAATAACTAACTTGTAGTCCTCACACTTATCAGTTTCCAATATGTCTCTGTAAAGGGCATGGAATGAGCAATTGGGTCTTAGTTCTTCTTTGCCACCTGAAGTTTTGAGATTTAGGGGATTTCAATCAATTTCATTTCTGGATTCCAGAACAGGAGCTCCCTGAAGCATTTTTCCCCGCAGGTTGTGAGCGCAGATGTTTCTAAGGCTGGCACAGAATTTTCACCACTGAAGTATTGGTGGTGAAATAGTGAGCACAGGTGTGGAAATAAACCAGTTCTGTCTGTGGATATGAATTATGGCTTTATTGTGCAGCTGCCAGCTGAGGAGATGGACTGTGTCCATTACCCATGCATGGAGCCTAGAACATGATTGTCCTTATTAAGAAATTATGCTTGTGATTAATGAGTGTGTGATTAATAATGAATGAATTCTACAGGCTTTGAAAATATCTGTTGACCTGTGAACTCAGGCCTCCCTTGCATAACCAGGTCCTATTGAAAGGTTTTGCTGTCGTGCTCTGTGGTGTATGTCAGCACTGGGGGAGCTGAAGAAGTGGATAATGAGACCTTCACAGGGCAGCTGAATGCAATGCAAGCATTGCTTATCCTCCTGGTTAACTTTTATACCCTCACTCTTACCACTCTGGTGGTGTTTCACTCTCCAGTGTGCATCTGGGTATTCTAAAGTGATATGCACTAAAGTTACTGGAAGCAGCAATAGGAGCAAAAAGTATTTTAATGCCTTTTTTGCTGTCTTTTTCTTCATCTGTTCCAAAATTTGAACTGAAGAAAACCATTACTGATTCTATATCTGCTGTTTATAATTCTGTACATTAGTTTGTTACAGACCAAGTCCATATTCCAGAAGTCTAAACTACAATAAAATCTTTAAGCATATCCATGGAGCTCCCAGAAAAACAGTTTAGAGACCCTGATTTCAACTTTTGATGATGAGGATGCAGTAGGCACAGGGACTGTAGTAGAATTTAGGCCATCTGAATATGAATCTGAATACTTCTTTCAGTGTTACTGACTCAATATTGTGTATAATCTGTGTGTATCACTTATGTCAGTCAGGTTTGAGGGTTTTCATTTTGTAAGAGTTCCACAGTAGGTCCAAACCCCACCATGCAGCACACATCACGCACAGAAGCGTTGGTGGCACCACTGCTCAGCGTGAGTGAAGTTTGCTGAAGCCTCAGCTCTGTGATCCAGGGCATTTTCACTTTATTCAAGGTACTGAAAGTGAAGATCACAGCAGGTATAAAGCAGGTAGAAGGTGAATTTGATGGTGCAGTGCAGAAATTGTGAATCCAAGCAGCAGCATTGTGGCCCCATCCCAGAAGCCTTTAGCCCTGTGTGGGGTCTTCTTGCCAGGTTACGCTTGTTCACTCAATGCAGGGTTTGCAGAATCAAACCCTTGGATTTTTTCCTTTCCCAGATCCCCATGCAAATACATCCTGGTCCTCTTCCACCTCCCAATCCAGTCTTGTCGCCCTGGATCATGTTCCTGGTGAGTACAGAAGGAAAAAGTTAATTATGTCCATGCTGCTTGGCTCTGGAAATCTGCATTTCATTTATCCTTCTACATTGGACTTACCCATAATGGGACTTCTGGACCAAGTGATGTTTTTTTGATTTTTATTAAAGGATAGAATATAGCCTGTAATATATGGAATTTAGAGAGCTTGAACTTGGATATGGGGTGGCTTCATCTGCATGATACTCTTTGAAAAATTAGGCCTGGCAAGTGTCCCAACATTGATGCTTTTTGCTGCTAAGTTCTATTTGATGTTCAAAGTTGTGTTTCCCTTTGAAATGTCTGAGGTTTTGAATTCCTGTAAAGTCAAATTTTCAAGTGCTGCAAGGCAGTTCCTTTGGCCTGGGCTGATACTATTCTTAAGATGCAGGAGAATATTTCCTTGATGTGAATGTTTCTTCTTGGTCTAAGATGTGCTCTTCAGCAGATCACACAGCTAAAAGTGTGCTGTACAAGGGCTTGTATTTTAATTGTGAGGGTTTCCAAGTGGCTGTGCTAGGTCGTCCTCTCAGCTCCAATTTCAGCTTTATGATTTTGTGTTGTGTTTGAAGTACTAGATTGGATGAAGATGATCTGAATTTAGTTCTTGACCAGATATTTGCTCCTCTATCACTGAGTAACTTGATCCTCTGCGTGGAATGGAAAACCATGATGTTTCCTGTCTGTTTTACTTGAATGTTTATGCTTCTCAGGAGAGCTGCAGTCTGACCCATGTGTTCATGTTCTGCCTCACACAATGAACCACTCTCACACCCCCTGACTCACCTGTGAGCCTCAGGGTGCAGCAGTCTGATAAGTGGTGTTTTACAGCAGGTATGGGCAGCTTTAATCTGTCACTATGTCATGTGTGCTGTTTTCTCCTCAGGCATTTCAAGTAGCATGAATTTTGATGAGGAAGAAGATGAGGAGGATGAAGACAGCTCCAGTTCTTCACAGTTAAACAGTAACACTCGGCCTGGTTCTGCCACGAGCAAGAAGTCCAATAAGGTAAGGGGAGAGTGCTGAAGAAGGGGTGTGCAAGCTGCTATGAACTGCACGATTTCAGGGTGCACTCAGGACAGGCCTGGCTTACTTATTCTGTGTTGAATATGCACTAGAGTCTCTCCAAGGTGATTTACTGTGATACCTCTCAGGCTTCACAAGAGCAAGCAATGAAAATAATCACTTGGAGAAAAGAATGGCAAATATTGCCTGAACTTGAATGAAGAGAAAGGGAAACAGTAAATATTTACCTTTCTACGTCCTGCAGGTGCTCAGAAGGATCTTTTGTTTCCATTGACTTTTTCTGGGCATTTTCCCACCCTGTTCTCTCTGCTGCTATCTGAACGTAAAATAAGACTTCAGCTGGTTCAAATATTCTAAATCACAAGCTCTTGCTAAACCAGTTGATGATGCCCTGCTCTTTTATATATTGCACTGACTTCCCATCTTTGTTAGATCTCTCTGGAGCTTAAACTCTAGCTCCCTATCCCATTCCTTCAAAGGTCACCCCTATCCTTGAGCACGGCCTTTCTGACAGAAGGAGTGTGGTGGGATGGGAAGGTGTGAGCCAGGGTTTGCTCTGTAAGCCCTGGACAGCACTCTGTCTGTGCAGCCCCCCTGTTCTGCTCCACCAGGTGGGTCTGTACACAGAGCACCAACAAGACAATATGGCCCTTGGTTTCACTTTTTTAAAGTGCAGCTTCTATCAAGTGCCGTTCCTTTGTGCTTATAACCTTGGTGTAAGCAGAAATGAAAAAGCCCTGAATTTTGCTTGTTGTTTTAGGAAGCAGCCTCAGCCCCCAGTCCTTCCACAAACGAGCCTCTCATAGATGTGGATGACCTGGAGGAGTTTGCTGTCAGACCTGCCCCACAGGGCGTCACCGTCAAGTGCAGGATCACAAGAGACAAGAAGGGAATGGACCGAGGGATGTACCCTACTTATTACCTCCACTTGGAAAGGGAGCATGGTAAAAAGGTCATAACATAACTTGAATGGCATACCAGTTACATCTGAATATTAAAAAACAAAACTAATAAAAATCTGAAGGAGTCTTACAAAGAAAATGTAATCTTATATTTGAATACATTTTTGCTTTCTCTAGATTGACCCTACAGGCTTCCCAAAGCCAAACAACACTACCACTTTCTTCCACTGCCTTTCTTCATATGTCTAATTATTGGCCTTAAAAAATCCATGCATGGCACCTTTATGTGACTGCCAGCAGTTGGGGCTCTCTGCATTCTGTGGCCTGAAAAGCATCTACTTTCAATTCAGCTGGAAGAGCCAGAGCAAGCTAGAATGAAACATTAAATAAAATAGATCAGATTTAATTATTTAAACCATAAATAATGGAACGAGTGGTTGAGAAGTCATTTTCCCTTACCAGATATTTTTTTCCTGGTTTTGCTAAATCCCAGGAGATCTTCTGCTACTTTGCTTGTGATGCTTGAAGACACAAAAATTGCTTATGGTTTTCTTATATCAAAGCAGGAAGTGGTGTGTGCTAACCCCTTTAGCATTCTAGAATGTGCTTTTTTTGCATTGCTTAGGTGTTTCTGTTGGCTGGAAGGAAACGAAAGAAGAGTAAAACCTCTAATTACCTCATCTCTATAGACCCAACTGACCTGTCTCGGGGTGGAGAGAGTTTTATTGGAAAACTGAGGTAAACAGTGATAAGTCTAGGATATAAAAATATAGATAATTTCTTTATATAATGCAAAGTTCATTTGATATTAAGAAGCCTGTAATTCACTATGTCTCCTTAGTTAGAGGCCTGACTACATCACGTGATCATGGTCTTAAAGATCACCAGTATCCAAGGCATGTTTTCAAAAATGTCTCAAGTACTTACAGGATCACATTTTATTAAAAGTCAGCAGCACTGAAGCTCTTAAGGGCTCAAAGGCCAAATTCTCAAGGGTGTACCGGCACAACTTATCTTAATGGGATTTTCAGAAGTGCATGAGTACATTGTGTCTAGCCTCTATTGATATAAATACTTTGGAATGCACTGTTGCACAGTCTGAAAATCCCTTTGGTTTTGCCTGTTCCTCAAGATCCAAATTAGTTATTTACAGGTAGTGAATTATTTCAGAGCCACGTGTTCCTTTTCTGTCTGTCCCCACGTTGTACAGCCAGTCTGCTGTTGATCCCTCCGTGGAGCCTCTGGGTGTGTGATCAGATCATCTGTGCCTGCATTGTATTTTGCACTCCTTTCCATTGCAATAGGAAAGATTTGATCTCACTAATGGCTTTACAAAACCCACTCCCTATATTCTAACAGAGTTTAGTAGTCAGGTAAGAAAACAGATGGTTTTAGAGCGAGTAAGTGTATTTTAAAACCAAGCAGACACACAAAATAACCCCACCCTAGTGTTTCCTTACAGCTTTCTTGTATTTCCTAGTTTGCAAGATGTTATCAGAAATCTCCAGCATGATAAAAAGGGACCTTTAGTATACACCTCTGTACTGTACCTTTACATTTTTGTCATTTTGGCCATCAATCCAGGAATTGCCATGTAGTTGGGATTGGAAATGACAACTCTCTGTACCCAATATTTGCCTTTCCTTTGGGGCCACGGTGCAGAAAAGGATTGATGTCTCAGGCAGCATTGCTGACAAATGGTGATTGGATTTTCCTTTCTTTTTTTTTGGTAGATCAAATCTTATGGGAACTAAGTTTACAGTTTATGACAATGGAGTAAATCCAATGAAAACAACTTCCAGCCTAGAGGCGAGTACCCTGCGTCAGGAGCTAGCTGCTATTTGTTATGTAAGTACTGCTCACAGGCTCAGCGTGCAGGAGGGGCAGCTCACTTTCTGAAACAGCACACTGAATTGCCTTCTCACTTATGATTATGTAAATCAGCATTCAGACTTTGATGTAACCAGGCAGCTGATCTCCACCAGAGAAACCAGGAGGCTCCGTGCAAAGTAGAGGTGGAAAGCCTTGTGCACTGAGCAGGGCTGCCCAGTTCTCACCTTTGGTGGGAAGGGGGAGTTTGAGCTCTTACATAACCCTCTGGAAAGGGTAGGATCACAGCCTGCAGGCACCACTTGAGGGAACCTCCTGAACTGGGAAGAGTTTTGCTCGTGGCATTACTGCTCTACAGTATGATTGTTTGTTATGGTGTTTTGGAGGAGGCAAACCACTGGTAGCTGACAGCTAGGTCTGCAGCAGTTGAGATTGGGATAGAAACTCTAGAACTCCTTTTTGCCAGGGAAAAAACCAAGTAAAATCCAAAATTTGATTGACTGAGAGAAGCCAGGCTCTTACAGGAGAATAAGTAGCATTTGTCAGGAGCAATGCAGACAATCAAGACTTGAAACACAGTTGCTGTTGTTTCATGATTGCTGGATGAATAACCTTTTTGGTGAGGGTGTTCTTTCTGGCCAGAAATACTTGGGCCCAATAAACCCTTCCAGTGAAAACTGGTATGTACACTGCTACAGAAAATTGTCTGGTTTCACAAATCAACAGCTTTGATAAAAATATCCAAGAACGACTTTTGAATGCCTGGAAATCTGTAAGGCTGAGGTCCACCACATACCCTGTGGATGTGCAGAATGTGTTCCCAGAAGGGTGAGCTTTGGGCTCTGGGGAGCAATGCATCTGGAAGATTTCCATGAACAAGGAAACTGAGAGCCATCCCTTCCTTGCAAAGTGCTGGAAGTTCTGAAGGAGGGCAGTATTAGCTGCCAGCATGTTCTCTTCCTGCTGCTTAGGATGCAGTTTTAATGTGGCAGATGAACAGATACATAGCCCTCCCTTGCTGTTGGATTTGAAATTCTGAGAATTTCCAAAAACTCAGCTTGCAGGATTTAAAACAAGACTCCAGGGTTTGAGGTCACTTTGACTGAAGTCTCAGTAGAAGCCTAGCAGAATACACATGTTTAATAAAGGTAGTTTTACTGGTTTATATAGGATGGCATTCCCTGGAGCCAGGCAACTAATCTGGTGCAAGCTGGAAATGCAAAAAGAAAACCAAAGCCAATTAAAAAAAAGTTACATATTGAGAAATGTAGACATTGCTTAAGTCAACCACAGACAATACTTGAATGATGAACAATACCAAATAAAAAGCTGTTGTGGTCAGCAGAGGTAATTAGAAGTATGGGTGTTGGAAAGAGCCAAACCATAGCCACTGTTTGGAGAATGGGGCTGAGATAAGCTGCTTTTATATGTCTGTAATCAGCAGTTTGAAATGGGTACATTTGTATAAGAAAATTACTTGTTCCATTGATATTTTGGTACTAATGGAGAAAGGCTTGCAGGTGTGCTGTGGCCAGAGGACAAAAGGAAATTGGAATTTTATTTCATTTCAAACTAGCCGGATTTGCTGAAGTGAGATTATTGTTCCTGGCTGCAGCAGAACCAGAGCAGAGAGTGCCAGGAAGAACAGAGCTGAAACACCCTTGTCCTAAGGCAGTCTTTTAATTCCTGCCCTGAGATTTCCCCTGCAGCAAAAGCTGTAAAAACAATACTTTGAAAGCACCACTATGCCTCTCACTGTCCCTCAGCTCATCTGAGCAAGTACCCATGTGGAGATCAAGCCGTACCCAACTTACTGAGCATGACCTGTTTAATCATCTCAGCAGGTGTAATTTATATAGGCAGAACCTGGTGCTGCATCTGTGGCTGACTGTGGGGGGAATGGCTCTCTTTGGGAGCTCACCTTGAGAGGTGTTCCAAGCAACAGGATCAGAGCCAGGCAAGGTCAGAGTTTCCTCTGTGCTGTTGAGACTTTTACTCCCCTTGTGTTGGCAGCCCAGCCTATTAATAAACCTGCAGCAGCACCTAATGGCTGATTGCAGAATCGTTGGCAAAATTTATCCAGGAGCAGTGAGTGAGGAGCAACTGTGCCACTGGCAGCAGGATTTTCTGTGAGGATTTTCAGGATTTTCTGATCCTTGGGATCTCTCAGTTCAGTTTGTGTCAGATCCCAGGCAGTGAGCTCAGCTGATAGATGCTCTGAGGTGTTGCTCAGGTTTCAGTACAGTAGCAAGACTCTGTGTTCCTACTCAGGCCTCAGTCACTTGGATTGTGCTCCTCCAGTGTTGTAGGTTCTGTGAGTTGGGCCTTCCTTGGAATGGTAATTTCTACAGAAAATATTAAGGACAAGGCACAGCTGTGTGAAACAAGCCCAGGAAGGGAAGTGGCTGCAAGAAAATGGGGGTGGTAAAATCGTGAATCTCCTGGGAGCTGCTGGGATATTCACCTTGCTTTCATCATGGCAGCTATTGCCACTAAAGCAATGTGCTTACATAATTATTTGAAAGTATGCAATATTTTAAAGGCAGCCCTGGGGAGAGGCTTTTGCAGCCCAGTTTATTGTGAGGCTGACTGGATGGGATTAGGCAGAGAGTGCAGCAATGCTGGGCTAAATCCTGAGCTGATGAAAATCATTGGTGTCCTGGCTGAGTCAACAGGGCTCTGCCAGTGAACAATATTTGTGTTCCTGTGTAAACCAAGACTTATAGTGGCATTAAAATGATGTGAAATCAGAATTTGGTTTATGTTCCCCTAATAATACCCTCTGTAGTCTTAAATTTCCACACACAAAAGAGTGGAGGAGGGAAATAAAAGAGAAGCAGGGAGCGAAGCAGGAGGTGAGGTAATTTTAATAATTTTCCTCACATATTCCATGTTTATATAATTTCAGTTTGGCACTGTGAGTTTAGCAAAAGGGTAGCATTTGCCAGCACAGTGTGTGATAATTGGTGATGATGGTAATGTGCAACTAGTAACCATTCTCTTATCATGTGCCAGAGGTACCAATTTCAGTGTTTCTGAGTAAACCCAAAGAATATAGTCCTGTTTTTTTCCTCTGCTTGTTGGGAGGGAAGTGATTCAGCACTATTATTTAATTTTACCTTCAACAATGTCTTCAACCAGTCAGCATCTAAATTAATTATGTATAGTAGAACTGCAGCTTGAGGAGAAGAAAGGCTTGTAAGGCATAGCAGAGAAGCCCAAAATTGTCAGTACTTAGTGGAAAATAAGCACAAGCATGAATCTTTTCTTAGAACATGTCCTCTGCTGAGCTGAGTCTCTCCTACTTATAAAATCTGCTGGCAGTCATATCAGTTTTCATCTTGCCATGATGCAGAACCAACTGAACTGATAACACGTTTTACTCTGCCAAAGGAGGGGAACATAAATGATTCAGAAAAGAGGCAGAATCTTCCCATTAATGTGTAGAGTTAGGAAGATATATGAATATGCCTGGATTGTTTCAGGAGCATGCAGTAAAATAATCCAGTAGAATTTGTCTTGCATGCATGCAAATCTTTAATGAGTTGTGGAAAATCTCCAGATGATTTGCTGGAACAGGCACAGATATTTCAGAGGTCTGATGATGGCAAAGCTGCAGGTATTTTAGGTGGGTATTTTCAGATATTTCCAGTGGGTTGAGATGCATGGACTTTTGCTTGCAAAAGTAGAGGTGTTTTAATAAGTTTAGGGTTCAATGAAATCAGGACATTTTGATAAAAAATTTAAAAGCAGAGACAGCTGAATTTGTCACTTTTAAATGTCCCAGTGGTAAAGCCACAGCAGCTGGAGCCTAGGGGTGTCTGGTTCTTGGCATCCTGTGGTGTGTTGCTGGGAACAATGGGAATGTTCTTCCTGAGATTCCTTAGTGCCTCTCCAAAGCCCTTCATTTCAGTTTGGCAGATAGAGAAAAAAATACATGTGACTGAAAAAAAGCAATCACAAAACATGAGGAGATGGACTTGAAGGTGTCACTGCTTCCTTCACTGGGTTAATGCTAAAATCAGCTTTGACTGGAAAATATTGCTCTTTACTTTTTCTGGTTCTCTTGTGAAAAGCTGGTCAGGAAATCATCAGATCTCTTTTAATGGAAGAATTTGTATTTTCTGTGGATTTATTTTTGCTGCCCATGTGGTTTCTTTACTTTCCCTGTCTTCATAGCTAGAAAATTTGCCATTATGCTAATGTGTTTGTTTTTTTTGACCGTGGTCATCTCTAAGCAAACTTTGAAAACCACAGCACTGCTATCAGATGTTCTGACTAGCATTTTGTTTGCTTTTCTGCTGGCTCTGGAATAAATGGAGCTGATCCCATATATTTAGTTTTGTCTCGCATCAAAATGTGTGACTGCATTTTATGATTTTTAAATTGCAACTGCTTTATTTTGGGATCTAGCAGTAGCCAAGCAATCTGGTTAATTCATATCCTTTCTTAACAAAGGGATTTAAAAAAATATATATATATTAATGTTGCTGGCAGCCAGTGTTAGGAGTGTTTTTGGAAACCTCTCTATTTCCATTTTTCCTGTTGTCAGAGCTTCTAAGACAAAGCCAGAATGTTTGGCAGTGCCAGTGAAGGTGGGAGTTTCAAGATGTTTTTTGAATTGACTAACAAACAAATTCCCTGGGCTGCCACAGTGTCTCTCTGCTGAAAAAATTAACTTTAAAAATAAAGAGCATGATGAAATCTTTTCTAAACATTTTTAGGAAACAAATGTCCTGGGGTTTAAAGGACCTCGTAAAATGAGCGTGATCATACCAGGAATGAATATGGATCATGAAAGAGTTTCCATCAGACCGCGAAATGTAAGTGTTACCAGCAGCCAGCACTAAAAATTACTTGAATTCTTTTTCAGGTAGAGTTGGGTTTTTTAATTTGCATTTCTGAAAGTCTAGAAGTTAATAAAATGGTATTCAAACAATTGCAGAATAATGGGATGTGAGACCGCTTCTGTGACTCACAAAAGCTCTACAAATAAAGTATTTTGATAACAAAAGGTACAACTAACATTTATCAAACTGTGGAAAGGGCTCAAATGCACATTTGCATTTAGATCCTCACAGTTCTCAGTTTCATTCATTGAAGTTGTTTTGAGGGTTTAGTCTTTCGGCCAGGATTGATGAATTTTTTCTTCCCTGTTAATGTATTTTTTGTCATGTGAGCCTGTTAAGCTGAAGCGTGTGTCTGTGGTGTCTGCAGGAACATGAAACACTTCTTGCAAGGTGGCAGAACAAAAACACAGAGAGTGTCATTGAGCTGCACAACAAAACCCCAGTCTGGAATGATGACACCCAGTCCTATGTTCTGAACTTCCACGGTCGAGTCACCCAGGCCTCGGTGAAGAACTTCCAGATTATCCATGATAATGATCGTAAGTAGAGCTCTCTGCCTGAAAGTGTAGGAGCAGCACTGTGTGCACAGTCTGGGAGGGATTCTGCCCTCACAGTTGTCATCTGAGCAGGTTTAATTGAGATCTGTCTAAGAGGCTTCCACAGTCTATACAGAAGCCATCGTCTCCCTGTTCTTGCAAAAAGCACTTTTTATATGTGTCTTTTTTTTGACACTAACAAGTCTTGCAACCCTTTATCACTCAAGCTGTCCCTGCTTCTCGCTCTGCTATCAGCACACCCACTTGCATGAATAAGTGCTGTGAAGTTTGATGAGTGAGCATGTTTGGGTGGTATTTTGTTGCTCTGGGACAGAGGGTAGGGTTGGATGCCTACTAAATTAGTGAGGGCTGCAAACAACAGTAAAGCTTTTTGCCTTTCCTGACCTTTCTGGCAGCTGACTACATCGTGATGCAGTTTGGCCGCGTGGCTGAGGACGTGTTCACCATGGACTACAACTACCCAATGTGTGCACTACAAGCCTTTTCCATTGCCCTTTCCAGTTTTGACAGCAAGCTGGCTTGTGAGTAAAGGGGCGTGGGTGAGCATCCTCTCGAAGGAAGCAGTTTGCCATATGATTCCCAATTCCTGCTGGTGTCGCTTATGGTCCATACTAAAAAGGTCAGGGAAAAATACAGTTGTGGAGGACCACTCTGTTGCTGAAGAGAAAGTAAAAGGAATCTTCTAAAAATTCAGGACATTCAGGAAATTATATTTTCCTTTTTTTTTTTTTTTTCTGTCATATTTTTCTGGAAGTGACATCAAGTTTTTGTAAATAGGAGTTGTCTCTCATGTCCCTGGTTATGTTATGGATGTGTGCCATGATGTACTGTACCGTGGCTCCAGTAGCACCATGACAGTGGTGTCTTTTTTAAAAAAATCCAGAAAGGGCGTGAGAGCTCCAAAAGTTTCTTTTTACATTTAAGAATCATTCCGAGGCTGCAATCGTACCTCAAGGTTGCATTCCTGCATCAACTAATCAGAGCTTCACATCATCCAGCATAAGAGAAAGATGAGGAAAAAAAAAGCACTTTTTTTTTGTTTTTTGTTTTTTGTTTTTTTTTGTTTTTTTGGATTGTGCAAGGATCTCATGTAGTATAAAGCCGAGTCTGAAGGTTGAAAACCTCTATTGGACTGAACTGGATGCATTGCTATTGTACATGTAGTAGGGCATGATGAATTTTAATTGCAGTAGGAGGAAATGGAGAAGTGGAAAGCACAAAATAATGTTGCACAAGTCACTTGAATTCTAAGCTGTCATTATGTTTTAACATCTACATGCTTTTTAATTTGTTTCAAATGGAAATGTATTTGCAGTACAGAAAGGGAAAAGGAAAACATCTCGATGCCAAGAAAGCATAACTTATGTTGAATTTGGCATTTCGTGGGCTGGGAATTTATATCCTTGTATTGCTGTGGTAATTCAAACACATATTTTGTATGAAGTGATATAAACAATTGGATAAAGTCACTCTGCAGAGAGCCTTATTATTTTGAACAGGCTGTGTAAAGCTGAGGAAGGTAAATGGAAATATTTTATTAAATTTGTCTGGCCTTTTGAGCTTTTACAATTTGTTGATCGCATTTTTTGAACTTTGAGCAACAACCACTTTTCATATTTATTTCCCCTTGTAAGAATGCTTGAAATCGATTGAAACTGTGTATGTTGTTCTCTGATGTAAACGTGCCAGCTACTGAGCTAAATCCTTCTAGGCAAATCTAGTGTATGCTGCATACAAATGAGACACTGGCAGGACACAGAATAGCTTAAAATAGTGCAAATTTTTCACCTCCATTTTTCTGACCTATCTGGAATATACAAACAAATACCATTTCAAAACAAAACACGAGCAAAGAACAAGCCATGGTTATCTCCTCTCCTGAACATTTCAAAAGCCAGGAGCTGCAACTCTCAAAAGCACATTGTAAAAATAATGGTCACACATCTTTAAAGATAAAATTCTTGCTGCCATTATCTGTGCAATGTTGTCCAGAATGGCACACAGAGTAATAGAATTTATATGTTCACCTGAAGGGTGTGGAAATGTGAGTGAAGTCGTAGCTGTGTTTTACACTGCATGTATTCAGACCCTCCTTTTTATTCCTTATAAGCTCTTGCACTGCACAACCAGAGATTATGTAATGTAAAAATGAGATCAAATCTGATTGTCTCATAGCTGACAGGCCCTTTCTGACTGTAGGGGACAGGCCACAAAGCTCTCCTTAAGGTTGTGCCATTTGGACTGTATCATTTCAACTAACAAAAGAAATATGCTCTCTTCACCTTTGCCTTCAGCTCTCCTTCCCAGTATACAGACAAAGGAATTTCAGATAAGAGATGAAAATAAATAATTACCAGCATTTTTTCTAATCTTTTAAACAATCTATGGGATGAAAGTCTGCTGGCTTTAAACAAGGTTTTGTTGATAGACTCAGCATGTCAAATATTCTCTTTAATTAACAGGAAGCTCTGTCTTTTCTTTCCCCCCTCATCTTTTTGCAAGGAGCCTTTCCATGCAATGGTATAAAATGGAAAGACACGTTTGTTTGAGAGAAATGAGCATCAGTTCCCTCCATGAATGACCCAAGTGCTGAGTCATGAGCTGCAGGGTGACACTTTGCCTTTGCACATGGGTGCTTTGTTTTTCTCTGTAGCTAGTGGTTTCCCACAATTTCACATCCCCATCTGTCATCTCACTTTGGGTTTAACAGAGAAGACCCTTAGGCCTTTGCTCACTTCATCTCAGCCTTTAAAAACCAGCTCCAGTGACCACCAGAATTTTATGTTTGGACTACTGCAAAACCAGTCAGGAATTCCCAGCGCTGTTATTTGGGTGTGATGTGGATTTGAAGAACTCTGCAGCATGGGAATGGCTGGATCTGCATGGCTTGAATTCTATGCCTTGCCAGTCACACTTTGGAGCCTGAGAAAGTGGCACCTGACACAGTTTTCTGCCTCTGTCCCTGCACAAGGCTGTGTGTCAAAGGAACTGAGTGTCTCGTGGTGCAAATACACAATCTGCTGGCTTTAGTGGTGGGGCTGCTTTAGGAAGGGTTATTTTTAACCCAGATCATAACAATGGTCTGACTCACATCATGACCTCCCAGGGAATTGGCACGAAAGGAAACTCATGTGCAGTGAACTCCTGCACAAGGGTGAGAATGAGGGGCTGGGGAAAGGCTGCAAGTTCAGCTTCTTGGGACAATGCTGCTGCCAGCACATTGTGTAACTCCACTCTCACTGCACGTTCTTCCCAGCCAGGTATTTTTTTTTTATCCTGTAACCATGCCAGGAGGAAAGTGGTGACTCAAATTCCCATCATCTTAACAGAGTCTGACAGGGCCATCAGGCACCGAGCTGCTGAGGGAAAAACTCCCCACAATAAATGGAGGTCACTAGAGGGGGATGTTAACCTGGGACTAGGAATGAGGAACTCTCATTAAATCTGGTTCAGTTAGAACAGGATTTGCTCCTAATGCCCTTTGCCAAAAGCCTAATTCCTCACTATTGCTGAGCATGGTACTGGGCTTGATTCACTTGGGCTTCACCATCTGCTCTGGAAGCAGTTTCAACCATTAATTTGGAATCTGTAGCATTTCTGATGGATAATTTTTGCTGGATATTTTCTGGCAAAGGTCACATGCAAGGTGATGCCACAAGCTTTCCAGCACATCTCTAAATTTTGTCCTCCTAACTTGGAAAAGTCAAACCAAGTTCTGTCATACCTGGAATTACATTTTCCTCAAGAAGTCACATTTTCTTCCCCATCAGTAATAAAATCTTGTTACTAGAAAGTATTTTCAGAGCCACGTGCACACTGAAGTAACCAAGGAGTAATTAGTGGTACACTCCTGTTAGTAACTTCTGCTGGGCCTGCATTCAGGGTGCAGCAGGGCATGACCTTGTTTATTCAGTGTGACAAAGAATAGAATGGCCCCAAGCTGTGTATTTCCTTCACACAGTCTTCGTGAATGTTTGGATATGGTAGATTTAATGTTATTTAAAATCCCAATATTGATGATTTTTTGCATCTGCTGTTGATTTTGGCAGAGTTGTAAACAAATTCCTTGCCTGAATTGCTTATGGGCAAATGCTGCATGCTTTAATGAGAGTTCTTAATCTAACTTGTCACTCTGTTTACATCAAACAGTTTCTTCCTGGCCCTTTATCTAATTTTCTTCATCTCTGATGTTCTGTTCCTTCTCATTCTCTTTACAATTCCTTTATCTGCTCTTCAAGGATGTGCAGCTCAAAAGTGTTTGACAATATTGCTCAGTGATCTCTGCACAGATGAATAATGCCTTTGGTGCACATTCAGTGATGCTCCTACAATAGAAGCCTTATCAGAGGGCTGAATTTGGCCCTTTGGCTTTTCAGTAGAGTAAATTAACACATTAAAAGGTAGCAGATAAAAAAAGCTTGCCTAAAATATAATCAGAATTTTTCTCAGTAAACATTCAGTTTCCAAAACATTGGTTGCAAATCAATGAGCAGAGCTGTCCACAAGCCTGGAGGCAGGCTGTTAGATTCTCTTTGTAGTGCTGCCTTATTTTTCCTTTTTTTTTTTTTTTTCAAAAGGTTGGAAGTGATTTTGTGAGCTGAATTGTGTTGGGGGCCTAAAATAGTTAATAGTTTATTTTTTAGAAGCTAGGCATCGCTCTGTTCCTTTTGTAGAATAATATATGGCACATAAATCAATAAGGTCATAGGCTCTTGTTATAAATTCTGCAGTTAAGAAATCAGTGAGAATGGTTTTTTAATAATTACTGGGCAAGTCTCTCGCTATTCAAGTTGCCTTACAATAGTGCTGGAGTTCCCAGCTGGCTGTCCTCATGAGGTCCTAGCACTGAAGGAGTTGGAGTGAAAAGGGCTCTGTAATAAAATCTGGTGGCTGCACAATTGGAAAATATCATTGTGGAGTCAAATGACACCGCAGAGTTTTATCAGTCATGGGGAACCAATGCCATCAGTTCCAGCTTTCTGAGGTTTTGCTCCCTTGTGGTGAACAAAGGAGGGGCTTTAAACAAGCAGAGACACCAGTGAGCTCTCTAAAAGTATTGGGCATTAGTCCTACTTTTCTGCTGTTAAAATCTTACCCCTGCCTGGGTGATGCCCTTTAAAAAAATCAGAAAATCAATCCAGTCCTTACTATGGAAAATTATTCTCAGTTCTTGTGTCATAGCTTTTTACAAATTTTTATTATTAATTAATTTTTGATTTCACATAAGGTTAAAACAAGGATGGGGAAGAAGAGTGTTTGCCCTGAAGGGATGATGAGTGTAGACCAATATCAGATTATTTTGTCTTTGTTTATTGTAGTAGGACAAGACATGGGGTTGCTGGTGTTCTGGGCAGAGAAGGTTTCTCCTAATGTATTACAGGTGTCTGGGGGAAGATTTTGGGGTTGATCCTGTGACAGTCTAACTATTTGCCCCATACTTTCCCATTGCTCTCCTAAAACATCATTTGTGAGATTTTTTTTTCCTGCTTTTACAGAAGCCTGTGCTCACCAATCAGATATCTTTGCTTGGCAATTAAGGACAGCACAGCAGTCACCTTTATTAGAATTATGGGCTGATGACTCAGATTTCTCAAAAGGCCTCATTTTGATTACTAGAATAAAGTAGTTTTATACATATAAATCTTGCAGTAGAGTTAATCTAACTGTAGGTGCAGGCTTCTCTTGTATGTGCTACTTAATGAAATCAGGTTCCTGTTGTTCCTCATGTACAAAAAGTACCTTCCAGGGCTCTGCTTTGTAAGTGTTTGAAATTAATTATGTAGTTATTCTTCAGTTTCTTTTTGTTGCTCGCCAAGGAACTAAGAAAAGAATTTGCACAACTATCTCAATGCTTTGGTGTTTTGCTATGAACTATAGCTCAGTAGCTGATACTCACAAATGCCTGTATATTGGATGAAAATGCATTAAAACTTATTTTGTATGTTGTATTTTATTTAACTGCCTGTATGTTTTTGATTCCCCTTTTTCAGTAAGGGTGTGTTTATCTGTACCTTTGCTGAAAGGCTCTAGGAAGAGGACCCTGTTCTGAAAAATTATGTGTACATTTTTGAGAAGAAACCTTCCCCATTCACATCATAATTGGATTATACAATAACACTGGAAGCTTATCATGGTTTTATTGAAGTCTGCAGTGGCAGTTTGAAAATTACTCTGACAAAAGCTTGTTAAGCACATGGACTGGAACAAAGTCCTGCTTGAGAGTCAGAACCTCACAAGTACCTGGAATACTCATGATCTATTCTGTGCTTGGGTACAGGCAAAAAAAAAAATCCTGAAGAGTCAAAATCTGTGCTAAAGTCAACCCAGTCTTCTAGGCTGACTCAGCACAGGCCTGGGGATTGGGTCACCTGGGATTTAACCCCAAGGGAGTGTCTGACTTTGTGCAAACCTTGGAACCTCTTTGTGCCTCAGTTCCAATGAGGAATGGCACTCCTGGGTTTTGGCCTGGCTGTGTCCATCTCTGTTCTGCTGAGAGGAGTTGAGGAGTGCTCTGAGGCTGGTGGATGACAGGTGGTGTTGCTGTGCTCAGAACTCAATTTAATGCTCCCTGAACCAACCAAAAGATGAAGTTTTCTGCTGCCTGTATAGAAACCACATAACTAACCAATCTCTTAGGATCAAATCTTGATGCTGTTGAATTCTTGTCAATGATTTAAGTGAGGCTTTAATTTTTTTACCTTGTGTTATTTTTGGTTACTAAAAGTGCAGAAAAAACCAGGACAAACCATCTGATACACTATTCCTTCTGACAGTGTGTGTTGTTGGTTGTGTTTTACTTCCCAGCATCTGTTGCTTTAAAACTATCATTCCTGAACACACGACAGAGGTTCACTTAATGCAATCACCTATTTATGCTTTTATGTAGCAAACTGAGGCACTTGGCAGTTGTGCTGCAAATTGCCTTTTTGTATTTTTGTTTGCTTTTTTCCTTTCCCTTGGATGTGACTCAGTTGTTCAGAACTATTGTTACTGCCCACTTTGACTCTGTCATGCACATCTGATTTAAAAACAATGAGCCTCATGATTTCTGACTACCTTTTTACTCACCTGGGATGTTTACAGTGCTTCTCACATTTCACCCTGCATCTGTGGCTTCTTACTGAGGCTGTCCCAGTTGGCACAATGCCATTAGAAGTGTCAGTAATTTATGAAGTTTAAGAGTAATTCTCAAAGTAACAGAATGTAATTTATAAACATTTTTATCAATTTTACCATTAAAATATAGCTAGGTTTAATGCCTACAGTTTGGATGAAATTGCAAGGAGATTATTTGTTCAAAAGTTTCTTTCCTTAAGCTTGGTTTGAAGCTTGAGCTTGTATTTTGGAAGCTTTAGTAAGCTTCTGATCCTGCAGCTCCATGCAGATTGCCAGACTGTGACTGCAGCAGGCTGTCAGTGTGATGAGGACACACTAAGTGATGAGAATTCCAAAGTCCTGGCAAGAGTGCACTCCTTAATTCCCTTAAGCACACTTGGACATCACGTAGGAAATCGTGTACCTTTCCTATATTGACTTACTTACCAAATAACAGCAGGAATATTTTCACTCCCTTTGAATTTCAAATTTTTTGGGTTTTTTTTTTAAGGCCTACTATCTAGGTAAGTGTAATCTTAACATTTAGTCTTGATGTGCTGGAAAATTACATCATGTGATCATTTATTTTGCCAGTGCAGAAAATCTCACCAGCACATGAAACCAGAGTGTGTTGGGTGGGCTTTGGAATCAGAAAGGTTGGAAAAGATCTCCAAGATCATCCAGTCCAGCCTTTGATGTTCAGTGTTCAAAAAAGTTGATGAGCCCTGGCACCTCATACCAGGAGCTCTTCATTCCAGAAGATAACCCAGTTATCACCATCCTGTTCTCTTCCCTAGGGAGAATCTCCCAGCCTTCTGGAAGTAGAACTTTGTAGATCCTGATGTGTCTTTAAATATTACAGCATTTTTTAGCTATTTTTAAAACGTTTTCAATGATGTGGTTTAAGCTCAAATAAAATAGTCTTTCAAGTAGTTAGAGGTGTACCAAGTGGGCTTGGTTGAGAGGCAGCTGCTTTTTCCAGCAATTACCTCAGCTGTTGTATGAGCAGAGCATGATAGTCCTGCTAGAAAAAAACATAACATAGCTATTATATCTATCTATCTCTCTGTCTATCTCAGCATATTACATAATAATATGCTTTCCTTGGGTTTTCCCTAATGATGCTGCTGGTTTGTGCACCACAACTTTTCTTTCTGAAGGGCAGAATTTCCAGTACTAAACACAAATAGAGCTCTGTTTTCTAGTAAAGCCTCTGCCACATTTCCTGCTGCCTTACATGTGGTTTGGGATTTGTTACTAAAAATATAGACTTTTCATCCAAGCAAAAAAACCAGGATTTCTAGACAAAATCACTAAGACTTAGTGCTGTATGCCTGGATTGGCAGAAGGCTGTTTTTGCCAACCAGAAATGTTATTGTTCCTTACTGTTCCAGCTGTTGCCATGGGTGAGCACTAGGAGTCAGAGGGTCTCCATTTTAAACTTCATCCTGAAGACTAAACTGTTTCACTTTGGAATAGTGGAAAACCAAACCATGTAACTACAGAGTTTTCATCAGGCAATTAAGTTGCACTGAAATTGAATTTTATGCTAAATAATTTATGAGAATGACCTCAAATAAACATGGGAACACTGAGAAAATGTCAGGAACTGAAAAGTTGCTCAGCAAAATATTTAAATCAAGCCCACTGAGTTTTCCTAAGTAAAAAAAACAAACAAACCAAAAACCCAACAAAAACCAATGAGGCTCTACTTCATTCCTAATTGTATTTAGTTGGGGATTCAGTGTTTTATAGTGCAGGCTGAAAAGAAATTCTGTGTACTGTTAATTCTAACTGCTGTTTTAAAGTAGGGCTGCAGCAGTGATGTGTACTCTTACAAGATTTCTATCAGTGTCACCTCAAAAAGCTGATTGTGGAATATAGCTCTAACTGAGGAATTCTCAAGAGTTACTGAGTCCAGTGATGCTATGACAAGTTTTTTGTTGGTTTTCTTTTCTTTCCAAAAAAAAAAAAAATCCCTAACCTGTTTTCAAAAGCACCATTTATTCTGTCTTTTGGACTACATTGCACAAGTCCATGAGGTTGAATTCCTGTTTGGTATCACTTTAAACACTTTCTTGCAGGATTTAGATGCTTTTCAGCTTCTTGGTCATCTGTGTTACTGGAATTCCTTCTTTTGCTTCAAGTCCCCTGATTTTTTTTTTCCCCACCTAATCTATACCCTTTTCTTCTTTCAAACATTTGAAAATGTTTGGTGCAGGTTTTTCCATATGGGGACACTTGAGAGCACTAAGTCAGTGAAAGTTCTATAAAGTCAATATCTGTGAATTAAAGTGTGTTACATCCCTGTGTATATGTTCTCATTTTGAAGTAGGGTGGCCTTCAATTCTGCTTGCATAATTTTCCACCTGGGTATTCATCAAGTTGGGCAGTTCAAGGTCGTTGGGGAATTTTAAAGTGCTGAACAGGTTTCAGACCAAGCCTTGGTGAACATGTAAAGGAATTCACCCCTCTGCACTCTCAGGGTGGCCCTTAGGACTTACTGTACCACATTTTTTGGTTTTTTGAGCTGTACCTCAAAGCTCAGCACCTGCACAGTAGAGACCACATTTCCCAAGTCCTGTGTTCCTAGTGCAGTAGTTTTTATTGCCACCTGTATGATGAATTTAGGCTTCTGACAACAGTGTGCTTTCTGCTTGGGATTTTGTGGCTGCCAGGATGCTTTCCTAGTGTGGCAGAGCTTGACTCTGGGAGTGTGATGTAAATGATGCCCGTAGAACTAGGTTCATTTACAGTGCCCATCAGAGGGGATGCTTGTTTCTCAGAAAATAATCTTCCTTTCTCTTTTTCTTCTTCATTTCTGTCTGCCTGGATCTGGAGGATGAGAGCCCCTCTTAGCATTCCTGCAAGCCATGTCAGGAAAGCACACAGAGAGGGTTTCTCACGGAGCCATGCAGCTCTCACGTGCTCGCTGTCACCCTGCTCTGTCACAGTGCATGTTTGTCCCCGTGTGCTGTCCCCTACCTTGTGTGTCTGTCACCAGTCAGAGGACACGGCTGCAGAGACCTGCACGGAAGCTTAGCAGAGAAAATGCTGAACCGAAGCCATTAAATCACAGCTCTCCCAATCCTGAAGAAAGAGCTCCTCCTGAAGGCAAAACCCGGGACCTGAGGCTCTTTCAGTCACTTGAACTTTCCTTGTGTTCACATTGCATTTCAGAAGAGAACACCTTTTTGTTCTACTTGCACCCTTTTGAGCCCTAAGCCCAGAAAAAGGCAGCACAGAACCAAGGAGTGCAGTTGCAGAGAAGCAAACCCAAGTGCAAACAAGCTCCAGTTGCAGATGTGGAGGGAGCCCAGCATGCAGGGAATGGCAGGATGGTGATTTCCTGCCAGAGGATGAACGGGCACACTGCTTGGAGGGAGTCAGTGTTCAGTGATAGACTGATGGTCACTGCTTATGTTGTGTCATGTTGCTAAGAACTCTGTCCATACTATTTGTTTCTCATCTAAACTGCTCAATTTCTGTACAGATTTCTTCATGATGTCATTTTCACTCATTTATTTCCATGTCATGCCTAATCCCGAGCCTGCTGGTGTAACCAATGTTTCTTTCTAATTTCTGTTGTGTCTCCATGATGTCACACTTGTGTGTCCCTGCCAGAGTCCTCATGTCTTCTTGTCTTTGTTTAAATGTGGGCATAACTGGATGACAAAAATTGGGCATTACTGGCATGAACACTTCAGGAAATGGGATTTGGAAGGGAGGCCAAAGTTTGCTCTTACATACATCCCATGAAGACTTGTTGACACTCAAAGGGGGATCTAGAATATCTGTTGGTGAAAAATGTTCACCTTGTCCATTAAATGTGCTGCCAAATTCAGTGATGTGAAATGCTGCACAGAGCATTTAGAAAAACAAAACCTTGCCCATGATTTAAGGGATAAAATAGGGCAGAACTGAACCTGCACAAGAACCAGCAAATCACTGGGAGTTTCCCTAAGAAACAAGTCTGCAAGGAACAAACCTCTTACAGTGGCTTACTGAAAAACATGTATGAAAAAGACAGATATTGGAGCTTTAATAATTTTTTATTATCTTAAGAGTGTAAACATATTTTCTGATTATTGAAACTTATTTCAAATTAAAATCCTGTGCTCAGTGACAGGAAAATGAGGTCCTCTGACAGTTGTATGCAAAGTATAAAGGGGACATACATACATGACCAGCAGGATTGTCAGTTTCAAGTGTGGGATGGGTTTAGTTTATGACTTTCCCAACATTTTCTAGGTTTAGATGTGCAAACTTTTGTGCATACTCACATAAATATGGACACTGTCTTAAGAAAACTCCTTTGGTGGTATCCTCTTTCCCCTCTGTTCACAGTGACAGCACAAACCATGCTATTAATTTGCCTTGGGGTTAATCATTGCAAAATATCTCTAAAAGAGTCAGTTACTTGAAACCTCTTTTAAAATCATTTTGAGTAAGTGATTTTTTTCTGCTGAAAAGATTACAAAAAGTTGTTCTCTCTCCTGCTTTCCATGTGAGTATCTATTACAGAGAACCACCTGCTTTTCCTTTGAGCAGACTTTTCAGCAGGATTCATCCACACAGTGAGCCAATCTCTACCCCATGATCACAAGACTGGAGCTTTTGTTTCTCCTTTTTGAACAAATTCTTACACTCAAGAGCAGGGAAACAAAACAAAAAATGTCTGTGGAGGATGTTTTGTAATTTGTTGCACCTCCAGAAGTATCTCAGACAGTACATACTCTAGAGGTGGTTCATTTCTGAGAGCTCCTAGTAGCCACTGAACTGATTTGGTACTTTCCAACACTGTCTTCATCCAACTAATACAGTCTGAAAGATCCAGTGTTTGGGAGCAGCTGTAGAAATACTCATTTTAGACTATGTTGAGACTATATCTGCCTGTAAAGAAAAATAACCTTTGTTTCTGACATGTTTACTTAAACTTCAAGAAGTAGAAAATGTGCTACATGAATGTTTCTGTCCCTAGAAAATGAAGAAGCAGATTAGTTACTTTTATTTTATTTTTTTTTAATTCCCACAGTAAACATTTTCTGATTCATCTCTTTGCCTTTCTTAAATAAACGGATATTATACAGTAGAATTTGAATATGTTATGGTCTATATTTTCTTTACATTATATGGGGTTTTAAGAACAGAATATATCAAATTTGACAAAAAATGACCTAATCATGACAACCAATATTTAATCAGACATGTTTTTTCACCATAGCTGTAACATGTCAGGCTTGTTTGCACACAAGACCCTCTTGGCCTGTTTTGAGTAGCCAGGCATCTCCCTTTTTGCTCAGACTTTAGAGAGTTTTAGATAAACCTGCAAGAATGTGCTTTTGCAAATTAAATGTTTTTTAAAGAAACTCTTTGGTATTCTGGAGTAAATGTATTTATTTACCAGTATGTAAATGACTGATTTTAGTGTTTGTGAATACAGAACACTGTGCAGAAATATTAAACTTACTTTGTTTGAAACAACAATATCTTTCCCTACCCAAGGTTGGAAGCACCTCAATAAATTACTTCCACTAGATATGGAGTTATTTCACATAAGGAGTTTCCAGTGCCATTTAAACTGTATTTTTGCAATTTCCTCTGTCAGGAACAATATAGTTTGGGTAATCTTGCACTTGGGCAGGTGTTTGATCCCAGCAGAGAGGAGGAGTGGTCTGTGAGCACTATCTAAGCCATCCCAGGAAGATCACTGAGAAAAAGGAGAGGTGTCTATTTGCTCTTTAGAAATCTGTGCCCCCCCCAAAAAAGCTGATGAAGTTCCAAAGCTGAGAAAAATCACTTGACCAGACCAACCTTTCCAGCTGTGTTTGGGATGCTCAGTCTGTCCTATCTGGTGTTGCATTCATTTGCTTTGAAATACATGGTCACTATAAAACCATTGATATAAAGATGATTTTCTAACTCTTACCTGGATTTTCTTCCCCAGTGCTTGTCATACATGAGGTTAGAAACATAGGATTTTATTTTATTTTTTATTAGAATTTGCAAGTAAATATTATTTAAATAGAAGATTATTGCACTAGATTGTTCTGTGTTCTCAAAGGTAGCATACTTTTCTTAGATGGAAAATTAAAAATCCAAGATATGGACCCTAATTGCTAATGAAAAGAGATATTGCTAATGAAATTCTAAGCTATTTATCTGTTTTCCAAATACTATTTGATAACTAATACTCTTTAGAGTATTTTTGGGGCCAGCAGGAATCTTACTTTTTGCTTTATCCTGATCCCATGGTTTACCTGAAACAATTTGTAACGATTCTCAGATATTCAGGGAGAATTAAGCCCATTTGTGGGTTTTAAAATCTAGTTTTATAACAATATTTCCTTTTAACAACACACGTGCTATTTCTTTTAGCTTTAACAAAAAGTACAGCCATTTCATTTGCCAGGTGGGAAATATCACAAGGAAAGGAAGGTGTGCTTTTAAAGAGCCTGACTGCTTCCAGTGGGCATCCACCTGAGCTTCTGTGACTTTTTCTCAAATTCCCAGCTTTGCTGATGTTCTGGCCTATGGTTTTGATTTACTTACTTCATCAAAGTTCTCTGAGAATCCTGATTTTGATTAGCTAAGCTCTCCTTCAAATTATGAGTGTTTTCTAGTAGAAGTGAGCAGTTAATAGTTGAGAAAGCTGGAGAGACACATTTGATGGTCCTTTTCTGAAATGCTCCTCTAAATAGACATTTCTGTTTCAGAGGGGGGAAAGCTGAGGCAAAGGGTGGAAAGGAAATATTATTCAAACAGGAGGAATCCCAGTTTGGAGGCTGCTGGTGAGCTGCTACAGGAGGCAAGGCTGGCTACATTCAGAGAGCACTTATTGGTCCCTGGGGAGGGACTTCCAAGGCCGTTGACACCTCAGGGATGAGCTCCTGAGGCTCTCTGACACCTTGCTGCAAAGAAACAGGAAGCCTTTAGCTCTGTCACAGGTGTTAAAAGTAGCCCTAACAGCTCCTAAGGTGTAAGGGGGATAGAGCCCTTGCAAGGCACGTATAAAAGGGGAGTTCAAGCTCCTTTTTTTCCCATGTTAGAGGGGGGCTCACGTCCTTCTTAGTGCTCAAAACAATGGGAAATAGACCTGGCATTGTACAGGGGACTCCCTTTGCTGAGTTTTTGCAAACCTGGGAGAAAATGTCTGGTACAGCATAATTATTCTAGGAGCACACAATAACCCTGTGCCAAGAGGTTGGGCAACTCCCATCTGGAGAATGATGGCCATCACCAGGAGCTCCTGATCAACACAAATCCTCTTTCCCATGGTGATGTTTACCTGGTGGATTCCCAGATGATGTGGATTACAGGTAGGTTTGGAACAATCGCACCTGGCAGCTGTGGTGTGAGGGCAGTTGGTGGGCCAGACCCGTAATTCAGGGATACAGACACTCTGGGGGCTGGGCTGGTGGGGTTGGCATGAAACAGGGCTGGGTGGTGACTCTGGATGGGGCACAGGCCCTTCCCATGGGTTGCCCCAGCTGTGGTGGGTGGCATTGCCATGGGCATTCCCCCCATATCCCATCCCAGCACCAATGTGAGCAGTTCTGTGGGGGTAGCTCCAGGCTGGCACCCCACCTTGACTGGCACCCAGCATCTGGCTTGGAGCTGGTGCAGACCAGGGGAATCCAATTTATTTCATTAAAGCAGAGTGTCCCAGAGGCCCATGGTGGGTGTGTAGATGCAGTGGGAGGCCTGCTCTGTGCTCCTGTGTTCCTCAGAATGTCACAGTTCTGGTGACACCCCGGGAGCACTCGCTGTGACAATCCAGGGAAAGGATTGTCAGCCTCACGCTGGGCTGTGCCTGTATCCACAGCAGAGCTCCAGCACATCTCCTACAGTTTCCTTGGAAGTACTAGGGAATGATGTAAGGGCTTGGCTGAACACTGGGGTGAGGCTGACACCAGACCAGATTGGTGAAAGCCCCAGCCAACCTGACCTAGAATGTTGACAAGGATGGGGCATCCACACTTTCACTGGGCACCTGCTCCACCAGTGCCCCACCCTCGTGATAGAGGCAGCTCCCTCAGCCTGCCCTTGTGTGCCACGGGCCCCAACTCCTCACCATCTCCAAGGCTGATACCCCACATATCAGTACCTTTCCAGGGCTGTGGAGACCAAGAGGGGAAAGATTAATCCATAGGCACCCACCAAATCCCAAAAAAGAGAGGAAGAAAGAAATTTTGCTGTTATTTTTTTGGTTTATTGGTTTGGTTTTTTTAAAATTTATTTCCCAACATTGAAAAGAACTTCCTATGAAGCAGCTAGAAGGGACCTCCAAGTGAAGGCCACCACTTCTTCCTGCCACCTGTTGCTTCTCCAAAGAAACAGCTGTCTGCATTCTTGGCTTGGTCTGCTAATATTCTTTATGCTAGGCTGACCTCATTCATCCATCAGGGATTGGTGCTGACCTCAGACTGAAGCAATCCCATCTCCAGACCCCAGGAACCTCAGTGGCCCTCTTGGGGATAACTCCTGTCCCTCAGCACAGTAGCCTGGTGAAAGCCAAGTCAATTCATGTCTTTCCCTGAGGAGCTCCAGGAAGGGTGGGGTAGGGCATGAGAAGGAAGGACTCATATAATGCATAGCAATCAACAAATGATTGTGGATGCCAGGAAATGGAATAGGTGAGCTAGTAGGACAGACCCTGTGGGGAGGCTGGGACTCTGCAATATTCCCTAGCATGTTTGTAAAGAAGAAATTCCTAGGGCTCCATGCTTTCATAATGATAACTTTACTCTGTTTCAAAAAACTAGTCTCAGACTGTCAATGTCATGGTCTAAAAAACCCCAGGATGTAAAGTGGCACCAGCAAAGCAGGATGTGGAAAGTTTCTACAGTTTCTAAACACACCTCCTACTTAAGGGGTTGTGGGAGCACAGGTGCTGTAACCAAAGTACCAAATAAGGAGGATGGACAGGATTTTCATCCTTTTTACTTATTTTTCAGTCAGACAGGTGCGGATTTTGAGCCGCCAGAATTCCTGGAGGCAGGCGCTGCATGACGTTCTTCGCACGTTTGCAATGGCTCTGATGGTGCAAGGGCTGATGCTCCTCCTTCTCCTCCTTCCCCTTCTCCTCCTGCACCGTCGATTGTTGCCATTTTTCAGGCCCAGGGAAAGTGACTCCCCCTTTGGCCGCTGCCGGGCGTGTCCCTGTGCTGTCCCACGTAAAGGTGCGCGGCCGCCCAGCTCCCAGCTCCGGCGGTTCCCCGGCAGGCCGGTGTCCCTGGGCTGCACACCGTCCCCTCCTGGGCACAGAGCCAAGCTCTGCATGGCCACGACCAGGGAGCTGAGGGCGGTGGCACTCAAGGCAGAGGGGGGGTTTTGTTCCTCCTCTTCCTCCTCATCCACAGCCTCCTCCTGGCACATGCCTTCCTCTTCGGCCATCGTTGGAAGGGGCTCTGCTGCCGTCCCTTACAAAGGTGGTCTGCCACCTGCCTCGCTGCTCTGGCTTTTCATTCTTCCAGATGTTCATCAAGGGCCACTCAGAGCTGGGTGGATGGGGGGCAGCAGCAGAGGGCTCTGCTTCTGTAGTGCCAGAGTACTTGGGGGACTGGTGACATCACAAACAGCCACTGTGACTGGGCCACCCATGAGTGTGGCCCAATATGTTGGGTTATGGTGGGCCTGAAAAGTGCCCAGGTATGGGAGAAGCAGGAGGGTCATGAGAGCTGAGGGAACCTTTCCTGGAGCCCATCCCACCTGCCATACTGCTTGTACAAGAAAAGCTGTCCCTTGGGCACAGGGGCCACCTGCCCCCTCTACTCAGGAGCCCTTGGCTCCAGCACCCTCCTCATCCCATACTTGGAGCAGCCTCAACCTGAGCCTGGCAACAGCATTCCAAGAGCATAAAAGACCCACAGGTTTCTAGGAAGAAGGAAAAGCCTACCTGCTACCTTCAGTCTGAGGGTCCCCCTCATGCTGTTCTCTCCTTTACAGACAAAACACTGCTTTTTTGGTTTTAATCTCTAGGGATATTTTTAGTGCTCTCACACAATGTGGTCCACTTCCTGCAATCATCTGGGAATTTCATCACGGCTAAGGCAAAGTTAAAGCACAACTGAGCTTCAGTCTTGCTCACACAAGTAACACAAGAAGGATTAGGCTACTGTTCCAACAACATGGAATAAATGGGAAAGGTGCTGTGGAGTAGCAGAGGAGCTTTGTGGACAGCAGTTTCTCAAGAGTAGAGAGCAATGACAGAGTTGAGAGAGTCATGGGTGTGACTATGATCTGCACTGCTGACCAGTTAACACTGAGCTAAGAGAAAGAAGGCATGTTTTGTCCTTTAGCATCCCAGTAAACTCATGTATACATAAGGATTTGATTACCTCTCCTAACTAGTGGCACACAAATGTTTTTGAAAAAGTCAGAAGAGACATTTGGTTAACTCTGGGAGGACAAAGGGCAAAACCAAGGACGGCTCCTTCAGAATTGAAAAGGAACGAGTCACAAATATCTGCTCCAAAACACAAGGCTTCAAAAATCAAGGACAAAGCACTGTTGGCAGCATCACAGTAACCCGTGACAAGTGCATGAAAGAGGGCATTGGCTTCCAGTCCAGGCAGATGATGTGACTGGTACCAGGAGAATGCAGTAGCTACAAGGAGATGAACACAGAGAAGTTCTCAGTGGGACCAAAACCCACATGGATGGCAGTTCATGACCTCTACCTTTACCATCCAGATGGTTGCCCCTATCAATCAAGTACTTTGGTGTTGCGCTTTCTCAGTGTGCCTGTCTGCTCTGAATCACTGATCTTTTGCTTTTCCAGTGCAGCATTTTCATTTTCTGACTCCACAGACACATCCTCTTGGCTTGTCTCTTCTACTTCGCTGCAGCTCTCAGAGTGGAATCCAGCATTCTCTGCTATGACAGCAGGATCATCATCACAGCAACAGCAGCACTCCCCAGTGCTCTGGCTGGGAGGAAGGTCACTCTCCTCCTCCTCGACAAGAGTTACATCATCCTTTTTCTGCATTAAATCCTGACCACCCATTCCTGTGGTGAGATCACTTAGCAGGGTTTCATCATAAGGATACTCCTCATCTTCCATGCCCTCCATTCTTTCTGCCAGCTCTTCTGGGGAGGGCTGGCTCAGGTCAGGGTAATCTACAAGGATTGTGTCCTGCTTGCGCTTGAAGCAATCGGAATTATCATAGACAGGATAGGTCTCTTCTGGATAACCTTAGGAATAAAGGGATATGCAACTTGGAGTATTACCAGCATTTAAAAGGAGTCCTGACCTCAGTGGTGGATGCAAAGTTGGCCAGGACAGTTGTTTTTCCTACTGCCAGTGCAAGTGTCAGCTCTCTACAGCCATGTACACATCACAGTATGAAATCCATGGCAAGAGCATGCTAAGCGTGTCTTCTTGGGAGATGATGAAAAAAAATTCACTTACTTTCAGGGAGCCAGGATATCAGCCCTGACTTTCAGGAGTGAAACCTGAACTTTGCTAGGAGCTGTGGGGGCTAACAGGTAAAAACGGTGTGTCTTAGATCTTTGAATGGATCCTTCTTTTTTTTTTACCTACAAATTGACTGATGCATGGTTTGAACACTTGCTATAAACAGCATTACTGAGAAAGCTGAAAAAACAGATATATCAATGACGTTGTGCATTACATTTTAGAAATAACATCATGAACTTGACTTTATGAACAGATCTCAAGGCCACTGTTTATGCTTTATCTTTTGGATAATTTTTGAAGCTTTTTGAAAAGCAAGAAATTAAGTCTGCAGTTAAAATTATGATACCGAGCAGCTCAACTAAGATTTCTTGAAAACACATTTATGTAGCAGGTAAACACAAAGGAATAGAAAGGACATTAACATAAATAGTTTTTAAAAGACTTCCTGGAGTGACTTTTACAACATTGGAGCTAACAAAGAGCGACTAATCAAAAGTAAAAACTGTAATTTATCTAAAACATACAGATCTGTTTTATGATTGTCATAAAATCCAGCCCAGGACAGAAAGGGAAAGATATAAACCCAGAGAAGCCAAGCCCCAGCAGCAGATGGAACATATATGAATATTCACGTGCCACTTTGGGCAGCAGATAGTGCAGTGTTTACATTACAAGAAATGTTGGATACCTCAAAATCTATTTTTTTCTGTTATGGTTGGGGACAAAAAAGCCAAGCAACCTCTTGCAAAGTTTTGAACACTGGCTTCTGGAAAATGAAGGATAAAGTTAAGCAAAACGTGGAAAGGGTCTGGACCTGTGAGTAATCTTTATCCAATTTTTTTTGTAAGGGTAATGGCAAGACAGGCTCTTGCTTACCTTCCCAATCTGCCATGTAAGGAGCTTCCTCAGCTTCCTTCTCAGGAGAGATGTCATCTATGAATTTTCCTTCTTTCATAACTCTAGTAATTTCTCTGAGTTGTTGAAGTAACATTTTTTCCTGGTCTGTTGTAACATTTTGAGTCCTGCTAGAAAATATTAGACACCAGAATTTAGTCCACTGTTATTGCAAGTTATGAGAAGAGGTTGAACCTGACTATTTGGTCCATGCCAGCAGCACAGTGTGGAGAAACCTTTTGAGGAGTGTGATCCTTCCTCAACATCTGCATGTGCTCTGCACTTCAGCTGGGTATAGTTTATCCCTTTATCCAAAAAGCCTGCAATTTAAACAGGTAAAGGAAGGCAGGTAAAGCCAGTGTGAGAGAGCAAGATGAAAGTGACACAGAAAAAAGAGTTATGGTACAAAAGACATTACAGAAATTTCTTGCCTTTAAAAGTGTGTTAGGTAAGAGTTAGGGTGCAGTGGCTTGTATGAAGTATTATTAGGAAATGAAATTCTGAATCTGTGCTACATGTGTAGCTTGTGAGGCTGATCAAAATTCCTCACAGTCATTAGCCTCAAGACTCTAAAATCTCTCATTATGATCATTAAATGGGCAAGTTGGACAGATCATCATGTCATTATAGACAGCAATGCAGCCTGGTGGGGAGGCAGGGGGCAGAAACAGGAAGGGAGATTTAAGAACGGAAAGAAGGTGTTACATTTAACAGTCACTTGTCCTTTAGAATTGCAGGAAGAGGACTGAGGATTTTTATCAGATGGAAAGCAAACTTTGGACTGGTTCTACACTGCTGGATCTTGTAATTATTACTGCTTAGGTAATACAAAAACTGCTGTAACAAAAATACTTCCAACAGATAAGATCATGTAGTCATTACATGTTATTTTCTCTGCAAAGAAACAAGGCTTCTAAAAATCTTATGGACAAAAAAGTGGTATTTGGAGGAGGGTGCTCTGCAGTCTGCTAACTCAGTAGGCCCCAATGAGAAAGGTACTGGCTGCCACCAGGAGTGAAAATGGTTCTGACCATTGGTGCTGATTTCATCTTGAGTTTAAAATTATGATATCTTGAGGTTTAAGTCATTCTTGAGCAGTAATGCCAGTTCAAGCCACTTCTCTGGAGCTCTTTTGGATCTGTGTGAGTCAGGAGCTGTTGCCCCCAGTTACTTGAAAGGGTGGCCCTTGGCATGCACAGAATGCTGAACTGTAGGTGATCTCTGGTGATCCCTGGTCTGGAGAGCAGACAGACAGATAATCACCAAGAGTAGATTCTGAGTAGGCTGCTCAGTGAAGCATAGGGAAGAGATGGGAAGAGAGGAGCTGGAGGCAGATTTTGGCTTTAGGTCATGTGAGCCTCATTTTAATTATCAGAACTCCAATAAACTTTCAAGGTCCTTTTTCAGGCTTTCCTCTTACCAGCTGCTGGGGGTGGAGCAGCACTCCAAGAGGTACCTTGTGCCACTCTGCCTAAATGGGAAGGATGGTGACACGATGGCTACTCCACTAAGGGCAGCAAAGTCACCCTGGTTTAAAGTAAGATTAGCATCCTACTGCTGGTTGGTGTGATGGTGGTGGAAGTGCTGATCCTGGGCTGGATCTTGTGCACAGCTGCAGGCACAGGTGTCTGTAACTGAACTTAGCTCAGGAGCTGGTTTGATTAGCCCCTACCTAGATTAAACTGCTTCCCTGAGATCACAAGGCAAAACATCACTTTTCTGCATTTCCACCAAGGAGCACTTTGTCCCACTGTTTGGAAAGCTGATATCCCAACACTATACAGAAGTTGCACTGATTTGCCCCAGGCTGTGGTGGCAATCTGTTCCACAAACAACTGAGTGTGAGAGGCAGCATCTTCCCAAAAGCCTGGTTTATGCAGATGTGGAATCTGAGATGTGAATTGAGAGGCCCACAAAAAGGAATGGTTTCATCAGCTTTTGACCAAAGCTGTGACAGAATTGCTGAACTAATCCTCCTTTAACAGACAAAACTGTACCCAATTTGAATATATATCACTTGGCTGAAGACAGAGAGGCCTATCTCTTTAGCACATTGGGCAGATAAGCTGGCTCAGATAACAGGATCAGTCAATGCAGCTGCATCACTGTGGCATTTCAGACAGGGAAATTCCCAATATGTGGGATACCCTCATTAGAAAACACTCCTGTCTTATTGCAACACAAGGGCTCTGTATTTCAGAGTATTCCTCCTCCAAATACCTTGCTTAAAAGGCAGATTTCCCTGCACAGAGTGAGAAACTAAAGCCCATGTGTTATTTTGACTTCATTTAAGGCCTCTGGGAAGACTTACTGGAGGCTGCTGGCAGTGTGTAAGACATCTGGCTGCCTGCACATGGGAGATTTACCAGGCTATAATGCACTTAGGAATACTCAGAGGATAACAGATGCAGAAGGTTTACAGTGCAAGAAAAGGTCATTAGTTTTGCTGTCTGTATTTGTAGCTCCAACACAAGTGTTATTTTTCATAATGGCAATACTTACACTTTGTAGAGTCCCAAAGAGCTCACTAACAGGTAAAGTAAAGGCTTCTTATTCTTACTGTGAGATTAAAACATTTCCTAAAGAGCCATAATGATTGCAGGGAAAATAATCTAAATAATCTAAAATGGCATCTCAGACATGTTAAATGGTATTTTTTTTTAGCTTCATGATCTTAAAGTAATCACTATCAAAATGCAGTTACATCCCAAAAAATGGCACCTCACAGAGCCTCTCGCTCTTCCATATCACCTTTACTCAGTTTGTCATAACAAAGGAAGTTTTTCCAGTAGACAGCCTGGTAAAAAAGACTTTAAAAACAGGTAGGTTATCTGCATTATTTCTCTTACCTAACTATCAGAAATAGAAAATTTTGGTTATGTTGTTGAGGACCTGGCCAGGCAGCTCTTCTTTCTTCTTGCTTTGTTTACCTTGCTTCTCATTTTTCTTACAACTAGGCCTCATTAAAAGTACCTGTACTTGTACTTTTTGATGGTTTTGCATTTCTGGAAGGTTGTTTCTCTACTTAACAGTGTAGTAATTCCAACTGGTAGGCTGGTTTGGAAGGAAGTCCCCTCAGTTGGTTTGAGGTTGGCTTTCAACTCATTTAAAAAAAAAAAAAAAAAGGCAAATCCAAGTTTCTGGTTGTTGCTTTCTACAACACAGGCTGGCTGTTGCTTTGCCATACCTGATGTAAAGGGCCATGGTCTCACCATGGGGGGGGTCTTTCAGCATTAGTTGAAACTTGATACCAGTTATTTCTGTCTCTGACTTTTCTGTGTAAGGGCTTCTGTTTAACTGCAGATCAATAGATAAAGCTCAAGTCATTTTTACTCTCTTATTCTGTCCTTTTCATTTAAGTCCATCAATATCCAGATTGAAAAGCCTAGCTCAGTACTCTAACTACACTTTCTAACCACAGGTTTTATTTTAATAGATTTATCCTGTATTAGTGAAATTAATGAGTAGATTAAGAAAGCTTCAAAGTGTTTGAAAACAGCTATTTGCTCCATCAAGAGGTGCCTTTCCCCTCCTCTTCAAAGAGGCAACATACAAAATTCTTCATTAGATTCAGATTCTAATTTCCCCTGAGACCTTTAGGCCCATCTATATAAATAGTCTGGTTGAACAAAGAAGGGAAGTTCTACTAAATAGAGGCTTTGGGCCAATAACACAGAGTAGAACAAATACTGGATCAGACCCTAAACCGATTTTCTCAGTAAAAAAAATATTCCATCCTGAGAGTCAGCACAATATCTGGGCAGTTCCTAAGCCTATTTCTGTCAGCTTAGGGGAATGTGTAGAGCATTGTGTCAGCTCTCCAGCACAGGGATGAGTAGCAGGCAAAGCAGGATCCTTCTGTTCCACTAACAAAACCAGGGCAGTTTAGGGGCTCTCCCACTGGGACCTGGCTGAACATGGGCAGGTTGGGCACCTTGTCTGCCCAAGACTCTACAGGGCACAGCCCAAAGTGGGCAAAAGTGCACTCAAAGAGAAGTGGTTTGAGCCATAAATGAACAAAATGTGCATGTTCAGCACAGAGTTCCTACAGGATGGGTTAAAACATCTTGATCCAGACAAAGTTAACATGATTTACAACCAGAACAGCTCTCATTTTTTGCAAAACTCACCTTCATAGTTATGGTATTTCAGTTTTCACACTGCAGTAAAGCAGTGTCCTATTGATCTCTTCTTTTTACTCCTTATGAAAAACATAGACTCGTTTCCAGTGTTTCTTTGTAACATAGACTGGTGATATCAGATTTGTAAAAAACATTAATAAACATAATAAAATTTTGAATGCTGATTTTACAACCCTTTGTCTTTTATACTTAGAAGCAAATGCATGAATTTAGAGTGGAACTAAGTTATGTAATCAGATTATTATACAATTCTGCCTTAAAGAAAAATGTTATGGCTATTCTAACAGGAATTTATGTAGATTATAACAGCATTTGAATTTAGGAAAATAATCCATAGAACTGGAAAAGAATAATTCAGGATATTATTTTGGTCACATAAAACAGGCTATTTTATGTACTTTAAATGTAGATGGTTTATCTTCTTTTTACATATACCTGTAATTTTCTTCCAAATAACACACTGTACAAAGGGGGGAGAAAGGGATAATTGCTTTTCTAGTTAAGGAAATGATGTCAGAAAAAAATATTTATTATTTTATATAGATACTGAAAAGAGGAAAAACTGCAGAACAAGTATTGGGATGTGTAAAATCAAACTTCTATAATTTGAAGTAGCAATAAAAATGCTATTTTAATGTAGATAATGCAAGAAAGTTGATTTTCTTGCATTATCTATAATAAAATAGCATTTTAATATGGAACCTCTAAGGAACCTCTCCTTAAAATACTCTAATTTGAAACACACCTGTCATACATAGGTCCTACTCTGTTGATTAATTTTTCCATTGCTTCTTCTGTCTCTCTCAGTCTTTCCTGGAGTTGAGTGAGCTCATAGTCAGCTGTAAAACAAAACAAAAAAGAAATCCCAAGATCTGTCAGTAGGAGCCTTGAAAATGTATCCCTGTCCCATTATCACAGGTAGCAAATGCTGGCTGTATCAAACCAAACTGCCTTTGAGGAAACTAAAACATTCAGCTTAGAGGGTTCTACCTACTCTTCCTGGACTAAGAAGGTGAAGAATATTACCAATATTACACCCATTTGAGCAGCACAAAGGCACAATGGGTCTTCAGCATAGTAGGAATGGAGAAATCCATCAACAAACATCCTGCTTTTACAATGATCTCCATCCTGCACAGATTGCCATGGCTTAATGCAACACTGATGTAATTATTTTGCATGTCTGAGACTTTAAAAGAAGAGGAAGGGGAATTGGCAAAGAGAAAGGAAGTTACTTCCTCCAAGTCACTATGTAAGTGGTGACTCAGTCTTCAGGTTCCTAATCCAGTGACCTGTCCCCTGCTCTGCTACAGCTTGTCATGAATGCTTTAGGAATTTAAATGAACAGCTCTAGAAAAAAGACAGAACAATTTTCACCATTAGTTCTTTGGGATATAATGATGGCAAAGTTAACTTACTGCAAAGTTACTTTCTCTCACCAAGCATCAGAGAAAAAAATATAATTACCATTGCTAATATATTGCCCAAAATTGCCAGGCACAACACAGCACGAGTGCACTGGAGACACAATCTACAGCACTGAGCACATTTGGTATTCCTAATATGTGCATTAATGTCAAGGAAATTACAGCTATGTTAAGAGAATTACCTCCCTGCTACCATTTTCCATAAAGCCCTAAGTACTTTTCTTTCCTATTACAGTTTAGCCAGCTAAACACAACACATTTAAATGCAGTAATGATAACTACTCTTCCAATCCTCAGTAGTAAACTTATTAATTTATCTAAAAAGTGCCTACAAATATGTGAATCTATCTCACCAATGTTTAGGTAAAATCAAATTAACATTTCATCATACTATTTGCTCTCTTTATTGCATGCATGAAAACTCTGCATTGCAAAAAAGGGACTATTAGGGAAGTGTCTGATAATGGCTAAGAATTCACCAACTGAAAAAAAATCAAACTAGCTTTCATGGTATCTTTCTATGCTGTTATTAGACTGTTAGGGATTATACAATAATTATAGCTGGACATCCTATTATCCATTTTTAATCATTAGCAACACAGCTTTTCAGCAAATCCACACAGTTAATTCAGAACCTGATGAAAAGCCATTTCTTCCAGAGGGGTTTGGGATCAGGCTGCTATCACAGCCTCATGGGCTGAATGAGATTAGAAAGTGACAGTGCAGTAATTCTTTTGAACTCTTGCTCATTCCAACACAGAATATCCTGGCTTGGTTTTTGGTTTGTTTTTTTTTTTTTGGGTGGGAGGGAACATCAGTTTTACAGTGCACCCAGAACTCAAAGAACCTTGCTGGACCAGTACAGAGTTAACAGCTACACAGCTACAACTCAGAGCCATACTCACTGATTTTCCTCTTCATGTTCCCAGGTGTAACAGGGGGGCATTTCCGCTCTGCAGGAGTAGTTCTTCCCTTGGAAGCCAGCTGATGAGGACAAGAACATGGCCCCTCTATGAGTTACAACCATAGTAATAGATAAGCCCCAGAGGCAATGGAAAAAAATACAGAAAACTGAAATAGGCCAGAAGGCAGCCATGGAAAAGCACACCCACCAGCAAAACCATGAAATATGCCTGGAAGATTTTGCCAGCTGAAAATTCCTATCAGACTCTTGGAACAAATAACAACATGTGACATAAAGAGTACAAATAACATGTAGCCACACACAACAGGGAAAATACTGTGTGTATATTCAAAATTAATCTAACATTACTCTAGATGTGCACATTTTCCAGGAGGAAAAAAAAATCCTTAAGAAATTTTAAGAGGTCAGAGGCCAATGAAGGATCAGAGAAATCTTTCCCTGCATTCTTAGCTAGTCTTTGCAATAGCAAAACCCACAGGATACTCCAATCTTTTGACCATCAGGCAAAGGTCCAGCATAAGCTTTTTTTTGAGCACAGTTGAAATGGAACAAGGTACTGAAATAATTTTTTTTCCCAAGTTTTTTATTTCCCCGACTTTTCAATTTATGTTGGTCTTACCTTAAATAAAATGTACAGAATATATAAGAAGATGCCGAATCCATATATAGGGATAATCTGTCCCACAAGGCCTCTTCCACTTCCACCAGTGCTTCCACTTCCACCTCCACCTGCCTTGGCCTTGGCAACTGCTTCAGTAAGGTGAGACCTTGGAAAATGAGGGACAGCTCGGCCGTCGGGAGTGGCGTGGGAATGCATCCTCGGTGGAAAGCGACTGAGCTTCCCTGCAAAAAACCACACAGTGATCATTTCCCTTCTCTTGCTTTCCACCCTTTTACACACAGCATAAACCTGCAGTAGGTGCAAGTGACCTATTTTCTCTGCTTGTAAATTCACCAGCACAGAAGAATAAGTAACTTGTTGGACTAAGTCTGTAAACTCAGTCCTCAGTCTCTTGTGCAGTGCTGGGAGCTCGGTTTCACTTAAAGCCATTCACTCCTTGCAATTTTACTCCTACACAATTAGGAGTAGAATCACACAACTAAAATCTCCTGATTTTAAGCAGAGAAAGAGCTGACGGGGCAACTAACAAAACAGGGATTTTAATAGGTATATTCTTGTCTGAATACCCAACAGATCAGCATCTCCAGCAGGATAAAATGACAGATTCCTACTTTCTCTCCTTAAGATCCCCCAACAACATATCAGTTTTCCACTGTGAGCCTGATCTTTCAATACTGCCCAAAGGCATTTAATGTATAATGTATTAATGTCCAAACCATTATCCACCTAACACCCTGACACATGACTGCAGTGTTTCTCAGCATAGAGTTTTGGTTATTGCCATAAGAAATAGTATTTTACCTGATTTTACCAAGCGAGTAATGAAAGATTAAGAAAAGTGGTTTTACCTCAAGCTGTTCTCCTTAAAAAGGTCTGAGGTAAAGCAGTGTGCAAAAGGAGATTGAATACAGCCTGGGACATATTATCTTTGGCATTTTAGAAGGAAAAGAATTTAGAGCTTTCTAACCTTTCTAGATAGAGCTAATTTAACACAAGACAGGAGAGCAAGCATAAATGGATGTACAGATGCCAGAGTATGACTACAGAGAGTCTGAAATGGTGCCACAAATGATTTCATGCAACTGAAGGGCACAAGAACCTCAATAAATTTAAGCTCATGCATTATTCTATTTTCATGCTGCCATCAATTCAACAGTTTTGCTGTGAAATTCACTGTTTTACTCTGTGTAGTTGATATCCTGCTTTCTTGCTTTCCAATGCAGGATGTGCACCTGCACTCCCTTCCACTGACTGGTGTTGAGCTGAGTTACTCAGCTACTCTGCCCCAGAATTTGGTGGAGGGAGGCGCTGGATGGAAGCATGGATGGGGATTGCCAGGTTGGGCTGCAGCTCACTCCCTTATCCCAGCTGGAAAACTCCCCCTCCCTGGCACACATGGCCTGGACACTGCTGCCTGGTGCTGGGACAGGCTGCCTGTGCTTGCAGAAAGAAAATGAAAAGCAGGTTTGAAGTGGTGCTGCTAATAACTGACTTCTGCGAGTATGCAGCTGCAAGTGCTTTTATGAGACACAAGAGAAAAATTTAATTAACATTTGGTCTTGCTAGGAAACACCATCATAGGCAGCTAAATTCCCGAGCACAGAAAATTGCAATAAACACTTACTAGGAAGTGATATCAATAATTCATGAAGTTCCACTATTAAAACCACATTTTTCTTGTAGATGATAGCACACATTCCATGAGTTCTTTAGTGTAACTGCCAGGGTACACTACCACTGACCAAAGCCACTCTCAGATTAGCTTAATTTTGAGGAAGCTGTTATCATGCACTTAAATTTTAGTGAATTATTCAAAGTCTGTGATGGAAAGCATCTTATTTACTAGAAAGTCCCCCTGCTCCAGCAAAAATGCCCTGCAGCAGTAGGTCACTGTGGAAACGAGTGTGATGTCGTGCAGAGAGCAGCATCACCAAGATGGGCATGAAGCAGCAGGGTAGGTAAACACTTATAAACATCTTACACTTATGAAAATATTATTTATTTTTAAAAAAGAGAGATATTAAGAAAGGAGAAAATAATTGACAAAGGTGAAACTGTATTTAAAGCTAATAAATTTTCTAAATTATCCACAAGGCCTCGTTTGTTCTTTAAAAAATTCAATTCAATTAAATATAAACAAGCCAAGAGGACAGACACTAGACATTTCATTATCAATTTTAAAAGGGAATTTCATGACTCCTATTTCTAAACCTACCCCATTGATTTTACACTTCTATAATTATTTCCTTAATGAACGAATACTATCTTCCATAGTTTTTTACTGTGAAGAGCCCATGCAAATTACACAGGAAATTGAAGGTACAAGCAACTTGAAAGCAGCATATGCACAAGGCTCTTGAATGCACAGAATATAAATGGGAAAGGTAACAATTTGGGTGCCACAGTGACCTGAACAAGATTCCACGCTTCCAGGAATGAAACAAACCACTTTCAAATGCAGACAATAGCATACAGGAACAATAACATCAAGAAAATCAAGTGACACCTGATGAGCACAGAAGGGCATGTCTTTGGTCCTTGTTTGCTGCCCTACAACGCTGCCAGTGGGGATGGTGTGGAGTTCAACAGGACATTTTCCTGTTCTGGGAATGCTGTGGGAAGAGACTAACTCTGGTTAGCTTTGAAGGGTGCTAAAGTGCTGCTCTGCTTTTGAAATATTTCTCAACTCCCCTGTGACAGCCCGAGCAGACTGACTGCTGTGTGTGGTAACTCCCACCAAGCACACCCTACCTGGCTTTGCAATCTTTTTACCTAGGATTTATCCTACACATTTAATAATGCTGTCAGTTTTAATGCTTCAAATCAACTTTGCAAACCAGCTACAGGGCAAGCAGAACATGTTTTGTTTAACCCAGTCCCTTCAGGAGCTTGAAGTCCAAAAATGAAATTATGCCCCGGTGAACATTTATGCTGTTTAAAAGGCTGTAGTTTCTGAAAGGAGATGAAGTTCTTAATGGCATTTTTACATGAGAATGACTGTGGGATTTTAATCGTGTAACAATATTAACAGCTGAAAAGAAGCAACTGTCTTAAAAACTGTATTTACAACACAATGAACACAGCAACAAACCAGATGATGATACTCAGATCATTCAAGCATCTTTTTTCCATTAAATTTGTTATGTGTTCTACTTAATGGGTTTTAGGAATTGCTACTGAGCCCAACTCAACTATTTATAAATTTCTTTAGACTTATGTTACTGTACTATTCACCAACTCTTAGTCTAGGTAATATTTCTCTCCACTACATCATTTTCTATTTTCTTCAGGCAGGCAACTGATGTGTGCATTGCACAAATTCAAGCTGAGCAGAGGGGTTACCTGCACTGTCATATATTGTTTTTGTAAAGCTGAGGCCACTTGACAGTTTGTAAGAAAGCAGAGTCTGCTGCTGTCATGGAATTGTAAGGTTTATCTGAAACTACCAACTTAGAGAATGGCTTTACAAAATGTGTGGCATTTATTTATGAACACTAGACTTAAAATGTACTTTTAAAACTGCTAGTAGGTCCCCCTTTTGCTCCTCTTGAACAAAAGATAAACATTCTAATGCCTGCCTATGAAGTCAGCTAGGAATGTGATACAAACACAGTAAGTTCGTTAAGTAAGCTTTGCCATATAAATGAAATTATTACTGTGAAAAAGAACAACATTCCTGTCTGGAAGATAATATTAACTTTTATAGTTCAATGCTCACCATTTTCCTAAAAGAGACCTCTGAAAATTACTTTATTATTAGAGAAAGTTCCAGTCCTATGCCTAAAGCCTGTTTTGATAAAAAGCCTTCTGGTAACACTGAGTTCTAACAAACGGTACTAAATTTTAAGCATGTTTTATTCAGAGACATTTTGCCCCCAAGACTACCATAAGCACTTTATTAACTTCAAGAATGACATGATTACCTCAAGCCCCTGAAACTCCTGCCCGGTAACTGCAGTTATCAGTGCACTGAGGAGGACAGCTAATGACAGAGATATGAATTAAGTGGTTCAATCAAGATTTATTCTTCCAATAAAAAAATAACTTCAGGTGAAATACAATTTGGTCTACAGAGCAGGTGTAATGAAATCCCTGCCATCAAGTTGAAAACATGGGCCATAAACCCTCATCTGAAACCAACCAGCTGAGGTGAGTTATTACATCCTCAGCCAAAGGCAGGTGCTGGGGTACAACAGGGGAGCAACACTGGGTGCCTGTGCTGCATCAGGCACACACCAACCTGTGCTGTCCTGGGATCTCTGCAGGAATGATGGGAGGGATTTACAATATTGAGGATGTAGAGAGTATTTATGTTACCTGACTGAAGCATTCAACTGCAGCTGCAGGTGATTAAGCCACCCCATCACAGCACTGCTCAGAAACAGCTGTGCTAGAATGGATACAAACATCATTCATTCAACACACGGCACTGGAAATCATTGGAGGACAAGTTTGTTGTCAGGATTTTGAAAGCTATTTTCTGTCAGATCAACCTGCAGCCAAAGGAAGGAGTACCACAACATTAACTGACAACTGCTTAAGACTGCATTGCTGTGGGAAAATGGTGTGTCCAATTCCATCATCTGGTACCACTGTGGGATCAGTCGGGAGCTGTGCAGGGGCAGAAGTTAATGGGGAGCCAGGCACCACCTCCCAGAGCATCCGCTCCCATCCCTGCTTCAGGCAGGTGACTCCACAGTCCTCACCTTGCTGGCTGCTGGGCCTTTATGGGTTCTTCCATCCTGCAATGGAGCTACACACCTGCAGATCCACAGTGCTGACCAACCTACTTCCAAGTTCTCAAAAATAAAAAATACATGTTCCAACCATGAAAGGGCTGTTGTGGCATGGAAATCCTGTATTTGGCTTCAAGGTGATACTGTTTTAGCAGTACCTTCAGCCTGAATTTCCTTAGAAAACCCTGAAATGGCATACTAAATTAAATCCATGTCACTGAAGAGTGCAGACATGGAAGAACTAAGCTGTTGGAAGGATGCAGAAGACAGTGAGAGAGCATGAGTGCCAGTGGGACAGCACCCTGAAGAACTGTAAATTCACCAGCCTCACCTCTGGCTTGTGGGCAGCCCTGGGAAAAACTCCTTCTCTGCCAAGACCAGGGGTTATGGTAGCATCTTCTCTTGTGAAGTGCCTTGGGCAAAAACTAACCTCTACAGTACAAGGCAATGGGCATAAAAAGGAAGGGAGATGCTTGTATGAACGCGTTCCTTGAGAATTAAAGAGAGGACATGCAGAGTGAGAGGGCAGGCACGGAGGACACAGCCTGGGGGGCCACACGGACAGGACATGAGCCTAAAATAATGCATCGCATGGCCACAGCATTATGAGAAATGAAAACAAAAGTTTAAAACGCTGGCGTAGGAAACTGAACAATGAAGACGATTCAAATGAATTTTTATTTCATATGTAACAACAAAAGCATTCCATACACAAAATAACAAAATAACGAAGGGATGTGTTGCAATGAAAAAAAAAACAAACTAAAAAAGTGGAATGAATATGTCACTTTTCAGGAAGCTTTAATACCCTGCCCATAAATAAAATATTTAATAGTTTCTAAACTATTTAAAAAAGAAGAAAGAAGATCACAGCGGTAACCACGAATGAATCCTCCGGCACTGCACGCGTCGCTAAGGGATGAGGAAGGGGGAGAGACTCGCTAAGAGGGAACTACGCAGTGTTTCCATAGCGGACGGCGGAGCTCCCTGCGAGCAGCCCCGGCCCCTCACGGAGCCCCCACAGCCCGCCCGCCCTGGGCTCACCCCGAGCGGGACCGCGGCGTCCCGGGCCGGGGGGGACAAGGAGGGGCGGCGGCGAGGAGCGGCCTCTTACCCTCGGGCGGCGCGGCTCCGGGCTCCTGCCTGCCGCCGGCCCGGGGCAGGAAGGTGCGCGGCAGGAGCAGGGAGACGCAGAGCACCAGGCAGGACACGGCGGCCACCCGGCAGCACGTCCAGGCCGCCATGGCGGAGCTCGGCGCAGGCGCGCGCAGGCGCCGGGCGCGACCCGAGGGGAACGCGGGGGGACCGCAGGAGGAGAAGGCGCTGGGAACGTGTGGGGATGGCAGGGAATGGGCTGGGCTGCGGCCCTATGAACGCGTGGGGATGGCAGGGAATGGGCTGGGCTGCGGCCCTGGGAACGTGTGGGGATGGCCGGGAATGGGCTGGGCTGCGGCCTAGAACGTGTGGGGATGCAGGGAAGGGCTGGGCGCGGCCTGGGAACGTGTGGGGATGGCAGGGAATGGGCTGGGCTGCGGCCCTATGAACGTGTGGGGATGGCAGGGAATGGGCTGGGCTGCGGCCCTGGGAACGTGTGGGGATGGCAGGGAATGGGCTGGGCTGCGGCCCTATGAACGTGTGGATGGGGATGGGTGGCTGCGCGTGAACGTGTGGGGATGGCGGGAATGGGCTGGGCTGCGGCCCTGTGAACGTGTGGGGATGGCCGGGAATGGGCTGGGCTGCGGCCCGGGAACGTGGGGATGGCCGGGAATGGGCTGGGCTGCGGCCTGTGACGTGGGGATGGGGATGGGTGGGATGCGGCCTGTGACGTGGGGGATGGCCGGGAATGGGCTGGTGCGCCTGTGACGTGTGGGGATGCGGAGGCGGCTGCGGCCCTGGGAACGTGGGGGATGGCAGGGAAGGGCTGGGCTGCGGCCCTATGAAGTGTGGGATGGCAGGGAATGGCTGGGCTGCGGCCTGGAACGTGTGGATGGCCGGAATGGGCTGGGCTGCGGCCCTGAACGTGGGGATGGCCGGGAAGGGCTGGCTGCGGCCCTGTGAACGTGTGGGGATGGCCGGGAATGGGCTGGGCTGCGACTGGGAACGTGGGGATGGCGGGAAGGGTGGGCTGCGGCCCTGTGAACGTGTGGGGATGGCAGGGAATGGGCTGGGCTGCGGCCCTGTGAACGTGTGGGGATGGCCGGGAATGGGCTGGGCTGCGGCCCTGTGAACGTGTGGGGATGGCCGGGAATGGGCTGGGCTGCGGCCCTGTGAACGTGTGGGGATGGCAGGGAATGGGCTGGGCTGCGGCCCTGGGAACGTGTGGGAGGCGGGATGGGTGGGCTGCGGCCCTGGGAACGTGTGGGGATGGCAGGGAGTGGGCTGGGCTGCGGCCCTGGGAACGTGTGGGGATGGCCGGGAATGGGCTGGGCTGCGGCCCTATGAACGTGTGGGGACAGCAGGGAGTGGGCTGGGCTGCGGCCTCGAAGGACAGCCCTGGACACGGCTCTCCCTTCTCCTTCCAGTGCCTGAAGGGAGCCTGCAGGAAGGATGGAGAGGGGTCTTTTACGTGTAGTGACAGGACCCAGGGGAAATGGCTTCAAACTGAAAAGGAGTAGGCTTAGATTAGATATGAAAGATATGTGCTGGTGTCTTTAAAAACAATTTGATGGGTGAAGGTGTGGGTGTTAATGTCTTTGAAATGGGTCTTAATGTCTCTACTGACTTTGGGCAGCAGGTTTGTTGCAGAGTGAAGACCCGACATATGCAAGGGTAGGCACAAGCCTCAGCTTCAAAACTTTGGGGTAAAACAGTACGGCCAAGGTGGGATATGTGGTAGGCAGTTCAGGAAGGCTGTGCCTTCCTAGTGTCTCAGCCAGTGGGAAAAGGAAGAGGGGAACATGCAGCCAGGAATTAGGGTAAAAGGAGGCTGATCTTTCCAAAATGGAGAGGAAGAAAACCCTGCGGGGGTGCCCCAGTGGATTGTCTCCTTTTATTAGAATAAAGCTGAAGGACTCCTCAGTCTCCTATTTTAGGACAAAAACCTCTGGTGTTTGTGTTTTCCTCCAAACAAATGCTCTCAAGTAACCCCAGCAGGGACTCAAATGACCTCAAGAAACCCCAAGTGACCCCGGATTCCGGCCAGGGTCCGGACTGGAGTTGGCAAAAAGGAAAACCCACGCTGGATTATGGCTGGAGTCCAGAATGGAGCCGGCAAAGTGGAAAACCTGGATGGGATTCTGGCCGGGGTCCAGAATGGAGTTGACAAAAGGGAAAACTTGGAACGGATTCCGGCCAGAGTCCAAAATGGAGTCAGCAACAGTTTTGTTGTGTTGTTTTTTTTTCCCAGGGTGCTTATAGCATCATGGTCTTCAAGATCTCTTCCAACCGAGACCACTCTGTGATTGTTCCTTACCCCCCATAACCATTTCCCAGGCTCTGGTCCTTTCATGCTTGTAGCACTTGGAACTTTCTGGGGGAGAACAAAAGATCTCCTCTGTGCCCTGTTTTTCACTGCTCTGCAGTGTCTCAGCTGGTCTCTGCTGGAGGCAGTGATGGGGTAGGTGGGCACAGGGTGCGCAAGTCTTGGAGCATCCATGGGAGTGTGGTTCCTGTTCTCCCTGGTCTGAGAAGGGGCCAGGACCTTTCCTGTGGCCAGACCACTGGAGTAAGGGCAAGAAGGCAGTTTGGGTAAAAGCACTGCTTGAGGCCATGGCTAACCTGGATTCTCCTTGTGCATTTGTTTCCTTCCTTTGTGCATATGGGACAGATGTAGAAAAGTTCAGACCATTTTTAAGCTTGAATCAATTTACTTCAACTATCTTAAACAACAAAAATTAAGAATGTGCATATATGTTCAAAAGAGGGTGTGAAGTATACCTCTTGTCAGTGCATCTGTTTAGGGTGCTGCTGTGCAAAGTCATCCTGAAACCAGCTCCTTATTGCACTAACAATAAAACATCAAAGAGGGAAGTTCGGTGTTTGTACTTGCTCATTTTCACCGACTTAAGCAAAAAACTGTCAGTCATGTCAAATTAAATTATATGGTTTTGTATTTCCATTATATTTATATTACACTGTATTACTGCAGTTGAATTAGGCTATTTTCCATGGGGTCTGGGCTGTGACTACTGAATTTAACTCACTTTACGCAAGAGCTACCCTTAATTAGACTTGAGCTGAGAGCAGAATTGCTTTGACTAACGCTGCAGACCACTATGGCAGCAGAATACCACTGGCTCCTAAATTACTTCAAAAGAGATATTCACTGTCTGAACAGCTGGAACAGGATGGACAATTCCAGAAATCCTTCTTAGTGAGCACCTTCACCCTGGGAAGACAGCAGTCCTTGGTCAGACCCTGCCAGCCCTTACAAACCAGCCTGGCTGGACTGTCTCCTTCCAGAGCTTCTTCACCCATCCCTCATTCACCAGGTTTCAGGCTTCTCACAGTAGGATTTCTGGGAGTGCCTGCACTGTTCCTGGAAATAAGAATTGTGGGAGCTGTTGTTTTGGTGTCTGTGCCTCTTTCCTAAACTTGTCAGCAACTCTTGATGCCTCCAGAGGCCAAGTTAACAAGTGAGGGGATCAAAAGGAGCGTTGCCTCGATCAGAAATGTGTCATCAGTTCACTAACAACAAACAATTCCCTCATTCCATCATGAAAAATATATTGCTGTTCTCTAGCAGTTTATAATACTCAGAAACAACATTTATGTAGCAAAATACCCTTCAGCCAGTAAAATAGATATTTAGTAGGTACCAACAGAAATTTCCAAAAAATTGTTTTGAACTTCTGGACAGAAATGCTAGACAGTAATTTAATTTTATTCCTATTTATTTAACCCTCCTGTTTTCCCACCTACCTGTCTCTCTGCTATGACATGCTTTCTGACTTTTCCAGTTTCTCCTTATTATGGGACAAAGCTTTAGAGGCAGTTTAGCCAGTATGAATCAGAGGTGGGTTTTTTTTCCTTGTTTCTATGCTTTTTCCTTAAGGATGTTCTTGGGCTATTTTATTTTGCAAAACAGCTGAAAACCCAGCAAATGAAAGTGGGAGTTGTGGAAATTGTAAACGTTCATGCTGCTATCCTCGCTGGCAATACCAGCAATACAGCAACCATCCCTTTGCACAAGTATTTGTAACTTATTTCAAATTTTACCTTTTGTAGAGGAAGGGTCATCTTCAGAAGGCAGAACATTTTCCACATGTGTAGGTAAGGATCCACATGAGCCACAGGAATACCAAACTTCGGATTGTGTAAAGCAATATTCAAGTGTTCTGAAAAACAGGAAAGGCATGAATGCTTGAGAATGATTGCTAATAATTCGGTGAAGTGAAAATTAATGTGAAAGAACTTGAATGAATAATTTAAAACCTGTCTTTTTATCTCTTTTTTAGGACTGCTCATTCTTGACTGGCCACATATAAATTGCTATAAAAATGAACAATCTCTGATATAAATGTAAATCAGGAAGAAATTTCTTAATCAAACTAACAAATGACACAAGAGCTTCCTCATTTGTCTGGGTTTTGTCAAAAGCTGTGCTACCACAGCTCCTCACCTAAATTAGGGAGGTGCCTATGTGTATGCTGCAAGCATTTTTACTGCAGAGTGTCTTAGCAGTCAAGAGCCAAACGCTGCAGTAGTAGGCAAATGCTAACACCAGTTAGAAGCTCGAGAGCTTGTTTTGTGAGGAAGAATGTAATTCCTTGGCAATTCCCAAAGCTGTTGATTAGCTGCAGAGCAGGCAAAAATTGCTGGCTGGGCTGTAGAGGCAGAGCTCTCTGGGAAGGTCTCAGTGGTCTGCAGCAGGAACTTTGTGCACAGCACAAGAGCTGGCAGCAAAAATGGGTCACATCCTCCATGCCTTCTGGGGGCAGCCTGCAACAAGGATGCAGTTTCTTGTCTTCTGTGCATGAGCAAACCTATTTGGTGCCTCTTACAGTCTTCCTGTTGCTGAGAGAGCTGGAGGATTTGCCCCTAAATGAGCAGTGTTGACTGGTGATTCCGTGGTGAGTTGTTCAGGTAGCTTCCCACAGCAGATGGGATTGCTTGCACAGCATGGTCAGGAACACAGAAAAGGGCATGGCTTAGCCCATGGACAAGGTGATGCCTTGCAGAGGGGAACACCCTTTCCTGGCACCTGTCTTGGTGTTATTGATCAGCACAAAGAAAGCTCTGATGAAATCAGTGGCCATTCTGTCACCAAAAAAAAAAAGGGGGGGGGGAGTAGTATTCTGCTGCAATTAATTAAACAAACTGATATGAATTCCGTGTTTAAATCGCACTTTGCATATCCATAATCTCTGCACTACATTTTATGTATACTTTACCCTTGGGTAAAAATTTGTGAGCATATAAATGCTTTCTCATATAATCTTGCTAAAGCACGCTCTTCCCTATAAATATTCATACCACTGCCAAAACATTTGCAAGCTTTCCCCAAAGGTGAAATATGTGTAATGTACTTTGCCTTCTGGGTATAAATATTATCCAATACATTTTGGTTAATATGAATACACTAATTATTCTTGTAACCCTTTTTAAAAGGGTCATCCTCATGATGTGAATTTTTTAAAAATGTAATTACAGTAATTGGATACTTAATCTAATTAAAATTTGCTTTATCTTTAATGGGAATTTTTCTAAAGAGGCAGAATGACAATTGACTTTCTGATAATCACTGTTTTCTTTCAGCTAGAGGATGCATTTAGTACAGTAGGAACCAGAGAACATGGCCTTTTTACCACATGCCAGCCACCTTTAGGGCCAGTTTAACTACAGTTTTATCCATTACCAGGCAAAACTTCCACTTTACTTAGAAATGAAAGTTGCTGAATTGATTTCATTATGGCTCAGGTAGAGATAATTTAGGGGATGTTTATGGTGCTGATTATGATGCGAGGCATGCCTTAGAGAAGACGTTGCACAGGGGAAGGTGCCAGCTTCCCAAAGCCTGGCTCTGTTCAAGTATCTAGGCACAGTCATGTACAATGAGAACTCCAGACAATTTGAATTATCTCCTGGGTTTATAATTCAGATCAACTTTTCTAATGTGCTCTCTTAAAGGCACTTTCCATGCAGAGTGACAGGCAGGACTGCCACTGTTCAGAGGGGGAAAATTATTTTGAGTCCACACTGCATCTTTTACTGTGGGAAGCCAAGGAGAGCAAGTTAGGAGTTGCATAGGAAAGAGTGGAGAAGTGGGTTCATGTCGCTGCCTTCAGATACCTGTGACATAAACATTTATGTTGCTATAAAGCTGCTGCACCTTTCAGGGCCTCTGCTTTACTGGAAGCCAGGCAGGAGAGAAAGGCCTTCAAGGAAAATCAATCAACTGTTTTGTAGGCTCAGCTTGCCAGTGGTGTGTTCATATAACTAAAGACAGACATGCATTTCATAGAGGAATAAATCATTGTTTTCTAAGAAGATAATCATTTACATCTAGAAAGTATTTTCTAAAGAAAGTTTAGGAAAAAAAATATAGATTACATAGAATGGGCCAAATCATGACCTAGTGCAAGGAGACACCCCTGATTTTGATATACCTGTATTTGACTGTCCTCAGTGTCAGCAGGGAAATGATCTGATTGCCAGAAGAGCCTTTTGGGTTTTGTCCCTGCAGCCTGGTCTGTGCCAAAGTGAGACCAGACCCCCTGCAGGATGGCTGTGGCAGTTCTGGTAGGAAATCTGTGCTTGTGTCTCTGCAAATGCTCTCTGTGCCTCTCCCATGGGCCTGGCTGCTGTTCCTGGGGAGTCACCTGGAGCTGACAGACCAGAAGCACCAGCACCACATTTCCACAGGGAGCTGTTCTGTGTGCCCAGGCATTTTCCTTGGGAAGCTGTTCTGTGTGCCCAGAGAGCTCCTGCAGAGAGCTCTTGCAGCCCCCTCAGGCAGGCAATCAGCTAATGAGCAAAGAGGGCAGGTTGTGATACTCTGCTTCTTTTCGGGTCAATAAATATGTGTCTACTTCTGCTGAGCATGTGAGGTAGCTGTGACTGCAGAGATGCTGAAGGAAAAGAGTGTGGAGGTGATGCTATGATTGAAACACTGTGTTTCAGCAACAACTTGTACATGGAACACACAATAGCAAGGAGACTTCTAAGAGAACCACTTATGTACTGTGAAAGAATCATAAATTTTGGAGTGAAATTAGCACTGATTAAAATAAGCATTTCAATTAAAAAACAGGTACCAGGAAAAGTTGATCATAAAATGAGTGCATAAGTTCAAAACAGTATCAGAAGTACCAACGAAGCCTCAGCTTTTACCTAAGAACTGCAAGTGGGCTCAAACTTTAGCTGTCAGCTTATGAGAAACATTTGCCATATGAAAAAATGTTGATGCTGAAAATATTGAAAAGCATGTCATTTCCCATCAGTCTGTTTTATCAGTGATATCTTTGTGCAAGCTGGACATTGGATAAAGAAATAAGGATATTTTCTGCTAGCCTTCACTAAGCTTGAAGATTCCAGGTTGAAATTGAACGTGGAGGCAATACTGAACTTTCCAGTGCACCTTTAGTGGCGAAACCCCAGTAGCCTGGCAGGTCCTGTACCCGACACACACAGACATGGCAGTGTGGGGAGGTTCTGCTGCTATTACGGAAAGTGCATTTTTAGGCCTGGCAGTACTGCAGAAATGAGGTGGGAGCAGAGGAAAAGGAGCATTGTAGCGGCCAGCAGTGTGAACTGCCATTTTTCCAGACCTGAAGAACCTTCTGGTTGGTGTTTTTGTTTTGAGGCCATTATTAGCTACTCAATACAAAAGAGCTGAGAGCACAGTAACTCACTAGAAAAATCGTAGTTCTTCAGAAATAAATTTTTGGAGTGCCATAGGAATTTCTGTCCCTATTTCCAAGGCCAGTTCAAGCTACACTTGCAGTAGCTTGTGAGTGAGGAATCTTGGCAGATGCCCATCTGAATACTTAGAAAAACAAAAGTGATGTGGATTCACGGTCTGTCTTGGATAAAATCTCTGCACTGCTGATGTGGTCTCCAGATAGGCTTATAGTGAAACTAATATCAAACATTGCTCTAAGCATGAAAGAAAATTATTGCTGGCTGAAGGGAATAGATGTGTCCAGGGAGGGAAAAGGGTCTGTTGCCTCTCTTCTCTTTGCAGACACGCAAATGTACTTCATCTATCAGTGGTGTAGTTGCAGGAAGAGACTGCCAAGTAACCAACTTGACATCCATTTATCCTAAAAAAACACAGGAAAAGTTTTCTTGCTTAAATTACAACTGCTCTTGCCTAAGCAAAAGGTCTATGACAAAGTGTGATGTAAAAATCTTGCAGTGGAGATCAGGTGTTTCCAATAAAAGAAAGGCCAGACATGACTTTTGCTTTGACCATAGTTAAAAAAGTGGTTGCCACTTTCCAAAACCCTGCTGTCCACAGGATTGTTTCAGAGAGCAGTTCAGCACTATGCACAGTGAGGAATGGGCAGGCTGGGCAATTGAGTGCTAGTGACTTCCTTTGCAGCAGTTTTGATATCCTGCGTGCATCACAGGCAGAACAAAACCATATCAGAACCCACAGGATTCTGTGCAATTTTTGGATGTCTCTGAGGTGAGCATCCCTGCAGCATACAGAGTGTGGTGGGAGCAGGAGTTGTGCAGCTGGAGCTGTGTGGGGCTGGCTGACAGAGCAGCCTATATACCTATGTTCCAGCACTGTGGAGATGGGAATGAGCCCAGCTGGGTGTGGGTAATAAAACATGAATAGTTCACACACAGCTTCTGCCCAGCAGAGAGACAGCAATTGGAAGTGAAATTTGAGTATAAAAACCACTTGGTTTTGATAGAAAATATGAAAATATCCTGAAAACAAGGCATGGAAAACCATAAAATTTGAATAAGAAAACTCACCCAGCACCCAGAAACATGGGAAGCATGCTTGGAAGTGGGGAAAATCTTTCAGCACAGCAGAACCCCGCTTAGTAAGTTGGTCGGATGTTCAATGCTAATTATCACAGGGTGGCTCAGAAAAGACCAAGAAAGCAGACAAAAATCTACAATGCCATCTCCTTTCAGATGAAAGCTGCAATAGAAACCTCTCTAATGCTAAAATCCTGTGGTCAGAAAGCAGCTGTTCCTGGGTAACTGAATACTGGTGGCATTAGGTAAAGGATCCTGCAAAATTCCATGGTGGGCAACCCATTTTGTGTTTAGGGTTATGCTTTGTAAAGAAACACCGAACTGCTGGAGCACTTGGTCATTCCCACCATCTCCTTTTGATAGGAGTAGCCCACAACACTCCACACACCACATCCATTCTTGTTCCTCAGCAAAATCCTCTGATAACAAAAAGGCATACGGCCATTTCTGCACCAAAACCAGGCATCCCAGCAACACTTAAAGCCTCAAATTTAAGAGCTTGTTGGCTTTTGTACTTAACCTCTCCCTTGCTCTTGAAAAGTTTCTTTCAAGGTGAAAAATTTGGGAGAACAATTTCAGTTTTTCCAGGAGATGGCAGTGCCACTACAGAAAATAGCTGAGTGGTTGAGCTGCTAAGGTGACTGTTCTGTAATTTGCCAGTTTAAAACTCATATATAACAAGTTTTGATTTTTTTTTTAAATAGATGATCAGATAATTATACTTCAATGACTGTCAAAAGCAATAATGATAGCACTCATTACAAGTTTAAAGTGTGTCTGAATTCCCAAGGGCTCACAACAAGCATTAATTCATCTGAATGGAAACAGGAGACATAATTGGGCAGTAACTCATTTCTATCACATATAGTATATGCTATAATTAATTTTCCCCTCACGTTTTCACACTGGATGTTGAACTGGCCTCCTTACACCCATCTCCTCTGGCTGGGGCAAGTGCAGGTGTTGCAGGAGTTGCAGCATCAGGCACGTAGGCAGCAAACTCTTGATTCAATCTGAGGAAATGCGATAGCACATCTGGCAGCACCCAGCAAATCTGAAGTATAAAGCAGGTGAATAAATGTATTGAAAATTAATAAGGAACAGAACACTGCACCAGATGCAGTGGTATGCTAAGTACATTGCTAAATAGATTTCAATATGCTAACTATACTGTCTAAAATATATTCTTGCTTTCATGAACTCTGTGAGCTGATGCCTTTAATTTTCAGGTTGAGCTTGATTTCTGATTATTTTCGTCACATCATGTTTCAAGGATTTTGTATTATGATTACCTGTGATTTACTAAAAATAAGAGATCAATGAAAAGATGCAGAACTTACTGCGCTTCTCTTTCCATTCACTTATTATATTTTTCATAAGTCTTTCATTACAAAAAAAAGGCCTCTATTCACACTAGAAAGGCTACCTACCAGTTCAGTGAGAAGAAGGCAAGCAAAGAGTTATTCTACACCCTGCTAACATATTCATATAAAACTCATCCAATTTTGTTAAGACCTTTTGTGGAGAATCAAAAGTTAGCTAAGATTGTATTGTAATTCCTCTCTCCTGACCTGAAAGTCACACAGCTGGATTCAAGTAGGCCAGAAATATGTGCTTTATAGAAGCACCTTGTGGTTGAGGCCTTTTTTGAAGCTCTGAAAGTTTATGCTGCTGACCCTGCCCCCCGTACCAACGACCGAGTCTCCAGTAGGACCTCACGGCAGAAGACAATTTGTCACAACTGTCAGATAGCTGGCAGAAGGAAAGATTCTCCTTGTTTCATCCATGTCAGCCCCTACGTTTCCCTTGTAGCAGGGCAAGAGTTGCACACTGCTCATTAGACCTGAGAGATTCCGGTTCTGTGGGACACATCAAAATTTAAATACCCTGGAGGAAAATAATTTGCTGCTTGATCCAGCAGCACCTTTTGAAGTCAGTGTAAAAATGTTCATTAGCATCAATGAGATTCAGATTAGATCCCTGTTTCATAGTCAGCAGTAATATAACATAATTGGCTGCTCAACATCATATTTTGCAAATCATAGGAATTTGTGGAAAGCCATGTCAACAGCAGTCTCATTTGTTAGAGCAGCAGCACCACGTCCAAGCTTTTTACAGCCTGACAGGCACAAGTGTTCTATCATTTGCATCCCTCCTAGGTGGTGCTGAACTAGGTCCCAACCTGTGTGGGAACACCACTTCCCTGGTAGGTGCTGGTAGGAAGGAGTGATAATTTGGGATAGTGGACATAACTAAGATACAAGAAGGAAATTCAGGCATGGCATAGTAACATAGGTGTAAATTTTAGATCTCATTGTTAATGATGATGGTGAAGTAATGATGGTAGTGGTACTTTGCATTACATACATGACAAAAACATCAGGAAATTAATGTACATGGCAGCTAATCTTTCCATTATTTATCCCTTTTAATTTACTCCTTAGTCTTTACAAAAAGAACTCCACATAAATAAGGTATTTAAATGATGATTAATCAAATATAACTTATTAAACTGCATCAGATGAGTAGGACAGCTTGACACTAAGAGCTAATCAAACAGGAGCTCAGGTCCTATGGCTGATAACTCTCATGTTAGGAAAAAGGAAATTATCACTCATCCTGATTTCTGACCAAACAATGCTTCCATCAGCCTCATGAAGATCATGGCATGACTCTGCACTAGCAGGCAAAAGGATGGCTGGGCAGGGCTTGAAAACTGCACTTCAGTAGAGGCACCTTGATTTATATCCATGCAGGATTTAATCCAGCTCTTTCAATTCAGCATTTAGCACAAGCAGTGCCAACACAGGTGTCACAGACTGTGTTATTCAGAGGTGTTACTCTGTACATGTGAACAACAAGGAGCTCCAAACAGCTAGGTCATTGTGGAGTGTGGGGCACCAAAACCAGCAGAAGGAGCACAGCAGGTTCCTGTCATGTGTGAGAAACAGCCAAGTGTGTCAGGGGTAGAACATTTCTCATGCACACACCTGATAGCATGCAAGTGTCCGTAAAACTCCAGCCAGACCCTGGAAGAACACACCCACCCAAAAAGCCTGATGGAGCTGGAAGCAAACTAGATGAACAAGACTGAGAGCACGTTCATAGTCATCTGTTGTCACCCAGGTCATTTTCAGAAGTAAAACCCTATGCCTTTGAAGGCACGTGCACCTCCCACACAAGCTTAAGTGCCACTCATTCTGGGGTGTGATTCAATGCCTTCTCATGCAAGAAATACATGTGCAGCCCAGCTCCATGCAGCACACCCATCCCTCTGCAGCCCCAGGTAGGGTTAGTCACCAAAGGACAGGCAGATCAAAGAGCAGAACATTTACCAGGGTCTCAGCAGACTTGTTATTTCTGGGACAGTTACTTCTCCATGTGTCTTTACTGAAGTCATTCAACCTCTCTTGTCTTTAATTTCTGCTTGGTTGGAATCTTCCAGTTGCTCCCAGGACTTCATCTGTAGTCCCCATTTTATGTTTAAAGCTCAGTTGAAGCCTCTGGGCACACCACTATTGCTACTACTGACAGATGGTTCCCACAAGTGAGGAAAAAGAATGCCACGAGTGTGGCTTGGTTTAGAAAGTCCCATTCTCAGAAGCTGAAGAAACACCTTCAAAGAGAGACAGTGGGGCTACAAACACACTGGGATGAAGGAAGGTTTAAGGGCTTGGCAAAGAGGGTAGAAGTGATAGGTTGTGATTTTTCAGCGATTGGCTGAGAAAACATTCAAGTTTAAATAATCTCTGGATGTGCAGCTGTAGGGACAGTGAATACAGAGATCCCATTAAAAATCTCTCAAGAGATCTTGCAAGATTAAATAAAATTAGCCCAAAGGCCCAAATTCTGTCTGCAAATCAGGCATCATCCACTGAAATGAAGGAGCCCCTGAAGTACACAAGGCCAGCCCAGCCACGTGGGCTGGCACTCACCCCATGTGTGTCTCCCTGTCTGGCTCCCCACCAGCACCTCTTGCCTGTCCTCCCTGCTCCCTCCAGCTCTGCTCCCAGCCACTCTCACAGCCCACTCTGAAGCTCATGGCTCTGCTGACACACACAGTTACACATTGAAAAGTGCCTGGAGAAAGGGCAGTTCTTGATCCCACAAGGACCAAGGCTGGATGTGTCTGATACAGCTGCCACTGAAAACCTGGAGGGCTGAGCACCTGCCTCTGGGGTAGGGATGGCTGCAAGGGGCTGTTTGGCTGGTGCTGCTGGCTCACACAGCAGTGACAAATGATGACAGCACGAAAAAATATAGGGAAAATAAATCAAAGAAAGTGAAAAAATCCCAGAGTTATTAATGGGTATGAGCTGATGGTGCAGGTTTGCCTTACTTTTCCCCGTTACATCCTTAGGCTGTGCAGCAGACTATCACATTGTGCCACGGCCTGTGATACAGCTCTGGCAACAAGGCTCTTCTCCCGATGGCAGACAGATCTCTGGTGGAACTGCTGCTGAGCTGGGGGCAGGAGATCTGCAAGCCACAGCTTTGCAGCGTGCCCAGCTCATCTGACACACTGGCCAAAATTTTTATGCCAGTCATTACTGCTTGCATTTGGCAAACCCCAGCATTGCCAAGTACCTGCACCTGCAAATAATTCCCTGGGAATCACTGGCTGCTGGTACAGCTTGGAGCTCAGCAGCCTCTCTGATGGTCCATTAACTCCGGGAGATGTTTATTATGAAGCAAGAACTTGTTCAACCAAATCTCACAACAAATAGAAAGCATAAGAAAAATATTAGGTCAGCACTTGGTAAAACATTAAAGAATATGCTGTTTACCAGTACTGTTTAAGTGGTTGCAGGAGACCTGACTGCACAGCTACAAGGCTCTGCTTTAAGCAGAATTTTCCTCCCTAATCCACAAGAATATTTCTGTGGGAGTTGCTCACCTGTGCTTCACTCACTGGAAATGCAAAGCCAGATCTCTTAAACCTTACCAAAACCCAGTGGGATTCAGGCTAAGGAGTGCTGTGTGTTCGAGGACATTCAGGCGCCTCAGTCTGTCTGTCTGTCTGTCTGGGGTGTGGGATGCAGTGCCAGGCACAGATCCATCCTGCTGCACTGGCACACAGTCCAAGATGTGGTGCAGCTTCTCCAGGAGTGCATCCATACACATCCATCTTCAGTGAGGGACAGTTTATAGATCGAAACGGAGGATAATGGGAGGACGGTAATTTAAGTCAGAGTAGTTAATTGCACGTAAGGATTCCTACCATCCTCTTAGTTTCCTAATTGCTAATATACTTAACACTGATTTTATCAATAGTCCATGATATATAAAATTACTTCATATCAGCTCATTAGTTAATTAATTATAGGAAGGACACACACATCAAAGCCAAATGTAGACTGAGGACCCAAACTTCTCCTTGAGCACAAGGAGCAGCTCTAGTGCAGTGGTGCCAATTCCCTCTGGTCTGTGTGTTTTTTCCAGGTACTTATTCACAGCAATGCAATTTTGCAAAGGACAGGTAAGGAGAAGATGTGGCCATCAAGCCAGGACCAGCCTGTCATCTCAGCTTTTTGAGAATTTATCTTTAGGGACAAAGAAGCTCCTGGGTAAACCAGAGCTCAGAGCTGCAGCCAGCAGATCAATGGCTACGAGAAAGTACAGAATTAAAATTTTTATACACACACATATATATATATATGTACTATTTTTTGAACCTCCTCCAAATAGCTGAATGAGTATGCTAAGAAATGAGATATAAAGTTAGTTTTTCTATTAGAGTATCTCACTAAACTAACTGAGAAAAATATTAGTTATAATTAGACAAACACTCTAAACTGTGTCCAATGACTGCCTTTTCTATGGCTGGTTTTGGTGAGACTGAAATACTGTACATTTTTCCTATATTACACAAGAATTGGGTGAACTTAATGTTTCTGATTGCCCAACCCAAACAAAGCCATTTCAAGCCACCACGTTGTACTTCTAAAATAAGTCTAGAAAGAGACAGGCAGCCCTTAAACTGATGTGCAACAATGCTCTAAGTGATGGTCTCTCCACAACCTGGAGGTCATCCCACTCCTTTATGAGTATGCATAGATAGGATTTTTCAATAATTTGTGGGGTTTTGCCTTTTTCTTTCCTGGTCAAAGCGGAGCAGGAAATGGAGGAAGGCTCCTGCTCCAATGAAGAGTTTTTGTCACGCAGCAATCTTCTCTTTTATTGTCCAATAAATAAAATTTTGACTAATTCTCTATTTTAAACATCATTGACAGAACAAAATGATCACACTTTCTTCCCAACACTGGGAAATGAATGGTTTCAATTTCCTCTTCTAGGACCTTTCCCTTTTATGGGGCTGGAGACCCCCCTGCCCAGCCCACTCTCACTCTTCTTCCCTTCAGCTTCTGCATGTGATATATATGTATGTAAAGAAAGTGTGAACAGACAAGTAAAGTGAACAATATGAATTTTAGATTTGCAGCCTTTCAATTTATTATTTACAGAGAAACCCAGACTCCAGTGTTTGCTTCATGCTGATTATCCTTCTGGGGATTAAAAAAAAATAAAGTTGATTTTTCTTTTGCCCTAATTTCCACATTGCTTCTGTGCACACAGTCTGTATACTCCCTTACATGATTTTTTCCCTCCTGTTGAAGACCAAATTGAGGACTTTTTGCTTTTTGCAGCCACGGGCTCTTTACGAGTGGCTCGTTTGTCCCATTTCTCACCCCAGCCTGCAGTTACCCCTCTGGTTTCATGTGCCGATTTATTGCTAAAGACTGTGTTTGCCATTAGGGGAGAAGAAGGGAGGGAGTACCAAACAAACTCCAGTGGCTGCATTCAAAGTGTAATGCTTCTTATCACAAATAATTTAAAAAATGCAAGAACCCCAATTTGCAGCTAGGAGGCCCACTTGAGGGATCAGTTAAAATTTACTCCTTTATACGCATGCCAACTTTGACTTCAAAAAGACTTTATTCCCAAGGATAAACAACCCAATATTTGTGTAATATAATTAAGTGAAGGCATCTTTAAATGTCATACCAGCTTGTGCCATGCTTTAAATTGTTATGCATCAACAGAATTTAACGAGATGGCCAAGGATCCTGCTTCCTGCGTGAATGCGATAAGCCACAAATACTGTATAGCTCTTTAATAGATTGCCAAAATAAAGCATTTTGTATGCAAATTATTCATGGAGTGGCAAAGCTAATATAGTGCCAAAATTACGCCCACTGGTCCCCTGCAATTAGTAGTTAAGTTGAAGTATCTTCAAACTGCAGAATTTCTTTCAGTGTCTCCCTATACTTGAAACATCTTTTCATTTATGAAAATAGGAAAAACACAGCTTTTATTTTCTCTTTAAGGTTTAGGGTATGTGTGCTATAGCAGAGAAGTGGCAAGAGGGATCTAATCAGAATAATTGCACATAGGCTAATCAGGAAATAAATATGAAAGTCCAGTGACTTGCAAGAAAGTTGAAGGAGAAAGGAAAAAATTTGATTTCCCCCTCCCCAGCCCATACCCCTGAAAATAAGGTGAAGTGAGCACTGTGAAATGGGTCTCAAAAAGCTAAGAGCAGGACTGAAGAGAAATTACAAGCATTTACCAATAGCTGAGAATGGATTTTGGTGTGCCCCCGGGTGCAGCACCTTCCTATCTCCTCCCAGAATCTCCCTGTCCAAAACACACCTGCATTCTCATGGAAGAGAAAACTTCCTTGGGGTGCACCAGGCATAAGAGGTGCCACCATGAAAGGGCCATACCTGTAAAGCATTTAAGCTATAGCTTCACTGGCAAGAAATCACCTGAAATGTTCTTTTCCAGTAGGTTCAGGGATAAGCCATCCATAACCAGGAGTTTCTAGTTTCAGGTTAAGTACACAAATAACCAACAGCCACACCACCTGGGAAATACTTGCAAAACTCTCAATTTTATCTGTGAAGTAATAATGTTCTGCCTTGAATATTGGTTACAGGAATCCTTTGTCAGAAACAGAAAGAAAGGAAGAAACAGGATTCCCCAGTCTCCACATTTCCCGTGAAAAATCTCCTTCCCTCTTTTTCTGCTCTCTAAGACAAACATAGGGCTGGTGAGGGACCCATGGCAAGGGGGGAAAGCAGCATTGCTGCTTGATGGACAAGTTTTTTGAGAAACCTTAAACTGCAAAGTATCCAGGCTACATTTACTCTCCTTGGTCACTTGCAACAGCATGTGGAAATGCAGCTTGGTGAAGAAGTGGAGGGGCAGGTAGGTCCTGTAGATCAAGTCCCCATTCTGCAGAGGGAACTCCAGCTGTATTTTCCATTTACAACCTAATCATCAGAGTAGTGTGGTACATGCCAGGGGCCTGGGATGGTGATTTAAGGAGCCTGTGTCAAACTGCTTGGACCTAGATGGCCTTTCCATGCTAACCTGGAGGATTTACTGCCAGCTAAACAACAGATGTAATTCCACTCGCAAACTGTTCCATGAAATGTTGTGGAATACCATAAACAACCGCAATCAGCCCAGTGAACTCCAAAAGCTGTAATCTACAGCCCACTCATAACCTGGGGGGCAGTGGGGACACCCAAAGCCACTGGACCCACTTCCATATTTTTGACATTAAGAAAGGACAGCAGGCCTTACAGCAGAAAACCACAGTTCTTTGGAAAAATAAATAAAAGCAGCCAGCACCACCACCACTCATAACATAGATCTTGCATTTTGTCATTTTTTACAGCGAGGCAGGTTTAAATGTGTCCTTTTTTATGGCGATGTGGGTTTTGATGTCCTCCCCGCCGAGGGGAGCGCTCCCACAGCGGCTCTGCCGGACAGGATTTGGCAGAAGGCACGGGGAGCACACTGCCCCAGCACTTCCACGAGTGCCTGGCCAGCAGCACCCCCCGTGTCATGGGGAGCACTTGCCAGATGCTATTGGTCAGGGTCCCACACTGACAACTTGTCATCGATTCCTCTGGAAAAAAAAAAAAAAAAAATTCAAAAATGGCAACCAATGAAAATCAATCTTCTGATGCTCCGCTGCCTTAAATACCACTAGAGCAAACAAACAGCCCTAAACAATACAGCAGAACCCATATATCAATTACCCTAAATGCTCAAGCATTTTTACTTCACAGCCTGCAACATCCGACTGTGGTACCCGCGCCCGCTGCGCCGGGATGATAATGGTGCCGCATTGTTCCCGGGCGTCTGGCGGCCTGATAAGGGCTGCCTGTGCTTAGATGATAATGAAAGTGGGCAGGCTTAACATTGTGATTGGAAAATTTCTTGGGTCTCAGAAAAAGGTTCTATTAAGCCCACTGACCCCAATTGAATATTAATTAGCTAATTAACAGATTTATTGTTCCACGCAATTTCTGGAGAGGCGATTTTTTTTCAAGTGCCATTATTTTTTTAAATTATTTTTTGCATTGTGTATAATTGAATCTTTGCAGCTGCCAGCATCTTCTGCATGATTTGGCAAAAAAAAGAAAGAAAAAGCACTTATAGCGTTCCCTTTTTTTTTGAGACCCAAATGTTTCCAATCGCTTTAGCGAGTGTTTGGGGGTGGGGGAAGGGAGGGAGGGGGAAAGACACAGCTGATTTATGTTACATTCTACAGATTTATTTATTCTTAAAAGCTTAACTTAAAAATGCCCACACTTTATTTTTTTTTCCTATTATGATTCACTGGTCTGTCTTTTAGCCTGAGGTTACCACACAGTGCACTGTTATTCCCAAGGAAGACACTGAGGTCTACACCCTGCCTTTCATACACATCCTTTGAGGCATCAAGCATCTTTCCTCTGCTCTTACCTGTTTGCTCCTGCTCTTTTCTGCCGTGCAGAGACTTTCTGCCCAGCTGAGGCAGGGCTTGAGGACTTGAGCCAGCCTGGCTCTGCCCTTTCTACAGGAGGGCCCCTTCCATGGACCACATGGTTCCATTTTTTTGCAAAGTATTTTCCTAGGTTATTGGTGAAGAGAGGGGAGGTGATGTTTTACCATATGGATAATTTCTGACCATTTCCAAGACGTTTATTTGGCACAGACTGCTCCAAGAGCTTCCCATGGAAGTGAGCAGGGGCCCACAATGATCTGTCACATTAAGCTGTTTGTTGGGGTGTGGGGGGGGGAGTTGCAAAATTTTTACTAATCATTTACTGCATCATATCTTTTTCTAAAGGAGAAAGATGTCTCTTAAATAAATCCATGGTATTTTTATTGTTCAAAGACACTAACATAAGCACTTTTCAGAGTTTCAGCATTAAAAATCCAGATATTCTTATAATGTTACAAGAACATTATATATGTTTCTGTAGTAGAAAATGTCAACAGAGAACAACATTATCCTGTTAAAAGTAGAAAAGACAGGAATAATCTTGCATTACAGAATAGAGAACTCAATTTATATGGTGCAAGAGGGTGTACAGATCTCTGCAGTCCACATGCCTGGACTTTGGGCTACTTCTGATGTCCAAACACAGGATTTGCATAACCTGCTGTAGCAAATGTGGTTCAAAACCTGGACCTGGATCTTCTGACAGTGTCTTCTTTTAGGGCCTTCTATGACCATTGTGTAAAACCACCAAGACAACTACAAGTTGTGGTTAAAAACTGTAAGAAGTGACACCCTGATGGGACATGTAAAAGACTCTTAGGCACTTACAAAATTAAACAATGTTTGCCTCATGCCCCACAGACAGAAGATAATACAAGAGAGACAAGTTATACCTGCCACAGCTACAGGGGGATGCAAGGATGGTGAAAGCTCACAGATAGAAACCAAAGAGGAACTTTCTCAGACTGATGTTTTTTCTTTCTTTTAAATAAAGCTGCCAGTGTTCAATGAAATAATTGATTCGTAGCTTTTAAGCAGTTCGTGTTTCTACAGCTCACAGTCGTGTTTGGAAACCTGTGAAACAAGTCCTTGATAACTCAAGAGACTTTGTGTATCCACAGAAATGCTGCCAGATTAAATCAGTTAAAATACACCCAGCATCTTCACTGCTGCAGGTGACACCAGTGCAGATTATGGACTGTATTGCACAGCAACATAAAACCCAGCTGGTTGTTTCTGAGGGGGGGGATTGACACTCTCACTCAATGTCCAGAACTAAGTTGTATGACCCAGAAGACAACAAGCCAGCAGAGGCAGCTCTGGGCCCTGCCTGAATTTGGATCCAGCCAGTTCACGGGGAGAAGTGCAGTGCTGGGATGCTCTTGCCCATTGCTGAGATAACTGAACTGAAATATCAAATCACAGAATTGTTAGGGTTGGAAGAGACCCCCGGGGATTGTCCAGTCCACCCCTCTGCCAAGGCAGGGTCACCTCCAGCAGGTGACACAGGAGCACATTCAGGTGGGTTTGGATGTTTCCAGAGAGGGAGACTGCATCATCTCCCTGGGCAGCCCTTCCAGTGCTCTGGCACCCTCAGGGTAAAGAAGTTGTTCCTCATGTTGAGATGGAAATTCCTGTGTTTCAGTTTATGGCCATTGCTCCTCATCCTGTCCCTGGGCACTGAAAAGTGTCTGGCACCATCCTCTTAGCCCCCCTTTGAGATATTTTATGCACTTAGGAGATCCCCTCTCAGCCTTCTCCAAACTAACAGTCCCACACTCTCCTCACTCAAAAGATGCTCCAGACCCCTCACCATCCTTGTGGCCTCTGCTGGACCCTCTCCAGTGGCTCCTTGTCTCTCTTGTGCAGAAGAGCCCACGACAGGACACAGCACTCCAGTGGCCTCAGTGGGGCTGACTGGAAGGGCAAGATCAGCTCCCTCAGCCTGCTGGCCAACTCTTCCCAGGGTCCCACTGACCCTCCTGACAACGAGGACACACTGCTGGCTCATGGACAGCCCATCACCACCAAGGCTCCCAGGTCCTTCTCCGCAGAGCTGTTCCCCAGCAGGTCACCCCCAACCCTTGATGGTACCTGGGGTCATTCCTCCCCAGGTCAGGACCCTGTGGAACCTCATCAGGCTTCCCTCTCTGGCCTGGGTGAATCATGACATTTTCATGAAGTGCAGTTGACATAAACTTCCTTTTATTTAGATTTCTCTGCCTTTTTTCACAGTCCTGAAGCGTGCTAGTGAGGGAGGTGGTGTTTAAACCACAAGATCATTCACTTTAAAATGTTAGATGAAATACTGCTGGGGCTCCAAATAAAAACACCACAAAATGGGATTTCTAGTTAAGCATAAGAACACAAGGAATAGGGGAAAAGAAACATAAAGCTTCTACTAGGCTTATGGAGATGTGTGAACTGTGCCTGCAAAGAGCCTGGACAAGACTCATCAAAAGGTTGGTTGATACTATTTCATATTGACTTTGACCTTCTACTCTAATGTAATTACTAGGAACAATTTAAATAACTTTCCTTTTTTTTTGTTCCCAGAGGAAAAAAAAAAATTTCCATTGCTTAAAACTGGAAAACAAAATGTTTGATTGAGGTCATCTTGACATCCATTAGTGTGATAAATGAAGTGGAATTCAAGGCTGCTCCATTATCAAGGTTCATTTTCGTTGTTCAGATCTGGTTTCCCCCTCCCCTCTCCCTTCTTTTTTTTTTTTTTTTAAAACAACATGGCCTCAGACTCAAGGCTGATTACAATAATTACATTTTCTCCCCATAATAGTACAAATGATTCAAGGAGTTATTCAGAATGTTTCAATGTCAGCACTTAGATAAATGCTCCTTCTTTCCCAGGGATTGCATTTTTTATGCAGAATGTTAGTTAGCAGCAGCAGTAACGGTGTAGTTGTCAGAAAACCGTGAATTTACGTGCCCAGTAACTATATTCACAATTGTTTGGTACTCGGCCTGGCAACGAGGCTGAATGGGACACCAGATAATTTATAACTGCTCCCCAACACAAGAAGAACAATTATATTGTGTGCAGTATAAAATGGCCATTATTTAGCTCAATTTTTAAAAATTATTTGAACAAAATGCCTATCCTTTGCAGGGCTATTTTCTTCTTGGATCTAATTAGATACCCGAGGAATACAGGATATATAAATTTTAGCCAGCAAATATATTTATGGAATTTTAATTTGCTTCTTGTGTACCTCTGCCATAAACTTTGTAAGCCTTCCTTGGGAGGCTTCTAATCTTAAAAAAAAAAAAAAAAAAAAAAAAAAAGGCAAAAAACCCCAAGAGCTGTACAAAAGGTAGCTGCTGTTTTTCTGATGAGCAGCAAGACGCTGGCTGTACATTTCTCCTCTCGCACCATAAAATTACTGCTGTTTCATGAGAACAAGTTTGTTTCTGCAGGCTTGACAGATTGCCACTCCTGGTAGGGAGGAGCTGGGCAGAGATTTGGAGGAGCCTCAAGCAGGCTGGGATCCATGGGATTTCCTAGCACTTGAGCTGAAGTTTCCATCCCCAGCCTTCACCCCCTGCCCCAAGCCTCCCCTTGGCTTTCGTAATGAGCAGGTCAGACTGCTGTGGAAGGAACCTCTCAGGCAGAATTCTCCACGTAGCTGTTCTGACATCTCACAGAAGAGGAAACAACCCCTAAAACAGTTCATAAACTCCTCACTGCAAAGATCAAAACTCCCTTTTGCACATGGAAAACGCATGGTAATGGCTACGAGTTACTCCTGGGGATGTTCCAGATAGACACGAGAGGAAATTTTTTTCCCAATGAGCACAATCAGCCTTTGGAATAATCTCCGCAGGGAAATGGTAGACTCTCAGATACTTCTATGATTCAGCTGGGCCTTTTTTTCCAGGTCATGCTTTTGCCAAGAAAGATTGGACCAGATGATCCTTGAGGTCCCCTGTTCTGTGATCCATGAGTGTGTGACTGCCCACCTTCCTCTGAAGGTGGCAGGGGCAGGGAAACACAAAACGCCTGGCTCTGGTACCCACTGGGCTTTTCCTTTGCAAAACATGGAAATGTTGGTCTAGATAGTAAAACTGATTTCTATTCACAAGGGTGGCACTTTTCCTTACTTAGCTCCAAAGTATTTCAGGGATGAACAAAATGCATGATGAGGAGGGATTGTAGGAAAGTCAAGTTTAGCCTTTCTCTGTATAATTTGTACCTAAACAGGAATTCAGGTAGAGAAGGGACAGACAGATGTTGGAAAGCTCAGGTTTATTAATAACTGGGCCCAGTTTAAGACATCATCAAAACTTAAATTTTACCAGTTTTGAAAGGAAATTATCCATGCTGTTACCATGACGGTCATTCAATCAAAGTCTAAAATTAGGCTTTCTCCTGAATGAAACCTTAAAATATCTGCCATGTATTAATCTAATCCAGCTGCATGGGAGTTGATGTCACCCTTCACTGTAGAGCCAGGTCACAAAACATTGCATTAACCCCTGCCTTGGGAAGGAGATCTTTCATGGAATTGCATCTGCATCCATCTAACTAAAGCAAATCCAGTCATATGTCTGGATGGAAAAAAATAGTCAAGGGAGACCAGGAAGGCAGCAGGCAGGGGAAGGGCTGCAGTGGTGTCCTGCCAGTATTTCAGCTGCACAGCTCCCACCTGCCCTTCCCTTCACGGAGTCCAAGGGTACGGATGCAGGAGAGAGCTGGGATGAGAGGCTGTGCTGAGTGCAATTAATTTATATCTCCATTTAAATAAAACCCTCTCACAGACGCAGCCTGGGAGGAGGCAGAGCCACTTGGCAAACAAAATTGTATTAAGTGCACTCCACTAGAAATGTTTATACTTTGTCCCTGAGAAATGTTTATGCTGGAGTACAGTATTTAACTTATCAATTTGAAAGTGAATGACGAGGAGAGGAGTACAGAGGTTTTCTTCTTTCAGAAGCATTTGTTAAGTGCCTTTCATTCGTGGCAGCTCCAAAGTCAGGGTAAATCATCTTTGCCTGGAGGAGTCTGCAGTGACCAGAGCCATGCTGAGTGTGCCTGTGGGGATGCTCCAGCAAACGCACACACAAAAAAATGAATGAAGGTTTGGGGAAATGTCTTCCTTTCTGATTAAATTCCTTTCTCCTCACCCCCTCCTGGTGCTGACTTGCCTCAAGAGCCCAAAATCGTGTTGGAGCAACTGGACCAGGGCTTAAAAGAGAAGACTGTACCCATAAGCATGAATTTCTCCCCGTTGAGCAAACCAGTGTCTCCAAGTTTTGATCAGGGGCCAGCAAGCAGCTGATTCCATCACCAGGGAGGCTGGAATACTCTGCCTTTCTGTAGGGAACCTGCCTCTCAACACCTGGGTGCGTGAGCAGTGTGCACACAAGGAAGTGCTTGAGTCCACACTCCTGTTGGCTGCTAACTTAGATTCCTCACTGGAGAGCCTGTAGGCTTCCTGACATGAATGTTTTTCAGAGTCCTAAAGGCATTCTGGAGAGGCAATGCAGTGGTGCAGAAGATACAGTTTTCTGTAGGAAAAAAAAAAAATCCCACTTAAATGTTGTGTTCTGCAGAAGGACAGTGCAGAAGTTTTGAGTGTTGGGCATCTTCAGGAGTCTCAAAACCAGGATTATCTTGTCTTCCCTCAGCAGCTGGCAGCTGCTTCTCCCACCACACCCCAAAAACACGACAAAAGACTGCTGCTGGCCCCAGTTGCTTTTGCTTGGTGCAATGTGGGAAAGATCAACTAGAGTGGGGGGAAAAAATGTAAAAAAAAAGGAACAGGAAGGGGAGGAAGATTGCTGACTCTACCCATCGTCCATAACATCGTATTTGATCTTTACATGAGGCTCCCAGGGAGGCAAAGAGGCGGTGGAGGTCTGAATCCAGGAATAACAATGTGCACATAATAGTTCTCACTGCATGATGGAGTGTATGACACTGACATTTTACCAATGCATCTTCAGAGGTTCATGAGGGAAAGCCTGCCTGGAGCCTACAGCCCAGGACCTGCCAACTGGGAACAGGTTCTTTCTCTGAGGAGAAGAGACCCAAAAGAGGAAATCAGAGGCACAGAACAAACCACCTTGTGCAACTACATGATATTTCAGTGGCCAGCAATAAAGAGCAGAGGGAGGGGAACCTGGTGCCAGAGGGGAGGCAATGAGGGGCGTTCAGCAGCTCACAGACAAGGAGCAGGAAGAGAAGAAGAAGAGCCACAAGTCCTCATGGCAGTCTCAGCACTGAGCATAACATCAAACAGGCTCTTCATTGTGTCCCTAATATATTTGTCCCTGACATTTTTTTCCCTCCTCCAAAGATTTGCTCTGGGTGCCTGAATCAGCTCAGAATCAGCAGCATTGTGATTCTAATAACAATAATTTAAAAAAAAAAAAAGCATTCATGCAGAGTAGGAGAAGTAAGCATGACCTATGTGAAACCCAGAAAGCTCTGTACCTCTTGGGTATGAGCTTTAAATGAGGTTTAAAAGCTTGCCACCCTCTCTAGCCCATGTGTCAAGACCAGATGTGGTGGAAGATTGAAGGAGAATAATTTGCAAGGGAGGGGTGTAATTTATCAAATTCTGGGAAACTCATCACTTTGCTTTGGATGGGAACTAGAGGCAAAAGTAGCTGGTAGTGATTAACAGGTTTTAAGAGGTACCTGCTCCAAAAGTGCTTTGTATTATGCAGAAACAGAAAATAATTATAATTTTAAACTTATTTTGCCTTCCCCATGGTTCATTTGGTTTCCTCTCACCAAATGAATGAGATAAACAAAAAAGAAAAGCTCTCTGAGAAAAGCAACATGTGTCCCTGCTGAGGGGGACAGAGCTGCTGCCTTTGGGACATCTTGGTCCAAAGGTTGCACTTTTATTCCTCCCAGCTTATTTTAGGAAGGCTAAACTTCATAGCTAAGAAGAGCATTCTTCATCAACAGTTAGAAGCACACATGGGTAGCCTTGAACTACAGGAAAAGTCATCTCCTGCTAATGGCATGTGTTCTCAGGGATGAGAAATCATGATCAAGAGATCATGGGACAAATCCTGCAATTATTTCTGACTGTGTGAGCTATGGATGTGGCATCGAATCTCAGTGCATTGGAGGGGCTTCACTGGCAGCCCTCAGGGCTTTCCAGAGCAGTGAATCCCCCCCACACCTCAGGATCCATCCTGTTCCCAGCCATGGCTGCTTGTGGCATGATCTGACCCAGCCTGGTCCAGCCTCATTGTTTGTTTGGGCTTTGTCTAACACAAGACCAAGACACCAAGTGTCCAAAGCAGGTGTGTGGCTGAGGTCAGTGTGCCTGGGGCTCTCCCCCAGATGGTTCCCAGCCATTTGTGGTTTCTCCCCAATGGTTCCCACATGGCAACTGGCTTCCTACCAGCCTGTGGCTGAACCAAGCCAGCACCCTCCCCACAAAAAGCCCCAGACCCCAAAGACAGACCTCTCTCTGAGGGACCAGCACATCTCCTAAGTGCAGGGGTGGGATGTGTGGCTGGGCAGCAGGCACAGCTCTGTGTCCTCAGCATTCCTGGGAAGCATCAGTGCCACTGCTCCCCCAGAGCAGCAGAGGAGTCAGGAGAACATGGAGCACTGCCCATCCTGCCCCAAGGAGAGGAAGCTGCTCCTTTACAAACCCTGCCTGCTCTGGAGCTGGGTCCTTCCCGTTACCCAGAGCCGAGATTTATATGGCAGGAGACGGGGGAGCGCAAGCACATGGGCTGGAGCAACTGGATACCCTCAGATTTATACTCCATTTGGGATGATAATGAGGTGGTTAATACAGAAATACAAGACAGCAATAAAGCACTGACTTTTATAGATCTCAGTGTGAATCTGAATCATCATTTGGTGAGCAGGAGATGGGTGATATACAGCAGCCTGTCCCGCCTCGCTCCTCGCGGCTCCCTGGGAGAGCAGCAGCACAAGGGAGCACCGAGGCTGATAAATCCTGCCTGCCTGTGCAGGAACAGTGTCCATGGGATGGGATTTGCTAATGGAATATGGACACACTAATCTCAATTAAAAGCATGTTCTTGTTGCACAGAGATCCCTTTTCCTCCACTCAAGTTGTGCTCATTTTTAAACCCTCACATTTCATTAGAAACGCACGCTGGCAGCTGAAGGCAGATTGTGTTGCTTCCTTTAATAAAGGGAATAAAAATTACTCAGTTTCTGATGGGCAAGGAACATTGACTACCACTAAATGATCTACTTTCAGTCTACATAAAGTCATCTAAACTTGCATCAACCTGTTTATAACTTCAAAGAAAAAAAAATTCACAAAACTATGGAACACGTGTTGTAAATGCCTCAAAGTTCACAGGAGCTAAAAGAACCAATAATATAAACAGCAACTTGACAAGTTAATGGCTTGAAAGGCCCTATACCTTACAACATGACACCTCCTTGCAGCTGCCCCCAAAGCACAGACACTGGAAGCTGGAAAAATGCTGTGGGCAGATGCACAGCCCTGGGTGCTCAGTGGTGCTGCTGCAGGGCTCCTCTTGCAACTGTGCCCCTGGCTGCTCCTGCTGACCCTGCTTTTTGGTTGGATTTCTTTTCTATCTTGGACCAGGAAAGCCAAAAAACCTTATAGGAACACCTTCCAAAGTAAAACAGGGACTTTAGGGTATGTGGCTTTAACAGCCTGACTGCTGAGAGCAGACACTGTCAGCAGCTCCCAGCAGCAGGGCCATAAAAAACAGGAGCAGCTTCCCAAAGTATTTCTCGTGGTGCATGCATGTACTTTTCTGTGAGAGAGACTTAGAAGCTGAAGTGATATTTCATTAAGGGAGCTGGAGCTAATCCTTCCCATCCCTATTCTTCTCAGAGAACAGGCAGGGCTGGGCAGCAAGGTTTCTGCTACCTCCTCACCCCAAATCCAGCAGGAATGGAATATAGGATGATTTTATTTATATATGATGGAAGAAAAAAAAAGATAAAATGTTAGAGGAGATGGTCTAGAAATGTTGAAATATAAATGAAGGACTGAAATAATCTACCCCTACTTTATGTAGTGGCATAGATATAAAAAAATCCTGGGCTTTATTATTATTATTATTTTTATTGAGAATCCTTTTTCTTCCCAAGAAATTTTTTTTTATGTAGAATGTCCCAAGAAGCTTCAATTTTTGTTTATATATCCATATATATGAGTGGTGGTAATTTGAAGCTCTCCAAACAATCACTTGTAAATTACAGCCTTTCTAAGCAGCAATATATATCCACAAATCAGTCCCAGGACACTGAAGCTATATATGAAAAGGTCAATTTATGTTACTCCAGGCAGAGAAAAAAGAATTGCTCGGTTTAATATAAAAAGAAAATTTCTTATTAGCATGTACAGTTAATTGGATAATAAAAAAAAGAAGACCTGGGCTGACTAGAAAGTTGATCTAGTGAACTCCTGAGCAGTGTAATTTACCAGGGCAGTGATCCCACTGCAGGTACAGCTTTACCTGCTGCACAGCCCCAGGTGTGGCTCCTGTGCCCCCCACACACAGGGAATGCTCCTGTGGCACTGGAGGTGGTCTGCACCACAGCAGTGGTTGCTCTGCAAGAAATCCCTGAAAAACTCAGGGCAGAGCCAACAACGTGAGAGGAGCTGGAGCAGAACACGGTAGGAGCAGAACCCTAATCCCAAATTCCTCCTCTCACATCTGGAGCAGCCCTGGAGGCTCCTCCTGTGTCAGACCATCTCCAGCCATGGGGAAGGGACACTGGTTTGAGCTTTTGCAAATGGGGATAAAACCTGAACTTATTTTATTTTTGTGGTGTAGCCAGCCATAACCACATAGCCAAGCAGGTGCTGCCCATCACACCTTGCTGCTGAGAAAGCCCCTGCCAAGTTATCCCCTTGGGACCCTGATCTGGGACATGGGTGGACAGGGTTAACTTTGGCCAGATGAGCCCTGCCAGTGGTCTGTGTGCAAGGAAAGACAGCAAAGGTTCAGAGCACGGTGTGTTTGTACCTGCAGCCTTCTCACAGCTTTATCTCCTGCTGCAAATGCTGTTTGGGGCAGCTGAAGGAGGAAGGTTACCACAGTGCTGCTTGATCCTGTTATCAGCCATAAGTTGAGTTTCCAGGACCCTGACCCTCGCCACTTGTAACAGCAGAGTCCAGATCACACACACACTTTTTAAAATATGCTTTTTTGTGAGCAGCTTCTCCTAAAGTCTTGCTCTCAAAGCAAGACTTTAGGAGAAGCTGCTCACAAAGCCAGCAAATGACATCAACCAAAGGTTCCATTCATCAAGTGGCTCCTTAAGTGGCAGGAGTACTTTATAGAGGCCAAAGCTTCTATTTGCTGCACCTTTTCCTTCCATAAATTACACTCTTGGCTTCCTCACTGGAAACGTGAAAGAAAACTAACAGTTGTATTGGGTCAAACATAAGAAAATAAAAATTACTAGAAAAAAAAAATGCACCCAGGGCACTTTCTCAAACACTCAGGTGAGTTTAAACATGAGCAGCCCTGCTTAGAGGGCTTTTGCCTTCGCCATCCATCAGCGCACAAGCTTTGCCTGCAGAGCCTTTTTTGTTAGGTGAATGTTAATCCTCTCCACACCAGCCTTGGCTTTTGCCATATTTTCAAGGAATTAGGACATTTCTAGGAAATTTGTCCTGGCTGTGCACAGGGAGAGTGCTGGGCTACTCTGGCAGTACCAGAGAGGCAATTGGTGTGAGGCACTGCAGCTGGCCAGCACAGCCTGAGCACAGCCAGAACACACTCACACACCCCAAACCAAAAGGGGAAAACCCCCAAACTCTCTTAATTCTGAGTACCAGCAGTTTCAGGAAGAGCACAGCCCCTTTGCAGATAGTAAAAATAGGAGTTGTGCTTGTTGAAGGAATTATTCACTGTGAGATATTTGCTCTACTAATAAAGTGCTTTCCCTCCACGTGCTGGTAGGAGGTGAGAGCCTCCTTGTTCTGCAAAGTCACCAGAATCACCCCAAATTCCCAACAACACTGGGACGGGAAGGCACCATCCACACAGAGGGAAAAAGCAACTGGATCTTGGTGGGAGAGAGGCCCCTGTGCCAGAGCCAGGGCTTGGCACCAGGGGCTGTGACAGTGCTGGAGCCACCTGGTGCCGCAGTCTGTCTGCAGCAGGGCAGGGAACCAGCAGGAGCCTGTGCTGGGACACACGGACACGGGGGCACGGGAGAGGGGCAGCAGCACTTGGAGTGGGTGGTGATGTACAGAAATATCCACAAATCCATTGCCTGCAGTACCCCCAGGCCAGGATGGAGCCACAGGGCACCTGTCCCTGCAAGGGACACTGTCCCAGGAGCCCTGTGACACAGCAGCGAGGCAGCACAGAGACAGGTCTGTGATCTGTTCTCCCCAAATTTCTCCCCAATTTCTGCCCAGTGACGACCTGCACAAGCTTCAGGCTTGAGTCTGCAACCCCTCTCCCACCCTGGTGGATTTGTGGGCCAAAATCAGAGCAGAGCTGAAGTGTTCTGATCTTAGGCAAATTACACCCCACCCCCCCCCAAAAAAAAAAGGGCTCTCCCTGCTGTAGCATGGGGGCATCAAATGCCATCAGGGTTGAAAGGCTTCAGTAATTCAAAGGTTTTTGATCTTGGAATAAGCCCTTTGCCTAGTGCCACTTGGAGCAGGCTTTGATGAAAGGATATTTTGTTAATTGATGTTTAAAAGAAGGGAGGATTTTTTGGGGGTAGTTTTTTGCCTTTTTAAGAGGGGTTTAGTGCTTGTGCTACCCTCAAGCTGCCAGAGCAGTGAGACACTGCTGGGCACCACAGCAGCCTGGCAAGAGCCGAGCTCCTGGCCATTAATTGCCGGATGGCTCGATGTCCTCCAGCTCCTTCCCCCTTCCAGCTCCAGACATTGATGAATTTTAAGCTAAAAGACCAACTGAATTTATTATCTTCCATTAGTCTAATACAATACAATTTATTTTTAAACAGCTTCGCTCATGCAAAAGCATCCCAAAATGATTCACAGCAGATGACAGGCTCTGCATGCAAATCCAGGCAGTTTATACCCTCCTGCATGAGTTGTCCCACTGGCTGGACCACAACCAGGAGGATTTAATTATCCACAAAATGGCAGCATTGTGCTTTGTCCCACAGAATGTGCAATCAAAACAAGGTAAATACGGGAAACAACACATATAGGCAGGGCCAAGGGAGAGACAAAAGTAGATTAAAATACGAAAGAAAGGCTGAGGAAATCACACTGTGAAAAAGATGCTGAAGAAGTTGAGAGGGAGAAGCAGAAGGAGCAAGCAAGGGGACTGTTTGGAAACCAGTGGCACAGAAAGTGGAAGCTACTACAGAAGAGCAGGGAGCTGACCCAGGACTTAGAGGATGAGAGAAATGCAGTAACTTGACAGGCAGCAAATTTGATTACATTAGTTCAGGATCTAACCCAGTGCCATTTCTGCAAACAAACAACCAGCAGTTTCCAAAAATCACTTATAGAAACCTTTTTGACCAAGCCTCTCCCCTAGGTTGTGGTCAGGACAACACTTAAATGACAGAGGGGAAAAACTCTCACCAGAACAGCCTGACTCAGTCTCTCTCCCACAACCCAGCAGGAGGGGGTGGGAGCTTTGTGACCAAACAGGGGCATCATTCCCTCTCACAGCAGACCTGTCCTCCAGCCAAGGGGACGTGACCTAACCAGCAATTTGACATTCCTTTCCTTACATACTATTGCAGCTCTAGCAAGAAGCCAGAACAGCACAGCACCAGCACATACCATGTGTACACTACTTCCCCCTCTCAAGGCTCACTCCCTTGCCCAGGATGTGCAAACACATCCTGCACTTTCTCCAGCCCAAACAAAAGCTCAGAAAAAACCCACTGACCTGTTCCAAGCAGAGACTCACAGCATCTCACCCCAAACGAGCTCTACCACCACCTGCAGAAGGTGTAGCCCTGATCATCTCACTGCAAACCACCTGCAGCTGCTCCAGCACAACTCCTTGGGACAATTAGAGACAGAGGAAGGACACAGCAGCATGTCAGAAACCTGCAGGATGTGCCTCAGCATTCCTGGCTGAACCTGGAGAAGCAGGGCCTGCGGGATGCACGGGAGGAGCAGCATCGCTGCCCGTGGGCAATGCAGCCACGGAGAGGCAGGGATCATTGCCTGTGCACAGTGTGTAACAACTGCAGTAACAGCACGGCCCTCGGGGAGCCTGCACAGCCCTGCAGGTCAGGCTGAAGTGACACACAAGCTAAAGTTACACAGCCACAGCCAAAACACGCCCTGCCCACGGCAGGTCCCCTTCCCTGAGCCACCATCCGTGCCACCAGCCCCACTCCACAGCCCATCACTAAACTGGGACTAGCTCTGGGGACATCACCTGGCACACACTCACAGATCCTGTGTTTGCTCTGGAAAACGGCTCTCCGGGGATGATTTCAAGTCAGACGCCCCAAAAATCAAAACTGATTAATCCCACATGATTAATTGCATCCCATGTGATTAATAGCATAAAAGCTGTCTCAAATGCCTCCAATTCTTTTTTTTTTTCTCCCCATAAAGAAACAGAGACTTATGCCATGTGAGAAATAAATTTTTCCTTCTGTTTTTCTCCTTGTCTGTAGAACATTTATAAAGTGGAAAAGCCAGCGGCAAAGCATGTCAGAATTGTCTTTTAAGGGGTTAACATTTGTAAGATGAATGCTGCGAGAACTCTTTTTTTTTTTTTAATTAAAAAATATATTTCTGGAGCAAAAAACACAAGCAATAAAGAGTGTTTGCCTGTTGGGAGCCTTGTTTTGTAATGTGGTATGAATAACCAGCTGACAATCCATTTTTTTGTTTTCTGTTCGTATGGCCAATGGCCACGAGCCAGCCAACTTTATTGTCCTTGAAATGTCACGATTTTGAGTATGCACAGAATTCTTAACTGCCCAATTTACTGCATAACATCCCTTTTTATTATATGGCAACAATGTGATCCTGGGCTCAAAGACTTACTAGTTAAGAAGATTATGTGTTTTCCTTTTTCTGTTTTGTTAAAGTGCCAAGTCTTGCGTTTTTGGCATCTTCTAAAGAATAAAATGTCTTCTGAAATATTCTTTCCAAGCACAGAAGTTACCTCAGAGGAGCTCGGCATGGCAGGGCTTTTCAGTACTTTCTCGCTCTCTCAGAAGTTCAGACGCATTTCTTTTCCTCAAAAGCTTCCAATTTTTGTCTCTTTGTGTGTATTGACAGCAAAAAAAATTGTCCTTCATAAGTTTGTGTTTCTTTACTTTACTGATAATTCATTTCTCTCTCTTTTTATTTTTTTTGCCCCCTTCCCAAGTGAGGAATGTTCATACTAGTGAGCAGGAGTGGGCAGGAGACAGGCAGGAGGAGGGGGGACTGCCTGCCTGCACCTTTGGCCACATCCCTGCATCCACAGCATCCTTGTCCTGCAAAGGTTTGGCCACCCCATCGCCCCTGCTGGGAATGCACACCCCAAACTGGCAGAGCTTTAGCCAAATTCAGCTCTGGCACCAGCGTGAAACCCTCCCTTTGTGGGAGATGGATGTGCTAAGAGTGTGACAGCACTGGCTCCCCCAGGTCTGGCACCCAGGGAGCAGGAATATGTTGCAGCTGGAGAGTGCAGGGGTCCATCACTGCTGCCCTGGGTTTCAGTGTGGCAAAAACCAGAGTGAGTTTGCATCCCATCTCCTCCAGCTGCCTGTGCTTCCCCAGGAATGGAGCCTTTTAGATATGTTTTCATCAGCTGACATTTAAGTATGAATAAACAACTATTATGCATGCACTAAATATTCATGTTTTACAACATTGCCATTGCACTGAGGAATTATTTATGAGGCTGCTGCTCCCTGGTGGGGTGAGGGGACCTGGTTCAGGGCAGCCAGGAGCAGCCCCTGGGCTGTCACTGTGGCCACCACCGAGACACAGCGTTGATGTTTGTGCCTTGCCAAAGGATGGCATTTCCTAGAGCTTCCTCTGAGGTGCAAGGCAAGGCATCCTGCTCTGGAAGATGTTGTGTCCTGAACCTTTGTATTCCAGCTGAGATTTGGGGCACCTTTCCTCCTCCTCCTCCTCCTCCTCCTCCTCCTCCTCCTCCTCCTCCTCCTCCTCCTCCTCCTCCTCCTCCTCCTCCTCCTCCTCCTCCTCCTCCTCCTCTGCCAGAGGTCATTGCCTCAGCCCCCCAGGGCTGCTGTGACTACACTGTGTGTGCTGCCAAGGCAAGATGCTTCACTGCATCTCTGGGATCTCTTCAGCAAGAATTTAAAGAAATAATAATTAAAAAAAACCCCTAAATGATGACAAGGATATGCTCTTCTCAGAAAACCAAACTGCAAACAGAAGTTCCTCCTTGTGAACCCAAGCACTGACCATTAAAGGGGTTACTTAGGTTGAAAAACAGACTTTCTGAAAAGCCATTCTTGAGGCCTGGGGCCCCTCCTAGAGCTGCTGCTGGAGGATGGGGACAGGGACACCCTGGACAGTGTTCTGAACATCCCCTGCCCTTGAGGCACCACCTGGAGGGCACAGCTTGAGGAGTCACCACTGTGATGGGACCAGAAGCCAAGGGAAGAGGAGCATTCCAGGGTGGCTGTCACCAGGGTTTGTCCTCAGAGGGTGGCAGCATTTCTGAGCAGCACTGATGGCCACTCTATTACCACTGAAAGGCTTCTATGTAACTCCACTGGGATGGACATGGATGGCAAAGTGCATAGGGAAGCATTTGGGGGTGAAAAATCCCCATGTGAGCTGCAGAGGGAGAGGCAGGCCAGAGGAAATCGATGCTTACATCACTTATGAGGAGCTTGATAGAGCTTCTGTGGCAAAACTGCTCTCTCTGTTTTGGGCACTTGTCCTCCAGTTGCTCACAAAGATCACCCAATATTTGGTGATTTCATCTACGGCCAATATCCTACCTAATTCCACCTTTCTGTTTCCTGCTGTTTCTCTGGGTTTGGTCCTTCCAGCCCTGCTTTCTCTCAGACCTTCACAGAAAACCTTCAGCACCACAAAACTGCCCTGCCAGATGTCTCAGCCTGGCCAGAGTTGTCATTGGCATCCTTCAGCATTTTGCTGTTAAACCAGAGCAAGGCACCCAGACAGGGTCATTCCCTCTCATTAAGCAGTGGAAGGCAGCAGCTGCTGGAGGAGGTGGGAGGCCAGGGCTCCATAAACAAGGACAGGGTTTAGCAATGGGACACAGAGTGAGCAAATGAGCAATTAAGTCAGAAGCTTTCACTGGAAAGCCATTTCCACCTCCAACAACTCCACATTCCCTGACCTAGCTGGGACAGCCCCAGGTACCGGATCATTGACGTCACCCCATGGGGCATCCCCAGCTCCATCCCCCTGCCCATCAAGCACATCTGCTCCATGGGGCTGCTGGATCATTTGGGGAAGTGGCTTTTGAGTGATTGCTTGCAGGACTTTGCTCGTGGCTCCCTGACCCCAGAGATTTGGAAGCGAGGCACAGGGCCCTCACCGTGCTGGCGGACAGACAGACCTGGGTGAGCCCCTGGGGTGTGGAGGGGCTGGTGAGGGAGCACTCCCTGAAAGCCTGAGGGAGCTGTTGGTGTTGCAGATGCCTGCCCTCGTGCCAAAATACCAAAGACATTTCTGATTTCCCTACTAAAGACATTCCTGTGTATGTTTGCCACCAGGGAAAGCCGCTGTCTACCACTCAGCTCTATTACTGGAAGAGCAGCGGCGGCATTTGTGCTCCTCCCAATATTGCATTTCCAGGACCTGCTCTGTGGCTTTGGAAATCCTCCTCCCAGCTCCCCACATCCCCCCTGGCCAATTAGGGAAGATGCCTGGTTGGGGTGATGGCCCCCTCCCCCGTGTGGCAGCGCCGTGCCGAGGGACCGAGCCATCCCTTCTTGGCCTTGGGAAGCGCGGCTCACAAGCCAGTGACAGAGGGATGGAATGCAAATATAGCATTTCTTGTAAAGTAAATTAAGCTAACAACGAGGTAACAAACCGCTGTTAATATTAGATTAACTTGTTTGGCAAGATATGAAATGGGGTGAGCTGGATTGCCGGTGGCGGAGTGCTCAATAGCGCTAATGCTGCTCAGGGAAGTATAACATCCCTCTGACAGACAGGGGCATGCTCCAAAAATAAAATAAATTAAGTCTGCAGGAAGAGCCAGAATCTGTGCAGCAATTACACCAGCATTAAAGATGAATGGAGACGAAGCCTAAGATTTTGATTGCCTTTAAACACTGGCTTGTTTTTTAATCTCAAAATCAGACTGTGCTGTGATCAGCCATTAGCCCCGACCACAAAAAGAGAAAGAGACAGAAGATCCTAGATTTTAACATCCATAGTATGAACTTAAAATTCCTCTTTGATCTAAGATAAGGAGGCAAATGGCAGATAATGCAGAAGTTAAAGCCAGCTGAGTGCAGTTGGCAGCTGGGGCTGACATTGGGAACGATGGAGGCTTGGGCAGAGGGGTCACCGGCAGCCGTGTCCTCAACACGGGGACTGAGGCACAGGCTGAAATGTCAGACTATATGCCAGTGGTCACTAAACTGATTAAGCAGTGGTTATCTTTAGCACTAAAAAGGCTATCTGCTAATACTAAATTATTAGCAGCTAAAATGCCATTTACTCTGCTCTGATTCCTTGAATGAATATTTATGCCAAGTGATGACTATAACACCATCAAAAGGTTTCCGTGCTCTGCTCCGTAGAGTGGAAGCGATTATTCAAGAGCAGGTCTGAGCTCCAGCCCTTGTTTCTATTAAGCAAATTTGCAGCATTCAGACAAGAATTCATGCTTGCATTGTCCTCCTGGGATTTTTATTTTTAAAGGTGTCCCACCTCCTATGCTCTTTGGGGCACGGGCTGTGGCAGGTAGGCCCTGTCTGCTGTGCAGACACAGAAAGGAGAGACACAGATGCTGCACAGTTTCTCCCTTGTCTTTTTTCATTTCAAAATACAGGACAATTGGATATTTGCCTCACCCTATTCAGCACTGAGAAGCTGTGTCCTGCCCCAGGCTTTCCTCCCATCCACCCAGTCTCCAGCTGGGGCTTTTGCATGAGCCAACATCATGAAATTCCTCTTTGGGTATCAGGAATCAGATCTGCAGCAATGGTGACAAATCAAGAGGGCTGCCCATCAGAAATGAAGCCCCTGCACCCCAGCAGGGGAGCAGTGCCTGCATTTCACAGCAAGGGCAAGTGCAGGGAGGCAATGGGAAGCCACTGCTCCTGAGTCATGGCCCACAGTGTAACTAAGGTACCTTTCTCTGAAGGACTCAGTTTTTAAACTGGTACCAAAACCCTCCTTAGGAATCTGAACTGAAACTGAACAGCCCCTCCAGCTTGTTTGGTGAGTGGTTCTGGTTTGGTTTTATTGCTCCCCTCCTCACCACAGGACAGCAGCCTTGCCCTGCCATTGTGTGCTGAATTGCAGCAAATCCCATGGGCAGGCAGGCAGGGATCCATCAATCCAGAGCACAGGCAGGGGCAGGGGCTGTCTGGCAGCCCATTTCACAGCAAGGAATGGAAACACTTGGGCAACAAGCTGCTCCTTCCGTAGCCCCAGGGTGGCTGCCTCCAATAGCCTCTACAAAAAGAGCATCTACTCTACAGTTTCTCAAAAGACAACCTCCCCCCACCCCAAAAAGCACTAAAATGGAACAGCAGTTTAAACACCACATATCCATAGGCGGCTCTAAGTGGCTCTTTAATTGCTATTCCATGTTTATGGGAATAAAAAGGGATGAGGCCACACATTTTTTACTGGGTCTCCCAACCCAAAACATCTGTTTGTGAAGAAAAATCACTGAATCAATCCACATGTCTGAAGTAGCTCTAGATGACAGGCAATATTTTGAAACATGCTAAGTGTCTGGTGGTGTTTTGCTTCTGCTTAGCCATTATTCAGCACAGGTGTACATAAAAGCATTTCATGCAACTGGCAGAGCAGCACCAAGCTGCACTGCATCTGGCATTTGCAATTCAGAGAACACACACAAGCGACCCAGGACCAGCAACCAATTAAGTCACATCAGAAAAAAAGTACTCGGTGTCTATTTATTAAAGGAAAGGGGGGTAAATCTAAGAAAAAGCAAGAAGACAAAATAAATAGAATTGCAGCCATCCTTTACAGCTACTGGTGCACTATATTAAAGTGACACTCACTATACAAAGAAATGTGTTTGATACAGTCCAGTGGGTTGCACATGAATTGCATAACCTTGAAAATCATTGCACAAAGCATCGCGGCAGGAACACAGTTCAGAATTTTTTCTCCGGGAGATGCTTCAAATCTGATCTCTTTTATTTCGTGGGAGGTCAAAGCACCTGGCACGGAGTAAGCAAAAAGGGCTGGGAGCAGGGATCTGCTGCATCAGCGCCCGGTCACATCCCAGCCCTGACATCAGCTCCCGCAGCAGCTCTGACCTGGACAAGTGATGCCCCATGGGAAAATCCCACTGCCTAGCACAGCCTTGAAATTAATATTCTGATCAATGCCCAGGCACCTGTTGGCAGGGCTGCAGGGAGCCTGTTCCTCGCAGCCCAGACTGGAGACACCAGTCAGGCAGCCAGCAGGAATTCCATGGCAATGCTCCGTGTGAATCCACAAGGAGCCTCTCAGCCAGCAGCCCAGCAGGGCACAGCAGCCCCGCCAGCCATGCCGACGGCTCCCAGCCACCACCTGCCCCCAGCTCATTCCCCCCCATCCCACAGGGAAGCAGGTGGTTGGATGGAAGGCTCCACAACCCTGCAGCAGCATTTCCCCCAGTTATTACGAGAGAACCTGCCTCTGCTGTGATCCATGCGGTTTCCAGGGAGCTATGTACACGTTTCCAACAGTCTGTTCAGCTAAAGCACAGGAAATACAGGCTTTTGCCACACGGGGAAGAAACCACAGCAAAGATGACCAGGAAACATTCATAATTTTTAATTCACACCAGTAATAAAATTGCATTACATTTTTCATAAAATAAATGTTCCAGTTTATATACAGAAAACAGACTGTACAGAGCCCTCCCCCAGACCCCAAAAACTCACAAACATACAGGCAATGCAGTGCTCAGCTAAGCAGGCACAACTGTACATCTAAAATTGTAACTGCTTTGTGTTGGGGGGGAAAAGTACTACAATGTATATAGTCCTCTCTGGACCAAGAATTAAAAAAATATTGCAGGCAAGCTGACAGACGCCCTCGCTGCTCGTGCGGCCAAGCGCCCATCCCACAGTGCTCCAGCCAAGCAGGGGCTGTTATTGAACCTGGGACTCGAAGCTCCCGTTCAGCTGCCCTTCCTCATAGTCCATCTGACACAAGATCATGTTGTTCTTCAGGAAAAATTTGTCTCCCACGCAGAATCTGGAAGATAGAAAAAAGGGTCGGTGGGTGTGAGTATGAGCAGACGTGGGAATGGGGAGAGTTTGAGGCGGTTTGGGTCCGAAGGTGACTCTGGTGAGCAGAGTTTGATTTCCAGCTCTGCCAGTGCTTCCCCCTTGCCATCCCAGGGTTCTGCTGTCCCTTTCCCTGGCACATCCGTGCTTGGCTCCAGGGAGCAGCCTGGGGAGCAGGTCCCACTCTCTGCAGGGTCCCGTGCCAGCTGCAGGAGGAGGTGGGAGCAGTTAAGGGATTTGTCCCTGCAGACAGATGTGGGCTCTCCAACCAGGAAGCCAAGCGGGTGATATTACAGGGAGCCTATTTGAAGTTTTTGCTGGTATCCACATTTCCACAGCTCCCTCGGGTGAAGCAGTATTTACACTAATTTCCAGGCAAGGACTGGCTATTAAGTCCTCCCTCACCCCCTTGTGTACAGTGCTGAACAATAAATAGAAATTTCTCGGTGGCTGGACTCGTAACCTTTATCTTCATTGAGCGAAGGGCACTGCTCTCTATATACCATGTAAATTGTTCTGTTTGTCTTGAAGTTGACAGAGAAGCTTGTGATATTTAACAATTTTATTTGACCATTAAGGTCAAAAAAGTTCCACATATAAGATCGGAGAGGTGTGAATTGACAGCCAATAGCTTTTTCCGCCCTGCCTGCTTGCTCAGGAATCAGAAGCTAATCTTTACTTCTTAAGATAACAAATAATGTTCTCTGCACCCAATTCAGGGGCTGGTTTTTGTCCATAACAGTGGCAGGGCAATGACAGACCAGAGCACAGGCTGCCTCTAGAGCTGAGTCTGAAATCAGCCTCAGGTCCCTAAATCAGAGAGACACCCTGGGTCAGGCACTGTGCCTCGAGGCAGCTCTGCACTGAGAGGAAGGGGTAGGTACCAGCCTCTGGCAAGGCCAAATATCTACAGGAAGATCATTGGAGGTGACCCCATCCCCAGGAGACTTAGCAGACCTCAAATGCCCATTTCCCCCGGCTCCCAGGCAGAGCTTTGGCACTGCCTACTCCTTGTCTAAAGTGCTTTCATCATCTGTAACTCAGGCACCTTCAGGCAGAGCATCTCCATAAAACAAGAGTATTTTCTGCTAAAAGAACAGGACTGATAACTTTAGAGCTTCTTTGTAGGCCCAGCACAAGCACAAGTTTTCTCCAGCTGGACACCTGCATATAATCTGATTAATTTGCCAAGTTGGTACAGAGAGAACTGGGCATGGGTTCACACTTTATAGGATTTCACTGAAGACCCTCCATATTCTTCCTTCTGTGGCACATGCTCTAGTTCTGAAATTCAACCTTTTCTGCATATTAAAAAGATAAAAATTATTCCTAATTTCAACTAACATCTTTTATGGTAAAAACTGTACAGCACATACTCTTCTTAACACCACCTTCCCCAGGAGCAGGTTTACTCACAAGAAATAACAGACACAGCTTCTTGCTTTTCACTACCTATTCCCACCTTAAGTGCCATATAAATCTCTAGGAACAGAAATGCAAAAATTACTCTTGCCACCAGCACCATTAACAGCTGTCTCTTGCCAAACCTGATTTTGGGTGTAGAGGAACCAAAGGAGGAGCTGGAGAATTTGGAAGTTGGAAGGTGTGGGGGTGTGTACAAGCACATGGGAACTGAACTGCTCTACTGGGGTACCCTGATGTGACATGAAGCTTTGGGAGAAAGGCTTGATTCACTGGAAAGGCAACTCTTTCTACCTGCCAGTCCTGCAAACCCACCAGTAAACTGGGATGTCTTTAACTGATGCGTCACAACTGGAAACATCAGACCCAGTTTCACACTGCCAGCCCCCATGCTTGGAGCAGGGATTCTGCAGAGCCTGTCTGGGCAATCAAATTCCAGCTACCAGCAGGGAAAAATAGGTGCTGAACCTACTCTGTCATTCCTTAAGAGTGATTTTCTTCCCAGCAAACCCACACTTCAGAGAGTGGCAAGAAAGGAGCAGGATTTCCTGCAACCCTGTAACACTGACCCATCAGCCAGTCACAGCAGTGACCAGCTTTTATCCATCACCATGACAACTTAAGAACAGTTTAAAGCATGGCACGGTGAGTGGTAGTGCAGGACTTGATGCAAAACTGATGTTTTAGGGAATGAAAGTGATGAAATCATTGCACACTTGGTGAAAATAGTAGAGATTTTGCTGTGATGGATTTAGCACTCTCTACAGATCCCAGCTATAGAAGGGCAAGCAAGCTGGAAGAGAACTGAGGAAACGTCTTCATCATCAAATCTTTTCAGAGCTGAAGAACAAGACAGGGTTTCCAGTGAGGTTTCCAATTCAGAACCAGAACTAGCATCCACCTCTGCAATTTTGACTTTAGGGTTACTTAATCTCATGTTCTCAGTTCAGCAGTCCCGTCTGTTACAGGATCACTTCCATTCTGCCCTTTCAAGCCCAAATCTCCACAGAGTAAGCCACAAAAATTGGCAGCCCTTTGACCTCAGCCAAAAGCCAGAATCTACACATAGCCCATCTTCCAGAGCAACTCAGCCTCTCACAAACTGAGCAAATCCCTTGAGCACCACAGCACAACTCTGCCAGAATGGGGGGATTACCTGCCCTCTCCTGCTGGGCAGTGACAGCCCTGGAGGCTGTCTGAAGGACAGAGTGGGACCATGCTGGCAATTGAAGAGGGAAGGAACAGAAGCGCTTTGGAGCCTTTGAAATAAAGGGTGAAATTTAAAAGAAAACACTGAAAATGAAAACTAGGCAGCACTAGGACTTTCTGGGTGAAGCAGGGGTTTGATGAGAGATACTCAGCCTGCAGACTCCAAGGCCAAGCAGCACTCCTGACTGTGCAGCCCAGAGGCTCTGCCTGGAAGGACATTTACAGCCCCAGGTTCGGTGTGGAATTTGGGAGCAACTTCTCCTGCCCAGGAATCATCAGGAGGCTGAAAAGAGCTGATCCTGAGGGCTGAGCCTGGCAGCACCGCCACTCTCCCGAGTCTGGAGAAAATCCCAGATCTGACTGGTGGGATGAGCATCTCGGGGGATGAGGTGGGATCAGCTCTGTGTTCAAGAGTCACAGAACAAGGCTGGGCAGCTGGCGGATCCCGCTGGCTCCCGCAGCGAGCCCAAGGCCAGGAGCCACTAGATGTCACTGCCGTCCCGGCACTGCCACCGCGCCCGTGCGGGGACAGCACCGACGGGACTCCTGTACCTGGAACGAACACCGCCCGCCTCCTGCGAGGACAGCCACCTCATCTGCCTCTGCCGTGCTGTGGCATCGCCCAGCTGACACCAAATTCACCGAGTACAGCCACCTCATCTGCCTCCGCCGTGCTCTGGCACCGCCCAGCTGACACCAAATTCACCTCCAGGCTGAGCCACGGGCGGGGCGGCGGGAGCAGAGTCGGGCAGGATCTCCCAAGTTCGGGGGAAGCTGGCAGGGGCTGGCATTCACACGTGTGTATGGCTGCTTCGTGAGAGATCCCACTGGGACTCTTTTCCAGGCTGAGCAAGGAATGTTTAAGTCAGGATTTTAGCTTGACTTTCCCAGAGTTGGGTTCTCCATCTTCCCACAAGTGTTGTGATCTCTCTCACACTTCCCCATGGGATGAGGCATTGCATCCTAGTTTCATCTTTGGGAAACACAGCTGCAGACCCAGAACAGGAGCACCAGCACAGCCCTTGACCCTGGGCAGTCACTACAGCCTGACTAAGCAAGCAGTAAGAACTGCAAGCAATTCCAGGTCTATCTTGGACAAGGATGGACAGCTGGGTGCATCAGAAGGTGACAAAGTATCACATCTGGTTCTGTGGTCTTCAATTCTGCCTTCGATGATCAGTAAACAAGGTGCTGGGAAGAGTTTTCAAAGCCCTCCCAAACTCAACTGGCTACAGGTACTTCAAGTGAAAACACTGTGCATGGCCCTTTATTATACTCCCTTATGTCCATCTTCCACCCAGCAGAAATTAATAAGCCCTACTCAAAATTACACCACCAAGATCCCCTATTAATTACACAACAACTAAATGGATTTGTTCCTAGTTTAGTTAGCCCGAGTATTTTTCTCCTTCCTCTCCCTTCTCTTTATGTTTCTTCTCTTCCACCCCCAGTTTTGAGGGTGTCAGAAACATGATTTAAGTGAGATAATGTCAGTTTGCTAGAGGAGGTCCATTCTCCATCATCTGCCTTCTGCAAAGAGGACAGCTCCTGAAAGGACGCTGGAGTACTTATGTCTTATTCAGCAGCAGCTGGACAGTCTATGTCTGTGTCCTCCCCCTTGCCCCTCCAATTCCCACCAGCTCCAAGGGGATTTGCAGTAAAAGGGCTACAGGTACTCTCATGGATGCCCCAGGTCAGCCTGGCAGCCCAGCCCCGGCCCTGCCCCCAGGCTGTGAGCCCCAGACGGGCAGCGTGCATCAAACCTTTCCCCTGTTTCACGGGCAAAGGTATAAATTAGTTTGTGTGTACAATAACTGTGTCCTCACCGCTGGTTGCAGAGCTGACAGGCGAAGCAGTCCAAATGGTAAACATTATCTCTGGCCCTCATCACCATCTCAAAGGCAGGGATCAGTTTACTGCAGGCAGCACAATTCCCGGTGGTACCAAAGAGCCTGCCAAAGAAGCACAATCATTAGAAGCCATTTTAATTAAATGGTGGAAGGACTAATTAAGTGTAATTAGCAGTATCAAATACTGTATTGCACCAATAAATAGAAGTTGCAGTCTCCATTTCACTGACCAACCAGCGTGCAGGAACTTGGGATAAAAATGCCTGGTGAGCAGGCTCCGATCACCGAGATGAAACTTCATTTGGCTTGTGAGCCTAGGGCTAATTTGCTGTCTAATGGAGAAAAGCATTAAACACTTAGAGCACTATTTTGGGGCTCACAAAATTTCAGTCAAAAACTATCTGGCTCTCTGCAGCAGTGGGGAAGGTGCTGGGAGCTGCCCGTCCTGCTCTGTAAGGGCTCGCTGTGCTTGGCCACAGCCTGGCAGAGGGACAGGCTGGCAGCAGCACACACAAGTCCTGCACACTTTGCCAATCCTGGCAGGCAGCGCTGTAACAGAGCTCAGGAAGAACCTCACTTACCTGCTGCTTCAAAAGAAAAAGCACGACTTCTCTTGCAATGAGTGCACAACGAGTGCATTTCGCCAGGCATCTCAGAGAGCAAGCCCTCCTCCCCGGCTGTGCCTCCCCAGCCCTCCCGGGAGCCAGCTAAGCCCTTCCACGGTGGCCTGAGCAGCACTCTCAGCCGTTCCACTTCAGCTCCCCACCCTCCAGGACAGCCCTTCAGCATTGGAAGCTTTGCCATTTTCATCTTGGCTTTCACTATCTGTCTCCCCAGACTCCTGCCGGGGGACTGGAGCACGACTGTGGCATCCTTCCCACGGCCGCCTTGCCCGAGGTGTCCCTGCAGACCCCGAGTGTGCCAGGGGCACGGTGCCACCGAGGTTCACCCCAGCCTCTGGTCACATGTGGTTAGTCACTTGGCCTAGGGGATGACAGAAATGATGTTCTGGGGGTGATGAGCCTCAAGACGTGCAATCCCTGCTGGCCATTAGCTCTGTGCACGCACCGCGCCGCTGCCCGCAGACAGAGCTGGGCTCGCGGTTTGTTTCAAGCCATCGGTTCTGGCTGATTCCACAACAGGCAGATGAGAAGCATCAGGAAAATCTATAACCAATTTCTAAACCTGCAATTTGCCAGGCAAATCAATACTAATTATTACTGGCCAGTAATTGTGAATTAAAACACCCAGCAGTGTTATAGAAACCTCCACACAACTCTCCCATCCTCCTAGTGCTGTGCTCCCGAAGTCAGCTCGCTCTCCAGCTGTAAGAAAGCCCACCCTTATTTTTCTTTAGAAGTGGTATCAGGGGCCACTTTCATTAGCCTGGCTGGAAAACCCCAGGCCTTCCTATGAAGAAACAGCACTACATTTCCCCTCAGAGCTAAATCACAAAAACCAAAACAGAAACACTCATGCAGCATGGAAAATCTGCAAAGGGAGTACCAAAATTTCTTCCCCTATGATTCCATCATCTGAAGGCTGAATGGCAGAGTGAAATCCCAGCTGTATAAATTTGCACCAGCAAAAGGCAGTCCCTTTCTCCCTGCAAGCTGACCCCTCTTGCTCCTGCCCCCACAGGCAGGCAAGGCAGGGGAGGCAGCCGGGCACGGGACTCGGCTGCCTAACGCCAGCAGACCGGACTGGAAAAATGCGGCACTGAAAAGCATCCAGGTCTCCAACCTGGAACACCCTGGCTCTCATTCAGCACCCACTCACACATCAAGCCATTACTCCAGACATCCCTCCCCTCCTCAGCCTAGCTGCCCCTTTCCACTTGGGCACAGCAAAGCCTGAGAGCTTTTGCCAGGATTTCCCCAATTCCCATAAAACGAGGCATCCGTTTTTAGAGTACCCAAGTCACAGCAAACTCAAAAAAATGAGTCAAATGCATTAGGCAGGGAAACTGGGAGGTTAATCCTAGATTTGCTCTGTGCCCAGCACTGCTACATGCACAAGTATAAAATATCCATTATTCATTAGCATCACAGTTGTGTGGAGCTCAATCTAGATTAAACAAAATAAAGGGGCCCCAGACAGCACCATTTGCATTGTTAAGCAGGTGCTTTTCTTCAGCCTTCAAATAGGAGACTTTTCTAAATGGAAATGATGGGGAAATTTGGACAGATGTTCACTTAACTATTTAAACAGTTAGCTTAAGAAACATGAAAAATGTATTTGGCATCGTATTCACCTGTCTCCTTTCAGGGGTTTTGGGGGTAAACCAATTGTTAAACAGCTTTGACTGTTTGCATAAGATCTGAAGCTTATGTTCTGTCCAGCTGAAATCGTGTTGCCTTCTAATGTCTACATAACGTGGCTTCCAGCAAGTCAGAGTGCTAATCTTTGTCTCTTCCATCAAGTTTCACAGTCCCCATAGCGTCCCTTTCCCAACAGATGAACATTTCACACTTATTCTAGCACCTCCTAATTTTAATCTGCTTTTCAGGGAGTGATTTAGAGCCCCATGTATCCACCGTGCTTCTAAAAATACGCCGTAACTTGTAGCTCAGTGAACATGACTTTTTTTTAATCTGTTGGAAGAAAATGCAAACTGAACAGAGTCTTTTGCCCTTTTTTTTTTTTTTGTTTGCTTGTAGAAAACCTGCCACCTCTGATATCTCCTGATCCAAAAGCTACTTGAGCTGAAACTTCCTAAAGTGAGGAGCTTAACATTATTGGAAGGAGGGAGAGGAGATAAGGAGCAGGAGGAAAAACCTTCCGCCCCAAGCCCCATCTGTGGTTAAATTTAAAATAACCCCACATGAACAAACTGATCTGCATTCTGTCCCCCAGACACCTTCGTGACAGATGCAACACTCTCTCACACGTTCACACACACAAAGTTGAAGCACATTAGAAAAATCTATCAGAAGATGTTTATCCTCTACTTACCAGCTTGGAGCCATTGGCATAAAAGAAGCTGGAAATACAGAAAGTTTTCAGTTTGGGGTTGTTTTGCTTCTTCTTAAAAAAACCTATTTATTCACTTCCCTTTGAAGTTAAAAGGCAGCAATTTTTAAGTACAGATTTATTCCCCTTTATGTAACAGGAAGATCCAGCCAGCTTGTAAATAAGCATAGACTATGCAGATTTAAAATTTAGCACAATTAAACTTTTACCCTGTGGTAGTAATTATGTTTAATGGCTCTTAGCCTGAACTTAACCATGCCTATTGTTGTCAGCCAGTCTAAAAGCAGGAGTTTGTCCAAGGACAATTTTCTGTAGTTTATGGGCACACTAAAAACCCTGCTATGCCCTGTTCTCATTGGCCATGGATGTCAGTGTGTATAGTAAAAATTAAAGCTAATTGGCAAACAGGAGCAGCCCTGAATGCAAATGAATTTATGGGAAAAGAAGGGAGTGCTCCTGGACGCAGTAGGCAACTGTCAAAGGATGGGTTTTATGTAGTCTTGTCTGGGCTAAAGATCAGTCTTGTGCTTGGTGATCCAGACCTCAGCAACGCTGTGAGTACACCTCAAATTATTCAAACCACAGGAATGTCACAGCACCATGCAGGTTGGGGTTTTTTTTTGTTTGTTTGTTTGGGTTTTTTGGGGTTTTTTTTTGTTTTTTGTTTTTTTTTTAGGGGAAAAAGAATGTTAAAGGGTTCTTACAGTAGGGAAAACAGTGGGAAACTTCTCATATGAAAACATTAAGTTTAGCACCTTTTAACAGATTTTTTTTTGTTCAACCAAGATGTTCAGGGGGCCTAAACTGAGAACCTGTTTGCCTATTTCTGTCTTCACTAGGAACAACAATCTGGTTTAGTCATTGCCTAGAAGGAGAGAGTCCCCATTTCTTCTCGCCCCCTCTAGCCTGGTGTCTGACTAGATAGCAGCTGGCAATCAAAAAAGAAGGAGAAAATCTCCCTTCTGCAGAAAGAGAAAAAGTTTTGGAGTGGTTGACTTCATAGGAGACAAAAAAAGAGGAAGCAGGACAAGCACATAAAAATAATGAATGGTACAGAAAGGAAAAGTTGGCAGTGTCAACTGGGTTATTTTAAACACAAGAACAAAACAAGTTCAAAATTCAAACAGCTGAGTGGAGAATGATAATTCCCCCCCAAAAAAGTTTTTGTCAACACTGAAAGATAAGAATTATGAATGGAAGGGGGACTAAACACTAGCCTACAGATAAATATCTACATTTGTACATATTATGTACGGCTGTATATTTTTCCACTTATTTATATATCCAGATTATCTGGATATACAAGTTTTAGAGGAGCTATGGAACTCCATGCTCATATCCTCCCCAGCCAGAAGGTGAAACAGGTTTTCCCATACACCTCTCCTATTTGCTTGCTGCTGTTTATTTCTTACTTTCAACAGGGCCTGCTGTAGAACCAAACTTGCTTAATGTAACTGAAATCCATCCTCATGAAAAGAAACAATTTTGCCCCTACCTTTTGAAACAAAGCAACAACTGATTTTTCAGTGAGGGTGGCTCTTAAATACTGCAATCAGTATCTTTCCCATCTGTGGATATTAGAAATATGCTGAGCTACAAGTGTGATTTGACTGGAGTACTGAATATACCAATAAATGCAGGGAAAGCCTGAACATCACTTATAAAGATAAACAGGATAATCTTGGAAGAAACTTCAGACAACTTTGTTGTAATCAGTCATTGTGTAATATTAGAGAAAGCCTCAGTGACAGGAGATTCTTCAGCAAGGTAAATCCATACTAGGTGGTGCACCCTCCTATCCAGGACACCGTTGTCAGTGCTGCAGTGGGAAGTCATGTCAGCTGAAGGAAAGGAAATGCATTTTGATACTAATGAAGGTGGTCAAGCTGTCCTCTCATGAAGCCTTCAAGTTCAGTCCCAAAGAATTTACATCTCCCATGCCAAAGGGTTTGGCATTCAAGGACAGCACAGCAGGGGAGTTGAACCAGTACAAAACAGCCCCTGGCCAAGTGACCACACTGGTTCAGAGACTGCTGGGCCTGAGCTTCAAGGTTGCTCAAGGGAGTCTGTTTTCACTTGAAGGACACATCTGAATGCTCACTTATTTTCACTCCTTTGGCCTCCTCCTCCATATTTTCAGTGGGCATTCACAGAGGGTTGGGACCATGAGCAGGCAGGAGAAATCCAAGACCTCCTGCCCTGGCCCAGCCTTTCCCGTGGTGTAGCTGAAACTGCTGACCTTAAACCCATCCTTGCTCTGGCACTGCTCAACACAAGTGCAACAACGTCCTCTCAGGAGAGTTTAAACACAGCAGCCAGAAAACTGCAAAGCTGAAAGTGCTAGAGGCATGCTAGTGTACCACAGCCAGGCAGAATTGCTCCCCATTAGATTTCCTCCTCAGTGACAAGTTGTGGAGGTGAAAAAAAAAAAAAAGGGGCAACAAACAAACAAACAAACAAACCAAGTATGGGCACAGGCTGTGAGAAAGTCCTGGGCCAGCTACTGCAGGGGGAAAAGAAAAAAAAAAATCTGTATTTTAACATCACAAAGCACAGCAGTGTTGCCAAGACACATTGTATTTTGAGCCTAATTAATCCTCCCTAATCTGTACAGACACCAAGTGTAGAAGTGAGGGTGCCCTATGCAGCATGCAAGATGCTCCCTATTGCGAGGCAAAAGCAGCACTTCAGCTTAGTGACATTTTTAGGCTCTGAGCAGACACCATTTGTTCAGCCACACTGCATTTATACCTCTCCTTCCCACACTAAACATGTCCCTTGAAAATCCAGCAGGACATGCTCTCAGTGCATACACGCACACTGTGCTTCTCCAGAGGGAAAAATATCCCAAATTCTCTCCATCCTGCTTCAAATGTGCTGCAACTTCTGCAGGTTAAAGCCACATTCTGAGCATTAGTGATGTCCTGGGGAGATTAACTTAAAATCTGCCTACGGGGGCACACACATCTCAGTTCCCAAAGGCTTGTTCTCACACAGCCAGCCATGGCTTAGTGGTTTGGCTCAGGGCTGTTGCCACTGATTTGGGGAAGGCCACCAGAAGGAGGGAATTTGTCCACGTCCTCCTGTGCCAACAGAGCAGGGCACCCACATTTGTGCTCTTCTCACACAAGAAAATTCAACCCTGCCTATTTGCCAGATACAGAACCCTTCACCTAAAGGGCTCCTAAAGTGATTCACTGACAGAGTTAATGTCCTGGGACATCTGGAGTAGAGCAAAAACCCCAGGACTTGGCACTGGAGTCACTGGAAGTAGGAGCTGCCGAGGGTGGAGTTCAGGCCCCTGTGACACAGACAGTGCTGAGGGGTGGCAGGGATGGCACTCCTGCCAGGAGGTCCCTGTCCCTCAGGTGGGATGCAGAGGGTTCCTCTGCTCCCTGGAGGCACCAACACCACGTGCAGAGTGATGCCATGCTGAGTTTGCAGCCCTGATCCCGACATGTGGGAAAGTGGGTGAAAGGAACTGCCATGAAACCCCCTGAGAACAGCATCAGGATTTCCCGGAAAGCCCTTCTCTTTCACTGATTCACCATCATTTTTAAATGCAGGTTCTGAGCTTCCTTTGGAGTCTAATTAAGGCCCCAATCAGTTTACATGATGAAAAACTTTCCCAACACCAGCATATCAAACACGCAGAAGCAACAGTTCTGCTCCTCTCAAAGCGAGCCCGACTCGCCTTTGCTCGTGTGAGGGCACCATGCTGAGTAGAAAGGAAAAATCACGTTCTTCATCAGCACTTCACAGTGAAATTTAAGTTGTCAGCTCCTCACGGGAAATCCTGATGCAACACCCAGCCCGTCCCTGTGAAGCGGAGCTTGGTGAATGTTTAATTATGCCTCGGAACAAACACGCGTCGCTGCGTGGGGGCTGCGAGGAGCCATCTGAGCCTGCATGCTAAGCTGCTCTGTCCCAGAAGCAGTTCCTTCAGCAGCATTTGCTTATCAAAAATAATTAGAGGTAGGAATGCTGGAACGGCGATTATGAAACAAATGGTAAATCTATTTGCTGAGATGAAATGTATTGAAAGATACATCGAGACACAGCTGGAGACTGAGGTGATACCACAAGGATAACAACTCGAGATCCAATTTCATCTTTCATGATTAAAAAATGAGCAAGAAAGTGTTTTATGAAAAGTGAAGGTTAACAAATGTTCCTTCACAAGCAATGACGACAGTTTATCTTTTGAAACAAATGATCGGGCCGTGGTCTGCTCGCAGCTCCTGGAACACGCTGGAAAGATTTCTGCTGAAAACCCACTGGGGATCAGCACACAGGGCTGGCAGCCCACCGTGCTCCCAGGGCCTGGGACAAAGCCAGATCCACAGGGACGCTGCCACAGCAGGCAAGGAGCTGGCACTGCTCCTGTCCTGACCCTCTGCCACAAGCCCATCCCTGGCCCCAGTCCCTGCCGTGGCTGTGGCTCATCCACACCTGCCCTCAGGAGGGTCCCAGAGCTGCAAATTGACAACAAAACATTCCAGGAGCCCTCTGACTGAATTCCTCTCGCTGTTCTCCAGGTAAAGCGCTCCCTTGATGGTGCAACCACAGCGTGAAGTATGAAAAGTTATTTTTAGGGATGGATTCTGCTAAAATTTGACTAGGAGACCAAACACCGTGAGCTGTTTAACAAGGAGGAAAAAATGTGGGTAGAGACTCTAAAAACTACTAATGTGAAGGAATTATATAATGATGGGAATGGTTAATTCACTAAGAAGAAAAATTCAAATTACCAGGAGGGAACAGACAGTAGAGAAGATTGTGATGGCAACTTCAGCTCCTTCTATTAATAGAACTAATAGCTAGAATGGAGAAAGAAAGAAATATTATGTGTAGAAGCCAATACAAGATGTTTTAAAGTAAAAAAATTGCTTTATACTTCTATAAATAAGGGACTGCTAGCAATGCCCTTATTCCTATTCTCAGAGATTGAAAAGGTTCCTTAGCATCAAGGGAATAGACCCAGGAATTCAGCAGAACCCCTCAAAAAACCCCAGTATAGTCTAAATTTACTTATTTGTAAGAATACAAGCCATGATAGCTGTAAAGCTGCCTATACAGCTGAAGGCTAATTAACAATGCTGGGACAGAATTAATGTTATTCCTTCCTAGCTGAGTCTTAGACAATTTTCCCAGGATATGGCAATTCTACTGTTCTTCCCAACAAAAACCAGTCAAAGCTCCAACACCCTCAACTCAGATAAAGGGAAAATTCCTAATGTACAGGCCACAGAAGTCTTCACAGTTTAACCATGAGGAACAAACAGCAACAGACTTCCCCCTTGTCAGGCCAGGAACTATTCCAACCTTAAAAAGGGAGACAGAGGTGTTACAAGGCACCTTCCAGGCACAAAAGTTTGTTCCAGAGACCCAACTGGTGCTGGGACAGAAGCTGCATGGCCATGGTTAAACACGAGTCCCAACTGCTGCCTTCCATGGTTCATGTCAGGAACTGCCCTCTCTTCACAAAGATGGGACATGGGCCACTTCTTGGAGTTTGCAATGCCTGGCTTCTTTTCCATCTCCAGCACAGGCTTCTGGTGTGCCCCAGAAAGTTCACATCATTTAAGGGCCAGTGGGAAAATCACAGGTTAAGCTTTTCCACCTCAAAGCAGCATTCTTGGGATAAACCAAGGAAAGAAAGAAAGTGCTCTACAACTCCAGTGGTAAAAAGGTCCTTCTAAACCAAACAGCATCAATACTGCTGTCCTTTGGCACTTTAACATGCCTGATTTGATGCCACACATTATTTTTGTTATGAAACTAGAATAAACCAAAATCAATACAGTGCTTATTAAATGGACAAAACATGGGGTAGCTCATAGGTCTCAAAAAGCAAATGTAAATTGGAAACACTGTGCAGCTCAGTATTTCTAGCAGGGTTCTGGAACATAGAGAATAAAGCTGAATATCTATCTTCAGGGTCAAATTTAAAAAAACAACAAAAAACCCAAAACAAAACCAAAAACAACCTCCCCCTGAAAAAATCACAAACACTACAGTTTTTCAAGACCATAAATGACAAAGACAAGTGATAAATAATGAAGTGGAGAATGACAGATGGAGAGACCTAGATCACTTGGCAAGCTGGGTGCAAACAAGATAAAGAAAAGATAATGCACAGAAGATAAAGTACAAACCAATACTTCAGAAAATAATGCAGCTGTTCTTCCTGGAAAGAAAACTATTCCTGGAGGTAGTTCTCCTGAGAGTCTGGGGGTCCCTGTGATAGTATCTAGCATGACCCAGTTGTGATACTGTGATAAAAGGCTTCCTGAAAAAGGGAAGATCAAGAACTGAAATATTCTTCACCGCCACATCAGAATTATGTCCACAACACAGAAAGAGTATAGCTGAGCTGAAGAAGAAGAAGAATGAAAGAATGAAAGAAGAAGAATGAAGAAGAAGAAACAGAAATGCTAATTTGGGGGTGGAAATCTCTGTGTTGAATTTGAACTTTCTGGAGCTCATTTTTCTCAGCTTAGCACAGACAGGGTTAAGGATGCTTCCAGAGTAGGTGGCTTGTGACATTAGTAAATACTCAGTTTTAAGGAAGGCACAAAAATTATTTCATTATAGTGAAGACAGTTAACTCTTTCCTTTCACACCCTTTCCATTTTTCCAAAGGCTGCTTATCTTGTCTTTTCCACCTCAATGTGTTCACCCTTAGCCAAACTCCTCCTTCCTCACTTAGATTTGGGGACACACTCCACCTAACCAGACGTGGAGCTGCAAGTGCTGCCTGTGTGGCAGAATTTCAGCTGAGATATTTGACGTGTGCCCTGAAAAGTTTCAGCTCTAAAACCCTCCTGGGGGCAGGATGCTCTTGTGCACTGCTGGGCTGAAGGGCAAGGTGACAGCTCCCACATGGCAGCTGATAGACTCAGTCCTTCTGTTTGGCTCAGCACTTAATCTCTCATCTTCAGAAGGAGAAACTTGTTTGTTCGAGTTTACGAAGGAAATATTTACTGAAGATTTTCAGAAAAACCTTTTACATTGAAACACACGAAGCATCTGAGCACTGACACTAATCTGGGCAGCCCCTGAACACTGCAAGGTTAGGAGGCATTTCACCTCCCTATCTTACAACAGTGTGTTGGGCTTGTTCTGCTTCAGATGTTTTACTGGTTGAGCTTGCCTGGGAAATGCTATCAGTGCTTGAGGAAAAATAAAAGAAAACACACACATTAGCTGGAGATCAAGTACATTCTTCCAAAGGAAAAACAAAGCAAAAGTCTGAGTGTTTTTGCAGTGTGACCCTCATAATAATGTTTGCATTAGGCCTGCTGTCTTATTAATATTCATTTATGTTTGCATAAAGTATTTTGCACAAAACCCCCATACACATCAGGCAAAAAATCCCATGTGTTGTTATGGATTGCAGAAACACACTGACAGAATGGTTCTGACTCCAAGCTAGTGATGGTCTCTGCTGATTTCCTCAGACAAAAACATTTTTTGAAGTTGATCTGTAATTTTTGAGCTTTGCTCTGTTTAGTTAGGAAAGATACAAGAGCCCCTTGGGAGCAACCTTACTCAGGCCTAGAAGTCTGTCTAAAAGCTATGACTAAAAAGGAAAAGGTAAAGGTTTGGTCAGGTCTCAGTCAATATGCAGGAGTACAGCATCAGAGATATGCAAGGAGAATTAAGAGTTTTTCCTAACTTACTCAGCAAGCAGAGTTTGTTCTGGTTGGTCCATAATAATAATAATAATAATAATAATAATAATAATAATAATAATAATAATAATAATAATAATAATAATAATAATAATAATAATAATAATAATAATAATAATAAAAACTCATGGCCTCTGCCTTGTACCTTCACCTAAAAGCAGGATTTCACCTCCCAGACTACAAAAGTGCAAATAAAAACCCTGCCTAGACAGTGGAAGGAGCTCCAGTCTCCTCTGGGCAGGGCTGGCCATGCACAAGCACACACTGTCCCATTTTTGGGAAGCCACGCAGCCGGCAGCACGCCGAGAGGCTTCGGGAAGAGCCCACAGTCCGTCCTTCTATTTACCTCAGGTAATCTCTGCGGCAGAGAATGAGATTTGCTTTTGTGTAAAGAGTTGATCCAACCTCTCCAAGACGGCAGTCGCAGCAGGCACACTTTAGACAGTCTTCATGCCAATACTTATCCAGAGCCTTCAGCAGGTAGCGGTCCTTGATCTTTCGGTTGCAGCCGGCGCATCCCTTCTGCTTCCCCTTGGGCTGCACGGAGAGCATCGGCACGCCTGCAAGGCAAACACAGCACTTCCTTCAGAGCACAGGCTGGGGGCAAACACTGCTGCTGCTGCTGCCACTACAAGGGGCTCACAGCCAAAGGAAGCTCACGTTGCATGGAGCTGACAGTCAAAGGAATCCCAACTTCATTTGCTGTCCTAGGCTAACGGGGACTGCGACACTCGCAGCCCTTTTTTCCTAAGGGCAGGACTGACACAACGCACCAGACTCTTTCTAGCCAACATCCTGCAGCAGAATAAACTGGCTGAAATTTCAACATTTATTTTTTCCCCTCATTACCCACACCCTTGTGTTGTTAATTACCTGCCACAGGCAATTAAAAAGAGCAGAAGGGCCACCATGGTATGTATCCCCCTGGTTCAGCATCTGAGTTGAGTTTGATGGGGAGGGGAGAAGAGTGGGTATAAAAAGATGTGGTATGCCTCTGTTTTTCCTCTCTTGTGAATCCTGTGGGTCACAGAGGCCTGACTGAAAGCCAGAGCAGGCTGCTCCAAAATAAATTTGATTCAAAAGACCTTGAGAACTGCTGAGAATAACCCCACCAGCACCCCTCTGCCACATTCCTTAAGCAAAGCAGAGCTTTCCTCCTCCTCCTGTATCACTGGAGAAGGCAGCAAACAGCCAGGAGTTTCATCCTTCCTGGAAACCCCTGCTGGAACTGCAAAACAGCCATGAGATAGCTGGGTATGAGGTGGTGACAGCACACTCAGCTCAGGAGGCTTGGGGGACTTCTGTGGTCACCTTCCCCTCAGTGCTGTCCAGCTTTTTCCTTTTCTCCAAGCAGCCAGTGCCTGCCATGGTGAGCACTGTGATGCCCATCAGCCTTCTCAATTTAAGAGCCAGGAAAGGACTTTATGGAATCAACAGGCAAGGTGGAAAAATAAACAAGGGTTGTACTGTGGGTGAGGGACAGGACAGGAAACGATGAAAGAAGAAATTAACTCACTGAGACAGCAGAATTTGTTATGATTTTTATTTTTACTGGTGTCAGTCACTAAAAATGACAATGCTGGGCCCGTAACAAGCACACTGTGGCTTAACCAATGCAGAGATGATGAGAAGGGACACTGTGGCACTGCAGCAGGTGTCACTGGTTATATACTCTTACACAAAGTTAATCCACCCTTTCTGCAGGAAGCGCTGGATGTCCCGGAAAGCAGCAGCTTGATAATAGAATTATTAACAGTCCCTTAGGCAGAGAGGACCCAGCCAGTGCCACTGCAGTAAGTGACATTTGCTGCTCTCCTTAAAAGCCAGGGTGACCTGAGAGTGGCTAATGGTCAGCACATGTAAACCCACCACTCCCACAGTAATAATTGCTTTGTCAGAGCCCGAGCAGACGACAGTAGCACTAAAGACACCTCCACACAAACAGCGAGGTATTGATCCATCTGCAACCAAAGTGGTCTCAGCAGCACAGAGACAGGCCAAGCAACTTTCAAGAACCCTTAAAGACCCCTCCTGCCCTCTGCTGCAGCACGCTCAAAACCCAAGTCTCTACAAGCAAACTTTTGACACCAGTGACAAATCTGCAATAATTTAGTGCAAACCTGTATCTGTATTAGACTGGCCACACATGCAACCTGCAACGCTCCTGAGAGGAATTCTACAAAGCCACTGAGAAACACACACACACACATTTGGAAAGAGGGACAAGACAGGGAAGCATCAGAAGTGGATGATGCTGCAGGTCAGACTGCATTAGTCCCATGTGCCTGGTGAGAGTTTCTTATGAGAATGAGGGGAGTGGACCTGTGGTTCTAGGCACACCCCTGTTTGTTTGGGTTTTTTAATCCAAAATACTTCTCGATAGCAAAAAGAAGCCTCCATTTTTGAACAATTTCCATGCTCTTCCCGACTCCACTCCAGGAAAACTGCACATTGTGAGAAGAGTCTGCCTTGTTGTGAGGCAGAGAAGGGTGAGCATGTGAATTTGCATTTGCAAGCTGTGTAAGATCAGTACCAGTGATGAAAGAAAATAGTTCGCACCTATGAAAACTAGGACCTAGATGTGAGAATTATGTTTTTAGATAGGAGCCCCAGACACCAGCAAGTCATTATTCACCCCCCAAACAGGCTCTCTAAATGTGTACCCTTAGAGGCAGAGGAGGATTTCTCACAAGAAGGGGGGGTCATCATACAATCCTTTGGCAAGGTTTGTGTAGGTAACACCAGGATCCTGCATCTGGAAAGACACAGATTCCACATAACCAGCACACCTTAAACTCAAGAGAGCTGCTGCATGGATGGGGTTTGAGATCAGCTCTGTAGTTCAGAAACACAAGATCCTCAGCCAGATGGGACTTCCCAAGGCTTCACTTTGGAAAGCAGTGCCCTTTCAGAGGTCCAGCTGCCCTCACCCAGAGAGAGGGTGCCAATGCAGCAGCATCAAGCACAAGGGCAGTTGTGCAGGGATGACACCCTGGCTGGACCATTAGGAGAGGCTGGTTTGATAATTTGGGGCAGGTTAGGAGGTTCTCCTGTGGCAAGCAGGCCTGGATGGCTGAGGGCTGACTGCAGGGGCAGTTCTTGTTCCATCTGAGGCCCTGGCAGCCCTCGCTCTCCGCAGCCATCTGAGCTCCTCGCTATTGCAAGAGCACCACTGTCTTATGAGAGGCTTCTGCAAGTAAGGGGAATGTAACACTTTGATTTGCTTCTAATAACTAGCAAAGGAACAGATATAGATATATTTTTAAGCAGTACCTTAAGCAAGGAAAAAAGCTATGTATTTGGTCAGCGTTCAGCAGGGGGCTTTCTAATGAAAAAAGGTACCATTTCAGAGATCATATGATGTTCAAAGCTGCTATTCCCACTCAGATAATAACGAGCAAGGTCAGCCTCTGCTGGTCAGGTTCAGTGTTTTGAAATTACATTTTGGGCTGTGAGGTTTCCCTCCGACATCCCAACCAACCGGTCTGCACGGGGCACACAAGCCACCACCGAAAGTTGCAGCTGCAATTAGCTGGTGAGTTGACACAGCAGGCAAGGCGTGAAACAAAATTTCAAAAACTGCCAAACTTGATCAGCAAGGGTTCCTCGAACACTTGCCATGTCATTTCCAAGCAACGAGAGAGAAGCATTTCAGAAGCTTAACCCTTTTCACAGTTAGAGGCTTGCACATAGAGGACACAATCAACACCAAACCTTGCTTTCCCTCCTCCTGCCTCCTCCTTCCAGCAGACCTGAAGCAGCCTGGGCTCTGCAGGCAGAAACCACCTGGAGAACTGCTCTTTCTTTTTAGTAATTTCCCCACTGCAAGACTGGGATGTTGCTTCATTTCTCTATGTCCATTTCCTCCCAGTACTTGCCTAAACATGCCAAGATATCCAGTTCAATTTGATGAGGGACACGTGGTGTCTAACTGGGACTGTCAAGAAACAAAGGGGTCACCTTTGACAAATTCCACACGTGCTCTGTGGATGAGGATAAGAAAATGAGGAGTGTAGCAGAACTAGAAAAATTAACAGCTGGATGCTCACATATTTAAATATGTGATCACAAGGGAACACTGATTATTGCCAGAATCTGAAAGTACCATCAAGTTGCTCTCCTCTCTCCTGTTGCTAGACATCCAGTGCTCTCTTTTCTTAGAAACAGTAGATGAATCCTTTCTATTTCTGGCTACCTACACTGCCTTCTTTGCCCTTTACAGCTTAATAGACTTGCTGCTGGTAAATACAAAACTAAACCCGCTCTGAGTGCTCAGAGCTCCAATACACATTAAAAAATTATAGACACCACCTCTGGACTTACTGAAATTTATGTCTGTGTCTAAAGAGGCTGTTATTGTAGTGAGTAATCCAAACTTTACCACTATTCACAGCCGGACAAACAAGCTTTAATCAGCCCGTATCTGCTCAGTCGGAGCCTTTCTGTAAAATGATTCAGCTGGCTTTATAACACAAGTGTCCACTAAGTACACCTCTAAATTTTTCTAAGCCATTTTACTGATATTTCTATTCACATGGCAATCAGCTGCAGTTCCTCTAAGGGCACTGTTCATAAAGCCTCCTTTCCAAGAGAGCCTGGGAACTTTTCATAAATGGCAGACCTTTTAAATAACAGTTATCTGCACTGGTCCTACGGCGCAGGGCTCCACAGTGCTCTGGTCTGCAGCAGAGCTAGAGGTCCCCTCTGAAAGCAGGGAAGTTCACCACCTAATTTCTCTAATGCAACTCTAAAGGTTAATTGGTCTGAAAGAGTAATGGGGGACTGCTAGCTAATGATATATGCCTCAAGGCTTTGCAGCCTGCCTGTATTTTATACAGTCCAGTCCAGAGCATAAAACACAGGTGATATCACCAGGACTTTGCAGACCCCCTCCACTCCAAGTTGCCCCCCTCAGCTACACCCACATGTGTGGGGAGAAGGCAGCAGGAGCTGGAGGCAGCTCTGTTCCACCTGCATTTCATGGCTTATTAGAGGGGGCTTGGAGAAGTGTGTGGCTGCACTCCTCATTACCTCTGTGGAGAACTAAAAACAGCCCTAATGAGGAGAGCCAGAGCGTACAGTACGGGCTGGGAGGAGGGACCTCCTCCCACTCTCCCCAAGGAATCCGGCCAAAATCTTCAATTTGCCATTTATGACAGCTAATTAGTTATTCTATTCAAAATCTTTGCTTTAAATAAAAGAACTAATTATACACAAAGGTCAGTCCCCCACCTCCTGTGAAGCACACATAATTGGCTTATTTCCCCAACATTGTGTGTATGTTTTACACAATGCTTTCAGGCAGATGGCTTTAACTCTTTCCCTCGACAAGTTTTTTGGTGTTGGCTTTTTTGTTGTTGCTGGGGCTTTTGTTTGTCTGTTTGTGTTTGTTTGGGTTTCTTCGTTGTTGCTGTTATTTTTTTCTTTTTTTAAAACCCCAAAACTTTTCCTCAGAGGACCTACTTTAAGAGTAAAAGCTTGTTCCACAACAAAGCAAATAATTTTGCACACATACACACACAGTACTTCTACCCTCCAAAAGGTTTGTGACAATCACTCCCTGTTGTACAGCACCTTGCACAACACAGCACTGGAATTGTTTTTATTCTCCAGCACAAAATTCTTCCTTGAGCAGTGCCTTCAGACACTGTTACCACATTTCTGGACCTTCTTCTGCCAAACACCACATTACACTTGTTCTTTTTTAAAAATTATTTCTAATATTTTTAAGGGTTTTTTTTTAATTTATATAAGTGGTTATTATAAGAATGCAGCATTCCAGTGCTAAAAGCAATTCTGGTTTAAAGACCAGGGGTTTGGCAGTCAGGCAACTGAGCCTAAGTTTCAGAGTTCCACTTGAGGGAAAAAAATGTTTATTTCTAGCGTCAACACCCTTTAAATGAACTGACCTCCTTTTGCCTGCTAACAAAACCCCCAGCATTTGGCTGCAAAAGATGAAAAAGTAACTGAAGAGTAGGAGTAATCTTATTAACTCCTGTCTCATCACAATAAATAGGCTGCAGTCTTATGTCTTTTATCAGAGGATCTGATATCATTTAAAAGCATTAGAGCCCTGCATCACCCATTTAAGTAAATGCAGACAGTCATTGCCAAAAAGATGCAGTGAATTTCATTCCCCTAAAAAGAAACTCACTTTGTGTTCCCAGTATTGTATTACTCACCTTCTATGAATATTGCACCCTGTGAAACAAGTCAGACCTTGCACTCCCACTGAATGGAGAGTGCACTGTCTCGGGCATCTTCACCAAGAATTTCATCAGAAGAATTACAGCCAGCAAGGTGAAACTCATCATGTCATCTGTATATCCAATTAAAATCTTACATTTGGAACACCAAGTCCTTGCAACTAAATGCTTATGAGTAAGACTTAGACCATTCATCAAAATTATTCAATGAGAAACCACACTCTTTTTTGCGTTGCCAGATCATGCAGCAATATGCAGCTGGTGATTTTTACAGTGGCTTTAGCAATTCATTTGGGGTATTCTTTCTTCTGAGTCATTCCTGAATAAATTTCCCAAGCATGGCAAAAAAGTAGTTGGAGAGGGCAGTTAGTGGGAGAAACAACATTTTGATCACCACTTCTATTTTGACGATTCTAAGTCCTCTGCCCAATAACACAGCAACTTTTTTTTGTCCATACACTTCATGACAAGCTATAGAGAAATATTTTTCAGAGTCTAGTGTCTCCTGGCAGTTTCAGCTGCCTAAAAGTGACCCAAAGCTTCATGAGCGGCTTTAACCCCCCTTCAATCTCACATGTAGGGACCCTGTTTTCAAGCCATTTGCTCAGATAGACCAACACATCCAAAGTAATTATTTGGCATAATTTGAATCTGTACCAACATAGGTCCTGATTCAGGACACAAGGTTTAGGGTTAGAATCCATTTTCCCCACCAGTTTTGAGTCTTCCAGTACCTGCTTTTAGCCTCTCTCAATTAGAGAGTTTCTCCTACCAGAGGCCAACCTGTAGCTATAAAGAAACACACGGCAGCAGGACTAAACACAAACCATAATAATTGTTGCTGCAAGACAGTTTCTATAAATCATTTCAGGAAGCAATGTTTCCCTGTGCTCATAAAATGTGTTTGTTTGAGCTTTAATTTTTTTGTAATTGGCACATGTCCAAAGTTTATTCTTAGCGCATCCACTGTTTCAGTAAAATCCATTTTTACTGTTTGAAGCCCTGGAAGCAGTACAAAGACATGCAGATTTCTTCCACTTTCAACCTACTCTGAGAACATTCTGATCAAGTTTTCTCCATTAGTCACAAATTAGCATACTGCAGTCTGGCAAGGGTCCTGATTTCAGGTGGCCAGCTCCCTTCTTCAATGTCTGTGTAGAAAAAGGTCTGGCAGTGGAGTGACTACCCTCAAACCACCCTTCCAGCAGTATAAGAATGAGAAAAAAACTATTGTTAGGGATGACTGGCCTGAAATTCATCCCATATTCCTATATATTCCATCAATTTGCAGGTGACCATGAAAAAGACACCAACTTCAGAAGTTGTCCATTTAGTGGGTTTGAGTGTCAGAGCAAAGTAGTGGTAGAAGGGTCTCTGAATCAAATGGTCACAAAGGTAAGAACTCATCCCTCACTTTTCAGCCCTTGTAAGAATAACCTGGGTACCACAATTAAATACAAGGCAGGGTTTGTTTCCCTTCCCTTTTTCAACAGGCAAGAAAATCAAAAGGAAAAACCTTCTATCAAGTTAAATACCCCAAAGAGTGTTCAAGAAGTAGAAACTCCTCAGTTATTTCATGCTGATGTGTGATGCTACCCAATGCCCACCTCCCAGCTGAAATGGCCTGTTTAACATCCCGAGGTTTCGAGACACGAGCAAAGATGTGCAGTGCAGCAGTGCTCAGGCTTAGCAGCGGAACATTAACATCACCCTGACAGATCTGGCATGCTATATATGTGAATATTTTAAAGAGAACAGAACTATATCATTGCACAATCACCATCATCTTTTCTTCTGCCTCTTTGCAGACATACACAATGTCAACCTAAGCTTTCGGCAACCTTAATAGAATTTCAGTGCCCACTGCCAAATGGCCATTTGATGTTCTGCTCTGTGTACACTGATGAAGCAATCTGTCACAGCCCTTAATGCAGGCAATGATGACTATCCAATCTAAAGCTTTCACAGGCTTATAGAAATTTCTCAAGACTTTTGGAGCCTATAATAATTTGCGCAATACCACAAAAGAATTTGGAATCCCGGTGTGCTCTGTATTTAATGAAATATGAATATACTCCTTTAAATGTTTCTAGAAGAAATCCTGCTCAGGCCAAAAGCCCAATTTATACCATCAATCACCAGAAAGTTGCGTTGGCAACTCTGAAATAGAAAATACTATTGTGATTGCAAGTTACTGTAGTATGAATATACCAGCCTCTCCTGCCCTGTCCAAACTTACTGCCAAGGCAAGCACTGATGTTCATGCCCTGCACAAGATTAGTGTAATAAATATACTAGGCCTAAAATTTATTTGCATATAAGAGGCAAGGAGAGATTTGCCTATGGGGAATGCAGAAGGACTCTACTTAATGCAAACTGTGTAAGAGATACAATTGCCATTGACTGACCTTCCAGGAGTCCTGAAATACACTTCCCCAGTGATTTGGAAAGATGCAGTTATCCACCAAACCTATCCTCTTCTCCCCTTCCTAGCAAAACCAGAGCAACCCATCTGCTATTAAAAGTTGAAAGGAGAAGGGCAAGCTATTTCCTTGTCTTCTTGTTGAAAGGAAAAAACACAACAGCCAGTCCTTTGCAGGACCATTTGCATGCTGAGCTGTCAGACCATGCACTTTCCATTAAAGAGATAGCATCCCTTTTCATAAGTCCATTTGGGATCCATTTTAGTGTTATCTAAAAATCAAATCTACATGGTAATCCTTTTAATGTACTCTTGACTTTTAAAAACAGCTTTATGTTCCTTCAGGAAATGTTTTAAGCCATTACTCAGTAATTACTACTCACCCATGAAAACACTGATCTTTTACAATATATAATCGGTTTGCTGACTTAAAAAATAAAGCAGACTGGAATTTTGTCTCATGAAAGTAGCAAAGGAAAACCAAGGTTAAGAGAGCATGCCATCTCTTCTCCCCCCCAATTATATCTAAGTGGTGCATTTTTCCTGTTGTAAGAGAGAGGCTGAGGTGGTAAGAGTGCCTGTGTGTACAGACTCTCAGGCTCAATCTGTGAGCACTGGTGAGCATTAGTGAGCACGGTTCAGGTTAACCAGTAAATAAATACTGATTTAGGAAGTGGAGTTTATATTTTAGATATAAATGATACCCTAAACTTTTGCAAGCCATGAAGTTTTGAGTGATGCTACGCAACCTTCCAAAAGACTGTGGAATTTGTGGATTTGCTTTGATAAGCTTCAGGTGCACAAAATCAAGTCTCAGAAGAGGCGTCAAAAATGGTTCCCATCTAGTGCAGCTTTACTGGATTTTATCCACAAGCTGCACTCAACATAAAAAGGCTCAGGCAGACTCCAGGGGCTTGAAACTACCTTGAAAGTCCAACTACCGTCTCCCAAAGGATTTGCCTTGCTCCTTTCTAAACTCCTTGTCACACCCAGAGGTGGCTGGGAGGCAGAGGAGTGTTTGAGTGAAACAGAGACCCAGAGCTGTCTTGTCCTTTGCAGCAGAAGCCAGAGAGGAGCAGAGTGCTTTTTGCTCAGGTATTGCTGCTGTCTGAGAAGGACCAGACAAAAGCCCGTGACCTGTATGGTGCAGTCACTCACCTAAAGGAGGTCCCTGGATAACCTGGCCTCACAAGCAGTTTGACAAAGACCCAAGATGTTTAAACCAAGTGTAGCCCACCAACAACCAACCCTTCCTCTCCCAGTGCAGACCCCAGAGACCACAATGCCCTTCATGATGACTCTGGCAAAGTAGTTTAATATTTCACGACTAAATAAAGGGCAGGGTGATGTTTGTCAGAAAGAATTTGCTGTACCTTGCAAAGAATATCAACCAAAGTTGTTCTCTTAATGCTGTGAAGATAGAGAAGGCAGAGAAAGCAGAGGCTAAATACTTCATTACCTCTGTTCTTCTGTTTACTGAGGTCTAACTTAAGCCTTACTGAGCCACAGTTTGCTTCCACAATCAGATTTTACTCTACCTCATTTTGCTACTGCAATTAGGACAGAGAAAGTCCCACCCCTGGACATTTCCCCTTTCATTCCCAGGAAAAAGTATGCAGCCCCCAGCGCAAGGCTGATCATTAAACATTTGTTATAGCTGCAGTTGGCTAGTAACTATATGCCTCAAATTAATTTTTATTATTCACTTCTGATTAAGTCAGGGCTCACAAGCCACAGCTGGCCATTAATGCTACCATTCTTTACAAGAAAATATGCTGATAAGAATGGAAAGTGGTTTCTTGGCTGTTGTATACTCATTCTATAATGAGTTCCTTTGAGGTGACGTATAGAGGCAGGATTTGAGCATTATTACCCTGGACAACAGCAAAGACACAATCAGAATTGCAAGACTTTTTTCTCTTGTTCCTCCTTTATTTTTTTTTTTTCATGTCCAATCAAGGTTTTGAAAACCCTGGTGCAATTCATATATTCCAGAATAAAGTGAGCACTACGGGTTTGGGCCAAGTTAGCATGCCATTTAGTTTGCATTAAAGCATCCTAGAAGTCATATGAAATATATCATAACAGAGCATATTCTACTCTATTAAGCATTCAGGAGCATCATAGTATTCAGAATATGGATGAGAAGCTGGAATTGCACAAGACATTCCTCCTCTTACAACTGACCACTGAGTTGAATTCAAGCTGATCCTGAGGGAGCCATTTTCATTAACCTACTGTAGCTCTCTAATCCTATTCCTTGAATTTCAGACCACCACCACTAAAAGAATTTATGACCTGCTGCCTGCACTTTGGATGGTGCTCACACTTCACTCTTTTCCTCAATGCATCCTGCTCCTCTGGATCATTACCACTGCTTCATGCAGCAGCCCATCCCTTTAAAGTGGAAGCCTGCTCTTCAATTCAGATCTTCATGCTCCATTTAATTCTCACCAACACACGTAAAGATGGTGATGGTTACACTTGGTCAGAAACAATGAAAAAAACATAATAATCCTATGACCCAACCCAATGTGCAGAACTGAAAGCCTCCTGAAATGTACCTCCTGAAGTCTGGCCCGGATATGTAGCTACTAATGCTTTGCCTGAAACCTCAGACTAAAAAGAAATTCTAAACCACTAACCTTCAGCTCCAAAAAATGCCACATTTCCGGGCCAAAAAAACTTACTGAGCAGCTTTTCCTGCGCTCCATTTCCACGCGAGTGTCCCCCGCGTGATTTGCTCAGATTTTGCCCACCTCATCAGGAGACTCCTGACTGCTGAAAAGAACTCCTTCACTGAACTAATGAAATAAGGAGTCTTAAGTGCCCTGCAATCCTTTTTAGAAAAGGCTGTATCTCCAGATGAGTCTCAATTTCACAGCATCAGGGAACCGTGTGCCAACGCGCTGAACCGGAACGCCAGGGCTAGCAGGAGTTGCAGACAACAATGCTAACATCAGGGTTATTTTAGATTAGAGCACTTCCAAATCAATTTTGGATTTAAACTTTTAAATGCACTCTCCAGAAGGAATCTGCACTGACTGAGTATTTCCAAGGCTAATTTTCTAAGCTTGAATGAAACTCATTCTTATCTAAGAAAAAGATGCAACTAACCTTTGCCACAAAGGCTGGGTCACAGCTAGAAAACGAGGCAGAGAACAGTCCTAGAAAGGAATAAACTGCCTAACTACACATCCATAAAACTGCCAACAAAAACAACAACAACAACAACAAAAAAAAAGCCATACTGATTCTGTTGGGACTGATTTTAACAGAGGCCAGAAGTTGTCAGGGTATTTGGAATCAGGACACTTCTCCTGCTGCTGAGGTACCCGATCTCCCACAAGCAGTCCCATTCTATCAGAGGCATTGGGAATGCTCTGGGATGTCCAGGAGAGCAGGGCTGCACTCCAGGAACAGGCATCATGCTGCAGTGGGATAAAGGAAGAGCTGCACATCCACAGCCTGATGGCAGTTTTCTTCCAGACTGAAACTCCTGCCAAATTAAGACAGATCCTCAGCACTCCACAGAAAAGAAAGTGGTTGTGATGAGAGAAGAGACTTTGTAAGACAGATGGGAGAGTTAAGGTTAAAGTTCAGACCAGAAGCAATTAAGACGGGTAAGAGTGCTCTGCAACTTGACACAGGTTTGCTTTGTATTCAGAACTTTTCACTTGCATTAAGCATCTTAACTTGTGTATAGAGAGATTATAATTAAAACCTGACAAGCTTAAATTAGCCATTTAGAAAAGGTTCTCCAGAAAGCTTTTAAAGTAGACTAAACATATCTATTAAAATGGAAGAAAAGAAGAAAAAAATCAGAGCCATTTTCAGTTACAATAGTTTTCCCTACCTAGATATTTCAAGAGATTAGACAACTTTGAAATCAAAGTTCTGCAACTGTCCAAAGCCACTTAACAGGGGGGAGCGAGAGGAAGTGTAGCAATTAGAAAAACCTTTTAAACCCCCTCTATTTAATAGCCACAATCCTCTGCATGAACATAAGCACCCCAGAAACCCCATTAAAAAAAAAAAAAAAAAAGTGAGAGAGAGGGGAAAAAAGAGATCCTTATTTCCCTTTGGGATTTTGAGCACTTCAGGGAGTGCTCTATTATGGTTCCCCAGGGATGGGGGAATTATGTCAATCTGCCACAAGGTGGGCAGTTAGTGAGGGAGGCAGCCTGGGAACTGGCTTTCACCAGGCCATTCCAATTAAAGCATAGGGAGCATTTTCACCTCACACTGGCTATTTAGATTAATTCCTAGTGTTTCAATGCTATACAATTTTTCTACAAGTTCAAGAAACTGACTCTAAAGCAAATTTGCTCTGTATCAAAGAAAGGAACATATCTACCAATGCCAAATGACACCAGTTAATTTATTCCCCCTCGAAAGAAAAAAGCTACATATACATTGATATTTCAAGAAAAAGTTCACAGACTGTAAGCATCTATTAACCAGGTTTGTGAAAATAAAAGTCATTAAGGGCAAGGGTGCTGCAAAATCCACCTTATTACTTCCAAATCATATATTCTTTCTTACCTGCCTTGCTTGTTCATAAAACAGATGCAGTCCTGGAGAAATATGGATGGACATCTAGCTGAGACACAAGACCCAAGGCTTGGTTTCCCAGCACACACCTCCAGCCCTACCATGCCCTCCTCTACTGCCCAGACCAAACAAGCAATCCCAGCTGGCTCTCAGCACACCTTTCAGTGAGGAAACACCTTCAAACATTTGCTCATTAACCTAAAGAAGCTCCCACACTAACCTGTTAACCTAAGGAACAACACTACGTTATTCCTAGCTCTGATGGCTCCCAATGCCACATCAGCTTCTCTCAACCTTTGTTTTTAAAGCTCTGGAGCAGATGTTTTACATGCATGAAGTGCATGATATGAGTGTTTGGAAAGGCCACAGGGTGCCCTTGTGCATGTTGAAGGCTCAGAAGTTCCACGATCCCAGCATCCTGCTTCTGGGTGAGAGAGGAAGGTGGGTAGGTGGTGGAGGAACAGAAGACAGCACAAATGTGAGACAATGTACGGTGCAGACATGAGTACTGTAGTTCTTCAAAGGAAGGAGAGAGCCAGTGCCTGTCCCTGAGAAAAATAACCAAGCTGCAGCAGCAATGATGGCTCCAAACCCATGTCGTTTATCTGCAGCCTACATTCACTGCCTCCACATGCAAACTGTAATCCTTTTCTCCAATCTGCCTCAACTCCACTGCACTCCATGCAGCACCTCTTTTCAGAGGAGTCTCTAAATTATCTAAACCCAGGAAAAAAGAATGTTACTTTAAAGCAAGCCATGATCTGCCACAGCAAAGCCTGAGATGAGTAATTTGTTACTTCAAGCGCTAGGAGGTCTTTTTAAATTTTTTTTCCCGAGTGCCAACAGTATTTGAAGTGGTAATGTGCATACAAAAATCTCAATTTACTTTGCTTCATCTTCATAGCCCACCAGTGTACTTATTCCTAATTCACAGTGAACCAAAAACCTGATAAGGAAAAACAACACCTGCTCCAGATCTAATACCTAATAGAAGTGTGTGAATGAGGATTTCCAAAGCTCAAGATCCACTTGGATCCTAAACTGGCCTGCTTACAAACAGGAATTGGGTGAAAAAGAATAGATATCTGCATTTCAGGCACCTTAAACTCCAAGTAAAAATATCCATCCCAGTTTCGCTTATCTGTAGCAGCAATTTCACAGCAACTGCCGGGTGTGCAATTGCCACTCTGCTTTCAGAGAATTAAACAGCAGAAGACTTCTCCAGAGACTTCTCACTTCTTAGGCAGGTTCAGCCTTATTTTCACTTCATTCCCAAACCTAGGGCAGCTGAAATCTGTCTCCACTCCCAAGCAGGTCCATCAGGCACACCAGAGGAGGGCAGATCCCTCCTCCCAGCGCTGTAGCGGGACCATCGCTGTACCCTGCGCTGCCTGTCCCACTGTGCCTCTGTCCATCCCTGATGACAGCTGCCTGGGACATGGGTATTGTCCCCTAGAAGTTCTTGGCAGGAATTCCTCTCCCAGGTGATAGTCTCTGCTCCCCTCTGAGAATAGTTTGGCTCAGTTGTCTCGAAAATCGCCAGTGGTGACATCTCCCTGTTGGTTTCTCCATCTCCCCATTCCCTCAGCCCCTCTCTGTAGGTACCACCAATAAGGTGGCTCTGAAATGAACTTGCTAAGCACTCTCTAGTTTGTCAGGAGGATTGCTGGCCAGCTTTGATGGACATGTATCTTGTGCTCAAAAGTCTACAGCTGATCTCTGATGTCTGGGAAGCAAAAACTTTTAACTGTTCTATGACATCACCAAGGACATGAATCAGGTACTCCAAAATATGAGCTCTAATGAGCTCTACAACAAACTATTTCTACAGCCTGAGCAACCAGAAAGCCTGATTTAAAAATAAAAAAACTATGATTCCAGCACTGACACTGCATGCTTTTTGCCTAGAGACTCCTATACTACAGCCATAGAACTGGAGGGTGAAACATGTCCATCTCCAGAGAGGAGTAAAGCCAACAGGCAGCACGATTTAAACAGCCAAGAAAACCAGGGGAAACCCTTCTAATACATGAGTGCTCAGAGACATCCTCTATCTATGCAAAACAGGCACCACTCCCAAGCCTGAGATCTGCCCATCCCTCTCTCCAGGACCAGCTCTCAGCAATAACAACAGTTCATTGCTGCTGCGAAGGTCAAGGGCTCCGCCAGCCCTCCGGAGATTGGAGCTACTGGTTCCACAGAGTCTGCCAGTACCAAACCTGACACTTAGATTAGCAGTTACTCCCCAGACATATCTAATTTCCCATTTCTTCAGTTTCTAGTGTCAAAATACACTTGCAGTACAATATGCAAACCTCCACTGGCAATATCTTTTCTCTCTCTTCAGTTGTGGTGGGAGGAATGCCTGTTTTTTCAGGAAATAGTTGTACTTTTATGTTAATGTCTTATCATACTCATAAACCCCTGAGATCATGTTTTTGTTATACAGCATCAAAAATGGTAAAGCTGCATTCCACAGTTACCATCACATTATCAGCAAACAGAAATATTTTGGAAGTTGGCATGTAAGACAGATGCTCTGCATTGCAAACACCAGGGAATGATCAGTCTTTGATATGCAGTTCATGGATGGCCTCATCACAGCTCTATTTGGTGGCTTTCCTTGAGCCAATCCACTGCAGCACTACATGTCAGCCTGGTAAGATTTGAACAAGCAGAGGGACCTGCACATTCCCCTCCTCAGAGGCCAGTGAAGAGTTAAACCATGGCACCACTTCTTCCCATTCTGCATGACAATAGCAGAGCAAACCTATGTCCTTGTCTCTTCCACAGCCTTAATATATTAAAACTATTACTCACTTTTACTCATCATGAACACGGATTGCCTCATTTTTATCCCAAACTGTGAAGTGGCAATTTCCAGCAGCACTTCTGCAATCCAGGTCCACCCTCACCCACCCACGAAAGGCTCCTGCCATGTCACACAAGAGCCACTGTCCCTTTGTTTTGGGATGCCAACCTCTTAAAAGCCTTCCAAGTAGAATGGGCAACCTGAGTAATTTCATGCAAAGCTGCAAGGAATTTTTAACAGGGAAGGAGACAAAATGAAGCTGAAAGGGCAGGTATTAAATCTCATCAGTCCACTGTGTGTGCCAAGGCTATTAAGAAAGTTTGGAATTACAACAGAGCTCTGCTTCAAAACCTACAGGCCTGGTTCTCCAAGGCTACCTATTTAAGTAGCTTGCAGACAAATGCTTGTGTCATTCAAGATGCTTTTTACACTTTTACACGGGCCCAAAGCTGCACGAGCAGCCTGCCCACAAAAGCTGTTCTTGCACAGCACGTGGTGGTGGAGAACAGCTTGTCCTCCTTGGCTCCACTGGGGCAAACAGGCACCAGACTTGTTCCATTAAGTGCATTTCTTACATGGCTGCACTGGTTCCTTTCCCTCTCCCTCTGTCTGCCAAAGGACAAGCCATCTCTGAACTCTGGGCCTTTTTTATAAAACTGCCATTGGCAGTTTGTGAGTTCCATTAATTCAGGGACAGATCTGCAGAAAAAGCCCACGTTTGGATGCAGAGCACCTTGTGAAGTGTCGAGAGGAAAAAAAGAAGCCACAGCAATGCAGAGGCTCGGGCCACAGAAACGGCAAGAGGATATCAAATGTTGCTTTAAGTGCTGAAATATTTGTGCTTTGAAAGAAAAATGCCTTCAGGAATCCCAGCAGGAGTCACCTTTGTATAAAGGCTTCACTTATAAAGGGACATTTATTATTCTCAATTAATGGCATTCTGATAGACACGTTTACATTTCTAGGCGCTGGATTCAGCAGAACAAAAAATCACTCAAGGAGTCGTATTTTGCTCTGAAAATGGCCATAAAAGGATCTAAAGGTGAGAAAAAAGAAAAAAAATCCACATTTTCTAGAAGACATATGATGTCCTTTGGTTCCTTACAGTTCTGAACCTGGTTAGCACAGCAAGGCTTTTGAAATACAGATTTACCCTGCAAACAGCAAAGCTAAATGCCACTACAGCTCCTCATGAAATTAGGTGACGACCACACTGAGAGGCAGTAATAGATCTTGATCACATCCTACCATGGATTATTAGAGAAACCTAATGTGGCAGAACACTGCATGGTAGGTTTCTGGAAAAATGAATAGCTAGAAGTCTCAAAAATATTCCCACTTTGTCAGCAAAATGTATATAATGTTACCGGATTTCAAACATCCAAAATAAAAGGAGACAGAGAATGAACACCTTCATATTGTAAGAAAAAATAACTTGTCTTGGGGAAAATTTAGAAATAAAAAGCCACTTCAGTGACATGTTGTAACTAAAGCACCAATAAATTCTTCCCACATACACACACCCCCACAGGTTGCTGGTGGCACAGCACACACATGGCCAGGACTGACACACAAACCTTTGTCACTTGTGAGCCTCCCTAGGGCTAAGGAGAAAAAGACAACATTAACTCAACCATGAGAAGGTAAGGATCATATTTTAAAAAAAGCCAAAACAGTACAAATAAAAGTGCAGGTACTTAAGGCCCACAGGTATTGCACTGCCCAACTCCCTGAGGCAACAGGTCGTGTTTGTGATGTGTGAGCACACGTAAATCTACCACCAAATCCTTTTCCAGTCACCTCCAAATAATGTATGTATCTAGAAGAACTATTTTACTCATGTTCACTCTCCTTTCTCTGCTGGAAAGAGCTGCAGACTGTTTGCTTTACCAAAAACTTTAACACTGGTTGGTTTTGTGGTTGGCTTTGCTGCAGGCATTCTTTGATATTTTGTTGTTGTTATATTTAAAATTAAGAATACCCCATGGAAAACTAAATCTTCCCATCAAGTTACAGAGGACTTCAAATAAAACCGCCTAACCACCAATTCAACTATATAAATCTACATGTTGTGGGTACTCCCACCCAACAGCCTGATGCTAGACCTGTAAATAAATAATTCAGTACTCAAGTAATAGCAGCTAAATTTAAAAAGCACCCACAAAACCTACTGGCATTAACTGGAGCTTTCAATGCCCAGATTTGGTTTCTTGGGCAGGGTGGGAAATGCAAATTACTATCAGGGGAAGTGCAAGTGTTGAAAATGAATTCAGCAATTCCTCCAAGTAGGGAAGCTGTCCCTCAGCCCAGGACACCGGGAGTTTGTGGGCTCCACCTCTGTACTCACAGGACAAGCTCACCCTAAAACCCTTGGGAAGAGCCGGGATGCCAGCAGCTCCCAGTTTGGAGTAAGCACTGGGAACAGAAAAATCTCAGATTATAACTGCAGTTCTGCCACTAATTTTACGTGTGAAAATCTCTGCAGCGGTGCCTTCGCTGGCAATGGGGAACCAGCAAAGCTGATTATTTCCAAGAGATTTCAAGTGGTTTCCAGCTCTGTGAAAAAAAGCATCAAGTTGCTTTCTAAGTGTAAATGTGCTGCCAGCTGCAAAAGATTTAACATAACAGACTACACTTACTTTATCCTAGGGTCCTTTATCAAAGGCCAGGTAGATTAAAGAGATTAAACTTTCTGGAGTATTTTAAATTTTCCATAAAGTCCCCACACCAGTTTACAACATTTTTTTTTGAAAAAGAACCTTTGTAGACTGTGAGGTACTCTGGCAGATACAACGTAGATGTATCTTACCAGCAAAAAGGCAGTTTCCCCTCCTTCTAAATGATGGAAAGTCAATTTGCATCGTAATTAAACCGAGGCTCTGTAATGTTACTTTTAGTTAAAACAGTAAACTACTATAATAAAAGTGTACCTGGGGAATATTTAGAGAAGGCACTAATGATTTCTTCCCCAGTGGTTAATAAATTCACTTCCAGATCAATTTGTTCATGATAGAAACTTGAGAGCATAAACAGTTACACAAGCACATTAGAGTGTGTCTTTCTCAGTATAAATGATTTATTACAATGATTAGCAGCACATAAACAATTTAAAATACAAGTCTAATTAGCTTTTTGGAAGAAAAGGAGAAAAACCTTCCTGACTCCTTCTACACATTATGTTTTACTTTTCTAAGTGTGTACTTTTTAATTAAATCCAAATGTCATAATAAATTTAAAGTGTTTTATTACCATTCTGGCTAACTAAGCCATTCATGCAAACACCCATTATATTAAACCAGATGCAGGACTGAAAGTGGTTGAGGAGAGAGGAGAAAGAAAGGGGGCGAAGGCAATTACTTCTATATTTGACAAGAGATTTGTACAAATGTTTAAAGACAAGAAGATCTTTGGCAAGGTTTCTCTGTTTTATCCAGGGAGGCTGGCCAGCTAATTGCTCTTTAATACCTGCTTCCAAGTTTGAAAGCATTGCACCACGTTAAACTTTCCCCATCCAAAGCCTAAGGAGGGACAGGAGAAAGGCAGGATGACCAGTGTGCACGAAACCTCGTACAATTCACCACAAACAGCCAGAGCAAACCATGCCTCCACCTGCAGGTACACACACCCACTAGCAGAGGATAAAGACATGGCCCTCCTAAAAGCTTAGAGACCTCTCCCACGAGGGGGCTGACAACCAGCCTTGCTGCTCATGGTGACCATCACTCATCTGTGGGATGAAGGGCCACCTCCCCTGGCAGTGTCCAGAGGGGAGGTGGATGTGGCCAGTCATCCCAGACAGCTGTCCCACAGCCCAGGCTGGTGCCAGCAGCACAGACAGGGACAGCAGCAGCAGAGGGCATTTCCCTCTTAGCTAGCAGGAAAAGGGGAGGAAAGGCTTCAGGTTATAGGAGCTGGGGGGCTGTGAGGGAAGGAAGGAGGGAGGAAAAGGGAAACCCAGCCCTAGAACCCCCCAGCCCATGAAGCCTCAGGGCCACTCCACAGCACTGTTTTACTGCTTCCTCAGCAGCCTGGTCTAAACAGGACAGATTTAGCACAGTTCAACAAAAGCTACCCATTAAAGAAAGCAGCTGTGATTATTAAAATAGGTTAGAGAAAATGGGCACGGTGCAGATAAAGCTTTTGACCTCAGCGTGCAGCTCTCCCAAGAACATTTTAGCATAATTTATCTAAATTAAAAACCAAACACCAAATTCCAAAAGATCGTTTAAAAAATGCGATTAAAAAAGCAGGTCAAGGGTGGGAAATTAGTAATTACTACTACAATTAACCAAAATCAGACAGAGACACATGAATTGTGCACATTACTGCGGTTCACGTCAGAAAGGCGAATGTGAGCCGAGCGCAGCAGAAAAAGCCGCGAGTCGCAGAACCGCGCGTATAATTAACCTCTGCCACAGCAGAGGACCTGCTCCTCTGAGCTGGAGTCATTTGTTTCTAGAGAGAAGTGCTGCCAGCTCCTACACCCAGCTATCACACCACGCTCCTCACCAGCAACCCAATTCCTTGGAAACCAATATTTTGGTTTTCTTCCAGTCCAAGATCTTAGCGCATCTTCAGCCTATTAGCAGCGCGTTTGCCCTTCACCTCCTATTTTAACAGTTCTGAAAAAGATGAGAAAGGCCAACATCTGAACGTCCTGGTATTGAGAAGAGGTCATTTGCCAAAAATGCCACCTGCTAGAGTCCATATTGTTTGAGAGCAAAAGCCTATTGAGAGCTGCAAAGAACAAAACATAAAAGTTTTCTAAAACAGACTACTTAGCACTGGATGGAGACAGAAATACTCTGTATGCAACTAGCATCCTTCAGATGATTTTCCTTAGGTTTTGGGGGGGATAAAAGATAATTTAACAATTAGCACTTTGTTCCCACTTCAATCCCAGAAGGGCTCTTTGTGAGCTTCCTTGGAACAACTCTGAAAGAGCTCAGTGGGAAAGAACAGACTGACTACTGTTTTGAACTATAACCAAAATGAACTATTCTCTAGGTCCTCCCTTGAAGCTATCATCTACTTTAGGTTAGATGAGGGAAATCTAGGTTCAAATTTTATTCAGGCTCCAGTTTAATTTTGAGAGCTCAGAAGGCTCCACAAATCATTTTAAGTTAAAGTAATGAAAATAGGTGAACTTGAGAAGGTGGACAGGCACGAATGATCTCTTCCAAAATAGGGAAGAATCCATCTGCTCCCTTTTAAAGTGTATAAAAGTCTTTGTAGCAGTAATGAAAATTCAGGGATGTAAGTCATGGACATCATAGCAGTCTATTAGAGAGAGGACTGGGGCTGTATTACAGAATACTGTGAGCTGCGGTGATTATATAAAAGGGATGCAGCAAAGGCAGCATAGCAGAGGGCAAGTGAAATGATTCAAGGACTCAAGAATCTCAGCTTTTCAGAAATGGAGGGAGAAATGAAGATTTCTATCTTTTGAAGAGGCAGGATGAGTACAGAGCCACTCAGATGTCTGAGAAAAGCTGTGAAGATGAAGGTATAAAGCAGGAAGGGTTCCTCAGATGCAGAAGGCAAATGGCTGCACCTCCAGGTTTGCACCACAGCCAGCACAGGGACAAACAGGCTCAGACACAGCTCTTGGGAAGGTCTCTGCACTTCCTCTCTTTGCTCCACACACCAAACCATCCCCTTCAGCCATGAACTGTCAGGCAGGAGTAAGACACAGCCTCCAGCCAAGCACCTCAGATTGGGTAGAGCTGGTGAAGGTATGGGACACCCTGGCCCTGGCTGGGGGCTGCCCATGGAGGGTCTTCAGCTGTCTCCAGCTGGAAACAGGGGCTGGTTCTGCTTCCCTGTGCCTGCAGCACCACCAGCTCCCTCTGCACTGCTTCCCACAGGACAGCCAAAAGGCTGGAGGCACTGAGCGCTTGCAAGAGCTCTGCTACCCCACAGCAGAGCTGGACATGAAACCCTTCTGAGCCCTCTGCGTGGACTGTGGCACAAAGAGGAGAAATGCTGCACTCACCATGTGCCAGTTCTCTCACTGGATCTGGCTCCTGGAGGCGCCCTGTGCAAAACCAGCCAAACCCTATAAGACTGGTTAGAAGACTTAAAACGAGTTCATCAGTCATCATGTCAAATAAAGACCAAATGTTGACAAGCCCTTACTTAAGTAGTTAGAAATATTCTTCTGTGTATATTCTAAAAATGGCAGGTTCAACATCCCCCCTGCATCAGTTCTTCTGACTTGGAGCCAGTAATACCAGAAACCCACAAAAATCTCAGCATGCCTGGTTTAAACTCATGCATGCATGCCCTTCTCCTTAGTGACTGCACTTACCTCCTCCAGAACACAGATCCAGTTTACTTCCACATTTCCAAAGATACTGGAAATGTGCTTTGTTGTATATCTCTTTGCTAATATTTAAAAGTATCACCATGTGCCTTATTTGGTTTGTGCATTGTTCCCAAATTGGTTTTCTCTATTTTAGAGGAAAAGCACCGTATCATAATAAATTGTAGATTGCAGAGTAAATCAAGCAAGGGGGGAGGTGAGGATGACATATTAAATTGCATAAGTGATACAAAAAAGCACAGCCAGATTAGCATTTGATGCAGTAGAACACAAAATCTTACTCCTAAAGTAAACTGGAAACAGACTGACAGCCAGCACCCATGCTGATCTGCCCTTGGGTCTGGCGCTGCAGAAAGAATCACACAAACTTATATGGGTGTTTTTTGCAATTCAACATGTAGCATTCACACCTGAGATCTGGAACCCAGAATTTCATTCCACCATGGATTACCAAAGTGCTGCTGTTTTGTGAAAGCTACTGTACTCTCATTGCACTTCTCAATCTTCTTCTTGATGCTTAATTCAAACATTCTAATTTAGAGGCTATTTCTTACTCTTCTCTAGGTATACACTGACCTACAAAGTACCAAGAAAATAAAAACACAAGCAGGATCAAGTCCTGTTGGGTTTTTCTTCCTCCTTGATGTCTTAGGGATTTCTTCCAGGACACAGAAAGTATTTTCAGCATTTATTTCATGAAAATCCTGCTATTCAGCATCCACAGGATGTGCAAAACATTTCCTTCACTGGGTAGGCATCTCTCCTGAATTCAAGGGTAAACACTTAAGTGGAAGGAGTGCTCTGAGAGCTGGCAGGGAAATGCTGAGTAAACACAGCCTTGCTATCAACACTGCTCCTTTAATGACGAAATCATTCAGATGTTAAAGTTGCCTCAAGCGCTTGATCATGATATGCAGTGTGAGGAAAGTTCAAAATCAACTCCTCCTCCTGCATTCTCATACAACTTCAAACAGTAATAGGCACTTACCTGGCTTGCTTTACAGATCTTGCTTTGATAAGCAAAATTTTAACTAGGTTAATACCATTTTAAATGTATTCATTTAATTGAAACAGAATGAGACTTGTCACACTGTTCACAGCTGGTACTGTAACAACTCTCATGACCCTCCCTTGTAGCAGAGACCAGCGTAATCATCTTCACAAGTGACATGTTCTGCAGATCTGATAGAAACTTGAGCCAAGACCAAGAAATGTTTTTGCTTTCTTTGGTTAGGCATCATGAAGGAGCATTCTATGGAGAGTCAGTGCTGCAAGCCCACAAGCTGAATGAGAACAGCACACACTGAGAAACCACAGGTACAGTTCAGGATTTGGCCAGCTCAAATTTTTATTTGGTGTGGGAGTAGGGTGGGAAACAAGTCACCATTTGAGACTAAGACACTTGGATCTAATGCAGTGATGAGGAAGGAGCCAACCAACCTGAGCAGAAAAAAGACAGGATGAAAGGAAGTAGCAGCAAACACTGAGTATCCATCAAGTGCAGCACTGAGTATCCATCAAGTGCAGCATGTCCACAGCTCCTCAGTGCAGTGTTTAATTTGGTAATAAGTTTACAGTGGCAAGAGATGGTGAAAATATTTGTCTCAAGAGGCAAACAGAACTTTGTTTACTGTACAGAAAATGGATTCAGTTGTGTACAGTGAAACATGCCACAGCTAAACTACAGCTGTGACCACAAGGCAGTGGCCCCTCCAGCCTGGGAGCACATGTGAAGTGAGGACATGACTGTCAGTCTCTGGTGTCATTTTTCAAGTCTTGCAGATGGAAACTGTCTGACTTCATAGCTGGTAACCTTCAGGAGACATCAAAATCATTCCCTTTTCCTCCACCTTGGCTGGCGCAGCGGTTGCCATCAGCTTGCTGAGGATCCTGCCAACACATATTTTTCTTCTGAGAGTGACCACTGGCAAATTGCAGCTCTGGATGTGAGCGTGGCCCAGTGCCCATGGGGAACACAGAAATTGCACTGGGCACAATTAAAGCTGAGCAGTACATTACTGCAGCATGGCCTCTCTGCTTGCTCTAACTCAGAGCCTCTCAGCATTTCCAGCATCTCTTCTTCCTGGATTTGTTACTACAGTTGCAAGGCAAAAAAAAAAAAAAAAGAAAAACACCCCAAAAAACCAAGAAACACCAAGGTTTTAGTTTAGCCTGTGATATTGGCTTACAGCCACATTGCACTCACCCCAAGACAATCCAGAAGAATCCCTAAGAAATTGCTCAGGGAAATGTGATCTCTTTAAGACAGATGCACCAAACCCTTGGGATTGTTCAGTTGGGAACAGCACTGATGTCTCTATCAAACCCCAAGAAGGGTCTCAGTGCTGTGACTGTCACCAGGAAGGTCTTCAGCATACCAGGCATCACAGGAGGCAGGAAATCAGGAATCCCCTTCTTCAGCAACATGCTGGCTGACTTACACTAGCTGGCCCCTGTGTCCTGGCTGAAGTTTTAATGCTGGTGGGGCACCTTCCCTGGATGCTCCATCATTTTGAGGAGCCACTGGCTTGGTGAGCAGCTGACAGGAGGTCAGGAGCACACCTCAGCCCAGCCTGTTTTCTTTCCATAAGGTGCTCAGCAGAACTTTCACACGACAGCCTCGGCTGTAGTAGGAGCAGCAGCAGTGCCTGCTTTGGTCCAGACCCTGATGGAGCAGGAATACACCAGTCTGCAGCCTGGCATCGCTCCCCACTGAGCCCATCTCTGTGTGAGGCAGCTGCATTCAGCAGGAAGTTTTTAAAAGCTACTCCAATGCTAGAAACTGCAAGTGTGACACCACAAACCCCACAGCCTTGTGTGAGTCAGCACCATTAATGCCATTCCCACATTAATTCATGATGCCTTTGAACACTGATGCTCACATGAAACCAGGTTAAAAATCTTCAATTCCTGAAAAAAGGAGCAGTGATAATGCTGCACCAAGCTAATTTTATTTGGTCTGGGGTTTATTTTCCCATTCAAAAGAGCACTCTGCTGCCATTTCCACTACAAGCAATCCCATCTCATTATGATCAAGCCCACAGGGTAGACTGTGCATAAGGGAAAGGAAGGAAAGATTTTGTGATACTTAGAAGCTGCACTTGCTGAAGAACAGCTGCAGCAGTCAGTATCCCAAGCATGCTACCACAAGAATTATGTTTCTCTCCCAACCTCCCCAAAGTATTTAATTCAGGGCAGAAGGGGTAGAACGTGTTCACCTTTGAGCTCCCTTGCCACAAGCAAGCATATTCATTCAGCTTCCCTATTTAACTAAATGGAGTTCACACATGCTGCAGGATAAAGTTACCTCTTGCCATCTGAAAGCAGTCCAATCAATGCTGTACACAGAGAGTAGCATTTGAATCAGCCTTAAGTTAATTCTTAGTCGTCGAAACTGTGACAGCATGCTGACCCTTTCAAGTCAACTGGGAGCAGGCAATCTTTGCAGAAGATCCTCAGGCCTTTAATCAGATTCTCAGTGGGTTTTAAAGAGATACTACAGCATCAGTTTGTAAACATCTCTCTAGTGAAAATAAAGATTACTTCTGACCTAGCCAATTACTCAGTCCCAGAAGATATATCCTAGAGTTATAATTGAACGAACCATAGGGAAAGAAAATACATTGTAGGTAGGGGGTAGCGAACCCAAATCCCAACTTAGGATGCAGGCAGCACTGTATCCCACAAAAAGATCAGATAGAGAATGCAATGATTATGAAAAAAAGTCCATTAAATCATCTGGTCCTTTTTCCCACCATAGCAAGATTGCTGCTCTCTTGAGCATAGAGCCCTACTAAGAAGATTGCAAATTATCAGCTCTTCCTGAAAAGCAACTGCGATGGGGAAATACAAGATCGTTATTTTGAGAAGACCCATAATAGAAGGTATTTGTTTACCACATCACAGAGAATCTGGAGTGAGATGCCAGCTCCTGGTAGCATGGATTTGCTGCAATACGAGTAAGGAAGGAGAAAGAAAATGCTGAAGAAAGAAAACAGAGAACCTGTGCTCAGCACCGAGACTGTCAGAGACATTAAACAGTCTCTTGTTGCTTTACTTTAAAACTGTGCTTGAGCATGAGGAGCCACTGCACTCCACTGTGGAGAGATATAATTACTGATTTAGAAAAAAAAAAAAAAAAAGTTATTTATTCTGGAGCTATTACAGACTAATGTGTAACAGACATCATCTGATGGGCCGTAAAGGCTCCCAGGGCCATTACAGCCACACAGGTCAGGACCCATTTGAAGGGTTTAAAGTTTGTGGATCACTGCTCTCAAGCTGAACAGCACAGGCAACACCTGCACACAGAAAAGCTAGGGGAGACTTCTGGGAGCAGCAGCTGCTTATGCGTTTTCACACTCAGATCAAACCAAATCACATCACTGAAAAGAAGTTCAGAACCTGCAGACATGGCTTTTGCCATTCTCATCAAGGAGCTCACCCGTAAGATTGTAGCTTGTGCCTTTTTACTTACTTATTTATTTATTTTTAAAGGGAGCACTGAGGAAGAAAATGACACTATAACCTCCATGCTTCCCCATCAGGGCCCCCCTTCTTTTTCACTTTCACAGAAAACTAAAATTCCCAGCCAAGTGACAGGTTTATAAAATTTTAATAGGGAAGAAAAAGGTAACCTCAGGCAGGATCTTACGTGCAGACTTTCGCCATAAATGAATGTTCATGAAAATACAGGGGTTTTATGGAAACATTGACAGAGCTTCACAGGCTGTGACATAAATGCCTCAACATGGACTGATGAGAAGGACTAGTGGGTCCCAGCTCCTGCAGCCAGAGGCTATTGCACCATCCCTTTCTCTAACCCAAGCAAGTCAGCTTCATGCCTCCACTACCCTCTGAGGAAAGCAGATCTAAGAGGCCCAGCAGCTTTTAAACTGCTAGCCTAGAAACATTGTTAGCCATTTCCAACTACTTGTTCTAATGGGGTAAAAAGTCCACTTCATCCCTGGTGTTTCCCCTCCCAGAGTGCCTGTCCAGACCAGTCAGCCTTGATTTTACAAAGGCAGATGAGTTGAAGCACAGATTGCTCTTCATGAGCATCCTCTCTGCCCCTACTTCCCTACTTCTGTCCTTTAGCTTGAGGGATTTAGCAAGTTACCCACACCAGACAAGGTCACCAGTGCCTCTCTCCAGCATTATTAACAGGAATCATTATTAGCAATCTCTTGTTCAATTCATTCCAGGATTGCACTTGCCTTTTACCACCTACTTGACATCTCAGTCCTTTTGAAGTCAACCACCAAATGTCCAAGCCACCCTTTTCATCCTCTTCTGCCCTTTCCAGCTGGTGGTAATTTCTGCTTGTAGAGTTTCCAGTGATCCCCAAAGAGATCAGCTGGGGTTCCTGGGCTCCTTTTCTTACTGTTGGGAGCTTCACACAGGAATGAAACCAAGGGGCAACAGCGCACGGCTTCAATCCCATTCCCACCAGTCACCTGCACCACAAAACCTACCAGTGGTGGTATTCTACCATCAGGAAATCTGTCCTTAGTGCTCACAAAGTAGGTATTCCACCCTCTGTACTAAAAGCTTGTCTCGCTGACTCCTGTTGGAAAGCAGAATTCATGGCTTTGGTTTCAGGATCTAAAACACTGCTTCTGAAGACAGTGATGCTTGAGGTTCATTTCCCCTCTTCTCCCAGGTTCAGAACAGAACCATTATTTCTCATTCACAGAACCAGAAAGAGATGCCACAAGGAACAGCCACAGGCTGTTATAGACTGTCATTTCTTGAAGCAGCAGCAATCTAAGAGCAGTGCTCCATAGCTAACGTAGCACAGAACCAGAATGGTTAGGGAAATCTTATATAACAATCCTGCACAGAGTTAAAGCAGTTTGTTACTTTTTTTTGCCAGTCATTGAGTGTGTACAAGCACTTCTGGAAGTCAAAACTCTGCCTCTAGAAAACTTGAAGCTTCTTAATTGAAAGAGAAATATGGGTAGCCAGGAATGGTACCTGTGCCATGGATAAAACCAGTGGCTCTTTCAAGAGTGACAGAGACCTAAAGTGGCCAAGACCCAGCTCCACCAAAAAGCTCCTCCTGATCTCTTCAGAATTTAATTGGCATTCTTTTTAGGACACACACAAGGCAGATTAAAGAAAAACCCAAACAGTGTGCAGGGTGGAAGCACCATTACATGGTATTAAAATGTCAGAGGTTTGAGCTCTGTGTTGGTTTAGTCATGAGTTACCAACAACCACTGATGGCAGACATAAAGCTTCCCTTAAATTATTAAGCATAAAACAGCAGACTGTAATATTTTGCTAAACCAAAGTACAGACACAGACAAAGATGTCATTTCAATATTTGAAACCAGCAAGTTTAATTTAAAATAAGAGCAAACCAATAAGCTCAGAAAATAGCAATGTGTGAGAGGAAAATTACACTGCTAGAGAAAAAAGTGGAAGGACTTAAGAAATTTATAAAAGTAATCTCCAAGTGGAAATTAGAAATCAACCCCTAGAAACAGAATAACACAAAAGAAATATTACTGTCCACTTTCTAAATCAATATAACACTGCTACACGACAGAATTACCATGGTAACTCAAGTAAAAAGAATAAAGCAATTCTTATTATTTCAAAATAAAATCACAGCCTGAAGCCCAGCTTTTATTACAACTGCTGATAGATCGCTGGCTTGTATTTATCTGAAATATTGCTTTTCAATCAGCTATTTTATGAATGTACAAATTTCACTGAGCAGCCCACTTAGACCAAATGCTCAAAACCTGCCCCCCCAAAAAACTAGTCAAGGAATCGATTATATATATATGCATTTTTTTTTTTTTTTTTAAGGGAGCATTACTATATACATATTCTTTTTCCACTCTATCCAAGTTAAAGAGAGATAAGGAAATGAGCGAGAGTAAGTTAAAACCTCGTTTAGTCCGACCTCTTTAAATTCCAACTTAGATTCCCCGGAAAAACACAAACAACAAAAAGGCAACAGAACAACAGTAATACGAAAGAACAAAGAGGGATAACAGCATACCCTAAATACTGCAGCCCCGCTCAAGGACAGGGAATGCGCGTACATCAGGGGGTGTGCACAAACACACACATGAGAGGAGGCACATCTGTTCCCTCCTGATCAAAGGCAGAGAGAAAACACTGTCTAAATACAAAGTTGCTCAAGGACGTTTTGACTTGCCCTGCTGGGTACTTCAGACTTTTCAAACATTGTTTGTACAGCTTGGAAAGTGCATCAAGCTCAGGATCCTTGTCTGCGTTTCAAGCGCGGTGAAGGCACAGCTCAGCCGAGTTCCCGCACGCCCCCGCTGCTGGTGCCACCTTTTAAACACATTAGTGCAAGGGGAAAACCAGCAGGTCACCTTCTGCTCTCCTCCCCCAGACGTTCAAAAGAGCATCGATCGGCACCTGAAAGCCGGGCTTAAAAATAACAGGCTCCTCCTCAACCCGCGGCCGCAGCAAAGAGCCCGGAGCCGGAGCCTGCTATGGGGCAGAGCTCCGCGGGGCTTCGCAGCCAACACACCACAACCAGCGACTGCTGGCTGAGAAGTTAAGGCACCATCTACCCAAAAAATATAAAGGTCACTGAGGAAATGCCTGTAGAGCATGAGGATGTCTTACAGCACAGCCTTACCCCGTTTTTTTCTGTTGCCCCAGAAATGGGAAGAGGGGGATGAGACCCACGGTCACGGCAGGAGCAGGAGGGGAACGCGACAAATGCTCACAGTTATGGCAGCAAGACAGGGAAGGCTTTTCTTCAACAATTTGCAATTGCTTGGACTGGATCTCAGGGATTAAAAACACCCCCAAAATTAGAATTGCCAATTGAGAGGGGATCAATAAAACTGCCCCCGAAACAATTAAGGACAGCAATGGCTTCAATAGCACTCTGTCCTTCCCAGGAGATCCAGAAGTTATTTCTCCCTTCTTCTGCAGAGGTCTGACTGCCTAATCCAGCATGGGACAGCTGGCAAGGTGGGACCCAGGCCCAGCAGAGAGAAAGTAGAGAGGAACAAACCAGGGACACCTAAAACACAAAAGTCCACCCAGGCCTCATGGGGGTCAGGCACATCCCCCAGATATCCAGGCTGGAGTTCTGGGGGATGATCACTTGGGGAGCACAAATTCCTCAGTACTGCAAAACACTTTGAGGATTAAAAGCAGCAGTGATATGCCAAGTATCATAGCTGGAAATAAAGACAAATGCTGCAACAAGAGCAATAAGCCACCTGCCAGCTGTCTTTTATATTAAAATATTTCAGTGTTCTCAGAGCTGCTTAATTTCCCATCTCGCTCCAAGTCCAGAAGAACTTTGTGGGTTGCTAGCTTTGCCATGCAACAGTGACATTGCTCATTATTTTTAAAATAGATTTAGAAGCTGTGATCACACAGCTCAATCTGAAAGTATGCACTGTTTTTTAGTATAATGTGGTCCTTTGCCATCTCCTGCAAATGGGTTTAAAAGCAGTGGTGGAAACAATGTGTGCTTAATCTGAATGTGGACTGCAGAAAGGTTGCACACTCAAATATCCTGTTTTATGTGGTATCTGGTTGTATTTTAAAACACTTTTTAGAGACTTGGAGCCAGCTGAGGTCACAAACAATCACGCACAGATTAGAAGAGGGAAAGAAGCTGGGGGGAGTGATGGGGAGCCCGCTCTGGCACACTGAAATAGGACACTCTAAATATCACTTAATGTTTCTTTAAAATAAAAACTGGCTGAAATAGTAAGCTTCAGAGAAACAATAAATGCAGAGGTGGTTAGAGAGTTTTTATTCAAATAAAGTCTTGCCCCAGGAGATGGAAGTTGAGTCCTGAAATACAGAGATAGGATTTTACATGTGCTAAAAGCATCAGTGTGACACTTTTTGGGAAAAAAAAAAAGGGGGGGGGTGGGAATACCTTCGTTGTTATACATGACAAAATAGCAACTAAATGTTTGCTTTGATCCCAGCGTGTAAAGGGTGAAGCTTTTAGGCAAGGAGCGGCAGGTGATCTCAGCTCTTCTGCAAGTCCTAATGCTCCTAAAAGCCACTCTTCCAGTTTCTGTAATTGGGCATCAGTAGTTAATGTAGTATTGACTGCATTACATGCTCCTGTGCATCCTCTCACTAATGCCAATTGCATCACCTTGTACATTTACCATATTGCTTAGCCAATAGCTGTTAAAAGCAATCCAAATCATGAATCATATAGGAAACTTTTAGCAAGACACGACATCCAAAGGAGACAATTTACAGTTGAGTTAATCTGGGTACATTAGCGAGACATGGATTCAGGAAGACAGACCAATTTATGTTACTTTGGTTTTACCCTTTATTGCTTTGTATAGGCAAATGAATGGAAGGGCATGGAGTAAAAACAGATATAAAGGAGTCCTTTTCAAAACAGATCTCTATTCTGTGCAGACAGGTCAAAGGGTTTGAGACTGATGCTTATTTAGGCTTTCATAACTGTAACAGGGTACTTACAGAAATCATTTTCCACAAAGGACTATAAGGATAAATATATAATGGATCCTAATAATGTTCACTACCCACCCTCACTGCAAGTACATTAATGCAGAAACCTGGCTGCTCACAATTACCCAAGGCATGGCCTGTGCAGGAGTCACCTGGCACCAGGAATGCCAGGAAGAGGCTTCACACAAGGCCCCAGGCAGGTCTGCTCATGAGCTCAAGGCAGGAGGTGCTCTGGGAAAGACACCAAGGCTCACCAGCTCAAGCCAGTCCTCGGCCCAAACATCTCTACCACATCACTTGTGAGCACACAGAAAGTCCAATCTTCTCCTCCCTACCTGCCTTGAAGAGATTGCATCTTTTTGAAAGGTATACCCATTTCTCTGGAATGGAAGGAAAGGATACAAGTGATAAAGAGATCTTGCTTAACCCACTTCAGCTGCAAGGTAGAGCCAACAAGGAAAGAGATTAGGAGCGAGTTCCCTCTGAAAAAGTACATTTTGTAGAACAATTTCACACTGGATGCTTGACCAAAAGATGCATAGCAAATCGACATAGCCCCTTTCTACTGTTCGGATCAAACTCTGTAGCATCAGTAAAATAGAGATGGGAAGAAAAAAAAAAAAAAGAAAAAAGGACAGCTAGGAAGTATGCTGTTCCCTCAGCTTTTGTGGGTAGGGAGTCATTTGTAGTATTTGTGGAGGGGAAAAAAAGTGGTAAAGGAAATCTAGGAGAAATAATGGCTGATCAGCCAAAAACTTTACAAAAGAAAAACTGAACTGCATCCTTAAATATTGGATTCCAAAATACTGGAAGCTCTGGTGCTCTAAGCCTAGTTTAAAAAAAGATCATGATTCCCCTTTGAAAAGCTTCCAGAAGTCCCTTCGAAAGAGTTGCACATGCAGGGAAAATGCCAAAACAAAACATTTTCACTAGCTGATCAATTTAAACAGCTGTGGTAAAGCTGCAGCCACTGGCACCATCATTAACAATTTAAAGCATGGCTGCTTTTGTCTTCCTTCCCAGTTACATTCTCATTATGCCTTTTTATTTATTAGAAACACAGTTCTCCGGAATACATTTCTATATCTCAGATCCATAATAAACCAAGTAGGAACATCCCTGGCTTCTACTCAAATGGATGTTGGCGAGAGGGTTAATTGTTTAATTCTGGTCCAAGTTCTCTGCAGTTCAGTCATGAATATGCAACAATCATCCACTTTTTCTTTAAGAGAAACTAGAACTGTTGATACAAATTGTTTAAAAAGAAGACAAATAGTACTTTCACTGCCCAAATCACCCTTTTCAGAGTTTGATTAGCACACAGGGAACTCTGAACATTGGTCTAAAGAATTCAAAAATGTTCAATGAAACTTAAAAACCCTCTAAATTTGGACACGAGCATCCATTATCTGCTTTGATACAGAATGTAAGTAGAAAGTAGTCTGCAAGAACATTCACTGGAGAGTTGAACATCTGATTGCATGGATAGCACCCCACATCGTGCTTGGAAACTTGGCTTTGGGAGTCATCCCACTGGAGGACAGAGAAAACACACACACAGAGAACTAAAAAAACAGTAGCTGTGTTGAATTCCTCTCAGATAGGTTTAATTATGTTAATCTAATAGTGAATAACTTTCATTTCAAAACGCCCTTCCCTCCACCCCCAAGTCTTCAGTGAATAGGAGCTACATTCACTGAATAAATCATTCCCTGGCAACAGTTACGCACATTTATTGAAGTTGGGGGCAGTGATTTCTATAGGGTTTAAAACTATGTCTATGTATTCTAAATGATGACAATTCTGTCCAATTTTTAAAAGATATAGACCCATTGGAGTTTTATAGTTCAGCATTAAGCAGCATCTGCAGTGCCTTCTTTATTCTTGTACTGCAACACTTAATGCTTGATGCCATTATTCTGATTCTGAATTGATTTCAAGTACAATACCTTATTTGCCATAAACTTTCATATTCTTTACCTAAGTAGGACTCCTCGCAGATGCAATCAGTCATAATGCTAAAAGAACAGTTTGCCTTTAGCAGAAATGTTCATGCTAATGACAGCGAAGCAAAACTTTGAGCAGCAAGCATTTTTCCAAAGAGAATAAAACCATCTCTAAACACAACGCCTGAAAACCTTAAGAAAGCTTCCAAATGAAATCAATTAATCCTCCAACCATGATAAATTTCTTAACCATTTAAGAAACGTATTTCAGACTCTGCTGTGACCCTTTATCACCAGACCTAATGGATTACTTTATTAATAATGCACTGCTCTTAAAAGGAATTTTTCTGAAGATTCTACCATAAGAGAGCATTTTTGGAATGGCTATGACAAACAGGCTGACATGTTCACGTTGTATTTATTAAAGATAATAAAATTTAACACTAACTCCAAAGAAGACGAATTATGTTCTGCTGCCAGGGTATCAAGTACACTTTCTACTGCATTAAACCAAAATTAGAGCAAACTGATTTCCAAGAACAAGCTGCTTCCTTTGCCCTATTACCCAAGTTGAAAAATGTCCTTGCACTGTTTCAACGCTTGTTATGTCAACCAGGCAATTATCACATGTCAACAGCATCTGGGAGTGAAGTAGGATGACATCCTACCCAGATCCTTCAGCCATCTAGTCTGAACAAACACTAGGAACTGTTTGATCGCCTGCCATACTCCTATACAAAGCAGTTTGCTCCTCTTAGGCCTGCTGCCTCCTTTCATTCCTTCCCACAGGATGAGATTTCTTTAAATGGATACCTAGGTTATCAGCTCCAACTACAGTAGCCTCCATTTCTTGAATAGGTTTAGGCCATTACTTTACTACCCCATGTTTCTGCCACGCTTCCATATTTGCCATTTCAGGGGCAGAGGGCATCTCCAGGAAGAACTACCTCTAGTTCCACACTTGGTCAGCTTTGGAGAAACAGTCCAAATGGTTTTTTAGTCCTTTATGGCCAAACCAAGTCTCACGTTCTGCTGCCAAATGTGCTCCAATTTTATTTAGAATACTTCTTTGACAACTTTTTATCTCCTCTTCATGAATATTTTAATCCATTACTATAATTCTGAGTCACAAAAGGACACTGTGTCATGAACTAGAGCCAGTCCAAACCTCTAAATCACACCAAAACCATATGTGTGAAGATCAAGCCCTCAAAAAACCAACAGGTAACTCAGCTAGAGTGGCAAAAATAATGAATTTGGTAACCTTTATAGGTCAGCTTTGGAATAAGATGATGTCTGGGAAGATGTGTAGGGATTCTCCATACATGGTAAGCTAGACACCAGTGGACCACGGAGAAGGTCCGAGGTAGAGTGGCACAGGAGATAAAAAGGAAAAAGAGAGAGAGCTTCAGGAACATTAGGCAAGTGAAAAGTTAAATTCCATGTCTCGTGAGGAAAAGCCACCGTGCCATCTCCCTTTCTCTCTCTGCATGACTCCTCAAGAGGCACACCTGAGAAAGGTAGGCTCAAAGGAAAACAAAAGACACCAGCAGCACGCAGAACGCTACGCGGCACGGCTTGTGTGCATCATTGCTTTTATCTGCAGAACAGGATTGCCTGGACCTGGGTTCCTGGAGATAGGTGTCTCTCCATATCCATCTACCTATCCAAGGGTACCTCCATATGGCAGCTGGCACAGTCCCTTGTGAAGCCAGCCCACAGCCCTGCTGTCCTGGCCAGGGCGCTGTGGCACAAGTCCTGTCCCTGACATTATATAATCCATTTCTCTGCTTTTCCAATTCCAAATGCTGGGGTTTTTTACCTTCTGCGTGGGGCAAGATGGGCTTTCACACAACAGGGAACCCAACTGCTGCCACTAATCCAGTTTCCAATTACCTAATATTCATTTCCCTGAATACCTCCCATCAACCTTAGACCCATTGTCCAACCCCAATGCACACAACCACTGAGTATCTACGTTTTTCTTTTAATTTTTAAAGAAACGATGAAATTTTCTTTCTATATAAAACCAAGGTACACGTTTAATGGAGTCCTCTGATATTTTACTCAGCCTACTCTTGTGATCTGTTTAATCAGAGTTCTGCTCAAAAACACAAAGGACCCATGATTTGGGGGGCTCCTGTCTATGCAAACATCGGGATGAACACGCAGCTGATCAGTGTTTTTATAAGTGCACACACACTCCACAATTTGGTTGAAGGATGCAATGTCTGGTTAACACAGCACAAGTTAGCTGAAAAGGAAACTTTCACCCCCCACACACATAACAAAGAGCCGTGATTTCTATTAGTGCATTTCATACCATACATGCTGATTACCAGGCTGTGCTTCATTGTTAGCAGAGATTACAGCTGGGATAAGCTGCAGCTTTTTCCTAATTGCTATTATGATGACTGAATTTTTGTTTTGTGTCAAGCATTATTCACACATTATACTCCAAAATTTGATCCCTCTATGATGCATTATTGATTCCATGCAGGCAATCATACTGCCGCCAATGTGAAGAATTAATTTGGGCTATTCTACTTGATTTGCATTGCTCCATCATAGCAGAACATAGTTATGTAGGGAGGCACAAATTGAAAAGATTTAACAAAATACAGAAAATGCTGCCGCCCTTTAAAAGAGATGAATCCTAAGGAGGGGAAAAAAAAACCCAAAAAACCCAAACCCAGCACAACACGTGTGGTCCAGCGAGAAATAAGGTCAGTCAGCCAAATTCATCTTAGTCAGAGGAAGGTTACAAGAGTAGCCTTATGCCTCTAATAAAGTAAACTAGCTTGCTTCAACTTATATTGCCAAAGAAAACAACTGAACACCTCTGAGAGTGACACTGCTTCAAAGCCTTTGAAACCCTGTTAGCTTCATTTGTTTTCCCAGCATAAGCAATACTCAAGCACTTAGCGTGTCTTTTATCCACAGGCCAGTCAACTGCAAAGCTGATCTAGAAGATGTGTAACAGATGCTCCACATCTACTCTTTTTTTTCAAGTTCTACTGTGCTAACAAAGGAACTTACAATATCTTAGCAGAAATAAAGCCCATGATTTAGGCCTTTTTCTCCCCACGAATAAGATTATTTCACAGTTTTGAGATGCCAACTTAATTAGCACGGGATAAATTCAGACGGGCATGACAACTTATACAGGGACTTTGATCTCACATTGGTCAACTCTTAGTCCAAATCTGATTGAATCTGCATACAAGGGGGCACTGATAATGATGCTTTTCTGCTTGGTATCATATTTTAAAGGTGTCAAGTCTTTGTGAAAAGCTTACTTTTTTTTTCTAATAGTCCCAAATGCTTCATGAAACAAAACCTCACATGCCATCCCAGAAACTGGATTCGAATTCTACATGCACGAACATGCCAGAGGGAGTATTTTAGAAATCAAACTTACAATGAGGTAAGACCTCAAAATTCTAGGTTTAAATACTCCCTTTTTTGGGAGGCAAGGAAAGGAGAGAGGGAAGAGAAACTTTAGAAGACTTGTTGTCTTTCAATAGTCGAGCCTTCCTAATTATTCTGCAGTGCAGTACTAATTCAGTTGTAAAATACTAGAAGACAGATATGGGTTGCGGAATAAAAATAATATAATTTCAACTTAATAGCATTGAGCAGCTTTCAGTACTAGTCACAAAACACAGTTAGCATGACTCTGACACAGGAAAGTAAGTGACTTTGAATTACAAGTTATTTTTCTCATAAATATTTTAAAAAGCAATATATATATTCAAGTAAAATCAATGCTACTGCCAAAATACCCAACTTCCAATTTCTCCAAGCTCTTTTTCTCCCTGTGAAAAGCTATTTCCTGTCTACAGTCTTACAAATATTCAGTAGTTTCTGTTATTTTCGAATGGCAACAGCCATATGACCTCTATTTTTTAAACACTTATAAAGAGGTTCCCAAAATAAATTTTAAAAGATCAGGGAGGTCCATTACATGGCCCACTTCATCCATTTATGCAGGAGGAATGAAATAAGGAGATAACAGGTAGAAATGCCTGTTAGAAGTGAAGAGGCAGTTCCCACTTTCCATGCACAAAGTGCCACCAAGGCGGAGGTCCTTGGCAAGAGGCAGCGCCATGGATGGAAGTCCATGTGGATGGCTGCAGAACCCTTCTGCTCTGCCTCAGTTTTAATCCTTGCTTTCAGTGTACAAGCTATGAGGGAAGACCTAAGCCACAAAACAGCCTCAGAAAAAAAAAAAAAAAAAAAAAAACAAACCACCTCATTAAAAAGTTGTGATTGAACTTACCACCTTCATCCCAGAAACTACTGATGACTGAGCAGTTAAGTTGCACACCCTGGCAGGCAAAGTGCAAGAGATAGCATCAGGTCATTCAGGCTGCTAACTAACACTGATCTTCCTCACATCAATTTGCTCCCCTTAAGCATCCTTGATAAGGACTAGTCAGCTTAAAAAAATAAGCATATGTGAAGTCCTAAAATCAGTCAAGCTCTCCTTCAGCTTCATTCATGAAATTACATCCCAAATGAACCTCCAATTCTGCTATTAAAAGAAGGGAGTAAATTCTTAGAATAAACCACCTTTTTTTTTTTTGCCACAGAGGCTTATTAGCTTATTGTCATTATGTTTATAGCTATGAAGAAAAGCTGTGAGAAATAGATATTAAAGGCGCACATAAAAGAGACCAAAATGGCATGCAAATGAAAGGGAAAGAAAAATCTCAAAATTAGATTTACAATAAAAGCTGGTGAAATAAACAGGCTAAAATGGATATATTAGAGCAACTTGCAGAAAGAAAAATCTGCATAGATGTAAAAGAAAAAAAAATCAAGCTGTTTCTGCTATGTCCTTCAGCAAAGAGAGCCCGGAGTAAACCTTTCTTGGCTGTCCGATCATGTCAGAGACGAGATTAAAAAAAAAAAAAAAAAATAAAGAGCAAGCACGCTTTTACCTACACAAGAGAAAAACATCAGAAGCTCAGAGCAGAACACTCTGAAATGCACAGCGCACATCTGCTTCAAAACTATTTATTTCTACATTTGGAGCACACAGAAGACACAGAGCACAGGCTTACACAATCTCAGCCCACCTACCGTCCTCCTTGTCCAGCACCATCATCTCCGCAATCAAGAAAAGTCCGGGCACAGATGCTTCTTCTCCAGCAGCCTCCGCTCAGGGGAGAGGAGAGCAAGTCTCTGGGAACACAAATGAGCTACGGTACAGCTGATCGTCCTTTAGCAGCAAGTGAGCTCTAATTACCCAGTTGTCCAGCTTTTAACCTAGATTGCACTCAGTTAGAATTACACTCAGAAATAAAGCACTTTGCAGATACAAAAGCAGTCTCACCTACTTTTGTGCCTCAGAATTGCAAGGAACTAAAACTGCAATTTAGAAAGAAGGGGGATCAGAGCTGTTTCTTTGGTTCTCACCTTCTAAATGGCTCAATTTACACAGTATAATCTATTTTAATGTAATTGCCTTTGATAGCTCATAACCCTGGCTGTTGCAACTACACAGCTTTCAGCCTTATAAAGTGTTTTCCCTTTGGATTTAAGCTGAATCTAAATCCGAAATTACATTCACAGAGGCTAGAATACCTAAGCCCGACTAGTGCTGCCTCTGCCTCTCAATTGGTGAGCCTTGCACACTTGCGATGAATAAATGCACGCGTTTCCCAGGGCCCCCTCTGGAGCTCCTGCCGGGATTTCCTGGCGGAGCGCGGCTTCCCGGCTCAGCAGCACCACCTGCAGCCCGCCCGGCCCCCGCCCAGGTGCCGCCGGCCGCGGGGCCACCTGCGCCGCCGCCGCTTTCTGCTCGTCGGGGCCGGGGCCGGGGCGCGGGGATGCTCCGGCTCCGCTCCAGCCCTGCTCCCTGCGAGCTGGGATTGTGTCTGGCACCACGCAGCAGCTCGGGCAGGTCAGAGGCTCTCAACTCTCCGCAGCTGATGCCGGCTGAGTTACGCCAGCTCCGCTGCTCCCAGCTACATTTCACACATCTCTGGTGACCTAAAACTTGATACTAATTTTCTGCGCAAACATTTTGGGTTTGTTTTCCCACGTTGGTATTAGTTTCAGGGTGTACTCCGGAGAGCGCAGCTCCATTTTCACTAGGTCGATATTAAAATGAATTTACCTAATCAAAAGCGATACAAACACTTAACAGCTTTGCTCCACTTTTCAGAAATGACATCAATGCTCAAATATAAAGTGACAAGTTGGGGGCCCACGTCTTTTATGCTACATCCTGCAACTCTCTTTTCTTTTTCAGACAAGTCATCTGTTGTCTCCACTGGCTCTCGCAAGGATTGCGGGATCAGGCACTTCGCTACCAAGATAAACAGCACCGTTTCACTCATCTCAGTCTTTTAATCTGAGAAAACATTTCATTTCTGCTTTAATGATACTTCTTCCTCCCCTTTACAACTGATACAACAGCACTCTAAAGAGCATTGATAGCGGGCTCAAGTTATATATCCTTAATACCGATTTTTAATTAGATTCCTTATCCCCAGCTGAAGTGGCTTTTCCTTCCCCCTTCATTCACAATACTTAATCCTAACAGTCCTTGAGAATATTTGATGTTAAATGTATCAGTTTACATTGAGCTGTTTTCATCCAGGGCTTCCAACAACTCCTGTTTCCTGGTGATACTAGTTTGCAAGTGCTGAATATGTATTTCAGCGTAAGAGTGCAACCACCATAAATAATCACTTTCTTTTAGGAAGTGTCACAAGCTAGAAAGAAGGAGGACTTTATCCCAAAGATTAAAGTCTAATAGTTAAAAGGATCCATGCAAAAACTAACAAAGCCACAGACTTTTTTAGATTTGAGGCACTTCACCACTTCTAATATACTATTGGCCTCCATCGGAAAATGGTGAACTCCAAAAACATTCCATCTTTCTGTCTGTGTACTTTTCAACCCTGCGCCTTCAAAAAGGACAGGCTTACCCCAAAATATATGGTACAATTTAACTTCCACTATTTGGTAACTACAAGAAAGGCAAGGTTTTGATAAAAATGAAGTTAGCCATTGTCTGTCACAGCTGACTTCTGCAGCAGAGCAAACTAGCAGACATAATGCACTCATGAAAAAATATGCAGTACCGGTCAATGTACATTTTATTCCTTTACTGCTCCATCGTGTCATAGAGGCTGGATTACTCCCTGTGCAAACAGATTTTTTTAAACACTTTATCTGCTTACTCATTTCACACACCAACAATTTAAAAAAAAAGTTTTCTAACCCCCAACACATTTGTACAGCAATTTAAGTCAACTACAATTAACACAATCTGTTGGAATTAATCACGCTACCTGATGTCAGTTTACTTTTTTAAGCAGAAATCTGGTCTTTGCGATCAAAACATTTACGTATTTCAGAAATATCTTCACTCTCATTATCTTGAAATATATAAATGCGTTGCACGGTGCGTAGGTTGGCTTGCCCACAGCAAATTCTGCTCTGATTTACACAGTGGAACTGACTAAAATGAGAGCCTTGAAGTTTTTCTCTTTCAACCTTTCTCTCCCCCACCCCTCTCGTCCCTCTCCTCTCAGTTCCTAACATTTGTTTGGGGAAGATACCTGCCAGAGTTCCACATTGAACCAGTATTTTCTAATATCAAGTCATGTTGCATCAGTCAAGTTATATTATGTCACTTCAAACATACAAAATGCTGTTACCTCCCTGACATAACTTGACGTGATGCCACAACACATCAAGTCAGAAACATTATTATTGCTGTTATTTTTTCAGCCTGCCCCTTCATCCTCAATGATATCTGTGAAGATCCACAAAAAAGTATTATTGAGTCTCTACTACTTCTCGGCACCACAGAGCGCGCTTGCCAAGGAAGCTTTTTGCTCACAAACCCGGAGTGGAAACCCAAATCCGCAGTTCTCGCACTGCTGGGGCAATCCTGGTGTCACACTGGGGCTGGCACACAGCCCTAAGGCCCCAAGCTGAAAGAGTGGGCAGCTGCTCCTGAGGCCAATGGCCATGGCTCAGCTTCCCAAGTGGCCTTCAGGGATGCAAAAGCAAGGGGCTCATATCTACAAGGCAGCAAACGTCCTCCTTGTGATGCACCAGGGCTTCTGGGAGGGGTAATCCTGAAATCCTGCCTTCTCTATGCAGTAATAACTATGAATACCCCCACCGCTGCCAGAGACCTCAAAAGAAGAAAACCCCTCAAAGAAAAACTCTACATGGCAAAGCCCCTTAAATCAAGGGGAGAATTGGATAGTAGCCACAACACTGTGATTTTTAGATGGTAAAAATCACTCTGGCTTCTGGGAAAGAGAAAAATAAAAGGAAAATAAAAAGGGCCATTTATGGGAGTAAAACAGACTCATTTTTATTAACAAGCTCATTCAAGCTTGATTTCAAAAGGAATTGGTTTAGCTAGCAAAAGCTTCCATTTTAGTCCATTTGTAACCTATGCAGGTCCAGCATCCCCTTTTAACATTCACAGATGAGCGGGCAAGTGGAGCCCATTTGAATCAGGCAGAAAGAAACTTACAAAGGTAAAATGACCTCTTCATAAAAAGAGTTTCTTCTCTGAGTCTCACCTTCTGTCCCCTATTTCTCCAGGGCATCTTTAAAAGTGACCATCATTTCTCCTCGAGCATAACTACTCCATCAACAGCACAGGAGATTCCTAGGCATTACCGCACCTTGTTGCTCTGATCGTCACAACACCCTCATCAGGGGTTTGTTTCCTACTTTGCTCCTTTTTTTAAGTGCACCTACTTTGCTCCTTTTTTAAAGTGCACTAATTTCCTCTTTACCTCTCCCATCCACCACCATTATTCCCTTTTATACACAGCCACTCATGAAATCTCCTGGAAGGAGGCTGTTGAGAACTGTCTGGATAATCAAGGGTTCTAGTTTCATTTCCTTACAGCACCGTCAGGCCGGCCCCGAGCTCCTCGTGTTTAATGAGTATGTCTGAGGCACTTGAAAGAGCCCAAACACCCCTATTAGGGAACCCTCTTCAGATCTCGGTCTCTCCTCGCAGCTCACCTGTGCCTCTCGCCCCTGCAATGGAGGCAGCATCCTGCTGGCAGCCTGTCAATCACACGGGAACAGACACGGGCTGGCAGGCACCCCCTGACAGAGAGTCACCGGCATGAAGACATCACCCGGTTATTATTATTAAGGGGTATTAATAGAGACGTTAAGAGCCCTTCCTCCCTTTTCCTCCAGCAGCTGAGCAAAATTCAGGGGACTCTTGCAACGCAGGTTACCCCTGAAAGTGAGGTCGGAGAGAAACACAAACCTTGTTCCACACACCAATAAGAAATTACCAATGTTTAATTCCTCGGTCATTACTTAACCTTTTTACCTAAGTGCACAGGGAGCAAGGGATGAGAAAAGTCTTTCTACTGTTACCTCTCACTGACCAGTTAGATAAGTTCATTCCTGCTTCTCCAACACACGCGCTTTCCACTGGAGCACTACAGACCCCATTAACAACACTCCATCAGATTGCTTCAGAGGGCTTCAAGAAACTGGAGGAAAAAAAGATGCTGGGAGAGGGATTCTCCGAGGGCCCAGAGGCATGTGACGAGTGTGCAGCGAGCTCCCTCCCCACGCACCTCTCCGGAGCAGCGAGCATTTAACCTTGTGGCTGTCAGCGCTTCGGCCCCCTCCCACAAGCCAGCCCGGGACTGCTCTTCGTGCCCCGTCCCACTCGGCGGTGTCGCGGCGGGCAGACTCTCCCCGTTCTGAGGCAGAAACTCCAGATCAAAAGACAAGGGGAAGGGGAAGGAAAAGAGGTAGAGGGGAGGGAAAAAAAAAAAAAAAAAAAAACAGCGAAGGAGAGCATCTCCCACTTGTCTCTTGAGCCTGGCATCCACTTTTCCGAGTTGAAGCCCCCGCCAGCCCGGCACAGGGACGTTCTGTGGCCATTTACACAAGCAGGCAGGGCCGCCCTGCCCGCAGTGGGAGCGCGGGGCGGCGTTCGGGCACCCGCGGCCTCGGCAGCCGGCGGAGCTGGCCCGGCGGGGACCCACGCTGCGGCCACCGGCGCTGATGGCGGCCCGGTGTCGGGGCTGCAGTGTCAGACCCTCCCCGGCCAGCCGCAGACGCAGCGGGGCTGCGGCCAGCCGCTGCTGCGTCCCCCAGCCGGGGACACCCGCCCCGCCCGGCCCGGCCACCGCGGAGAGCGACCCGCGGCCGCGGCGGGGCCGCCGTCCCGGGCGTCCCGGCCCCCTTTGTGAGCGGAGCGGTGCGGGACAGGCCGGGCGGCAGCGCCGTGCCGCGGCGCGGGGCAGCTCCCCCGACCCCGCTGCCTCCCTCCGTCCCCCCGTCCGTGCCTCTCCGCCCGCCGCCGGGGCGCCCGGGCGGGAGCGGCGGGCCCCGCGCCCCGATCCCACCTACCGTCCTCCTTGTCCAGCACCATTGTCCCGGGCGCCGAGGGCGGCCGCCGCCGCCGCCGCTCCGGCTCCTTGGGGCGCTCCCCCTCCAGCCGCCGCTCTCGGCTCCGGGGCGGGCGAGGCGCCGGGCCGGGCACCGGGGCGCTGCCGAGGCGGGGGCAGCAGCGCGGCCGCCCCGGCGCTGCCCCGGGACGCGAGTTTGGAGCGGGGCTGCGGCGGGCTACGGCCGCGCTGGGCGCCGGAGAGCTGGAGCCGGGCTCCTGCACCAGCCGCCTCGCCCCCGGCCCCGCCGCTGCAGCTCGAGTGCCAGTTTAGGGATCAAAGAAGAAGGGAAGCGGGGGGGAGAGAGGAAAAAGGTAAGGGAGGACCAATATCGGGGGCTGCTCCCCCTGCTCCGTCCTTGCCCAACCTGCGCTGTCAAAAATTGTCTTAATGTAATCGCGTGTGATCGCTCACAACCTCTCTCCCCTTTGCTGTTGCCACTGCAAGAGCTTTCCAGGCTTCTAAAGTGCTTTTCTCTTGATTTCACTCTAAATCTAAAATTATATTCAAAGGAAGGGGGGGTGGGAGGGAGGAAAGATGTGAACCTATCACTGAAAGCAAAAGCACTTGCCGCCTGCCTCGCTCGCTCTCTCTCTCAATTTATGTGCTTTGCACTCTCTCCTGCTGCTGAATAAATGCACACATTTCCCAGGGACCCTCAGATTCCCCTGTTAATTAAATCAATTCATTATGCTCAGATCTGATTAGCAGCCCCTTCCCCCCCTCTTTGAATCAATTATTCAATACACAAACATAATTGCCTGTGCCAGAGGTGTCTAAGTATTAGCTTATTTAACTCCAAGGACACTAATTACCCCTAGGGCAAGGGAACTTTTCTCATTAATTCTGACAAAACACAAAAGCACAGTTAAAGTGTGTGTGTATATACGTGTGTGAGAGAGAAGATGGGGGAGCGCATAGCCGGGGAAGGGAGGCATTACTCTAACACACGTGTTACTGTATAAATAAGCTCAATTTTTCTTTCTACCATCGCGTTAGATTTTCCCCCACATCTTGCCTTTGCTAAACTTGCCCCGTCTGCCTCTCTGTTGTTAAAGTAAGGAACAGACTGGCATTGCCAATCTGTGTCAGTTCTGGAGGGAAAGTGCTCGCATCCAAAACAAAAAAGAAAGAAGTATATGGGAGTGATAGGGAGCAAAGCAGAATTTGGAAATAGTTTACTGAAGCAGAAACTCTGCGGCAGACAGTCTTCTGTACTTTAGAAACCCGTGAAAGGCGCTGCGCCCTGAAGCAGCAGGTAAGATGATACATTATCTAGTATGTACTGGGAACAGTTCTGAATTGTTTACCATTTGAATTAATGTCAGTGCCCACTATTAATGTACTTGCTTCCTACGTTTACCATAATGGGCTTGATTTCCATTAGCTGGAGCTGGAATGCTAAAAAGAGCCCAGGCAAGGCTGATGCAAACTGAGATCGACCATCATTGTGGTGTCTGAGACGCATGACTTCTGGCTGGCTGTGTTACCCAAGTTTTACCTCTCTGTGAACTTCCTTTAAATTAAAAAAAAAAAAAAAAAAAAAAAAAAAGGGGGAAGAAAAAAAGAAGTAGTAATTGATTTCCCCAAATTAGGTTTTTACTTTCTAAAGACCCATATTGTTCATGTCCTCAATGTGCACAGAAATATTGAAGATTTTCTTTTTGTTTCCTTAGGCAATGCATGAGCTGATCCATTAATCCATTTGGCTTTATATATCAGGAAACTAATATTAGCTCAGCTCATCTATTAGCTTTTATTTAGGTCCCACCATGTTGCCTTTTTTTGGACTTTTCTTCAGGCTGGTTCCCTTTGAGGGGAGACAGACACTTTTTGATAGATTTCACGGGGGGGATAGTGCTGCATATCATCTCATGGGACCTGTCACATCCTCAGTTCCCCAACTTCACATTCACCCCTGTCAAGATACCCATTATTAAACTTGCCTCTCTGGCAACTCTACCCACTCTCTTTAAGGCACACCTTGTACACATCACCTATAGCCAATCTGGTCAAAAACCCCTCAAGCCCTTCCTCTTCACCCCTACAATTGACCAAACAAACCCATAGTTTAGACTGCTTGGCAACAAACAATAAATAGGATTGGGAACATAAAGTTGTCTTTCATTAGTGCAGTGTGTTTTTCTATGAGTACACACATATAAGGATAAAAATGATTTCAAGCTTTGTAACACAACAAACCCTGTTAATTCTCTGGTTTTTAATTTCCACTCTGTGGCACATACTGCACCCACAGGAACTTGCTCCTTCTAACTCCATGAATCTGGGTTGATTTTTTTTTCCTTCCTTTTGAAGGAACACAGCAGCACTTGAAAAAATGCTGACCTTGGAGAACATGGTGCATCAACTCATTTCTGAGCATGCTTTTGGTCCTTGAGCCCATTCCTTTTCTGACTGTGGCCAAGGAGCCTTGTGAGTGCAAAGCCAGAATTTCAAGATCTTGGTATGCAACTCTTGAGCCTGAATTCTGAGCTTGCCACAGGGATGGTGGGGTTTAATCTAAGCACAGAATTACTGAGTGGCAGAAGTTTGTCTGCATGCACTGGAGCTCAAGGTCACTGTTGGGATGCCAAGGGTAGATCAGGAAGAAACTGAAGAAAAGGAGGCTGACTTTGGTATCATTCTTCAGAAATGATGTTTGCTCTTGAGCTGACAAAGGTGGGGTCACTGGGCATGAAAAAGACCTGGAGGGAAAAGTCAAGAGAGAATGTCGCACTTGTGCAGGCATATGAGAGAGCGTCACAAAAGGGGAGAAAAATAATGCCAAAACCACCAAAACATTTAATTCCCAAACACACATCCTGCAGTTAGAGTCATGGGCACTTTTAGGTTTACAACTTTAATAAGGTGAAGAAACAAACCCCAGTGTAAAGGTCCCCACTCTACATAAATTACTTTTTCTACTGTGGTGAAGCACTGTCCTGCCTTTGTTTCCTTATATCTGCTCAGAGAGTTATTTCAGCAGAGTGAGAAAGTTTCAGTAATTTTTGAGCCTCTTTTACCCTGTAGATTAAAAGTCTCATATAAAGAATTTCACCACACTTATATTTTAATACCTTGACACTAGAAAAGAACAGCTAGATTACTCCTTTTAAAAACACTTGTGTAGGCAACTGGCCCTATATTGAGTTACTGGGAAAACTTGACATGGATCATTGTCTGGGAATAAGTCTCAGGTCCCCAGCCCTCCATTCTGTGGAACAAAGCACTAAAACAGCTCGCTGCTGGAGGAGGACCAGACAGCACCATTGCTGAGGTGCCAGTTCATCACTGATGTGCACTGGTTTTCATTCAATGATGGTGCCTCACACACTGCCTGGCCAGGCAGTTCTGAGAAGCCATCACGCTCAATACTGCAGAAACTACAGAATAAAGGGAGGAGCTGTGCTCTGCCTAGGGAAGTTCCTGGTCTCATACTAATTCCTGGTGTGTGAGGGAAGAGGCACACAGGGATAAACACACCTTTGTGCAGCCAGAGCTTGGGCTCAGACCTCTGGGTCTAACTTGGGGCTCTTGCTCGCTAGCTGCTCCCACTTTTTCCCTTTTTGCTTGAGCACAAGCAAGAGAAAATGAAGTTTCTTAAGACCAACGCCCCATTCTTATTAAATTGCAAAGTCCACAGTATACTTAAGTCAAGCCTTTAGCAGACCCGTGAGGTTTCATATTATCCTATGCTTGAATGAGGCAGATGACTGGAGCAAAAACCAGCTGATGACATAAAAGCATTCTTCTACTTTCAGTCTTCCTTAATTAAGGACTTGGTTAATGTTTCAGTGTTGGGAATTATAAAGTTTCATCAGGGAGGTTAATATGTTTTTTTATTTTATCTTTCAGCTGACAGGATTAAAAAAAAAAAATCAAAATGAAAAAGGAAGGTGATTAAGTCACGTGTGCCAGTCAGAATCCCACAGTGAAGCAGCACCAGGCCATACCAAAGACTTCCCTGCACATGGAGAATTTAGCAGCTGTTTTCAAAGTCAGATTTCTCAGCAGATGAGACTTTTATCTGCCAGCTTGACACATGGGTTTTATTTCTTGAATTCACACAAATAACTGAGACAATTTGCACAGGTCTGTACTAAATTAGCTACAAAACATCTCTATTTTTACCCATTTCAGAATCACTTGAACCAACCTTGCTGGTGTCAGAAGAGAGTGACCATGGGCCTGACCTCATACCACAATTCAGCAGCCCTGTAAAGGAGGAAAATCACAAGTGCTCTGAAAAGTTATGTTCACACAGAACATGGGTGGCAGTTCAAAAGACCACTTAAATACATACCTGAGATCTACAGACCTCAATTATTTCTAAACTCTGGCTTGCTCTACTTCCCTGCCTATGCATTGTGAAAATAAATCACTCAATTCTGTTACTGTGTTTTACGTGAAATGAATGTTAAATATTTTCATAAATATAGGTTTTTCCCTTAATAAAGAAAACTGTGTATTAAAAATACAGCATTTCCTTTGATAGAAGAAAATGGGAAAGCTTCAAAAATAAAACCTCCAGAGAATAATTCTTTGCCACTGTGATATAAGGCTGGAACTTTAAACCATTAGGCTTTATAATCTGTAATGACCTTTTAGAGAAATTTACAGTGGATAAATTAGTTATTCAGAAGTTGTGCTGCTGCTCTCCATAGCAAAAACTTAAAAGGATTTTTTTTCAAAATAAAAGTAGCAAGACCTGAACTTTTGGACTGTTTCCTGTTTCATAAGAAGTTTAATGGGCAGATTCTGCACCTCTCATGTCCAGAACAGCTCAGCTGCAATGGAATCCATGAAGTTGCTTTCTACATGAGAAACTGGTGTCAGGAAGGTTTTGTGAGTGAATGCAGACTGCTGGGGCTGAGGTTGGGTGTGAAACACTGCAGATCTGCCAGTGTCTCCCCAGCACCAGCACAGGCAGAGAGAGGTCTAAGGACCCAAGTGAACAGCTCTAGAGGAGGCCCAGACATGGAGCTGGGACAGGCTGGATTTCCATGAGAAAAGCAAAAATAGGGGAGGTGCTTTCCCAATAGAAGCCTCCTTTCTCCTTCCACCTCTCAAAACTCTCCCAGGCTCAAGTGAGATGTGCTCTTCCATTTGTATGGTCCATCAGGTCTCAGCAGGGATGTAAGATTTCAATCTGTATCCAGCTGAAGTTCAGCAAAAGTTCAGGGGGGCACCTTTAGCCCAATCTTTCTGAGCAAACATGGATTCTGACTCTGCCACCTCTTCACACAGCAGGGCCTGTGCAGAGTTTCTTTAACCCTTAACACACATATCCCAGCAAAAAGACACCTCCAAACTTATGAATAAACTCTAGTCACAGTGTTTTCATAGCATCCCTCTCTTTCATTTGGATCAATAATTGACTTTTCTGTATATTTTTCTCGACTTCAAAGTCCATTGCTGCTGCAGTGTTCTCCTGCAGATAGTCCTGCCTTTTACTCCTCACCTTGGTAGAGTAGACAGACCTGAAAGACAAATCTGGCATCCCTAGACCTGCCTCAGTTGTTTCTGGAGGAATCCAGAGAGACAGTGTCTGGTTCTGGAGTGACACGTGGAGCTCTTAGGCTTGTTGCCACATACTCTGTCATGATCAGAGCTTATTGCTCCCAGCCTGATGTCAAGCAGAGACTAATCAAATGTGGGATGGGTGAACAGAGACAGAGCCATGGAGCTGCCTTTTCATCATCTCTTACTATCAGTTCTTCTTTAAACTGCAGCAGCACACAGAGATCCCAGGCATGGAGCTAGACCACAACATATTGTCCAAAAATCCCAATGCCCTTTTCAATAAGATAGCTTCTTTCTTCACTGCCTTGCACTAAAAAGACCAGGCAAAATTGACACAGAGTAGTTGGAGATGGAAACACATGAATTGAAAAGACAAACTGCAATGTCAGGCTCGTGTTGCTTTGTGATAACAATACCCTAAGACTCTGCCAGTGTCCCCTATGTTTTGTGGCTCCCTCTGCCTCTCCTTGGCATGGATGACATTTGTCAGGTCTTCATAACATGCTTTTTTGAGCAACAAACATCTCATCTAAAAATGTTGAGCCCATAGGAAAATGGCTGCTGGCACAGGAGCTGTAGGTGCACACAAAGGATATGGTGTGGCAGCTGAACACACAACAGAGGAATTCCAGCTATTCCCATGTTAGGGAGGGTTTGTTGCACTGGGCTGTTTTGCACTTGAATTCATCAGCATCCAGTTCAGTCTAAATCTGATGGTGATAATCTTCTTCATTCGTTAACGTGTGAGATGAGAAAACACATTCACAAACCAGAGAGATTATTATTTTGGTGATTGGTTGTTTTAAAATAAATCCATGCTGTGAAATTACAAGATTTCTCTCTGAATCCAAAGACAGAAATGAGTTCAATGAAGATGAAAGTTAGGGAAGATGTTCTGATGAAAGCAGGCAGGTGGAGGCTCTAATGAAGGCATACACTATAGTGCACATCTTGCCAATATTTCTTAATGAATAATATGTGCACTCAGATGAGAATAGTATTGATTGAGGTCTGCAGGGAAAGTTCTCTAGGAAAAATTTTTATTCTAGGAGCAGAGTCCTTTTTGGAAGATTTTGATCTTTTCCTGCTGCAACCTTTCTCCTCCCCTCTCTTTGTGCTACCCAAAGCAACTGGCAGTCAAAAAATGAAAAGCCTCCCCTGCATCTAATGTATCTATCAGATCCAAAAAGAAATTTATACACCAGTACTAAGAATGGCTGCACCATTCTCCTTAGCTGGTAGAGGACACAGCAGTGTGTAATTAGGACTGGATTACTTCGCTCAGAACTGGAACAGAGAGCAGATGTCTTGCATTAATATTGGCATTTGATTTCACACACTTTCTTTGCCATGTTTGCAAAACCAATTTGCCTTCCTATCTTGGATCTTGCCTTTCGTTTGCTCTCAGGCTGCTGCAATGCAAACAAAAAGCCACCAGTGGCAGTATGAAAGTACATGTAGAAGTTCAGGCCCTTACAAAGCGGGTAGAGCTTAGGATTTAATTACTAATGTAAAATATCAACTTATTTTCTGATTGTGTTGCTGAGATTGGTATGGTCGGTATGTTCCGCTGGTGCCAGCTCAGACAAAAGAGGCCATGACATTAGAATGCTTTTGTGAGCATAAGCCAACAGTAAAGAAAGAAACACCTCTTCCACATTAATGTCATCAGACTCTATCTCTAATACAGATGAGAGATGCATCCCCCTTCTCAAACACAGCTAACCTTTTTTCACCTGTTTTTTTCCACACAGGGGACTTCAAGTCTTGATTTTGCTCCAGTTCAACTTTTCATGCACGGAATCCTTCCAGAGGGCCTACAACAAAATTTCATGCTGTTAAAAATGTTGGCCCCAGTTCTGAACTGCAGCCAGCTTGCATTTGATAGCAGCTTTATGGCTGCAGCTGGGTTCTGGAGGTTTCTTGGGAGGCAAAGATGATCTGCCTTAATTTAGGAGCATCCAGAGGCTGATCACAATGTTCCCCACTACAGCAGCACAGAATAACTGCAATGTGGGCAGTGTGCCAGCAGCAGGGTGATGCTGACACACTCTGGAGTCAGTACAGGGGTGCAGCCCAAATTGCCTCACCCCTGAACCTCTCCTGCAGTGGTAGCTTTGGCTTCAAGACACTGTTTGCTTTACTTGGTGATGGGAAATGCTCCCCTGTAGCACCAGGAACACACCTGTACCACCTGTTAGCGGGTGGCAGCCCCTGTTTGCATCATGCAGAGCTTTTCCTACAGAGGTGCTTTGGGAAGATGACTCTTCCCAGACCTATATCTAAACCCACAGTTGCTGCCTGTGTTCCCTTGTCATGTCAGACACTTAGAGAAGGGGGTGATTTCTGTGACAGGGTCAGAGAGACCAGGAGATTTTGTGCTTGTAGACCACCAAGTCCTTTCCCCATGAAAAGCTATCTTTTTTCTATCTACTCTCTGTACACAATGGCAGCAACTCCCCTAGTCCTAAAGAATGTGTGGGATATCTGAACAAAATGACAAATTAGGAAAAGACAACTACAATGCTGTAGGGGTAATTTCACATTATTCTGGCCCTTCAGCAAATGACAGAAGTGCAAGGACTAGAACAAGAGAATAACTGGAAGAAATGGTAGTGGTTGCCACAGCTCTCTTTAAGCAGGTGAGAAACTCAGTCTGAAAGCTGTAAAGATAACTACAGAAATGATATCATTCTCTCAGTGAGAGCTGGAAAAGCTTCTGTGCTCACAGGGAGGTCAAGAAGTGAGAGCCCAGTGGATCATTTTGTTGCGTTTTTAATGCTCCATGGCACAGGGTCAGTCAGAAATCCCTGTCCTGAGGTCATGGTTGGGGCAGTGTGGAAAGCAATCTTTTCTGCTGCTGGCAAGGCCCTGCTCAAGCTCTGCTCTTTCTCTCTCTCAGATTATTACAGCCCACTCCTCCTGCCCATCATGCCATGGTTAAATTCCCCCTGGGCACTGGCATTCAGCTTCTCTGGGATCACAGAGGCCCCAAGGACCTTCCCTGTGGCATTCTGTCCAGACTGTTGCAATGTGGTGCAACAAGCAGCCATCCAAAGCTAACCCTGGGCAGCATTTGGGGCAGGAAAATTCTTTAATGTGCCTGTTGATAAGCAAGGGCTAATATTTATTTTTAGCTCTACATTTAAACAGCATGAGCGAGACAGAATGAGGAGCATGGATGGCAACAAACTTGTCTGATAACTGAGCAAGGAGTCCTATTTTTATGGCACTAGCCCCTTGTCAATGCAGCAGTGTGGTTACCCTTGACATGTGGGGAAACAGGGATAATCATCCCTCTCTGAACCTGCCTAGGAGATGCTTTGACCTAGAAGAAGTTTGAGAAGAAGCTGAGAAGCATGCTTTGGAGGGCCTCCTAATGACTACATCTGTGTTAAATAGACTTATTTTGACTATGGCTTCCATACCAAACAGCCACCAGAGTCAAGTGATCACTTAAAAAGGCTGAGATACAAACTCTGCAGTATTTTACAGTGGATTTAATAGCTAAGCCTTGGAGGAAAAAATACCACCCTGCAAGCACACAGCTGAAGCACGGACATTTAATGAATGCTGCTCACTGCCCAAATGTGAATTCACACTGCAAGACTCTTGCAAATGATCTATAATGCCTTGCATTGCTGGTGTATCAAATTTGCATAAATATACCTCAAATATTTATAAATCAATATATACAAGCACATGTTTAAAAGTGACTATCAAAAGTGCATACACACAGAGTTCTTACATGCTCTAATTAACCCAAATAATCACATTTTGCCTTATTAAATTAAACATTATATGGATAAAATGTAGCTTGTCATCCAAGCACTAAAATACTGTTAGAAAGAAACACTACTGCCAAAAAAGAAACAAGAGAACACGGCCATGGAAGAACACTTAACTGAAATGTAGCTGCAGGATCTAATGCCATGGAATGACTAACAATAATGTATATATGACTTTTAAACAAGCCAGCAGTTTTGGATAACTTCTCTCTCTGGTACTCCAGTTTCAGCCTAGTGAGCTATAACTGCTCAGGATAAGCAGAGAGCAGTGAAAGAGCCTGCTAAACCTCTTGCCCATTTAAAAAGGTTTCCTCAGAAGCAATGAGAATTCCTTATTTCCTCCAGCTGCCTATTTACTGATGCTTCCCTTCCTTCATTTAAATAGAGCTAAAAACAACAGCAACAACCATCCCTGATAGTTTTTAAACTCTTTCCAAATAAGAAACATTTTACTTATCGAGAGGTACAAAGAAGCACTGAGGACAGCTGTGGAGTTTGGAACAAATTTCTTAGTGGGTCCCACTTTAAAGCTTTTATACACATAAGAAATCTAGCCATGACTGAAAGGAAGTGATTAAAGTTTTTAAAGACTGCAGAGTTTTACACAGAGTAGTGTGATACTCAGGACCAATTAAATGTCATCTTAAGTACCTAACTGAAGCTTTTCCTTTTTTTTTTTTTACACAAGGAATCAGTTAAGTGGAAGATGCCAAATTAAACTTACATTTGAACTGACTTAATTTCAAGTGATTATGCATCGTAATTTAAGAATGATTTCAGAAAGCTTTCAGTGGAGCAGTCTCTGTTAAGTTGGTTTCAGGAGCACTGTGTTCAGTCTGAAAAAAGAAAACACACTCAAGAGCAAATAAGTGCAACTAATAACAACAAAAGTGTTGCAATTAAGCCCACAATAACGCAGGTGGCATCACATGAGGAGGTCTCAGCCAAGAGAGACTCAGTCTGCACAAGGACTCTGAGTGAGTGTGTTCCATTTCAGGCAAGAGCAGTAAACCCCAGGTTTCCTTTCTCCAACATGTGACAATTTAATTTGCCACATGTAATAACATGATATAATTACTCACATGCCCTTTCTTTGATGAATGCTTTTCTCAAGCAAATATGACTTTGACACATATTAGGGACAAGGGGATACAATAAAACTTTTGGAAAGGAGGCAGGAGGTCCTGCAGTTAAAGAGCTAGACTGGAACTAGGGAGACTTGGAATTTAATCCAGCTCTGGCATGTTTTCCATACGCTTCTAGCAAGTCTCTTGGGCACCAAAGCAAAAGTCAGGTGGCTGATAAAACTTTTCATAAATGCTTAGGTGCTCTTGGCACAAACATTTAATTAGAAAATAGAGGCTAGATGGCTGATTAGACATAAACTAAGAGCATAACCCTGGGCTAAAACAACCCTGGCCACCCATCCCCACGTACCCTTTTGGAATGGTGGTTGTTTTCATTGTTTTTGTCATTTATTTCTCTGTTTCCTTGGGTTATGCCAGTGACTGGGGCTAAAGAATGGTCCAAAAACTGGTGCAAAACTTTCAGGGCAGCCTGCTGAAGGCAAAGGGTGGGAATGGGCTGGCTTTGGTGACCCCAGTGTGCAGCTCCTCCTACCCACCTACCTACCTTTCTTCAAAATGTGGCCTAACATCTCTTTCCTGAAGCTCTTTCATGTGCTTCAGAAGGTGTCACCTGGACCAACAAACCAACCAAATCGTCTTTTCTGGCTTAAGGTGTGTTCCTGAAATTTCTCCTGTTTAAATTACGTGTCATTACTAATAAATCATTGGGCTGGAGCAGAAAGCATTTCTCCAGGTGGCAGAATAGGTTACTCATCTCGGTTACCACTCCCTGTTTAGCAGATCCTGTTTGTGTTTTACACCGAACAGTCTTTGGCTAATGTGTCACC